>NW_024429195.1:47835064-48521731 GCF_017639785.1 Mesocricetus auratus | reverse complement strand
TGCTTATGTAGACAAATACTAAAACTGGGATGGTGAAGGATTATGCTTTTGGGAGAAGATAGCTTTTTTTTTTTTAAGTTAGTTGGAAACTGTACAGCTGTAGTGATGCCTCCTTTCCAGCCCCCACTGGGCCTTGTGTCTACCCATGTTGTCCTGACTGTCTTATTCCTGCTTTTCCCCTCGGCACAGGTACACACTGGCAGCTCAGGACCTGGTGATGCGAGCCCGGGGCGTCCTGAAGGACAGAGGATGGCGGATATCCAATGACCGACTGGGCTCAGGAGACGACATCTCTGTATACGTCATTCCTTTAATACATGGAAACAAACTGTCATGAAAGTGACCCAGGGGATTGGGAGGACAGAAAGAAAACTGGGATGCCTCTAAGCAGAACAGAACTGGGGAGTGCCTGGGCTGGATTCCAGGTGATACAATTTCTTCCCAGCCCAGATGGGGAATTTGCTGCCAAAGGCCTCTGGCTTTGCTTCAAGGTGACCCTTAGGTTTCCATTTCTTTAGTACCGGTCTGGATACTGAATAAGAACAAAATGCACAGCCTGCTACCGGGTGTTCTATTTCTCTTGGTTTCCATTGTAGGGCTCCTAGGGGGCTATTGCCTATCTGGAGCACAGGCATAACCTTATTTATTTTATCTAGAAAGCAGGGACAGCCATTCCAGGTGTAACTGGCAGAAGACTCCTCAGCCTGTCAAGCTGCCAGCTTCTCTCCAGGTGAAGAGCCACACTGAAAAGTTGGGGACCCTGCCTCACAGTGTGAGCGCCCATCTTGGAAGCTCCACTATTTCAGGGATTCTTCCTTGTTCTGTCTTGTCCCTTCTCTCCATCTCCCTCTGTTTCTCTGGATTCTTTTCTGGTAATGATAGGGTGTGAGGCAGATTTTTTCCCCGCTTTGACATTCCTTGAATCTTTCTCATTTCTCTCCACTGGGACTTCCAACTCGTTGCTGGACAGTTTCCATATCAGGCTAGCCCGATCTGGCTTGTCCCGTGTTCTGTGTCCCATACACAAATATAGTTGTCCGGAGCAATGCCCCGTGTGACAGTTTGTTGGATAACGTTAACCCTGAGTTCTGTTTTCTCACCAAGCTTGGCTTCAGAATGTGGGTGTCTCATTGACCCCACAGACCCCCTGTTATCTGAAGGTCCCTCTGCACATATTCCAAGGTCTTGCTGTGAAAGGCCAGTTTTTTCTTTCTGGACTGGGTGGATGCTCTCCCACCTGGTGTGTCCTGACGATGCATAGGGAGCAGCAATCCAATACAGCAGCTTAGGAAGTTGCCCTGTCCATCCTAATGAAGTCGTACTTCATTAGGGAAGAATGTGGGATTGAGGCTTGCCGAGTGGCTGACTGTTTTCCAGCCTCAGCCCCCCCCCCACCACCACCACAGGAAGAGGGAGTGTCACAGCTCTGCTAAGCAGTCATCCTCCTCTCTTCCTGTCATCTTTGTTCAAGGGTAGATGGGATGACACTTGAATAAAAGTGAATTTGACCTCGGGCTAGTCATTGTGGCACTGCCTACCCTGTTCCTCAAATGAATCATGCTGTAGAAGGCCTAGAGCCGAGACCCACTTTCCCAGTGTGCATCAACCCCCACTGCTGCGCGGGCCCCACGAGCATAGCCATAGCTCACACGTGGGGTGGCATCTGCCTCCTGCTGGAAGGGACAGCAGGCAAAGCCCCTGTCTCTTGAGCAAACGGCTGCTCTGCCTCAGACCAACATCTGATGGCTTAGTCCTGTCCTATAGTCTTCCAGGATATCAACTTGGTGTGATTCAGACACTCCTCCAACCCAGGGGGGAAAAGGGTATAATTTCCCCAAGATGCTTGCGAGGCAATTCCAGCTCTTGTGTGTTTAAGAATTCCTTCCCAGAGGAGAGCAGAAGAGCATATATCCTCCAGGCTGATAAGTCATCCGCATTCCTGGGATTGTAGATAATTTCTTAGGAAAGGCCTGGTGCCTTCCTCCTCACAAAGCCACCCCACTGTGTGTGTAGAGCCAGTACCCAGTCCAGCAGGTGACATACTATGCGTGTGCCAACTGGTTGCCCGAGAACTGGGGAGCATCTTCATCTGGCTGGGCACCCAAATCTCCTCCTTCAGGAAGTCTTTACCACCCCAGACATCTCTGTGGGGAGTGGTTTGTGCTGCTTCCGTGGCGGATAGGATGCTGTGGAAAGCGGTTGAAGCATGTTCTAGGGGCGTGGTCCTCTTCCCACATCTGCCCAGCTCTCAACGTCATGTGCAAACGGGAAATGGGAAAGCCTTGACTTCTGTGGAGGACCTGAGCCACCTTCTTTGGGATAGTCCCATGTCCCTAATGCCTTCCATATTCTTACTTTTATGCATTCCTCCCTGGGTCTCACCTTGACCCCCTCCAGTCCTCCTCAGGCCACCAGGGTCAGAATTTCTGAGTGTATAAATATCTTCTAGGTGTTATGACAACATTCTCTCAATTCATTTACTGTCTAAGGAAAACCAAACAAAACCTGGAAAACCCAAATTGAAATTAATCCTAAAACCTAGGGTCCCGCTGGTTTTAGTTGGCAACATATCCCGGAGTTCTCTTCATGAGAAGATGTTAGTCGAAGACTAAAGCCCTGTTTGTGTGTTCGGGGGAGGGAAGATTACAAATGAGGTGAATAAATCAAACGTGGGGAAAGCGATTTGTTCATGCAATGGCAGAGCTACCCAGCGCTGATATTGCTCTGTGCATTGGGCTTTTGGGACCTCATGCTTCACCCAGGCTCCAGGTCACCCTGTCCCAGAACAGTAACTGTCCATGTATGTAACACGTTGGCCCTAGGAGCATTCCTGTAAAGGTCAAAAGACAACACACTCGGAATTCTGCGAACTGTCTGTGTGTTTAGAAATAGCATATGACTGACTTAAAGCCACGCTGGCTTGCCCTAACGGCCTCGGGGGAAGCCGCGTGTAATGGAGAGCGTTTGATTTCCTAGTCAAGTCCTTATGGGTGTCTTGGGGGTTGTGTGGCTACTTCCTCTAATGAAAGGCTCTTCAGCCCTAAATCTCTTTGCTCAGCCAGTCTCTGCTCTTGGTCTCATGGTACCTCCCGAAAACAGTGTGAACTCTGAAGTGTTTCACTAGGCGGTAACGAAAAGCTTTGTTCTTCTGACACCAAATGTCAGCAGCCAAAGATGGGGAAGGGACCTGCTGGAGTTGTGTATGCCCAATGATTGCCCTTGTGGCAGAAAGGGAGTGGTGACAATGGGTTAGGCCAAACATGCAGCTGTCTAGCCGGAACAAGCCGGTGTCTCAGTTATTTTCCACAGTATTCAATCTTGGAGGATTTGGGGCATTGAATTTTTCAAATTCCTAGCGTCTTACCTCCGCGAGGCTATGTGCAGCCAGCTGTCTCTTCCCACCACACTTCTCTGCAAGTCCCTTCCTTGAGGGGACTTCTACCCATAGATGGATACTGATGAGCAGGGATGAGTCTCCCGAGCCAAATTTCACTCCAGACTTTGGCCGTTTGGGCGGGGAATTCAGCATCCCATGGCCACTAGTTTAGAGTCCCTTTGGGGGAAGAGTGTCTTTTTTAAAATACCAACTCTCCTTTTGCTCTCCCCTCCCTTGCCTCCTCTTTCCTTGTTGGCCCGTCTGCTGCATTTGCGAGGGCACAAGTGGTGTGTGCTTTTGCGTGTGCTAGTTTGAAGACATCACCCCTCAAATGAGCCAGGATCTGTTTTCAGGGTGTGCATGTTGTGCAATGATGAGATTCAAATTTCAGTGAGTTTGTGCTTCAGGGCCAGCTGGAGAAAAAAAAAAACACAAAAAACGAAAATTGTCTATGCAAGGAACAGACTGACCCTAAAGCGTCCCAGATCTAATGAATAGTAGAGCAGACTTTAGCCACAGGACAGAATTATGTGTTTGGAGCTCAAAATTGCTCTGTGGGCCTGTGGACCACAGCCCACCTCACTGAGCAAATTTTGGGTGCTATGTGGCAACGGGGCATATGTGTGTACACTGGAACTTTCAGAGGACACCACACGAGCAGCCTGGCTTACTTGCCTCTTCTGTGAGCCCTGTGGCCCTTCCGTCAGATGTGAATGCCATCTGCTCTAAGTCCCCATGTTCTCTGTGTAAATAGCTTTAGTTTTTCCTTTGTGTCTTAGGTGAAGTTGTGTTCATGTAGCAATCATGTAGTCGGTGACCAAATAAGGCCGTATGTGTACTGTTTTCAACTGGATGTGCCGAAGATGGAGAGGCTGTGTCCCCCACTCTTCCTCTCCCAATTAGATGAGTATTTTGTGTGAGTTTAGGGGTCCCATGGTTTCTCCTTCATTCCTGTTTTGCCTCTGATTTTCTTTGATTCTTTGGAAACCCAGGGATGCCCATAGCAATTATCATTTGTAAGAATGATGTATGTCATGGTCTGGGTTTCCAAAACTACTCCACGTACAGTGATTTGAGAGGAATCTGCCTGGGAATGGATTCAGAACCGTGTACCTTTCTGCTTTGTGATTGTGGAACATTGACTTTTGTAAACCCCAAATGAAGAAGTGTTTAAAGGGGATCTATTTTGTGTGTTTTGAAACTTAGGTGCAATGTCCCCTAGAAAAAGCTCAAGAACTGTATATGCTCAATGACATTTTAAATAAAGTACTATATATGTATATATAAATATGTATATAGGACATCTTTAGCAACGTGTTCTTGTCTCTTGTCTTTGAAGTCGCTGTGCAGTTTCTTGTCCGGTAGTGGAGTTATGTGAATATCATGAGTTAATGGGAGGTTGTCACCTGTGACCACAGCACCATGATATATATATATTCCTGAAGGAAAATGTATTCCCAAGAGTAATTTTTCCAATTTAATATTCCCTACAATATATTTCAATATTTGTCCCACCCTTTCCCCAGCTCCTCCCAGATCTATCAGTATCCTCTACCCACACACCTTTATGTCTTTTAACTTACATTTCCCCCTTTTTAAACTTTATTACATGTACAGTGTTCTGCCTGCATGTCTCCCTACACACCAGAGGAGAGCACCAGATCTCATTACAGACAGTTGTGAACCACCAAATGGTTGCTGGGAATTGAACCCAGGTCCCTCTGGAAAAGTAGCCCATGCTTTTAACTGCTGAGTCATCTCTCCAGCCCTTTTCTTTCCTTCTTTATGAGACCAATCTTGGCTGCACATAGTCCTGAGCATGGGTGGTCCACAAGAGCATGGTTGATCTTACCAGTGGCCACCGTTGAAGAAAATGGGCTCTCCCGGCCCTCAGAAACCATCAGCTCTCCATAGGATTCCTTAGTTGAGTCAGGTGCTTGGGAAACTCTTCCTCCTCATGCTAGAATGTTTACCGCTTGCCCTTGCTCGAGCAGCCACAGCCACTGTGAGCTTCTTAATGCAGGCTTCTGGTCATGTCCAGAAGAAACTATTTGATCCAGCCCTCCCTGATCCCTTCTGCTCCCTCTTCTATGCTGGTTCCTTGGGAAGGGGTTGGATATAGATGTCTTATTTGTGGCAGAGTGCCCAAGAGGTATTCTCAGCTGAAGACAGTACGAATTAAGACCCACTTTAGTCATCAAAGCATCCTGAGTACACACAAAGACTTAAATCCAGGCACAGTATTCCATGCCTGTAATTCCAGCCCTCTTGAGTTCAAGAGTTCAAGGTTATCCTCAGCTATGTGGCAAGTTTAAGACTGGGCTACATAAAACTGTCTCTTTAAGAAAAAAAGTTGTAAGCTGTGCCATCTTTTAGTAACTTTGACAAGCGGAGTAAGACATCAAGGAATAGGGTTTCATTTTAGAATGTAAGAAGCTAAAAAGCAATCTAACTGATATTAATATCTGAATATCTGTTGAGGATGCTTAACCAAGATCTCATTGAATGTCCAAAGAAACATGTAGTACTCAATTCTGTGTAATTCATTCTTTCTTATGCATATGTACATATTTGTGAAAGTTTAGTTTACAAACCGAATATGATGGATATGCTGGTTCCTGCCCAATCCTGGTACTTTAGGAGGCGGGAAAGATCACAAGTTCTAGGTCAGTCCAAACTATATGGCAAGACCCTGTCTCATTAAAGAGGGGAGGTGGGGACCAGAGAGATGGCCCAGTGGTTAAGAACACTAACTGCTCTTCCAGAGGACCAAGGTTCAATTCCTAGCACCCACATGGCAGCTCACAACTGTCTGTAACTCCAGTTCTATGGGACCTGACACCCATGGCAAAACACCAATGTATACAAAATAAAAATATGTTTTTAAAAAGTGGGGAGGGGAGGACCAGTTGGAGAGGTGAGTCTGTGTGGTAAAAATGCTTGCCACAGAAGCATGAGGACCTGGATTAAAAATCTTGTCCATATAAAACATGCCCAGCATCATGAGCACCTGCAAATACAGCACACCTACAGAGAAACGAGAGGCCAAGGGAGGAGACTCCCCAGAGCTTGAGGGCCATATACAGCAGAAAAATAATGAAGAGACACTGTCCCAAAGCAGAAAGTGGTAATTGACACCAGAGGTCATCCTCTAATCCTACATTGTGACACACATGTGCCTACATTCACACACATGAATACACACATGTCACAAGGACACGTCCACAAAAAAAGACATCAAAATAAAATGTAAAATTAGTTTTTAACAACTAATAGGTTATGAATTGCCCAGTCCTGTAACTATGTCCTGAAAATATTAAATGTGAAGTTAACTGTAGGTAACTGCACCTACGGAAGTTGAAACTGCATAAAGAGATGTACTGATTTACAAAAAGGAAGCTTGTTTTGGCTTTTTGAGACTGGGACTAGTGGAGTCAAGGCTGGCCTTGAACTTGCTACGTAACGGAGAACAAGAACTCTGGTCCTGCTGTGCTGAGGTCACAGGCACCTAGTTCCTCTGTGCCTGGAATGCAAGTGAAAACATAGGTTATATAGGTTTTCTCTCAGGAAGAACAGGGTTAAACAGTTATAGTTTTTTTGTTTGTTTGTTTTGTTTTGTTTGTTTGTTTGTTTTTTGGTTTTACGAGACAGGGTTTCTCTGTATTGTTTTGGAGGCTGTCGGTCCAGCCTGGCCTCAAACTCACAGAGATCCGCCTGCCTCTCCCTCCCGAGTGCTGGGATTAAAGGCGTGCGCCACCACTGCCCGGCTTGTTTTGTTTTTTTAAGACAAAGTGTTACTGTAATCCTTGCTGACTGTGAATTTGCTATGTAGACCAGGCTGGCCCTGAACTATATCTGCCCACCTCTGCAGACTAAAGGATTTGACCTCTGCAGTGTTGGAGGAACAAGGAAGAGGAAAAAGAGAATGGCTTTGAGGAAGATAGATACACTTGTGACTTAGGAAGCGGTCTTCCACATGGAGAAATGGAGGGGCCCATTTATCACAGCAATCAAGACTGCCTGAGAGCCAAGCTGGAATCCAGCAAGAGTCAAGTGTGTGTTTATGTCCCGCTTCCTGCCGCTGGATTGACCATTGGTAACTCAGGGAAATGGTGACCACTGTGGAGCACTGAGCCCGAGAGGAGAAAACAGAGGGACTTCCTGGTCATGACCAGACATCTCATAATGTGTCGTTTCCAACCAATGGACTTTGTAATTGATTCCTTGGTTCCTGAGTGCTTGTTTGTGATATTTGTAAAGACAGGTTTTAAATCCTGTGATTTTTAATGATAATCATTATTCAAAATCTTCTCATTGTATTGTATAAACTTAAAATGTGTTGCCATGTTCCTTCATTTAAGTGACAAGAGTGAGCTACATATCCTAGGTGCTAGTTTGCTTTTTTGATTTTTTTCCGTCATTAGAGCCTTGATGAGATGGCTGCTTGCTCCATATTCCTGCATATTCAGGGTCTTCAGTTTGTTTCTGACAAGATTTCCCAGTCTGTTGGCCTCTTTTGCTTTATTGATTCCAATTACGCTACCTAAAAGATATGAGCAAAAGACGGGGACAGGGTGTCCTTTGACCATCTTCCAGGGTCTGGGTCTGATCAGTTGGCTGGACCAAGGAGTCCAGAGACAAGGTTTTGGGAGGTTGAGAGCAGACCCGGACATCAGCACTTCCCTAAAAAGGACATGAAAACAAGCTTTTGCTTTGATCTTCAAGTTTCATACTTGCAAATCAAGTTGCTGTGTAGTGAAAGAGGATCAGCTCCTCTGGGAGTAGCTGTTGGGTAGGGATGGGAGAGCAATGGGCCTGAGTGTGGGAGAGAAATACAGCCATGGCCGTGAAACGCCCCAAACCAAGTCACCATGTACCGTCTGCACATCCAGGAAAGCAGTGTACTTAGTGACCATAAATCTCTGATCTTAAGGCAGAATTGTGGGAGCTGTCATCGTTAATCTTAACGATTTCCTGTGAGCCATCCATCACTTCCCAGGGTTTGGTCAGCTAGGAAAAAAAAAGTGTGGGGGGGGATCTTGGGAGAATTGTGAAATCTTCACTCATATTCCAGGCCGGGAAAAATAATAAACAAGTTTCCCGTTATTATAAGCCCTTAAACACAAGTCAATGTCTGGACAACCTCCCAGTCATACAATAAAACAAAGAATTGCCAGGTGGTGGTGACCCATGCCTTTAATCCTAGCACTCAGGAGGCAGAGGCAGGCAGATTTTTTTGAGTTTTCTGTTCTACAGAAAGAGTTCCAAGACAGCGAAAGCTCCATGGAGAAACCCCATCTTGAAAAACCAAAAAAGAAAAATTAACAGTATGGTTGGCTCCATGCTTACAAAAGAAATGAGTATTTTCATTGGTATTGCATATTAAAATACAATGGAGATTCACACACATTTATGGAAGAAACAACTATGCTGTTTCTCTGGGAAATCGTTTCACAGTGTGTCTTTTTCTGGAATACCATCTGCCAGACCCACCCAAGGATTACTTAGTTATTAGGCTATGGGCTAGCAAACTTCTTCCGTAATGGGCCTATTAATATTTTGGGATTTGGGGAAGCCATTTGGACTGTCACAAATAGATCAGCAATCACTACTCAAGGCTGTCATGAAGTTCTGAATGTCACCTGTGAGATAAACGAAGAAAGTCACTTATGAACATTGATGACCCTAATGCTGAGGAAGAGCCGAGCAGATCCATAATCGTTTATCTTGTTCTACTGAGTTATAAACAAGGCAACTTGTAAATGTTGCTAGCTTGTATTCTTAAGACTTCCACAGAGTTATGATTTTACAATATTTCTTCAGCACTAACACAACTTCAGTCATCTAATGTACCAGCACGTGTATAAATCTTTTTCTAACTTGGAGTGAATAAGGTTAACTCTTTGTTTGCCACATTTCGGCTATAGAGCAAAAAGTGTGTACGTATTTTACTATTAATTATGCCCTGTGCCTTACCCTTGATTTATGGGTTTTAAAAATTCTCTTCCTAGGTAAAAGTTAACTGCCTTCTACAAATGAATAAGTGTTCTCTTTTAGTCAGAACAGACTATATGATTTCAGCCATTTCAGTTGGGGGGATAGTATTCAATGACCTGCTGTATGATCTATCCTGAAGGTTTCCTGTGTTTTATAGGGATGGATATGTTCTATTGTGTAAAGTCTTCGATAGATTTATTAGGTTTGGCTTAGCCTATTGTTAAAGTTTTCTGTGTTAGTGAACCTTCTACCTGCTTGTTTTATCCATGATTGGAAGTGGGATGTTAAATTACTCTTCAATTGTCTTCTTACTTGGCTTTCCTGTAAGATTTTATGTGTTTTTGGGGTTTGAGCCCTGTCAACTATGCGTATGTTCATAATAGTTTTCCTTGTGAACTGATCTCTGAGTCCCTATAAACATGTCCTTTGGCCGTGCGGTGGTGGCGTGCACCTTTAATCCCAGCACTCGGGAGGCAGAGGCAGGCAGGCCTCTGAGTTCGAGACCAGCCTGGTCTACAAGAGCTAATTCCAGGACAGTCTCCAAAGCTACACAGAGAAACCCTGCCTCAAAAAAAACCTAAATAAATGAATCCTTTGTCCTCAGTAAAATGTTTTGTCTAACGGCTGTTTCAGCCTCTAGCTGTACACGGCACTGCTGCTTGTCCCTCCTTGTTCCTCTCCCAGCCCTCTGGCACTGTTATTTCCACTTCCAGCTTCGCTGTATTTCTTATCCTGAGTGTGCCTTGCAAGGGAACTCTAGTTTTATGGTGGTTTTTTGTTTTTTTAATTCATGGTACCAATCTCTGCCTTGGAAAAGTATTATGCATGTTTATGACTTCCCTGCAAGCATGTATGTGCACCACATGTGTCCGGTGCCCTCGGAGGTCAGGGGAGGGCATTACATCCCCTGGAACCAGAGTTATGGATGTTTGGGAACTTCCATGTGGGTGCTGGGAGCCGAAGAGCAACAAGTGCTCTGGAGTCCTGGACCAACTCTCCTAACCCAATCTCTGCCATTCTGTTGGAATGTTTAGTCTGGGGAAGTTTAATGTAATTACTGATGAGATAGGATTTTCTGGGGGCTTTGGATGTGAGTTGGTTCTAGAAGTACCTACTTAGTATGCATATCCTGGGATCACCTCTCATATAAATGAGTTTATGTCCTCCATTTGAATATTTGTTTTCTAAGTACTTCTTGTTCCTTTATTTTTCTATTACTGCCTTGTTTGTAAGATAATTTTACTACATCATTTAAATTCTTTGTTTCTTTCTTGCTTGAATTATCCTCTGTAGTTCCCTGGAAGAGGGAGTACCATTCACATCTTAAACACTATAACTTTAATTACTAGACACTTAATTTCATTAATGTGAAAATTTTTGCCCGAATAATGTACTTCCATTCTTCTCCTTCTTTGTGGTGTTGTTGTCATGCAAATTACATATCTCTATAATTATATCAAGATTTGAATAACTACTTATGCAATTACCATTTAAATTATGTAGGGGAATCCTTGTTTACTTCTTCATTGGGCTTTGCCCTAGTGTCCTTTAATAACTCTTGTAAGACAAATCACATGAGCAAGTCTAACATTACTGGGCGAAATCCTGGAGACTTAAATAAAAGACAAGACATCTGGTCATTTGTGCTGAGAGAATACGTGTGTGTGTGTGTGTGTGTGTGTGTGTGTGTGTGTGTCTGTCTGTCTGTCTGTCTGTCTGTCTGTGTGTTTATTGCAAGGAGGGAGCAGCCTTATATACAGACTTATAGCACAGTGGAGAAACCCCAGGTGTAAGAGTTTGTGTTTTCATAATTAGAGGTTGATGCCAGTGGGGCAAGGCTGGGGCTGTAGCCAGGATTAGAAAACAGGATGCACCTGTGGTTATTGACTGACAAGCAACTCACAGAGACTCCGTGAGACCTGGGGTCCAACAAAACAGATACACCAATTGTTTGAGAATGTCTTATTTTTCCTTCTTTGAAGGTAAGGGGTTTCACAAAGTAATCCAGGCTCGTCTTGAACTTGTGATCTTCCTGCCTCAACCTCCTCCATGTCCATCTTCTCCTTTGTTTTCAAGAGTTTTGCTAAATGTTGAATTATTGATGAGCAGATTTTTCCCTTTCATCATGTTTACTATTCATCTTTGTCTCCATGACTTCTGATGCATTTGTTGTTAGTCTTGTGTGGGTGTCTTGTGTGTGGTGCTTTTACAAGATTGAGTAGGTGTGGGTCCCTTTCCTGTACCCTGCAGAGAATTCACTGGACTTCGTGAGTGTGTGAAGTTTTCCATCACATTTGGGACATTTAATGCTGTGGTTAGCAACCTACAATTCTGGCTTAGCCTTCTCTCCCTGGTTATGTGGAGCCTGGAGATCAACCAGAGATGTTGTGCCAAGCTTGCCTTTGCTGGGAGCATACATTTGCCTGGTACACTCTTGAGAACATGTAAACCTCCAGTAACATGTCGATGCTTTTTCAAAGCCATGGATGAATAACTCATTCACAGAGTCAAACTTTCTCAGGGTTTTTATCAGACTTTTTATCCTCCTCTATGACTTTCTCGGGTAGCTGTGATAAACAGTCATTGAGGCTTATTTTTGAGAAATGCCCCACCATCAGAGCTGTGCACACAAAGGTCAAGTAAAACAAAACCCAAGAAACAGGACTATCTCCGAATGCCAGAGAGGCCGTTGGGTAAGGCATCTCTGGGATAGTTTTGCAGAGAGCTGCCGAGCTATTCTGCCTCTCCAGTGACCAGTCATCTGCTAATCCAAGCAGCAGTGGTCATGAGACTGCTGGTGTCCCAGGCTGACAGCAATCTGGAGAGGAGAGTAAGGAATCTGTCAAGCTCAAAATGCCATCAAGCCCCCTGATCCGCTGAGATTCGGTTATTCTTCTTAGACACACATCCCCAGCACGGTTGCAAGCCTTTGATTTTATTTCCAGATGCCGAGGTCCCTATTCTTTGCTGGAGTGAGTGAATGGTTTTTCAGAGGTCTGTGCTACCACCCTACAAGCACCACTCCAAATGAGAAAAATGGAAGACTGTGCCACTATAGTGTTGTGGGTAGCGTGCTTGCCTAACGAGTGTGAAGCCCAGGGTTAAATCCCAGAACCACATGAACAAGGTTGGACTAGAAAACCAGCTGAACACTCAGTAAAATGTAATGGGTCATCCTAGTGGGAGCCTGGAAGACAGGGGAGCTGAGAGGTAGGCAGACTATGGAGACCAGCTACACAGGTTGTTGGCAACTCGGCCACGAGCCCATTCTTGTGATGTTTTAGCAGAGTATGGCTGCTTTCTCTGACCTTGTCCTGAGGATTTTCCTGAGGCTAAATTTAAGAAGAAAATGGACTAATTTCTTTGGCAGAGGAGATCTCAAGTCAGTCTAAGGTTGTCTCTGTCACGTGTCTGTTAGCAGTCACATGTATCATGCAGGCCTACAATGAGAATAAAAGAGCAATTGGGGCAGAAAGAAATGTGAACTGTGCAGTTTGAAGGGGGAAAGAGCTCAATGTTGGAGCCCAGGCTTGTGATGAAAGAGATAATAACATTGATTAGGTAGATGGCTGACCCTCTCTAGAATGGAAGTTCATAACTTGTGCTTCTCAAAAGCAACAGCAAATCAAAGATGGTACAAATGTGATTCAGGGGCACCAGGATTCATCCCAAACTGGTGGCCCAACTTGGCAGTGTAGTCCTCATGGTGCTGGCATTAGCCCAAAGTCCTCTAAAGTTTAGAGTCATGCGGGATATAGGAGGAAATAGATTGTGGACTCTTCTCTGGTTATGAAGAGCCACTGAGGCTGGGAGTGTGGTAGGGAAGCCTCTGCCTGGAGGCCATGACCCCAAGATATTAGAGGTACCAGAGCCATGGAATATCTGCCATGGAGAGCTACTCAGAGTGGAACCAGCCCTAAAGAGAAGTATGTTGAAGGCAGAAAAGTCAGAAGGGAAGCCATCTAAGCCCTATGACATTGGGCATGACGAGACAGGATTTGCAGTTGGCCTTGCTGGGTTTCTGTCTTTGGTTCAGTTTTTCCTCAACCATGCCCCCTATTTCTCCATGTTGGAATGGCAATGTATATTCTGTTGGAATGGCAATTATATTCTGTGCCAGTGTACATTAGAAGTATGTAATTTGCTTTTCCATTTTACAGGAGGTTACAATTCAGAGACTGGCCAAGTCTCAGAAGAGACTTTGGACTTCTAAACCCTTGATTGAGACTTTGAAAGACAATGGGGACTTGGAAGCATTTTGCTAGGCTACAAGCCTATGGGATCCAGGGGGTGAAATGTGGTGGCTTGAATAAGAACAGCCCCTATAGGTCATAGTGGTTGAATGTTTGTTCCCAGTTGGTGTCCCTGTTTCAGGAGATGAATCTCCTTCTCTCTAGGGAGGCTTTTATATATGTTCATGGTGTATTGTTCAGGCTGGTCTCAACCTCCTGAGCTTAAGTGGTCCTTCTGCCTCACGAGCAGCAGGAACTGCACAGTGTCCTAGGTTTTCCTATAAAAGATTCTTGGTACTCAGCCAGACACCTATGCCAGCAACTCTGTCCCACATACCAGAAAGAGCTAGTGCCACGTTCAGTTAGGAGGCCTTGGCCTGAGCAGAAGTACTGGGGGCAAACCTCAGAGGTACTACCTGTAGTGCCTTTACCTTCTATGAATATCCCAGCAAAAACCGAGGAACTAGATAAGGTTTAGCTGACCAGTGGCTGAAAGGGGCAGATCTTGCATGTCTGGAAGACTGAATGAAATTATGTATAAATTCTCTTGAAGCATGTTTAAAACAGCTCCTACAGTCTTGAGCACTGGTCCGTGATAAAAGGAAATGTACAAGGTAAATCTTTCACCAGGGTGCCCAGCTGCTCTCGTTATCCGGAACCTGAAGTGTCAGAGCAGTCATCAGCACAGTGGTGTCGATATTATGGCTTTTGACATCTGTCTTTATGGGCTCCTTCGACCTGAAATAAGAAGGCCATTTCACACACTAACAGCTGTTTTTTGATGATCTACTTGACCTCTGCCTCTGGGCTCAGTAGAAGAGAGAGAAGCTGGTATTTCTCATAACAGAACAAAAGTTACAAGTATTTCAATGTAAAGGAATCTCAATCCAATGACTAATAGCCAACATTCAGTCATTAATAGTTAATCTTTGTCCCTGTTTCTAGCCCCTGGCTGAACATTAAAATCACCTGTGAGCTTAAAGATTGAGTTTGGGCTGGGGCTTGTAGTATCTCAGTTAGTTCAGTTGCACAAAACGTGGGTTCGATTCCCAGCACTTCATAAACTGGGTACGGTGGGGTGGTGCTGGCCTGTAATTGCAGACCTCAGAGCCAAGAGGATCAGAAACTCAAGATCATCCTGGGCTGCATTGTGAGTTTGAGGCCACTCTTGGCTGCATATGAGGATGTTTCAAAAGTACAAAAGGAAGTAAATAAGCAGACAGGTCCTTTGGCCAGATCATAGTAGGGAAGGGCCCACCCATCGGTACTTTGTGGTCACTTTCCAGATGCTGTAACGTAAGACTCACTGTGTATGGACAAGAAGGACAAGACTCTAAGTTTATCTGGCAGACAAAATACAAGAGAACCGATTCCTGTTGAATTTGAACTACAGATAAAGAATTTTTTTCAGTACATACTAAAACTAAGAATCTATCTGCTATCTAAAGGTGAAGTTTGATGGGTTTCCTTATCTTACTTGGAAACTATAAAAGACAAACCTGAAGATGAAATAAAGCTCTCTGAACCGATGTCTGTGTGGTGAGTTCTTGTCTCACAAAACAAGACCATGTAGAAAATAACAAAGAGACATTGTGCCAAGCCAGTGCCACTGGGGGGAGGGAGCAGGCACTTCTTAGCTATGGAAGATGAAGGAGAGCAATGCTCAGGAGTCTACATTAGTTCTCCGGGACACACCACCATATTACCACACCCTGATGTTTCAAATATCAGAAGTTAACTCTCCACACTTCTAGAGCTAAGGTCAACAGCGAGTGTGGCTCTGGCCTCCATCAGGCCTTTCTGTGTCCCAGAGTCTCTCTCTCTCTCTCTCTCTCTCTCTCTCTCTCTCTCTCTCTCTCTCTCTCTCTCTCTCTCTCTGTCTCTCTCTCTCTCCTGCCTACATGTGTTCACATGTATGCACAGGTATACACACATGTGCATGTGAAAGCCAGACAACAACCTTGGGTGATGATCTACAGACACCATTCTCCTTGATGTTTGAGATGGGGTCTCTCATAGGCATGGACCCTGCAAGGTTGGCAAGGATGCCTGCACCTCCCCAGTGCTGGAATTACAATGTGTATGCACATGCCCAGCTTTTCTTTTTCCTTCCTTCCTTCCTTCCTCTTTCTCTCTTTTTTTTCTTTTAATATTTGTTTTTTAAGACCAGGTTTCTCTGTAGTCCTGGCTGTACTGGAACTCACTCTGTGGACCAGGCTGGCCTTGAACTCAGAGATTCACCAGCCTCTGCCTCCTGAGTACTGGGATAAAAGGCGTGCACCACCACCTCCCAGTGTTTTTAATGTGAATTCTGGTATTGATCTTAGGTCCTCACACAGTGGGAAGGCGAGAGCCCTTCCGTGCTTCTGCTGCAGCGAGATTTCTGGTGTCCTTTGTCCCTATTAGGAAAACACAACTAAACGCCAGCGTGGTGAGACTGTGACCAGGAGCGCGAGTGGGGACAGCTCCATCTTTTTATCAGGGCGGGGCTGGGGGTGGGAGGTTGACAGACATGGACGAGCACAAGGAGACAGGCCCCAGATACCCTAGGCTGCAGGAGGCTTCCAGAACACGCAGGCCCACGCAGGGAAAGGGAAGCTGGCTCAGAGCTCTCCCTCCAGGGATGGTGTGCGCCCACTACATTACAGATCCCTAAACCTCTGGTGAAGGCTGCTGGGGAGGGGCCTGATCGCTTAGATTTAGGCTATCCAGAGCATAACACTTTGTCTTCTGAGCATTTACAGTGTGTCAGGCAAGGGGGTGGGGGGATGGGGGATGGAAAAAGCCACCAACTACCGCTGCTGAGCGCAGCCACCAACCACTGTCTTTTCCCGGAGAGGTGGCAACTGAGCTGTGCCCACTGCCTAGTGGGTGCCCAGATTTCCCTCGCCTTTGTCCAGGGTGCATCCCCGCGTCAGTGTCCCCTGAGTTCCCCCACCAACCCTCTGACCGATACCCCTCGCTGCCATTCCACTGTGGGCGAAAGGTTTCCTTAATAAGAGTGTAAATAAAAGCCAGGCTGAAAAATGAGTTTTCCATCTCGGCAATCACCGGCCTAACCTCGGCTGTAAATAAGCCTGGCGAAGGCTCGCAGATGGAGTCTCCGCACTTGAGGGATCTGGGCATCTCGGAGCAGCACGCACTGGGGGCGATGAAGACGAAAGCTGAGAGCCTGGGGACACTGCACAGAGTCCAGCCCAGCGTTCTGTAAGAGCAAATGCTAAGGGACCCTCTTCCCCCACTCTATGTGACACCCCGCCCCCCCTCCCCGAGAGCAGTTGCAGGAATCACCCTAGTGTGCGATGTCCTCCCGAGGGGTGTACCCGCCAGGCCTCCCTAATTTATGGTCATTGGTATCCTAGCTTTAACGTGATTTATCTGACTGCAGAGAAGATGGTAAAAACCTCCACAACTGGTTGGGCATCCAAGCGTTGTGCATTTCTGATTGGCCTTATTAATTTAGAATTCAGCCAGGAAGCAGCCTCTTGGCAGAGTCAAGGAAATCAACTTGGTAACAGCCTCATTGGTGAGTCCTCTGGGATTCGCAGGGGTCTAGCTTTTGTGAAATGGAAGAAATAATGGATTGCTGTAAGAGGACCCGGGAGTTGGACTGAATGGGCTAGCATGCTGATTGAATCGGATTGAGCTTGAGAAGGAGGCTGAAGATTTTTTGCTTTAACTGGGACTGATTCCCAGTTCGTATTTATACAGAGCAAAGACATCAGTTCCTGCCAGATAGGAGGGAGGATGGTGCTTTTCTTGTTTGTTTCGAACGTTTGCACCTGGGTGAGACATCCAACACACAACTTAGAAAGGAACAATTTTATGTGAGAAAAATACTTTATTTGTGTTTTTGTCAGACCTCATAGTTACGGAATCTACAAATCATTGGTTAAGCATACCAATACACCACACTTCACAAGGTGCAGTAATTGTCATTGAAATGTCACCATTGAGTGATGCAACTTAGTCTGGTGAATAAGGGGCTATGTAAAAATATTCAAAAGGGGAAGGATTATTGTGTTTATTGGAAAGTATTTTTATGTGCACAAGCTACAAATTTGGTAGAGATGGCTATATAATTTAAATACACCATATTCATGTATCGTCCTCATCTGTCTGTAGGATTCCAATGTAGACATATAGCACTAGGCAACCTCTAGATATAAGCATTAACATAGCCACAAAAGAAAGGGAGGGAGGGAGGGGGGATTTGATTGATTGGGAGAGGGGCAGGTTGGTGTCACACAGGCAGCGGCACAGGCACAGTCATTTCCTTTATTTATAGCTCTAACCAGAAAAACGGACTGGGAGCATCTGAGTTCCAATTTCTTTTGCTGCCGGAACCGATGAGTGGTTGCCTTAAACATCATTGAGCCAGAAGGTTGTGCATTCCATTCATTGCCAGGTTATGGAAGCTTTGAAGCAGGTCTGGAAGGCCATGGGTAATTGTCCTGCCACTCATCAAGGTGGGCAAGTGCAATCTTGCTGGTGGAATTGACTCAGTAGGGGAGACGGCTGCCTGTCAGTGCTGACCGGCATCATCAAATGCTGTCCGAGTGGAAATGAAGGTGACCCGTGTAGTCTTCTCGTGGAAAGCAAGGAGGAGCAGAAGGCGTTACCTCCCAGAGCAACAAAAATGGATATGGAGTTGGGGACAGAGACCTGTTTGGACCACCAGACACATTATATGCTCTGGGCACAGATGTCCTATGTCCAGTGTCCTAGGTGTGTGCCCCCTGAGGTAAGTAGACAACGCAGCACTTAGAAATGTGTATACGCCAGGAAGGTTTCCCCCGTGTGTTGGTCTCTGCACTGGTTTGTGAAGGATGAGGCGTTGACAAAGACAGAACAAGTCATGCTCCCAGGGATGGAACTTGAGCATGGAGAGGACTGGAAGGGAGACGAAGATACCGAGATAGACCAAGATGATGGTATCCCAGGTTACCCAACTTGGTGGGTCTCACCAGTCAACCACTTTCTGTAGAGATGCACCAGATGTCATCTTTATCTTTCTAAAGAAAGTTACAGAAACCCTTGTGTGTTTCCTTAGGCACATTTAATACTAATGACTGCTGGGCAAACTTAAGCCATAAACGACTTTGAAAATCCTAACACCACATTTAGCCATAAGTCATTCTCAGTCACCAGGACAATATGGCACAGAAACAAATCACATCACAGAGGACTGTGGTCTCTCCAGCACCGCAACTTGACCTCTTGCGCTGTCTCGCTCTAACTGTAGATAGTCTGATAGCTCCACAGCATCCAGCCCAACTGACCCTGCAGGAAACGCATCCGTCATCACAACAAAACTCACTTCAGCACATCTGCTTTCACCTGCTCTCTGGGTGGCTTCTTCCCAGGATGCTCTATGGATGGTTTTCTTTCTTCATCGCATCCTTAGCCTCCCCATCTCCTCCTCCTTCCTCTGGAGAAGCCTACACAACTGTTAAAGAGCAACCCCAATCGGCTCTTTTGTCTTCACGTAGTCTCTCTGTGGCAGCTCTAATTTGCTCTCTTGTGGAGAACACCCATCTCCTCGGGGGTGGACTCTAGCCCATTCTAGCTGCCATTTCCAAGACCATGGCTGTCTCACCCCAGGCCTTTATGTGATGTGCTCCCTTCCATTTGGGGCTGTCATAGTCAATGCCCCTCTGTCAGCTGTGCACTCGAGCCAGTGGGAAGCCCTAACTGCCTGTAACAGCAGTTCTGGGTGACCCTGACAGCCGCTGGGTTCTCTACTCAATTTGGAAATGCTACAGAAACTCTCTCCTCGATATTGCAGTGAAGGAAGGCGAAGTCTACTAAGGTTCGAGGAAAGTAGCACAGAGATGCTAACGGGAGTGGTGCAGTGATGGGAGTATGCAGAAGTGTGGTGATGGAGAGTGCCGTGGCGAACGGGAGAGAGCTTCTAAGCATCGGCAAGGATCAGGGGACACTCAGTCCTGCTGACGCCTGCACTGGGGTGTGAAGGATGAGAGGAACTTATGGCGTGGCTGATTCTGCTGGTCCCATGCGGGAAACAAAGCTTTTAAAAAGGTCAGCGATAGAGGGGAGGGGACAGGCAAGAAGGAATCTCTGAAGGCAACAGAAGGGAGAATGGACAAAGGGGAAGTTGGACATGAAAAGGGTAAAAAGAGGAAGGCACTCATTGTCTCTGTTACTGTAAGCTTCACCAGAGCCTCAGATAACCAGACTCTGAGAGGACAAGTGTCAGTGTCATAACAAGACCCCCGGATAACCAGACTCTGAGAGGCCAAGTGTCAGTCATACCAACAATGGACGCTCCAGGAAATGGGACTCCTGAAAATGTTCATGGTGAACAGCACTGACCAACAGCTCAGGAGGTACTGCATTGTGTCATGCGAATTAGATAATGGTGGCACAGCATTGGTAGAGACCCGGAGTGGCCCAGCCTGAATCCCCTCTTTCCTTAGCTAGCAAAAGGATTACGGAATGATTTACTGTGGTACACTGTTCTTGCTGGTTTCAATCCTCTTGAGCTGTTGTGATAGTTTGGATAGGAATGGCCCTTATAGACTGATGTGTTTGAGTGCTTGGCCCATAAAGAACGGCACTGTTAAGTGGTGTGGTCTTGTTGCAGTAGGTGTGGTCTTGTCGAAGAAAGGGTGTCACTGTAGGGGTGGGCTTTGAGGTCTCATATGCTCAAGCTACTCCTAATGTGACACACAGTCTCCTTCTGCTACTTGTGGAACAAGATGTAGAACTCTCAACTCCTTCTCCAGCACCATGTCTGCCTACACACTGCCATGTTCCACTATGATAATGGACTAAACCTCTGAAACTGTAAGCCAGCCCCAATTACTTTTTTCTTTATGAGTTTCCATGGAAACCCTAAGACAGCTATGTTCCTTATTTTTCTAGTATTCACTCTACAGTCCATTACTCAAAAAAGTCTGTCAACTCACTGTGACATGACAAAATCTTAGGGGTTTTCAATGTTAGATATATTACAGCAATGTCCATCTCCAGTGGCTTCTCCAGGGACACTTTGTTTAGGAGAGTCACTCACAGACCTTACTGCCTCCCATTGGTACACAGTGTCTTCCTTCTTTAAATGATAACCCCCTTTTTTCCACCACCAGAGTTACTATCTTCAGACTTGTTAAACTCCAACTCAGAAACATTCTGTTGATTCTCCAGAAAGGACATGGTAACTCATAGACAGCCTCTGCCCAGCAATGTAAAAGGGCCTAAGGTTTAATAGTGCCCTCACTGTTGTCCATTTGTTTCATATGTATATAATTTGCTTTCTTTAGCTCTTTCTTTGATTGGGCATAGGTATACCTTATAATTATGGCACATTCATGGTGGAGTCTGATCTAGACAATAATGAGAAACACTGTAGGCTCTTAAGCAGCAGAGTGGTATACTAGCTGGTTCGATGTCAACTAGACACAAGCTAGAATCATCAGAGAGGAGGGAGCCTCAACTGAGAAAATGCTTACATAAAATCAGGCTGTAGGCAAGCCTATAGGCATTTTCTTAGTGATTGATGGAGGAGGGCCCAGTGCATTGTGGGCAGTGCCTCTCCTGGCCTGGTGGCCCTGGGTTCTATAAGAAAACAGACTGAGCATGCCAGTAAGCATCACTCCTCCATAGCCTCTGCACCGACTCCTGCCTCCAGGTCTCTGCCCTGCTTGAGTTCCCATCCTGACTTCTTTGAGCTTCAGTGCAGAAGCATAAGCTGAATAAACCCTTTCCTCCCCGAGTTGCTTTGGTCATGGTGTTTCATCACAGCAATAGAAACCCTAAGACAAAAGGCTTTCACTCAAGCACACTCAGCATCAAGGCTACCAAGTCTACAGTCAAATAAACATAAGACAGCCACACAGGGGAGTCATGATGGGTCAGGGTTTACAGGTTGGGCACACACATAATTATACATCAGTACCAGGACTCTGAAAGGGGGGCAGGCTGTAGAGTGCTAGACACGTGTCTGCTTAAGCTACTTGTGGCCATGGAATAGTACTTGGCAAAAGCTACTACAGGAGGAAAGCTTATTTTGGTTCAGAGTTTGAGGATACACGTTGAGGGAAGGCTTGGTGGCAGTAGGGAGAGGTTGCTGCTGGGTGACATCCATGTGGAGGACACAGTGATGATAATGATACTTACCCTGCTTTCCATGTCTTATCTAGTACAGGTCCCCACCCCATAATGCCATCTACAACTAACCCCACCTGCAAAATTCCTCAAGGCCATGCCTAGAGTTTTATCTCCTTTAGTAATTCGAGGTCCTCTAATTTTACAGAATTAACTCTCAGGCATCTAACTCCGGTAAACAGGGAGAAAGAGGAGTGGCTGTCAGGGTTGCTTTCTAACAAGTTCACCAGCAAATACTGGAGGGAAAGTCAAGAAACCCAGCTTAACAGCTGTGGCGATCATATGTTTAGAATTAGATACTTTAATTCCTCCCAGCCATTTGTAATGAGGAAACATCCAGACCCAGTAGAAGGGATACCCAGAGCATGATAGACTGTTAGAGCACTAAGACATCCCATTTATTTTTTCTTCCTTTTTAAAATTAAAATTAGAAACAAGCTTGCTTCACATGTTAATCCCAGCTCCCTCTCCCTCCCCCTCCCCCACCCTCCCCACCAGGCTCCCAGTCCCCCACCCAATCTCCACTCTGATCCCCAGGGAGGGTGAGGCCCTCCATGGAGGATCTCCAGACATCCCTTTTAAAAGATTTAATTCATTCAGATACAAAGTCATCCAATTAAACTTGTAGGAACATTAGGTTGGAATGGCATCAAGTCCTGTTTTGCATACCTGGATCGTGTCAAGGACGAGGAAAAACTTGAAACTAGAGTGTTTCTTTTTCATGCTCTGGAAGTATCTATGTAACTCCAAGGAAGATATCATTATGCTCTCTGGAGAGTCATGGGTTAACCTCCAGGAGGAAGATTTTTTGTTCTTCGTGTCTTTGAGCTAGAGTTTTCAGGGCAGCACCTATAATACACTGCTTATGTGCTCTGCCAAGGGAATAGTAGCTGCTTATTACACCAGAGAGCATACTCACGCTGCCCCCATGCTTCCTGTCTGCATTTGCCCACTATGCAATAGAAGTTCTTCATTATCTGAATATATGAATATATACATATTCATCTGACTATCTTGAGGTGGGTATCAGTTTGGAAAGGCCATAGATACTGAGAGTGCTGACATACCCAGGATACTTTGCTCTGTTCTAGACTCTGCCAAGAAGTCTTAGTGTGTCAACTATTTACACAAACAGAGAATCTTCCATTGCACTCCCAAGAACAGGTACCAACGTGGAAACCGGCGGTAATAAAGTCAACCAGATGGGATGGGCACTTCCTGCCAGCTTTCTCGCCACGGTTTCTGTTCTTCCTGTCTCTGACCCCATCTCCCATTTCCCCCTTTTTGCTCATCAGCAGTCTCCATTCAAGATCCTCCCGAGAGACTGCAATGGTGTGCTCAGGAGAAAGCAGTCAGGAACTGCCGAGTTTTCTTTGGACTGACTCAGGCTAAAGCTTAGCCTCGCTCAGAGAGGAGGGGCAGAACTGGAAAGAAAGCAGAGTGAGGAAGTTGGGGATAATAAGGAAGCAGGATTTCCTGGTTTCATTCTGTTGCTGTGAAAAATCGTGGACTAAAAGCAAGTTAGGAAAGGAAAGAGTTTATTTGCCTTATGCTTTGAGGTCACAGTCCATCATCACTGAGGAAAGTCAAGGCAGGAACTTAAAGGAAGTCTTCTTGTTATCCCATGCAGCATGGCCTCTGACTAAGGAACTCAGTTGACAGCCAAAGTACAAGAACCACTTGCTGGTTATCGTGAAGGCTTACACTCGGCCATTTTATGTACTCCAGGATCTCCTGCCTAGGGAAAGGTGCTACCCACAGTAGGATGAACCCTCCTACACCAAACACCAATCAAGACAAATACCCCCACAAAATGCCCAGGGGCCAATCTGATCTAGGCTGTCAAGCTGACTGTTAAAGCTAATCAGAACAAAGGGAATCCTAGCAAGCCAACTATAAAGATGGAAGAGAAATGTAGGTGATACAGAGACCCAGAAAGAAACCCCTCCTGTTTAAGGAGTATCTCTGATGAAGACGGAGATCAGGATGAAGCGAACAGCACTGTAACATGCAGGTAGCCCTGAGCTCATCTTCTGCTTGGTTTTGCTTGGTAGCTTCAGTTAAAAATGCCTCTCTTGGAATGGAAAGAGGAGGTACAATTTAAGTTCACCAATTTTAGCTTTTCATCATTACACACTTTATTAGCTTTCTATTGCTGTTGCTACAAAATGGGTAAATGAGTAAATGCAACAAACTGTAACAACATAAGCTGTATTTTCTTATAGTTCTTGGGGGGGAGAGTTCAGAGGTTAAAAATAGAAAACCAAGGACTCTCTTGATGTCTGAAGATAGAATCTGCTTCCTTATCTTTTCTAATTCTAGAACTGCTTGCTAATTTCCTCTTCATACCCAGCAATGGAGGTGGAATCCTCAGACCTACCTGCTTTTGTTTCTGTATCAGATCTCCTCCATTGACTCTTCAACCCTAGCTTCTACCATATTGGACCACTGGATCATCTAGAATCCAAGTTTTTATCTATCATCTATCTCTCTATCAATATCTATCATCTACCTACCTACTGTATGTAACTATCATCTAGTTAATATGTGTGGGCATTTTGCATGCATGAAGATTTGTGCACATGCCTGTGGAGTCCAGAAGGAGGGCATCAGGTCCCCTGGAAATGGAGTCAAAGACCAGTATAAACTGCCATATGGGTCCTGGGAACCAAACCTGGGTCCTCTGGAAAGAGTGGCAGCCAGCGATTGCTGAGCTGTCACTACAGTTTCAGATAATTCTTAAGAAGGAAAATTTTAAAGTCAACCTTAATTCCACGTATGGTGTTTGTGTATGCGCATGTGTGTGAATTCATTGCTCTTATTTAATGTGAATATCTGTATGCGTGTGAGTCACAGACCATGTATGGAAGTTAGAGGACAATTTACAGTGGTTTGGGTTCTAGGAATCACACACTGATCCACCTTACAAGCTCCATATACAATGTTAATTTCCCTTTGCCATGCCGTCTAACTTTGTGGACTTTTAGGATTTGGATATCACTGGGCACTCATATTCTATGGACCACAAATACTGTGTTACCCATAGGAATCGCATGCTGCCCATCCTTTGCCTCGTGTGCTGGTTAGCTTTGGTTGTCTTGATGCAGGTGAAGGCCATCTGGAAAGAGAGCCTCAACCGAGAAAATGCCTCCATCAGACTGACTTGTAGGCCAGTCTCTGGGAGCATTTTCTTGACCGATTCCTGGAGGACAGACCCATTCCACTGTGGGTAGTGCCACCTTTGGGCCAGGTGGTCCTGGGCTGTGTAAGAAAGCAGGCTGAGCGAGCCCCGGGGAGCGAGCCAATATGCAGCGTTCCTCCGTGGTGTCTGCTTCCTTTCCTTGCTAAAAGTTCCTACCTCAGATTTCTGCTTGACTTCCCTCCATGATGGACTACAAGCTGAAGAAAACCCTCCCATCCCCAAGTTGCTTTTGGTTGTAGTGTTTCCCATGGCAACAGAAGACTAATCTGATGTTTAGTGTTCTTGAAAACCAAGATCTCTGAATGTCAGATGGTTTTCCTTTTAACGGGTGTGCTGGAAACAGAAGCAACAGTCCTAACCTGTCTTCCTGTTCAGATAAGTATGTGGGAACCCAAGAATGTTGGGGTTGTCTCTTCAACAGAGGAGATGTATACCAGTTTTCCACCCAGAAGGCTGGGAGTGGATGTAGTTCATAGCCTGGCAAGCTGTGCTGCCTATAGGGCCAGGCCATGCTTGAATTCTCCAGACTGTTATGTTTATCCCAGGCTATTCTTCCCTAGACCTCTACCTTGAGCATTATTTCTCAGTCAACAGAATCCTTTCTTAGAGGAGATGTCACACGCACTTCATAGCTTGGGACCTCTATGAAGACCTAGACCACACCAGATCTGCCCGTAGGCCCTTAAGCTATAGAACCCATGGAAAAGTTCATGTACTTTGCAAAAGAGTTTCCATATAGTTACACCTTAAGCTTTGAGATAATTGTCACCAGAAAATGTTTTTTCCAAAGTTGTACTGTACTTAAATGCGTCTAAAATAAACTGTCCAGGGTCAGACTCTAGAAGTTTGAACCAACAACAACTACTGAGTCAAACCAGATTTTCTCCTTGGCTTTCATGGATCATTTCTCTGTGTGTGTTTGAATTCATTGCTCTTATTTAGTGTTTGCAGAGACCCTCCCCACCCCCTACACACATACACCCTAAGCAAGTAAGAGATTCATTGTTTTTGACTAAAAAAATACCCTCGCACAATAAAAAATACCATACATTTCAGAAAAGACTAGAGTCCCAGCCAAAGGGGCCACTGCATACCATCAGCATGCCACCAGACCCTACCCTCTTCCCACCAGCCTACAGAATGACTCCATATCCTGGCCATGGAAGCTGTGGAACAGTTTATACACTACAGTCCCAGGGGCTCAACCATTTGTTCTGATCAGTTTAATGTTGACTGTAGAACATGCAAAATTATTCTTGGCCACTTTGACACTCAAAGTGTGCCACACAATTATTGCAGCCACTGCTACCAAGCAAGTGGAGACTCATGTCACCATACTGGCTAGACTTCAGTCAGCAAGAAATGACTTGGGTTGGCTGGCTTTTGTTTTGTCTTTTTACAAAGTTTGACATCAAAACTAAGCAAGATTGAATTAAAATTATGAAAGAGTAACTTTCAGACAAAATAATTTCTGGCCATTGTTTTTTGAGTTGTCTATGATTATTGCTTTAAACTGGAAACAAGAGTCACTCCCCTGACTACAGAAAACCCCACTCTTAAAATAAGAGTAGAAATGTGATTTCAGGAATCAGTATGGTAAACACTTTGTGCTCGCTTGGGGACAGAGAAGAAAACAAAGAGATTAAGAGAAATTTATGGGATGTATATGAAAAATGCTTTTAGATAACTTCAATGAGCAAGCATCTAGAAAACACATTCTCTGTGTAAGACCTTGGGTGGGGGCATCCACATATGTTATCTGTGGTTCCCAGAGTCATCATTCATTGCAAGTATTACAAACAAGACAATTAAGGATAAAGACAACTGATAGTACATAACTGTTAAAGGTCAGAGGGTCATGACCCCTACGCTACCCACGGCTATACAAAGTAACTCGCCAATCATCCCAATGCCTGTAAGGTAAGCAGCAGAATTTCCATTGTTGAAGACTTAAGGTCACCTACTTAGCCACCAACGCCCTCAACAGCATTGATGATGTCAACCTTACCATTGGTGAATTGACTGGAGTTCCCAGACTGACTCAGCAGGATGGAAGTCTGAGTTGACTTCTTGCTGCAGTGTCCTATCTCTTCCAAAAGGTAGCCCCAGGGCTGGCAAGATGATTCAGTGAGTAAAGGCGCTTGTCACCAAGCCTGCTCATCTGAATATGATCCTACAAGTTGTCCTCTGAGCATGCGTGCCTCCTCTGACCAAGTATGAATAAATACACGTACTTCAAAACAAAACAAAAGGTAGCCACAGATTATTTAGTAAGAAATGAGGAAATGAAGCAAAAACAAATGAAAACGAAACAAAGATGGAAGAACTGAAACTGAGAAAAGAAAAAGATACAAAGTGGTTAATGGGAAATCACTCAATCTTGTACAAAAGGTGTCCAACAAAAGACACACACACCCCCTCCACCAACACTGCTGCAAAGCTTGGGACCTCTGACTTCCACTGCTTACTTACTTAGCTCCTCTGGGTTACATTCTCAGGAGAGATATGCCTTTGAACTCAAATGAGCATTTGATCAAACCAATTGAAAACGCTAATTAAAAACAAACAAGTCAAAACCAACAATAGCCTAAATGTTCTCGGAATTTCCTTTTGTGAATTAGATTCACTTACTAATAAAATCATTCCTAAAGTTACAGTCTCTTTTCTAGTAGGCTTTGCAAGCTCTTAGTTTATGGGAAGATGTGTGCGATGGAATTTAGTTTTCCTGAGAACTTGGTGGAGTTCTTAAAGTCTAGGAGCATGTGTCACGGCAGCAAGACAATGGTCTAACCCTCATACACAACCTTTCCTGAGTTATGGCAGGTCAGTATTTTCCCAGACCTGCACAGGGCACAGTTAAGCTGCTGTTGGAACCAGTCCTTCCGAATAAGTGCTTTCTCAAATTTATCTTCCCTCTGTACGTATCTAATATATTTAGGGGTCGCACAGCAATACTTAACAACACTAGTGTGTGTGTGTGTGTGTGTGTGTGTGTGTGAGAGAGAGAGAGAGAGAGAGAGAGAGAGAGAGAGAGAGAGTGTGTTCACTCACTCACAGAATTCTGGTGCACATTCATTTTTGTAAGACAAAAGAACTCAGGTAAATGTGCTTGTCTGTTTGGGCTTCCTTTTCTTCAAAATGCTTCATTCAAGATATCTTTCAACATCGCTGTGGGTATTCATTCTACTTATTCAGGTTAGGAACAGATACAGATTATGGAGGTGACAAGACAAACTAGATTCTCAAGTTTCTCGGAGGTTCTCCACCACGGACAGGAGCCAGCAGCTAGCAGAGTCTCCCACTTTGCAATATAACCCTTAGACAGGGCTACTTAGTAGAAAAAGAACAGGATGTCATGGCTTGGGTACCAACTTCCAGGGGCCTTACTCATAGACTCAGGTACTTCAAATACCAACCGGAAAGTTTCTGTCCCTGCTCTAGCATTTTTCTGATTTGTGACCTAGTTCCTCAGGGAATGTTTGTGAAACAAACAAGGTAACATGATAGTAAGACACCAAGAAGTGTCTGGAGCATTTGGTTAGGCCAAGAGGTGTTGGAGAGCATAGGGCAGGGAGGGATGCTCGAAACCACAGATAAAGATAAGTGCCGCAGACAGATGAAAAGGAAGCTGATGTTTCAGTTGGGATGCATAATCACAAGATTTGGAGGAAGCAGCTAGTCTTTATGCACCGTGTGCCACTGTGTATATGTGGTGTGTGTGGATGTATATGTCTGTGTATAGTGTCACTGTGTGGTGAATGTGTGTGTAACTGTGTGTATATATGTACAGTGTAAGTATGCATATGTCACTGTGTATATGTGTGTATGTGTGTGTCAGTGCATGTGTGTTTGGGGCGAGTAGGCCGAGTGAAGGAGAGGAGACTGAGAGTCTACCAGAAAACCTGAACTCTAAAGTAGGTCTTAGCAAAGCATCCGGCAGACCGACTATGGGAGACGGCCTGCTTTTGAATGGCCTAAAAGCTAGGAACATTTTTGTTTTAAAATAGAAAAAGAGATGAAGAAGCAAGGAACTATGGAGGTGAAGACAGAAACAAAGTAGAAAACTTCATCCACAAAGCCCCAGGTCTTTGATGTCTAGCGCTGTTGAAGTTACTGACCTCTGCTCTAAATCTTTCAGATGTGTGTGTTTCATAGAACAGCAACCGGAATGTGTAACTCTGGCTGATCTCGAACTCAGAGATCCGTCTGCCTCTGCCTCCTGAGTGCTGGGATTAAAGGCGTGCACCACCACCGCCCAGCTGGATGTCTATTATTTCAAACACCATTCACAGAGCTTCCCCAGAAGTACAGCACCATGCTCATCTCATCTTGACCCAACCCTCCTAGCTTTTCTATTTCCACACCCCAAGTTTCAGAAGAGACCAGCCTACATTTCTTTCTGGGAATCTAGAAATCTTCACTTAGCCTACCTCAACTGTATTTCATCTTCAGGTCTCAACAGTGTCACCGTGCACAAACCATGTACACGAAGGCTACTGTTTCCCTCACACTGGGGGGAAGATACCTAAGACCTAACTGACATACCGTCATAGTCACCTTTATTTATCCAATAGACCATTACTTTGAGAGAAAGGGACTATGACTTTTATTACAGCCAACAAGCTAAATGTAAATAAAAACAACTATACTCATTGGGGGAAAAGTGTCTTATGGCAAAAATGATAGACCGTGAGCCCAAAAAAAAAAAAAAAAAAAGTCTAGGTCACTTAGGAACCTGCATACTAACTTTAAGAGTAACATGCTGTTCCAGGGTTCCATGATTTCCTGGGTGCAGCCAGGGGGTGGGGTGGTGGTGGTGGACCTTCTGATTTTTGGAACCCTGTCCAAGGCCTGAATCAAGTAGAACGCCTACAAGTGAGCAGAGCTGTTCAGATTCCCTGGAACACAGCGTCCACAAGGGAAGAGGTCATGTTTAGTCTAGGAAATGAGTCAGTTCCTCCACAGCGGACCCCACAGGTTCGCGCAGGCCCAATAGAGGATGTTGGCAAGTATGTTGCTTCGAATCAGAAATGTCTCCCACAGGTTCATGTTTGGGGAACTTGGACCTCGATTGGTGATGGTGTTTGGGGAGCATCAGGGACATGGGACGTAGCTTTTGAAAGCTCTCCCACCTCCTGTTCTGAAGTACCCGTTTCCTGCCTGCTGCATCGTGAACAGGCGGCTGCTCCACGCTCCTGCCACTATGAACGCAGCAGCAGCAGAGCCAGGCCTTCCTGCCACAAGGGAACAGGAACAGGCCATCTGAACTGTGAGCCTTTTCAGATAAGACACCTGGGGAAAGAAACTAATACTGTGGACGTTTGGAACTGGTTCATTGGAGGGCCTAGAGAGATGGGACAGTGGTTACAGGCACTGGCTGTTTTTGCAGAGGACTTGAGTTTGGTGCCAGTCACCCACACAGAAGCTTACAACCAGCTCTAAATCCAATCCCAAGGAATCCGATGCCCTTTCCTGGTCTCTGCAGGCACTACACATACACATAGAGCAGGCAAGACACCCACCAATCAGCATTTTACCCGAGTCCATCAATGAAGAGGCCTAGCTCTATTACTTCGTTAGCTGGTGTAGCTGTTAGTATCTGATAATTTCTGCATTGCTAAACTGGAACTATTCAATTCTCCTGCAGGGATTCAGCTACTCTGAGGTATAGTTTGTGGAAAGGCAGGGATAGATACGGCAATTGGACCTTTCACACTGCTTTCCAGCCTAGAAAAGGCTCATAAGCAACTCTCCACTGCCGGTACCATTGATACAATCCGACACTTCGGAAGCCTCAGTGCTTTCTTGAATCCCAACACTAGTCAGTGCGTCCTTGCCTCCTTGAGTGCTTAGCACTCAGAATGGTGTCTGGCTGTGTGGTCTTCGGATGTTCCATATGGGTAGAAATTCTCCATAAGACAGTCCAACAACGACCCAGCTACAACTCCAAGAAGCTCCTAAAGGGTTCTTGTGAACTTACAGATATCCCTGGCTGTGCCATCCACTTTGTAAGAATAAGCTTTTTGCTGTTTTGAAATAGATTATGTAATCCAAGAGGGACTATATAGCAGTGTTGAGACTATGGCCAACAAACTTTCAAAACAAAGATCCAATTGTTAACAAAATAAATGGATTTTATCTCAAATGCAATCTCAATACCAACATATTCTGAATGGAGGGCCCTTCAGAAGGCACCCGAATAGTACTTGGGCTTGAAAAAAAACACAAGTAGGCCAGAGATATAATTTATAGAAAAATGTGTTCTCATTAGCATAGAAATATTATAACAAAGACTTAAAAAATTCACCATCCTTCTCTACTGCCCAGAATAGACTAGGTACTGAGTGAACGCAATGAATCTACTGGGACTGTAATTATTCACTTGCTTAAAGTGAAATGGGTGCACTTCTCTAATCCAAGCACTCAGGAGGGCACTAGCAGGTGGATCTGTGAGTTCCAGGCCAGCCTGGTCTACTTGGTGAAATCCTGTCTCAAAAACAAAACAGAGAAATGCAATTAGGATTTTTATTTTGATAATTCACCCAGTCTTATTTAACAATATGTAAGTTTGTTTAAAAAAAGAAAAAGGAAAAGAAATTGCCAGGTGGTGCACACTTTAATCCCAGCACTCAGGAGGCAAAGACAGGAAGATATATGAGTTTGAGGCCAGTCTATTCTCCAAAGAGTTCCAGGACAGCCAAGCCAGGGCTACAGAGAAACCCTGTCTCAAAAAAAACCAAAGAAGTATGATAATCTTTTCTGCCATCTATCACCATATTATTATACCAGTATTATGTGTTATTACTGTGCCTATTACTTGTTCCAACAATCTTCTGAACTTTAAAATATACTATGCAGATCAAAACAGCACCCTCTGAATATCTAGGTTAACTTATTGGAATTATGTTCAAAGTGAACAAATTACTCAGGCCTTCTCATTACTTGGCCAGAGAGCCGTTAGTCATTTTCATCTATTACAGAAAACACTAGAGTAACTTTATCCAAGTGGTCCATGCTGCCTTGTGAACACTGGGCACACTGGCATCCTAAGTTACCCTGACTTCCATAGTACCATATCCTCAGTTACAGTTCAGCTAAGGACTTGACAACCAGCTCAGAGTGAGTGTCTATTTCCAGAAAATGTTTGAATAGAGCAGCAATTTTATAGACTAATGTGTATATTACACACACACACACACACACACACAATACAGGCTTGCTTAACCAGTCACCAGGCACTACAGCTATTCCTAGGATTTCAGAAGCTACAGTGACTAATCTAAATGATAACACCTCTCTGTAGCTTTTCCCATACTAGTGTCAGTCAAGATCACTATCTTTTACCTATCCATACCCTGATTCTTAATTATTACACTTGTCAAGTCTTCCCTTGGGGGCAGCAACCCGGGTACACAACCACTTTACTTCCCCATGACTCCTAAGTGAGGGGCCCCACAAAAAACATTGAAGGAATTTTTGTTAATCATACAACTTAACTTTTTTTTTGTGATTGCTGACACCAATGTCTTTTTTAGATTTGAGAGTCATAGAAGTCTCCTTTTGGATATCATTTACATGATATAATTCACTTTTGAAGACGGTCATCCACTGGCTGCGGAAATTGTAGCAGGGACCCATTGTCGGGTGAGAAAGTCTAGAACCTCCCATGCATGCAGTGGGTACAACAGTAGGAGGAAAGTGTCGTTATGAAATCACAGCTTCTGCATCTATGTTCTACTTCAGAGCTATTTTCTGTCCTTAGGTCTCTGGCAAGAATGCTTTGGGGGCTATTCTCTAACACAAAGCTGTCTTCCCTACCAGCCAAAAAGTATTTTAAAATGCCTGATACATGGCTTTGCCATATATAGAATTAATTATCAGGGACATGGGGCATGAAGGCAAACTCTAATAATCTTTTCTACATAGTACATCCAGAACATTCTAACATTCCTCTACTTGCAATTGAAGGTGGCATTTAGTCAAACCTCATTGCGACACCCTATCCTTCCCCTGGCTCAGTACTTGAGAAGGGCACTCACAACACTGTCTTATCCTTCCTGTCGATGGCTTTGGAAACTACACATTAAACACTTGACAGTAGACCTTTAATAGAAAAGTTAATTGCATTAGTAAATGCCATCAATAAAACTGCAAAGCTGTAGTTTTGTTAGGTAAATCCACCCTGTTGGAAAGCTGTCAACAGTGAAAACAGTCAGCTGGTAACTATCACTGGCACACAGACAACTCAAAAGCAAAAAGCTGATTGGCTTCCCGAACCAAAGGAGATGTAACTATGGGAGTCGTTTCCCTTACGGCAGCAAACAGAAACATATGGAAGCAGTTAGAGCCAACAATACAAGCATGTTCTCTGTGGGCAGGACAGTTTTAGACAAAACTTACTTTAAAAGCACAAGATGAGCTACAAAGAGGTCAATGAGTTCAAGTTCAGTGTTACCAACAGAACTTAATATTTTGGAGGTACAGATCAACATCTGTGGGTTCACCATAAAAATGTTAAGATAGTGGGGCTGGATGATTTGCTCATTTGCTCAAATGAAGTTTTGGGAAACAAAATTGTAGTACAATTAAAATTTTATTATTAAATTCCCCCATGAATCAAGATTTTCCATAGTATACTTTCAGGCTTTCATCACTGGGGGAAAAAAAAATAAAAGTCCTGAACTTACTTTGCTCTATCAAGAAAAGCAAGCTTTGAAGTCAGCATTATAGTCTTGCCTGAATGTTGAGATGCATGATTCTTTACTATCTTTCCTATGATGAGGCTGCTCCATCCTGACGAAATTATATTAAGCTCATCTCCAAGGCTTAAAACTAAGCTTTACCAAGGCATTACATCACGTTTTACAGAAGCACCAAACTCTCATGGAAAGGGACAAGAGATGGAGCTGCTTTCAATTTTTTTTCTTCCACGTCTCTCTCTCTCTCTTTTTGTAGCAGAGAATTGTTTTGTAAAAGCATCTAAGTGCTACAGAAAATTTACTATATTGTATTAAAACTATTATGCACAAGTCAGGCCAGTTTGAAAAGCAGAACTAAAACTTACCGTCATAACTCCTCCCCTCGGAGAAAATAAGATTTTGAATACAAGTATCTTCCACATAGACTGCAGTGTAGTTTTCATTTTAATTACCCCAAACTACACTTTCTCCACGAAACTTGTATTTTCCTAATAGAAGTCACGAATCGAACTCTGTGCCACTAGATATCAAACTCAAATCTCTCGGAAGCCATACTTGCAGCTCTGATCTGTGCTCCTCTAATAAAATGCAGATATAAAGAACCACATTAACATAAAAGTCTAAGGACATCCCTCCCCCACACCCCCAAACCCGTATGGCTGTTTGAGCTTCTAGAGTTAAACTAAAAGAAGAAGAAAAAAAACCAAACAACACAGCACACGGTAAAAAAAATAATTTATTGTTCTGCTTTATACATTTCTAAAAAGTGCATTTAACTAATAACGCCAGCCCTCTTTTAAGCAGTTAGAGACAATTACAAATGGAAACTCCGCGTTGCTTTTAGGGTTACATTTTAAACCAAACTCGTCAACTTAGCGGCCGTCATTAAAATAACCCAGATCAGAGCATGCTAATACACAAAAGTTTGGGATGCCGGCGTTTACCGTCGACCGCGACAGCAGCTGTGCACCGCACAAGGGCACGTCCACCGCGACCCACACTCAACAACGGAACAAAACGGTCACCAGCTGCAATGTGGCACTAGCGGAGATCAGCCGAGGCGGAAAGTTGCGCCCGCGGCTGGCACGCTCGCACTCCTCCTCCTGCGGGAGCCACCCCTGGGGCTTCCTTGTCCCCCGGGCGTGGACGGCGTGGCAGGCGGCCCACGCGTCGACCCCCGCAGGAACGCGGGCGGCTAACGGTCCCCGCGGCCCGGAACACAAAGGGGGGGGGATCCCCGGCCATTGTCCTCGGCGGCGGCGGCAGCGCTGAGCATCACCAGCACTAGCAAGGCAGTAGCTTGCGCAGTTATCTCCACAGCGGGCAATGTCACAACCCGACCAACAGCACAAACTACTACCTCAGCCAGGGCCATGGTGTGGGTGCCGGCGGCGCCTCGTCCCGTCCTCCTCCTCATTGCCGCAGCGGGCCGGCTGCTCGACCCGCACCCGCACCCGCACGCCCAGCGGCCAAGGGCGGCGGCTCCCGGGGCCGGCCGCGCCCGCACACCCGCCCGCCCGCCCGCCCGCTCGCGCCGAGGGACGCCGGGCTTCCGAGCGCTCCGCCGCGCCCTCCCCGCCCCTGCCCCGCCGCATCGCACCCCGGAAGTCCCCGCACGCCCCCCGTGCACCCTGCGGGGGGAGACCCCCGGGAACCGGAGTGCGCGGCGATCCGTCCCCGGCTCGCGCCTGGCCCCGCGCTCCTGCTCCACTGCGTCCGGGCGAACCATAGAGATCCCTTAAAGAGGCGGGCGCGCGGCTCCCACCACGTGACCGCCCGCCTCCCCCGCCGCCATCTTACATCCGGGGCCCCGCGCCGGCTCTCCGCCCCGCCCTCCTCCTCCCGCTGGGCCTCGCGGCTCCCGGTTCTCCGGTGGCGGTGGCGGCCGGGGACCCCGGGGACCGCGAGGCTCGCTCGGGCCAGTGTGCTCCGGGACCTCGGTCCAGCCTCCGTCCTCTCACCCGGCCCAGCGGGGCTCCCGAGTGCGGGGCTCGGCCGTAAAGATGGCGGCGGCCGCGCGGCCTGCACACGTCGCGCCGGGCCGGCGGGGAAAGTTTCCGGCGCCTCCTCCTCTCTTCCCTGCGGCCGCAGCCGGCACCGCCGCTGACACCGCCCGGCGCCGAAACTGGCGGGAAAGCCGCGCGCGGCTCAGTGCGCAGGCTCCCTCCTGGGGCTGGGGCGGCTGCCTTCTCCCCATGTTGAGCCCAAAATTGGAAGAGGGCCGAGTGCCACGGGGAGTCACCTCCGCGTGGCCGGGTGACTTCTGCCCTTGCTTCTCTTTTGCAGGTCTTTCCTTTTCTTCTTTGTGAGATCAAGTACAGATGTCTAGCTAAAGAAACTGGAATTCCACGTGAACGAATGCCCCCATGTTTTGCATATGTAGATTCTATCCTATACACGAAAAGGGAGTTGATGAATTTTACATATAAATTCACATTTATCTGGCTATCTGCTTTATGGTATTTGGCAATCCTGTTAGTCGTAAAGTTGCCGAAGATCCACACAGTATACACATTACAGAAATAAAGAATAGAGAAGTATGTTCAGTTGCAACGTAGGAACTTTCTCTAGACTGATACTTTTACAGCAGCATGGAGTGCTAATGTCTGGAGCAGAATTTGGCCACAACGCATATAAACACCTATATTTAATTCCTTTTTTGAGACCCACCCCCACGCAATCCAGCACAACAGGTCCCGAAGCCCATAATTATCACACATTAACTTCCACTACAAGGTAATCAGGACCCAGATTCCTTGAAGTACAAATGTACAAATTTAGCAACCCACCTACAAGTTTCGTAATAAATGTACATATTCAAATTAGACGCCTGGGTTTGCTACTGACAGATCTCGGTATTATACTAATCTTAGAATTTTAAAGTCACCGCAAATGGTAACGAGTTATTTCCAATTAATACTTTTATATTTGTGTGCATGTGTAACACACTTGTAATTGAATGCTAACTTATTGCCTGAACACTGATACCTATAGGAAACTCACACCATCTTTTCTTTGTAATGACCGGGTTTCTGTGGAACTACTCCACTGCTAATGCACTGCACAGCTAATTGTGTTATCTTGCATCATATGAGTTTGTTGGTCATTGCAGCGGATTTTAAAAAGCAAAACAAAAAGCCAAAACGGGCATCAAGTGTGCATTTGATTTCTAGTTAAATTCGGGTCCAGCTGCTGCACGACTTATCACTTATTTCTGACAATCTGACATCAATATAATGTACACATTGTGCTCTCACCACCAATATTCCCCATCATTAATATCCAAATATGTACAATCTACCTAACCCCCTTTTTGTTTTGAGACATTTTCTCACTATCTAGTCCTGGTTTGCTTGGAACTTGGCAACTGTTTGCGTCGGCCTCTGAAGTGCTAGGGTGACAGGTGTGCGCCACCATACTTGGCTGGAAGCATCCTTTCAAATATGAACGCACGCTTTGCCATCACCTCAGCAGGAAAACTAACACTTTTGGTTTCCCTGTGCTCTATCTCCTACATTCTACATATAACTATAGACTTATCTGCTTAGTTTTGGTTAGAAGGTAAAGCTGTGTCAATCCAAATATTTTTGGCTTTTAAGGAGTTTAATGACTAGGTTTCGGTTCCCTAGCCAACCCTTGTCCTGTCCCCCCCACCCATTGTTACTAATTCTACCAACACACACATACCTGTGCATAGTGCTGGCAGGAGGGTTCAACACTGAGAAATTGGCAGTAGGCATTGGCCTTGGGGAGGACCCAAATTTGGGCAGTTAATGCTGGCTGGCTGACAGTCACCTCTAACTCCAGCTCCAGGGCACCTGAAGCCTTCTGCTGTTCTCCTTAGCCACCTGCCCCATGTGCACACACACCATACCCCTCCCATATACACAAAAGTACAGTTTCTTACATCCTTCCCTATATCTTCCCCCACCACATCCTTTAGTTATTTTACACAGTCTTCCCAGCCATTAGGACTCACTTTAAAGCCTATACTCATGACCAAGCCTTTTCATTTCTTTTTGGACTTCTTTTTGACTATTAATAGCAATATCAACTAGAACCACAGGAGATGCAGTAATCTCATGTTGTACTGTATCTTTGCACACTTAGCTGTATTCCCTGCAAACGCTGAAGGGTAGAGATAAACTCAGGTGTTACAGTCAGCATTATTTGTGATATAAGGTTTTCTCATCTAGATATACCCCTTCCCCCCCCTTGTCACATGACAAGGACACACTTACAGGTTCATACCTGATGGCCATACAGTCAAGGACAAGAAAGACGCTACTCTTGTCCCTGCCCCTTTCTTGAACAATGTGTATCAAGTGTGTTTTATTTCTATCACAACTTAAAACTTGCCACAGGCAGGCATAGTGCTTTCGAACATTCCTTGTAAGATTATATCAAATAACTCTATACATTAATCATCACTATTAATCCCATTTCATAGACAAGAACACCAAACAGGCTGATTAGCTTGCTCAGGTCACATACTCGGCAAACAACAGGAACTGAATTTAGGAAGACCCTTTAACCACTGTGCTATTGCTGATATACACAGCCTCTCAACAATCCAGGTACTTCAAACAGATGGTTTTTTTCTTTTTCTAGGTACAATGTTTTAAACTTGGACCAGTATAAAAATCCCAGGCAGCTTATACAGAGAAAGTTCTTATACAATTTCTCCTCAATATTTGTAGTTCTTTATAATATTCATATATATATATATTCCAAATGCAGTCACAGAAACAGCAATTGCCTCAAAATATTTTCAGTTTATTTCAGTGATATTAATACAATGAAACTTTTTTTTTTTTTTTTACCAGCAACCCTACTGTAGCTAAAAGAACAGATCTTGAAGTAAGCCATGCTGGCTTAGGTTTGTCACTCTAGAAAGTGACCTCTGAACTTTGCTTTCCTTGAGTAAAGTGAGTATAACCCTAACTTCCTCTGAGGACTGAAGAAAGAGGAACCCTGGTTCCTCAGGTACTCTACAATGGCCGTTTTTGAACCAGGAACTATAAAAGTTATTGGACCTGAAAGCAGTACACATTAAATAAGATGGGAATTCCAAGCAGGAATTTCAATTTAGGTCTTTTCCCTCCCTGCCTTGAAACAGTATTTCAAGTGAGATTCCTGGGTTCCAGTGAGATTCCCGTTTCAGCCTCTGGAAGGATCAGAGGCCAGTAACATTTGTAAGTTGTTAAAGAAAATCTGAACAGAATTTCTTGGAGCTGTGGAGGGATGGTTGAGTGCTGATAAATATAGGCAGTGTCAAAACAGCTGCCCCAAATTAACAACAACACACTTCAAGTTTAAAAGGGCCTAAGCCAGACTGAGGAGTTGATTAATTTACTTAGCAGGTACAAAGCCTTAATTAGTTCAGTTCTGCTCCCCCAAATGCCCCTAAATCTAATCTACATGACAACTGTGCTTTTAAGTTGACCTAGAATTCTTACTCAAATTTTGAATCTACTTTATTTCAACTATGGACAGATACCTCATGTCTTTCCAACTGTACATTCATTTTTCCCATTTTATTTATCAATAGCTTTAACCAGTTCCTCAAAAACATTCTCCCTTTATTTCATCTTATAACTTTTTCCAAATTGATTATTTACATAATAGCATGCAAAATCACCAGTCTCAAATGACTGGGGGAATCAATGATGTTCTAAAGCTAACGGGGGAGGGAAAGAAGCACAAAGTGCACTAAGAGAGAAATGGATCAGCCATCAGATCTGAAACAAACTTATCAAGGAAGTTAGGATTGAGGTTAACTCATAGGACTGGGACGACATGTGTAAGATCATCTTAGTGGTTACAGGAAGCAAACTGAGGATCCTCGGATTCAGAGTTTTAACTATGTAGCTCTGAAGAAACACCTACCCTAGATCACAAAAATTTGGCTTTGAAGCTAGGAAACTTCCCTGGTATATTACATAACCCACACAGCTCAGCAACACAGAGATTGTAAGAAGAGGATACAACAAACAGTGGTGTGGTATTACGATTCAAGAATCGTGTTGGGAGCTAAGAAAGGAGTCTTGCAAAATTAGATAAAATATCCAGTCTGACATAAACACCATATGGTAACTGACTTGAGACAGGAATTGGATGCTATGTGTTAAAATTATGACATAGAGGGAGTAAATGCTGGAAAGAAAATACAATTTGCAGTAGGTCTAAATCTTAGTATTTTACTTTCTTAAATAACTACAGTAAGACTGTAATGGTAGCTCTTTCTTCCACTTACTAAAACTTCACAGTAAGTAATACTGCTATACAGGGGCTTTGCAAATAATGGCATGACTTAAGAGATCTTCCATGGCTACACAATTTACTGAATTTTAGTTTAAAATGAAGCTTAACGTAACAATATTTGTAGCAATTGCAAATGACCTAAAAAAATCCAGTAATCGCCCCCCCCCCCCCCCCTTTTGAGACAGGGCTTCTCTGTGTAGCTTTGGAGCTTCTCCTGGCACTCATGCGGTAGACCAGACTGGCCTTGAACTCGAAGATCACTTGCCTGTGCCTTACAAGTGCTTCCCGGCAATTTCCCCTTTTCTTACACAAGGTCTAATCATCCTCAACAGGGTAATAATGTTTCCAGGTGTCTCTTTGTCACCGTAAGCAACAACGGGCAAAAGAATACTCCAGGAGTACTCAGAAATAAGAAAATTTCCATCACATTGTTGTAGATACTTATTTAATTTTATGTGCTTGGGTATTTTTGCCTGCATTTGTATGACTGTTTACCACTGGAGTACATAGTGGTCGTGGAAACCTCAGGAGGGTGTCAGATCCCCTGGAATTGGAGTTAGAAGGTTGTGAGCCACCATTTGGGTGCTAGGAATTAAACCAGGGTCCTCAGACAGAGCAGCCAGTACTCTTAAGTGCTGAGCCATCTCTCCATCACCCAAATTACTGTTTTGTGATAGAAAAATGGAAACAGATGAAACAGAAGTAATATGCTGCCTGGAATATTTCCTGAAAGCAAGCTGTGTGAATATCAGTAAGTAGTACTGAGATGATATAAACCTATCAGCATTCAAAGTGTTTACCTCCCAAAACAAAGGCTCTTCCCTCCAAAGGCAGAACAACCCTCTCCCAAGAACACAACAAAAAGACCTACACGTTTTTAATACTCCTCTTTAAGAAAAGTGGCATCATTCTGCTCTTCACAGCACAGCAAAGACATAACTGTTCCAAGTTTAGCTACTGAATCCATTTATTATATCGATCCCATTCTGTCTTGGTGACAGAATCATAGAAATACAGTAGGCGATAGTCGTAAACTGCTTTACACTGTTCTGTCATTTTAAGATGGCAGGGAACTTCACCTCAGCAAAAAGGCAACAGGGGCCAGCGTGGAAGGCACTTCTATAATCACACTTCATGGGACGTGGTCACCAGTGTTTCTATTACTCTTACTTTCACACTGAAAGAGGAGGGAAGTGTGAATGGGCAGGTAATAGGAAGAGGAGTGAAGAGATAAAAACGAGGAGAAAGGAAGGTAAACATATAACTTAAATGGGAGGGAATGACAGCGATGCCCAAGAAAAGGGCAAGAACAGTAGTTACTCTTTGGATGTAACAGTGCATCATCGAACATGAATGAGTGCCAAGGATGTCCTCATGAAGCCATGTCCACACTCAGCCTGAGCACTTCTCTGAAGAGCCAGTGGCTTACGATCATGTTTTAGAGATACAAGCGGCCGCTTTGGGGAGCTGCTTAAAGGTAATTGGGAGGCAGACTCTCAGCTTGTCACTGCAAGCTCATGTAGAGAGTACTCATAGTCACAGCACTAACTCTGCTCACTTGCCTTGCTTTCTGAGCAAGGGCCTCCGTGTGTCATGCCAGCTGCCCCAGAAGTCTTGTGTGAACCCCCCTACCTCTGCCTTACTGGCCTCACAGGCATGAGCCCCTACACCCAGCTTATCCACACGGCTCCCCAAAACCAACACTGCTTATACAGTAAAAAAGACTGGATTTAATCCAACTCTTCTAAAATGGCTGGCATGTAAATTAATGACAACTTTCCCATTTACAAAAACATTAAAATGAAAGCACTGCTCTACTCTCCATACATACAAAATTTTAATTCAAATGACCATGAAGTAGCAAAACTATTTATCTACTATATGTAAGTCAGTCATACAATGCCCTGTAATACCCGTGCTTCTCACAAATAAAAACAAAACAAAACAAAACAAAACATAGTTCGGTTTAATAAAGACAGCCTTGTAGCCCTAAGCACTGCAAATTGTCATCTTTTGACAATTCAGGGTATCTCCAAAATGCCAAATCTAGTAAGTTGGGACATTTTAGGTTGCTAGTAGTGCTTCTGAAGAGACCATTCTTGTCTACTTTTGTGGCAGTTTTCTAGAGAAATCTATAACCCACAGTAGCCTGAACCCAGGCACAAATCTATTTTGGGTCTTGATTTCCAGTTAAGTTCATTGGAGATCACAGGCAGGTATTTCCTGAAAGTGTCCTCTTCTTTAGTGGCACTTAGCCAACTCTCAGAGATCGGGCTACACATGGATTATGTACATCTGAGGAGTGTACACAACAGTGCCTTCTCTTGACCCACTGTCATGAGCATTTTGTTAAATGGATGCATTTCTGATGTTTCCTAGCACCTTTTAAATGTTATTGGCTGCTACTTAAAGTGAATGTTATTCACTAGGATAACATACACTAAATTGTACACTGTTTTCTTCTGATGCTTTTTATAATTTAAAGAATGCAGCAGGTGTTCGCTCAACAACCATATGGGGGAAACAGGTGAGAACATAAATGTTAATAAAAAGATAAAAGCATTTCTTTTTTAGTCAGACTTAATTTTTTCCTTTTGGCACATAATAGGTTTTTAATAAATGTTATGTAAAATGCATATAGTAAAACTAACAAAATTTGAAGTTAATCATAAAGAAATAAGACTACAAAACTGCCCTTTCTTCCTTGGTAGTGGTTGCACTAGTAGAATCTAAAAGGTGATCTATGCAAGTAAACAATTACATGAAGACCTCTATGATCATCCAGTTGTTGGCACAGCCTGTGTTCAGCAATCTCTAACAGATGGTCAGTGGCAAAAACTCTGATATTTAAAACTCATGGCACTGGGGTTGGGGATTGGTTGGGGGGGGGCAATGATGGAGACTGAACCTAGTGCTTCATGGTTGGAATCTAGTAACTCCAAGAAGCCCAGTTCTTGTAGTGACTTACAGAACAAGGACAATGTCTTGACCATTGTCCAGGATCAGCACATATAAGAAAATGTAGCTGAGAAGAATGTGTGGTCCAGAGGCATTCATTACAGAAGTAACTCCTTGGGAGTTCAGAGAAATTTGGGGAAGAAGCCTGTCAATTAGTCCACTGAGGGAGTGGCTCACTTGCTTGACATTGGGACTGTCATTAATTAATGTACATTGACACTCAACACATTTTTATGTTTTGAACTATACAACATGACATTGGCATTGAAGCTAATAATGTATTAGCTCAAGTTCATATAACTGTATGCTGTAGACCCTGACTTACAGATAACCTTCACTGGAGATTAATCATTCAGATTGCAGTTGATCTGCTATTAGCACACTTTTACTTTATATAAACTCATGGCAATACTTTGAAAATGTTGTCACCCTTGTTATTAATGTTGCCACCCTTGTTATTTTGATACTTTATCCGTGATACCTCTATTTTTAAATCCACAAGTAGATATACCAAAATATAAAAAATACACGGCTTGAGTCATTTTTTTACACCTTTAAGAAAACACTGACAGCACAGTCTATGAAATGCCATGTTTTACCTTAACCTTAGATGAAATAATAAAATAGAAATTCATTGATTCATGTGAATAAAAATAATATTCTTCAAAATAGGCCTTACCATACGTATACACAATATAGTGCAAATTAAATCATTACATAATTAAAATAGCCTCAAAATTGTATAACATTGATCACACAACTTAAATGTCACTTTATAGTTATGATTATTCTGGAGAGCCCAAAATTTATAAACCTTGTTAAAGTCAAAAGCTTTCTAGTACATTAAAATAATATCAGCCCCATTATCATTTCTTATTATTAGCAACGTTGTCATCATTTTTCATGTTTTCAGAATCTGTGAAATGAAATTTTAGCGTGGGAGAAAAATATTACAGCAGCATAATTAAATAAAGAATGCATCCAGCGAGGTCACAGTCAGTTTTGTAAGAGACAGGTCATAGACTGTCACAGCGTGAGCGCTTCACTCTACCCCAGTAAGCTTGCTGCACTGGGAAACACTGGCTCCCTCTGGTTGCTTGCCTGCCTGTGACACGTGGTTTATACTGTGGGCTAGCCCAGTGTTGTTTTGTCTTGAGAGGAACTCAGAAAGGGAAACACAGAAATGAACAAGACCTCACAGGCAAAGTTTCATGAAACCTCAAGTCATCTTGCCTTGGTGATTCAAAGACAGTGACAAATGTCACAGGAAAAGTCAGTAGAAATATAAAATACGAAGTCTTTAAAACTCAGACAGCAAATATAAAAACAGACACATGAAAGCTGAGAGAGGCTTAAAGAAATGAGGTATGATTTTGGGGTCATCGTGCTACAATGGTATCTCAGTGTATTCTGTTACAACCTGTGCTTCCAAGGTGTGAAGTCAGCAGATCCTAACTCCCACTTCTTCCCATGATCCTCTGGACACCAACAATAGACATAAAAAGCATGACGCTAACTGTGTGGTTACATAATAAGCTTATCTGCCCCATAAGAAGGCAAATCAGAAGTAAAAATGTAAGCAAACAATTTTGTATTAATAATAAATACAGCTTCAAGCATTTAACATCAATATTTTTAAACTTTAAATAAATGCAACTATTTTATACAGAACTGTACCATTTATTATACACACAGTATATCAGTTCCCTTTGTGTTCACAAAGGCTGGCTGTAGATAATATGGAATGTTACAGTACCACCTTGCATAAAATTTTAGTACAATTCTGTACTTGAAAAAGGGTGCAAAACACCAGCCTTAAAAATCTGAATGGGAAATATTTTTTCTTGCTTTTAAAAAAGCACATCATTGACACGCACACCACACACTGTACATAAGCTCACTTGTAAAAATCACCAACTGAAGATACGGTAGCAGGTATGATGTCGAGCTCACTATCCCTCCCATCGATATCACCTTTATAAGGCTCCATGCAATTCCTCCAGGAGCCTTGGTTGATACGTATGCTTCTATATGAATTACTGAACACAGGTAATTACACTTTCATTTAAAGAAGGCAAACATGAGCTGCCAAGAATGACTTCGGTAGAGGGCGTCCTTCCATAGAGGACCTGGGATGCTGTCTTTCTCCATCTGCATGACTAGCTGGTCATGACTCTCCGTTTTGAACTTTGGATGCTGGTGGCTGCATGAAATCCTTAAAGGGAACCAGTGCCTCCTTAAGAGCACAACAGACTTCTGAGGATGAGCACGTGATACATTCTACCAAAGTCGGGTATAAGGCGATTACCTGTGCCCAGGTATTTCCATCAACTGGAATACAAAAGGAATAAACCTCTCAGCAGAGTGGATATAAACAGCAGTCACCCAATTCACAGAGACACAAAACACTGTAACACAAATGCTTCTGCAAGCATCTTTTAATTTTTAAATTTGTAAGATTTCCTGACATAAGAATATGGAAAAGAAGAGATGATACAGTATTGTGTACTTAGAAATTAGGTAAGAAAGAAGATAAGGGGCTAGAGAGATGGCTTCATGGTTAAGAGCACTGGCTGCTCTTGCAGAGGTCCAGGGTTTGGTTCCCAGCACCCACATGGCTGCTAATAGCCATTTCTAACTTCAGCACCAGGGGAATCCAATGCCCTCTTCTGACCTCCTCAGGCACCAGGCACAAAAGTTGTACATATATATACACACAGACAAAACACTCATATACATAAAACAAAAATAAGTGAAATCTTTAAAAAGAGAGAAAGAAATGATCAATGTATAGACTCATCAATACCAACAAATTGAAAAAAGCATATTTTAAATGATGCTTCAATTTGTGAAAACTCTGGGATTAATTTGATACACTGTTAACGTCCAATCATTATTTTCTGTCTAGTTAGTTGCCAGAAAATATAGTGTGCATGTCAAGAACAGTTAGAAAATGCTTTTCTTCCATTGCCTACTCAAATACCAATTCTAACTTCAAAGCACTGCACAGGCATCATCGTCTTCCCCAGTGCTTGCTGACCTCGAATGTGCATTAAGAGTCTGCTTTCCTCACCACATCTACCAAGTGGACACTTCTCAGCAGGAGGGCAAGAGTGACCCAGCTTATTCAACAACCTGCTTGCTTATACTGAGATCACATGTGACATTTACGCTTTGTTGTTTGCGGGATTTTCCCCGGTACTTGTGACTTGGACACATGAACAAGTGTTGTACCATTAATTTTTTTCACCTTTTAGTCTGAGACAGTGTCTCAGCAGGCTGGCCCCCCCATCTTATTCTCTGGCAAGTACTTAGAGTGTTCAGTCTCCACATAAAATCTGCTGACAGGTGTCGTTTTGTTGCATGGAGCAAGTCTCCAGTCTTGAAGAACACTATGAAACACTATGAAAATGTATAAGCACTCCCTTTATGGGGGGAGGAGGCTGGTCTTAAAACAGGGTTTCCCTGTGTAGTCCTGGTTGTCCTGGAACCAGCTCTGAAGACCAGGCTGGCCTCAAACTCAGAGATCCGCCTGCCTCTGCCTCCTGAGTGCTGGGATTAAAGGCGTGCACCACCACACCTAGCTCAACACACTTTTTATAATTATTCTGTCCTTTATTGGTGTCAACATTTTCCCCCTGAAATAAGGTAGTACTTGGTACCCTGGTCAAGTCAGTATCAATTCTTCATCTCAGTTCTCCTGATGTGAAGTAAGGAAATAAGCTTAACATTGTCTCTCTCAACTTCTAAAGCAAGTCCCTGGTTAAAATAAACTTGGCAGCCATCACATATCTATCTCCTCTTAAAGAGCAATAACTCATAAGAATTCACTAACGGCTTAGAGTAAAAGCATACTCAAATTTACAGAATCCAGGGTTTCCATTTGTGTACGTACTACTCACTGCTCACCTTACACATGAGTGTGATCCCCAGGACCCATGGTGGAAGAAGGGAACCAACTCCCAGCAGTTGTCACCTGACCTGCACAGGTAGGGATGGCACTGTACACCTCTCCTCTACACACGTGATAAACAAAATGTAATAAAAGAAGCATTCACACCATGTACTTGTTTAGCGTGGTGTGGGGATGACTTAAAAGAAGTCGGAGAATGAACTGAAAACGCTGAGCACCACTTCTCCAGTTGTCATCTGAGACACTTCTACCAAAGCAAGGAGGAGCAGACAAATGGAGACTAGCGACACTGACCAATAACAGCTACATCATGACACTGATTCTTGGCTAATAAGAGGAGATACATCCAAGATGACACCTGGCATAACAGTTGGGGAATCTACTCAGGTTCTCACAGTATGGCCTAAAGCCTGCCACAATCTGAGGGACTTTTAACAGGAAGCCAGGTGTACAGTACATATCAGTAACCAGGAGAAAAGATTAGTAATTCAAGGTTATCCTTGGCTACAAACGTACAGTTCAAGGACAGCCTCAGTTACATGAGATTGTTTCAAAACCCCCAAAGTATAAAAATATTAAAGATATGTATGTATTGACACAGAAGAATATATTTGTTAAATGAGAAAATAGAAAATTAAAAAAAAAAGCTGGGTGGTGGCAGTACACACCTTTAATCCCAGCACTTGGGAAATAGAGGCAGGCGGATTTCTGTATGTTCAAAGCCAGCCTGGTCTACAGAGCAAGTTCCAGGACAGCCAGGGCTACACAGACAAACCCTGTCTCAAAAACAAAACAAAAGGTGGTTATAAACAGGGAGTACTGTTATTTATTTGCATAGAAAACTCATGGTTATTGGGGTATGTATTTTTGTATTTACATGATAAACTAGAAAGAAGCACAAATTAATAAAAACCAAGTGTAGTAACAATACACATCCACATTTTAACATTCATTTAGTGTGTGCATCACAACTGGCACTTGGAGGTCAGAGGGCAGCTTGTGGAAGTTGATTTTTCTCCTATATGTGGTTTCTGTTACTGAACTCAAGTTCTCTCAGGGTTGGTGGCAAATGCCCTCACCCAGTTCAGCACCTCAGCACCTGCTGCTTTTATATTTGTAATTTATGTGTATTTATATTGCCTACTCAAAAATTTGCCATCAAGTAAAATAATAAAAACAAAATCCCTTCAGACAAAAACAAGTCTCCAAATGCTTCGTTTCCAGCAACAAAACTACAGGAAGACAATGATAAAAAGTTTAAACAGACATGAAGCCTGTTGGCTCTTCACCTGGTAGCCAGCCAAGCCTGAGAGAGACTGGCTATGTGCAGTCCAACACAGTTCTGCTAGGCCGGGCGGCATTCCTATTTTTCCTTTCTTAAAGAAGCTTATTATACTTTTCTAATACATCATTGTAATTTACGGTTACATCAAATTAAAAATCCACTTCAAAGTTCAGGGCATAATTCCAACTTTAAAATGTGCACGTGTGTGTGCAGGCACACATGGAGGCCAGAGAGCAGCGCTCAGATGTGTGCGGGCGCACATACATGTGTGGAGGCAGGCAGCGCTCAGGTGTGTGCAGGTGCACGTGTGCAGGCGGACAGCGCTCAGATGTGTGCAGGCGCACATACATGTGTGGAGGCGGACAGCGCTCAGATGTGTGCGGGCGCACATACATGTGTGGAGGCGGACAGCACTCAGATGTGTGCGGGCGCACATACATGTGTGGAGGCAGGCAGCGCTCAGGTGTGTGCAGGTGCACATACATGTGTGGAGGCAGACACAGATGTGTGTGGACGTGCAGGTATGTGTGCAGACAAACAGCGCTCAGATGTTCCTTGGCACCATTCACTTAAGATAGTCTGTAAAGTTTTGTTTGTCCGCTTTATCGCTGCGTCTGAGTTCTGGAGCTAAACTCAGGTTGTCAGGCTAGGCCATCTTGCTGGACTCCCACACTTTTTAAAAATAGGTCATTTAAATAAAGACCAAACACTGCAAATGAATTCTACTGAACTGACATTGTAATGGACTTGAGTTTTGTCATCACAAGACCTGGAGGACAGAAAGCAGGGTGGTGTTCTCATTTCAAAGTGCAGCTGACTTAACAACATAAAGTACACGAACCGGAAGGTGTCTGGGCATGTCTCATACGACAATCATGTTTTCAGCACTTACCATTCTCAGGCTGAGTTTTCTTAAGCGAATCAATGAGAGTACTGACTGCTTTTAAAACAAATATGATTTCTGTTACTTGTTGCCTAAAATAGATAAGACATGATTCCCCTTAGAATTTTAAAGGATATACTGTATATTTCTTCCTCACAAAGTTTGTACGAATAGATGTATTTTGGAAAAATATTGAATACAATAAAAGATAATGTTAAATTCTTATAAAAAAGAAAATCATCAAATATATATAAAGAACAAATACATGTAAATACCTGTATTCCCAGATACAAATCTCATTTGTAGTTACTCTTCCCAAAATTATCAATGAAAGGGGAGGAAGGAAGTTAACTCTTGAAAAAATCTACATTTATAAGACAGCCCTGCAACTATTTACAATTAAAATACTTTATAACACACACTTTAAAAATTTCTCTACAACAAGATTTGTTTTCTAGCTAACAGTAATAGGAACCTGCCAAAGATTAAATGAAAAAGATACTTTTAATAACTGATACATATTTTATAATGCTGCTAAAAGTACACTCAAAATTACAATGATACTCAAGTGTTTTTCACTTACTTATGAATATTTTTATAAGACAACATGAGACATGCCGGAAACTAGTTCTGAGATGGCCTGTCTAGTGATGTTTAACAATAAAGAATGAGCACATAATAAGAATAAAGGGTCCAAAATAACTCCGTGGGTTTTCCCGTTCCACAACAGGAACAACTGTTTGCTCTATGGACCCTCTACTACAGGTCAGATCTGTAATCCCACAGACAGCCAGTCCTTCCCAGTACTGGACTACTTCAAGCCTTTCTTTCCTTTTTAATTTGAGACAGGATTCCCCAGTCTGATGTTAAACCTGTAACTGAAGACCACCTTGAACTTCTGATCCTGCTGCCTCAGTTTCTTGACTGCTGAGATTAGAGGCCTCACTATTAAGACTCTGTTTACATAGTTCTGGGGACGGAACCTGGTCGAGTACTCAACCAACTAACTGAACTACCGGTGTGTTTCCTCCTCTATTAACCACGTACCTTGGCAGAGGGCACTTTCCACTTAGCCTTTCATCCTCTATGTAGCGATGCAGGACATCCTGAGACCTCTTTAAGAGCACAGACAGTGCCATTCGTGAAATGTAGCCTTCTTGGGGTGTGGTGACTTTGTTGCTGAAGGAAAACTGCAGCAACGTTTCAAAACACATTTTAGAAAATTCTTCTCTCAAACGGATGTCAATCTCTGCTTCTGTGAAATGAACAGTATGTGACTGTTAATAAAGTGTTCAAACAATACATACTAATAAGGAGTCTAGCAAGCTAGGGATAGAAATATGCCCTCAAAAAGATGAAAAGCATTGAACAACCTATAGTTAATAATAGTGAAAAACCAATGATTTTCCCTCCTGGAATGTGAAAACTAAGGCTGTCTATAATCCACAGTTTCTTCCCGTGTGTGTGTGTGTGTGTGTGTGTGTGTGTGTGTGTGTGTGTGTGTGTGTGTGTGTGTGTGTGTATACACACGCTATAGTGTGCACACACAAGTCAGAAGACAACCTGTATGCGTCAGTTCTCTCACCATGTGGGTTCTGGTGACTCAACTCTGGTTTTCAGGCTGGGAGGCAAACACCTGTTGGTCAACAGTTTTCTAACCTTTTTACTGTTTGGAAATACTGTAAAATGAGTCACAAGGGCAAGGAATGTTCCCAGGACCAGCAGGAGAATGAAGTTCAAGGTCATTCTAATTTAAGTAGAAGTTTGAAGCCAGACATTTGAAGCTATGTATTTTTTTGAGGCCACCCTGGGGTACCTGGAGCCACTTAAACAACAACAAAACCTCACCAAACTTCTCAAGAGTTTACTGTAAATCAAAAGTCACAACCAATTGCCTTTTCTTTTATAATCTTTTCTCCTTTCCTAGCATCTGATTTTCTGGAACATGACCTGTTCTGGTCTAGACTACTTCTCTAACCATGCTGTCTAGCCTTAACCTGAAAGCAGTCTTTAGTCACCACCATGTTCCTTCCTTCCATTTTCTTGGCTTACTCTTGTTTTCATGAAGATACTCTGCAGTGGTTTCCCAAGAAAGGACGAGGAAAGCGCATCTCTGTTGACCTCTGAAGGTGTCACTATTTGTTGTGGCACTCAGGTGTGGCCCCCAGCACTTGCAGCTGCTCCAGAGCAGTGGAGAAAAATGTGAAGTCTCTTCTCTCCCATCCCATCTGACGTAAAAACTCCTGGGAATACGACATCCTTTCTGCTCAAGTACAAGAATTACTATTCTGTATCAGGCTTGTCCAGCTGTGTAGTGGCATCTTGCTTTGTCAGTGAAAAGAAGCCGCTACACAGCTGTGCCGAGGGTTGCACCTCCATGGTGAGAACTCTTCATTTCTAGCACCCATAGCAAGTCTTTAGGAAGCGTGCAGTTCCTGCAGAGAACTTCTAGGCTATTTAAAAAGACTTTGCCTCTGAAGTTTTTTAGTATCTTCTTTTTATTAATAAGTATGCTGATATTTTCTGATACGCCTTACTCTAAAGGTCTTTTTACCTTTCACTGTTCTGGGTACTGAATGATCATTTCTAATGTGAAGATACGCCTTCAGAAATGTCCTTATCTGTATTTCTCTGCTCCCTCTTGGAAGACGCAGTATCACATGTTAGACACTCCCGCCTCGTTTCTCTTTTTGATCACAGCGCATATTTTTCTACTGGCATCTGCTCTTATCTTCTTGGCCACCACTGTGACATTAGAACACTTGGCCCCAGCTGGAAGCACTGTTTAGGGAGGCTGAGGAGACGGAGCCTTGATGAAGGAAGTGTGTCACTAGGGAGGACATCCCAGTATAACTCGCTCTCCCTCCCTCCTGTCTCTCACATGTGGCATGAGTCTTAATTTATCTCACCCCCCCACCCTACTCTACTCTACAGTTTCCTGTCTGTCTGGGCTTCTTAGCTTGCCACTCCAGCTGCCACGCCTGCTTGCTGTCACACTTCCCTATCATGATGGTGAGGGACTCTTTCCCCTCTTGAATCTTAAACACAGATAAACTCAGTTTCTTTTATTTACTCTTGGCTCTGGTCTTTCCTTTTGGGGTCTGTGAACTTTGGCTGTCAGGTCATGCATGGAATGTCCTTGTGTGTGCTACAGAAAAGCTCTGAGTAAGGTTGAGGGATGTGTTCTGCAGAGTCCCTGGAAGGGTGTGTAGGTGCCCTACAGTGTGGCACATCTTCACAGCAGTGAAGACCAGAGCACACCTGACACTCGGCGCTTCCTGAACTGGAAATATTTACACCTCATCTTAATTTACTTTATTAAAGTAGCTAGCATTTTAAATAGAAGTATGATATAAAAATTAAGTCCACATAATTTTTTCTCTGAAATTCCCATGCTGATTAACTTAAAGGCCTTTTTTTTTAATTGTTGGATAAGTGGGGGGAAAAGTTTAGTTTGTTTTGTAGGCAGTGTGAGAGCCATCTAGAGGCCAGACTTTACAAATGTCTTAAAATATCACAGATTATTCATGGGTGTGGTAAATGCTGGGATTAAGGATATGTACTGAAAATTTTTATAACTTCTAAACAATCTCACAGAAAAAAAATCACATAACAATGTCACAATTACATCTGAGATCTGAATACATCTTTTTTTTTTTTGGTTTTTACGAGACAGGGTTTCTCTGTATTGTTTTGGAGGCTGTCGGTCCAGCCCGGCCTCGAACTCACAGAGATCCGCCTGCCTCTGCCTCCCAAGTGCTGGGATTAAAGGTGTGCACCACCACCGCCCGGCCAGAATACATCTTTTAATAAAGAGAAATAATAACAAAGCACAATTTGGGTAGCAGCTTAAATTAAGGTGTGATAACATAATGAAGGGAACATGTTCTTATTTAGTCTCTAGTCTTAGGACTATGGGAGTTTTTTCAATCAGACTAAATACATCTTTCTTTAAAACTCTGGTAGCTATCCTCAGAAATGTTTTGAGGAATGCTATAACTTCCTATCATAATGTTTGTACACAAAAGGCATTCAATAAGTGTTTGTTCCTTTAAAAAAATGTTAAGGTATTCCCCCCCATAAAGAACCAACATATTAAGTGGCAGAATGTTCTTTGATAATATTCTTTGACATATTCTTTACAATAATCCACAACTGGACAAAACTAGTAACCTTTGTCAACTCATATAACTTCATTAGATTCCAGCAGTGCCACATAATTTATTTAATCAGATCTTACAAATACGAACACACCTACATTTTCTCTCATAAAGCTTAAGGCTCTACATCACACCCCTAGAAATGACCTCCCCATTCCTCAGCTTATACTTAAACGGGAGGTTAAACACGCCTTCTCAGCCTCTTCCAGTGCACTGTGTGCTTCTTACCACTGTGACAACTTTGAGACAACACACCTGTGAATGAGGAGGACTGGGAGTGTATGGAGCCCCTGTTGAGCATGGTCATCATCTGGCCCACAAAGGCTCTAGGGATAAGATTGGCGTATGGGAGTATCTCTGCACTGATAAGCTGGACCACCTAAAACACAAGGAAAGTCAGATACATCTGTCCTCGAAAGAGACCAGCTCAAGTACAATTTCTAGAGTTAAAGTTAAATTTTATATTTAAAAAAAGTAAAGAGTCTTCCCTGATGAACTAAGCTCTGTTACTATACATGACCACTGACACTCAGGTTTACTATACTACAATTTTATATGTTGATCTTCATCCCAACTGTGAGCATACAGAAAAACTGAAATTCACCCATGCTAAAGTTAGATATCCAAATTAAGGTTAAGCTTACTTCTTATATCAGAAATTATAAACTATGAGAAACTCAAGTTACACTCATTTTTGTCAAATACATTATCCTGACAGCTTATTTTATCCTTGAAAGGAAAAACTCATCCAAGGCTTAAAACAGCAATGACACAGATGTGACACTTAGATCTATGGCAAAGCCTACACTTCCATGAAATAATGTATTTGATTTACTTAAAAGTTAAGCCATCTCACTTAAAAGACAATAGATCCCAAATCGTCACCAATCCAAACTTCGAAGCTAAAAACTTCACGGAGGCAAGACGGCTCAATTGGTACAGAACCCACTAAGAGTGGAAGTCTCCTCAGAGTTGTCCTCTGACCACACAGCACAACAGGGAGACAGACGGAGGCATGCATGCATCACATATGTATGTTCCCTTCCCCACTAAAAAGGGAGACAGACGGAGGCATGCATGCATCACATATGTATGTTCCCTTCCCCACTAAAAAGGGAGACAGACGGAGGCATGCATGCATCACATATGTATGTTCCCTTCCCCACTAAAAAGAAAAAATTTAAAGTCTCTAAATTCCATTTATAATGCTCAAATATAGTAAAAGAGAGAGAGAATTTTTCTAAGTTTGCTTACTTCAACATCAATACTTTCATTTCTTTGAAATTCTTGAATAGAAAGATTATCTGGAGGTATGCTAAGAAAGAAAAAAAATATTTTTAAAGGTAAAACATTTCTTGAACAAACAAAACAGATAAACAGTATTTAAATGATAAAACATTAGGTCTTCCTCCTCAGGTTGAGACATTATGGTACACTTAAAAGAATACACTTTTAAATTCAAGTAGTTAGTGTAAATGATTTGTTAAAACCCTTGGACCAGTCTTGAACTGAACAGTTGCACAACTAAATTTCTCTTGGTACAATGTATAAAAAAGAAAGATTTACAGATAATACCATTGAGAGTACATCTGAATTGATTTACATTGACCATGACATGAAAGACCCTCAGCCAAGCCCATTGTTAACTTGTAATACAATGCACTCAATCCTTTACAGAAAATAGAAGGGACTACCCATAAGGAGGCCTGATTTAGATTTTCTAAAACCAAGTTATTACCAAAGAACAAAGGAGTTAATAGTTCCGAAAGAACCAAGGTGGAGTCTAGACTTTCTGATTTATGAGTAGCAAGAAGGTCTAAATTAACAGAACTCTGAAATATTAACCGTCTGAGAGCAACTGAAAACAGAATGACAGTCACAACAGCTAGACTCAGCCAGGGTCTCGCAGAGCTTCGTCTGCATTACTCCTGTGTGTCCTCACTGCAACCCCATGAAGCAAGCAACCCCAGTCACCAGAGGGGAACACCGAGGCCTAAAAACACATCTGCCACCACACCTCAAGTCAATGGCAAGGCTGCAATTTGAACTGCTTTAGCTGACATTTAAGCCTATATTACTTTCTTTTATATTGCACGCATAAAACAGGACCGATGCATTTAGATTTAGTGGTATCCTGTACAGTTTCACACTATAGCTAGACGGTTAGCAGGCCTTCCGACACCACACACTAAGCACCATGTCCTCGGCATCAGGCACAGGGTTTTCCACCACAGTGACCTGTAAACACCCTTCCTCCTCTAGCTGCTTCCTGTCAGTTACTAGGGAAGAGCAGTGAGAAAGTAGGAGACATATGAATGCCTGTCCAGCGTGCACAGTCGGTAACTGTCAACCCAGATCTCACAGCTATGACCAACAGTCTTCTGTCTTTTTAAAACTTTTCCTTTTACATCCATGAACTGACCTTTTAGTAAAGAGGAAGTCTTCAAGAGTGCTGGCTAATTCTGGCCACATGCTGTCAAATTTCCCAGATGAAGCATGCTGTCGGGCGACAGGCAGCCCGATGGAAAGGACTTTGAGGAGAGATGCTACTGCCAGTTTCCATGTGCTTTCAGAAGGGCAGGAATACTTCAAACTGAGAGGAACCCTTAGAGTCTGAGGAGAAAGACAGTTAAGATTGGTTAAGATACACATAGCTGCATTCAGAACAAAACTGAAGAAACAACATCGCAGCATCTTCACTGGCAAGAAAAATAAGATTGGTCGATTCTCAGACATAGTCCCCAAAGCCCACTTCCTAGAAAGATATAGCCCATTTTATGCTAAGAATGACCAGTACCACTGACTTAACTTCAGCTCTGGAAGCTACATGTGTTTTTCAAATGGGACACACAGTCTCACTAATGTAGCTCAGGTTGGACTCAACCTGTCTGTCCCTTGTCTCAGTTTGAGTGCTGGGTTACATATGTGCTGCAACCATGCTGTGTTAACACCATCTCCATCTATCCTGACCTGGTTCTCCCAGCAGAAAGGCATTTTGTTCATATGGCTCGCCCGTCCAAAAGAGTGTAGAACTGTGAATACTTCACCAGTGGTTAGGAGAGAGCTCCTGAAATACCATTACTTTCAAGTTTCATACCTAAGATTCCTTGAGTTTTATATTCTACTCAAATATTTTAATGTACCTTTTATAATACTGCAATAAAATATCCATGCAAGGATATGAAACTTGAAGAAGCCTAGGTTTAGATTTGTCCTTCAAATACAAGAAATATAATGAACAAGACTAATCTTGAAACGCTAAATACAATTCATGCATCTGAGGTCACTATAAGTAATGTGTTTTCATTTACTCCAATATATTGCCTAAAGAGAAATTTCAATATTTTTATAACAGCAAATAAAATTATAGAGATAAGAAAAGATAATTACCTTAATAATGTTCTGGAGGACTTTCTCATTCACCACTGCTTTATGACAGGCTGTTTTTTGGTACAAATCGACAACTACTTCCAAAGATCTTTCAGCAAATGGTACATAGTTCAGGGCTACCCATTCCGCCTAGAAAGTAATATTTTCACGTGGAGTTAAAAGTAATAGGACTGAAGGAAATGATATTGGTTTTGAAAAGATAGTTCCTTTTCCTTACAAGCTCAGGCCTTGGTTCTAGATCAGATCATATTACATGCAAAGTTTTAAAAACACATGTACTTCATAAAAAGTTTCAGCCAGGCAGAAGTTACAACTACTGGGGAAACACAGAGAGCACTCTGTCAAGACTGGGAACATGGGCTTTCACTTGGTGCCAGAAGGTTAGGACAGTTTTAGGAAATTTAACTCACCGGTGCAAATAGTTGGATCTATTGTGATTCCATTGTGATGCAAGACAAATAGAATGAGAAAAATGAATACATATTAAAACTCCTTCCGGACTAAATATATTATAATTTTTATATTGATGAAGAAAATCAACATGTACATGCATTCAAAAGTTTACTTTTGTTCTAAGTCAAAACCATGATATAAGCTGCCAACTAAGGCTATGAAAATTTATGTAAGAATCCAACTATAAATTTCACACCAGCAACGGACAACTTATTTAGTACACACAGATTTCTTCATCGTATACTGTAGATAACTATGTTAAGGTAGGATTAGGATCTGAAATTTACAGGCCATTTTGTAGAAGAATGGGGTAGCCAAGAGAAAGGTACAGGGAAACTTTCATGTTTGAAGAAAGCAGAGACGTGAAAGGGCAAACTTTCAGGAGAGGAGAGTCAGGAACAAGAAGGAAGGGTCACAGACAGTTTCTCGGATAATGAACATACCTACTCTGTAACAGACAATTGAGGAGAAATGGAAACTCCCTTTCTTAGGTAAGCAAAGTTTGCCTTAATTGGGGCTCATGTATAAGCCATAACTCATTACAGAATAAACACGATCTGTGTAAACTACCTGATTATATTTTGCATTTGCAATGTGCTTTGTTTCCAGCTGTCCATACTGTGGAGGTTTACATGAGAACTCGACAAATGCCAATAACTGGTCAAATATAGCTGGGTACATTATCTGCATGTTTTCTGGTCCCACGCAGATGGCCTGTAAAGCAATATGTGAGCATTAGGATGCAGAGTGTGGACTGTAGAACGTTTCTTCCTGTGTACTTATTTGCTCATACAAACATAGTATCTTAAGAGTAATATTATCTCAGGCAGTATGTCATCTTTTCACACTTGGAGTTCAAGCCATTTAAACAATTACTAAGTAAAAGTCAGCCTGGAGGTGTTTAGTCAGATTAAAATGACTTTAATAAAGTGTGATTTGTTCTTTACGGAGAAGGAAAAGGGCCAGCATGTTAGGACAAGCTCCAGGTATTGCTGGGGTGCAGTATCTGAGATGTGCCCCATGGCACCTATGAGATCAGCATCAGGTCAAGATGAAGCTGACTTCAGTGTAAGTGCTATTTATCGGTTCCTGAACACAACTGATTACTGCCCGCGCATGTCTATACATTCACAGGTGTTATGGTTGAAAAAAAAATTTTGTGTCACTTTTTAAAAGATTTATTTAAGTTTTGGAAAACATTCCTAATAACCACAATGAATAACTATATTTGTTCTTTTTCTGCTAAAGTGGAGTTACTAAAAAATAAAATTTCAAGTTTTACCTTGAAAAAGGAAGGAGGCTTAGCATGTTCTTTATTTTCTTCTATGTATGTGTAACAAACCTGAATATGGAGTTATGAGAGTTCAAGAATCTGGGAACTCTCCAAATGAGTCTTTTTTTATTTTGGTAAAAAAACTTTTTATTCAATTTAGGGAAATACACAAACAATGTATTTGTGTAATTTAATCAGAGAGGAAAGTGTGATGAACTATATTTTTTCTTTGAAAATTTTTAAAACTTAATTTTGATTTCAGTTGTGAGTTGTGGAGATTCATGCCCCTCAAACAATCTTTGAAAGTCAGATTGTCTTAAATTTTGAGTTTGTCCACCATTTGTCTCTTGTGCAGTACAACTAAGGTTACACAAATAAGGAACTATTCTTAGCTCTCGGGTACCATGGTCCTTAGCAGAAACAGCAGCTGCATTTTCATCATCCCAGCCAGGTACAAAGCCACCAGTTACCTAGAAACAGGCCTGACAAATGGCTCACAGATGAGCCAGACAGTGGCACGGGCTCCCTCTCGTCTCAGCCACTTTGCTGAGATGGCTGACCACTTCCTTGGCCCTTTCTGTCCGTGTTTGTTTCCTGAGGTAGAGTTCCATACTGTAGCTAAGGCTGGGCTTAAACACGTGGACTTCCCTGACTCAGACTTCCTCGTGCCAGAGTCACAGATGACTGTGTTCAGCTTTTCGTTTTTCCTTTAACACATTTACTTCATTACATGTGTAAGTGTGCACATATACCTGTACCATGGCACGTGTGTGGAGAGTGGAACAACTTTTGGGATGTGTGTCTTCTGCCAGGTGGGTACCAGGGACCACTGTCAGGCTTGGAGGCAAGCTCCTTCACCTGCTTAGCCGCCTGTTATCCTCATTTAGGATTCTGATAGTTATGAATTGTATCAACTTGCTTGATAATCTAAAAAACACTTGATATGGTCGTGCTTCTCAATCTGAATTTATTCAATGTTTTTATGTTTATGTTTTATTTTTATGTTTAAATCTGTGTTTTACTGTTGTAGAAAACAATACACAGCTAAAAATACACACTTTAAAATTGAAGTAAGAAAAATACTTTTACATGCTTACCCTTGTTTCTTAGTACAGGCTACCAATAATTTCACAATTAATGTTATACTGCATTTTTTAAAAATGAGCACTGATTGGTGTTTTGCCTGCATGTATGTCTGTGTCAGGTACCCAGAACTGGGGTCAGAGACAGTTGTAGACTGCCACATGGGTGCTGGGAGTTGAATCTGGGTCCTCTGGAAGGTTCTTAACCCCATGCCATCTCTCCAGCTGCAGAATTAACTCTACTTAAAGTGGAATCAGAGTCGCCTTCCTAACGACTGAAAACAGACCTGAATTACTGTTTTTTGAAAATATCAGAAAAAGTTTTAAAAATCCTGACAATCTTAAATTTATCCCAAAGTATACATACACAGCAATCTCAAAAATTCCGAATTTATCTCATAAAGCTTACTGCAAAATAAAAATATCCAGAAAACCATATTCATTATTATTTATGCAGCCATTAAGGTTACATTACCTTTTGGAGAACATCTAAAGCTGTGAGTACAGCTTCCTGTAAACTTGTTAGGACTGCTTCAGTATAAGATGGAAGGATGAAGGGGGACGCATCTGAACTTATTGGGACTGAAACAGCACTGTGCAATATGACTCCCAACTTGTGTAAATCATCCATGTTGAAGCCAGCTTTTATGTGCTGGTAGAGAGCTGGGAAAATCTGAATTAAAGCTGTGAGAAAAGGCTGGCTGGGAATAAAGGTTAGCTTATCAAAAGTAATTGGTGGCTTTGTGCTTTCAGAACCAATTCTATACCAGGCATTCCAGGCAGCCCACCAGAGGCTCAAATCTTCCAGCTCATCAGTCACTACGGGCGGCTCAGAACTGTATCTACCAAGCTTGTCTCCAATGGAATCTGTTCTTACAAATGGCCTGTTGAGGCCTGGGCCTGAAATGCTTCCTATAAGGACAGGCACAGGCATATTAACCACAGGCGGTGTCTCGGGCTTCTCTGTGTCTCTGATAGGAGACACAATCTGCAAGATTTCCTGGAAGCTCTTCAGAGCCGCCAAGGACACTTCATTGTTTTTGCTGAGTGCAGCTGACTGAATGTGGTCAAGAAGAACGTCCCAAGCTCTTGAAAAGTCTCCTGTGTCAAGAAAAGGGGAGGGGTAGCCAATTAACATAAAAATGACCATTCTCTTAGACTCTTTGGGGCATATTTGCTTTATTTTCTGCTTAGATTGACATCAAATTCAACAGAATGTAATTAGGTTCTAAGGTACTGAAACCATGAACTAGGGGCTGGCAAGATGGCTCAGAAAAAAAGGCATTTGCCACTCAAGCCTCACACTGACTTCCATCCCCAGAACCACAAAGCCTGCTGGGTAGCTCATCACTATACCCTTGAAGGCTTGTCCAAAAAATATAGACATTATTCTTCCCTCAATGAAATGAACATGAATCCACCACACATAAAGGCTATGATTAAGACTGATTATTCTTGGGAGGTAGTACTATATATCAAGTCCAAAAGAATTTTCTATGTGTGTTCCAAATCTGTTTTAACATAACTGACTTATGTAACCGGAACAAGAAAACATTTATATACCTAATGGCTGCAGCAAGTATCTCCTGGTATTGAAGATTCTCGCCACTCCAGCCAACGTCAAGACCCATGTCTCAGCCCACTGTTTTTCTGCTGTGTCTCTTGAGTGATGAATTAAAATATTTCCACCCCCAGATTCAATCTTCTCTTTGTCTGCAGTTGTAGAAGACTCTCGAACTCGGTCCAATAGATGAAAGAGTACCTAGATATTTATTGAAGGTCATAAAAAGGTCATTGGTGACATAGCTTAAGTAATGGCAAAGAAACTAGAAGTTATAAAAATATGTAGCGATTTTATGAATCTACATCAATTAGAGGAAACTAAAACAGGCAACCATGTATTCTTAAACCTATTCTGTAGGTCACAGAATACGAAAAAGTAAAACTAACTGGACACAACATCAGCAGAACATCTATGGATACTACTTGAGACAAGGATGCAGGTCCAAGCAAAAAATATTATGGAGTTGTCGAGATTGAGCTTAGGCTAATGATCAAAGTGTTGGAAAATCAACCAGCAAGCAAAAGTTAGTTGGCACTTAGTGAATGTCTGTGCTTAAAAGAACAAATGGGATGGGGGTAGGGGTGGGGCACCGAACAGAGGAGCAGAGCACGCCTGCTTTATGAAGCAGAAAACGTCAAAGGGAAGAAACAATGTTAGACACCAAGTCCTGGGTTCAATTCCCAGCACAGCAACAAGAAAGACAGGAAGGACAGAGGAGAAGACAGAAGTGGAAGGAGGATGAAAGCTGTTACATGCTGCTGTAAGGAACTGGTGATGTTGCTTCATCAGGGAGAACAGAGTGGAGGAGGGAATGGAGGCAGAAATCTCTAGTCTCGGTGTGTGCCTCAATGCCCAGGCACACACACACACACACACACACACACACACACACACACACACAGTAAAAGTGATGACAAAGGCATGGGAATGATTTAAAGGATTTAAAAAGCCAACACATATAATATAAAAGCACATGTCAACTAAAAGCCACCAGTCCAAAGCACCTCCCAGTACCTTCCAGATGACCGTGTGCCAGGTGGAATGCTGCAGTAAGGTCCCATGTGCACCAATTGTAGAAAACAGTGTCTGCCCTGCACTCTTCCTCACAGCGGGGCGAGGGTCCACACAAAGTTCACCCAGTTTTGCATAAAGACACAGCCACAAGCAATCGAACGGTGGTGCAGGGTGGAATGGCCGATTTAGAGACACTCCTTTCTCTTCCGCCTGCTTCTGCTGGGCTGCCTCTTCTTTATTTAACTCTTTTTCGATAGTTTCCCCTCTTTGGAAAAAATAATCTGAAATATTCCACTAAAAGAAAAGTATAAAATATATAACTTTATCCACAAATTTTGTTTAAAACTTCAGAATTGACTCAACTAATAGACTCATTAGTTTCTCTAATTACAAGAAAATGTGGCTAATTATTTTGTCTTAGCATTAACTTTTATTGTCCTGTACTTTCTAATATATAGGATAATGAATTTCAATGTGTTGATATAACATAGCACCTAGTCATTATAATTGTCAACTATAAAACAATATACTACCACCACAACAAAATAATTCCTTAGTGTCATTTAATGTTTTATAATTTCATACAAAAAGAACAGCTGCTATCTTAGCATATATATAAGACTTTATTCTCTGGGATAATGAAGTATGTGAATTAATGATAATGGCCAATGATGGAAACACAGCGGCTCCAACCCTGTGAACATCAATATGAAGTAAAGGAGGGGATAGATGTCTAGCGATAACTATGCCCTGAATTAACCAGCTTCTCTTTGGCAACAAGTTTGCATGTGACAGATCACACTGTCTTCCATGGTCACGGTTTTCACAGAAAAGCACTACTTACCTAATTTGGTAAGAACTGAAAGTTTAATTTTATGGCACTTCTGAGTTATACTAAACATTTAGGAGACTCTAAACAACTGCCTTCAAATAGTACTTAACTTATTTATGAGAGAAATTTAAGTTCAGCTTTATAAACTTTCTGAATCTTAACATACAGGTAAGAGAGTCCAAACAATATCCTTAGATAAATTACAAATATTGGGTGCAGTTCTCTTCATGTGTGCGACTTTGCAATACCTTAACATACTACCTCTATACTCATGAGATAGATATATATATGACTCAAATGTCAATAATTCAATAGCCAACAAGAGCTAGACACAACTAAAGCACACATACACCTGTCTTAAGAGCTTTCCATTATAATATGGTGTCTGTCTCCTTTGTCTAACAGTGGTGTTGACAGAATACAAGTCTATGTAAGTTGTAAACAAAGCAGGGTTACTAAATAGTCTCTCGACAATGTATGTTATTTAAGATGATGACATCTGCACACTAATGTCACATCTTGAGTCTCCTTTATAATGATTTACTATGTTATCTCCCTAAGTCTTCTCCTCATAAACTTTAAAGCTCACTATATCAAACTTGTTTCAAATGTCCTGCTACTGATGGTGCGCTTTCTAGATTATTTAATTGCCCATGGAGAATATGCCTGTTACTTAAAAGCCAGTATAAAATTTCAGAGTCCAGACCACACTTGCAAGCATTCACTACTCACTGCATAATAGTAATTTAAAAAATGGCATCATCATAAGAAAAGTGTTTATACTTACCAATAAGCCTATTGAGGTTAAACTAATATTAAGTTCTTGGTTATGAAGCCCAAAGCTCCCTGCAACATCTACAACTATCTGTAGGCAAGAACATGGCATTGTTGGTAGAAAATCTGTTACAACCAACTGAAGACACTGGAAGGCAGTTCTTATTAATGATTCTCTGAAAACGCAAAAGACACAGAAAATGCACATTTAAAAGAAAGGTGTAAGAAAACACACCTTCCAATAATTTCAACCAAGCAACTTTTATTTCAGAATTTGAACAAGGATGTCCTTCCTGGCTGCAATCCCAGTGCAGTGCTCCTCCATGGTTTCTACTCTAGATCCCACCTTGACTTCATAATGGACGGTGATTGACTGGGATGTGTAAGTCAAAGAAAGCCTTTACTCCTCAGGTTACTTTTGGTCACAGTGTTTATCACAGCAATAGAAAATAAACTAGAACAAATGGTAAATAATGTAAGGGAAATCTATTAACTACTACCTATCAAGCTTTTGATATGTTAGAGTTTCTAAGTATGAACTCATGTTAATTTCATCCTTACAGCCTATATCCTATGATATAAACTACATTGAGTTGAGAAAAATCAACTTCACCTTGATGCAATTTGGTCTTTTCTACTTTAATCATTCCAATATGTTATACTATTTAAGGAAATTTACCCTTACAAATAATTTAATTTTCTCAATAGTTTTATATAAAACTCAATGATAACCACACATGGCAGTGCACGCCTTTAATCACAGCAGTTGGGAGGCAGAGCCCAGTTTGTCTCCAGCATGAGTTCCAGGACAGCCAGGGCTACACGGAGAGACAAATCCTGTCTCCAAAACAAATCTCTTGTTAGTAAGAGAAGACTTGTGATACTGGAGAATTCAGACAAACAAATCTGGTACCTGCTAAATTGCTCCTCTGGTGTTCCATCCTAAATTAGGACCTTGCATCCCTTCAAACGAGCTCTTCCTTCTGTACTCATTTGTTTAATGGCATCATATTCACAAGTTTACCTAAATCAGAGACCTGAGGGCATTCTAGATTGCCATTTCTCCCTTTGCCCACAGAGCCAACCTGTTGAACACCTCAAATAACTCCTTAAGAAAGCGCTTGTCACTTATTCTACACTTGCTACCCTCTTCTTGTGCTCTTGTCACAGTGGTATCTGTCAAAGCATATTTGACTATATCACCCCCCTGTATAAAATCCTAAAGTGCCCCTCAAATACACTCAAGGTAAATGCAAATAGCTTTTAAAGGCACATGAAGTCATTTCTAATTCTGGCTCCACCCCCTACCATTGGAGCTTTGTTTTGTGGTAAAGTACTCTTGTATTCTAAGATAGTGGCATTTGTGTACTCAGAACTACTAACAAGTACAGTATTTGGGATACATTACACACAGAACAAATAGTCATTTTAAAGCAATTTCTTAAGACTTCTTAATATGTGAGGTCCTTTAACTCTATTATAAAAGGTTAGGTTATTTCTATTATAAGATCTTACATCTAATATAAATGTCAGAAAATAGCCAACCTTCTATCCTTTTAAAACTAAAACAATACTTGAGAGTGCCGAGAGCAAACTGGGAGTTGATTATGATAAATCCAGGACATGAGCAGAAAGGCATAAATTAAAATTTTTCACTATAGGACTTTCTCATGTTGGGGTTCCATTTCAAACACTTACCCTTGATCATTTCTGATTGCTCCCATGACTCCAAGAACTAATGGCCACCCAGGCCCAAGACTGTCCCCCTGGCTCTGCAGAATCTGCAACACACATTCTAATTGCTTGAGTCGAATATCTGGGTGGTTAATAGTGGACATCTCCTTTAGTGGGTTCAACAAGAGCAGCTGCAGCCTCTAAAAGAGAACAAGAGCTAACTAGGAAAAGCAGCCCAAAACAGGAGTGTTGTTACAGTTGCCCACCCCCTTTATCTCTTGGCAATGCCATCTCTATGCGCCTAATTGGTCTAGAAATCTTGGGCTCAAGTGACCTTGTGCCTCAGTGTCCTAAGTGCTGGGACTACAGAGTGTGCCAGGTTTCTTCTGTTCCTTGTGAGAGTTCTACTCACCTCCAATCACAATATTTTAGTAAACACAAAGTTTTCTATTAAAAGAACAGACTATGATTTCTCCAGCAGTAATCTTTTAGAAATTTGTCTCTTATCCCTACTTCTAAGTAAAGTAAAGGGGAAAAGCAAACCAAGCTTCAGTATGTAAAATTTCAGGGTAAAAGTGGAGTGACCTTACTTCCTAGACTCACTAGTGATGGACATCACTAAAAGAAATACATCTTAGCCAGGCGGTGGTGGCACACGCCTTTAATCCCAGCATTTGGGAGGCAGAGGCAGGAGGATTTCTGTGAGTTAGAGACCAGCCTGGTCTACAAGAGCTAGTTCCAGGACAGCCTACAAAGCCACAGAGAAACCCTGTCTGGAAAAACAAGCAAAAACAACAACAACAAAAAACAAACACACAAACAAAATACATCTTTAGCAGTATTTTAAGAAAAAAATTTCCAATATCTAGTATTATCTTTCATTTACTTTATTAATATATGGTACGTATTTAAATGTAAAATTCTCAAGTATGATATAATAAGTATAATAGTTTGAAATTATATGCTTTAATAAAAATTATTGGTAAGCCCAAATTTTGTTGGGAAAAAAAGCACTGTGTTTAATTCCTTTCAGCATCTGAAAAGCATTTTATTTTCCTGTTCTTCTCTCCAATTTTTATTTTATGTGGTTAATTTATCCAACAAATATTAAGTTTTCACTGTGTGAATCACAGTGAGCAAACACTGAGGATAATAAAGTGAATAGAAAAAGATCCTAAAATGATTTTATTACTGCTTATTTACTATGTATGAGTGTGTGCCACCTCACGTATGTGGAGGTCAGGACAACTGTGGGAGTCAGCTCACTCCTTGCACCGTGTAGGTCCTGGGGATTGAACTCAGAATTGATGTCAGTCACCTTCACCCCCTGAGCTGTTTTGTCAGACATGGATAGTTTATATATTTCTAAGTCTCAAATCAGAGCCAGGTTTGGTAGCATATGTCCGTAGTTTCACCACTCAGGAGGCAGATGCAGCAGGACTGACAGGTTGAGCCTAGCGGGACTCTATTATAGCAAGACCCTATCTTCAAGCATCACGAGGAGTGGATGCAGCTGAGTGTTGGAGCACTAACAGCCCAGCATGTACAAAGCTGTGGTCCTGTCCCTAGCAGCAAAAGAAGAAACAAAACAAACCCTTCAAGCTGTAACAGAGACAAAAGGACTCGCTGAACTGCCAGCTCCACAAGAGCAGAGGTCTTCCTGTGCTGCCAATCATCCTGTTCTAATGGCTACAGCCAATAATGGCATGCCCAATTCACTGTGGAATACACTCACAAGACATAAGAAGGGGAGCGCTAATGGCTGTTAGTCTTGAAACAATGAAACTTCAGTAGAAAAAGGACAAACTATGTACAAAAGAGAATTCTGAACATACTAAGTCACTAATGGTTTAAAAATAGAATGCTTTACTGGAACTGGGGATACACTTAGTGGGTAAAAGCCTTGCCAACCAGGCATGAGGACCTGAGTTCAGATCCCCAGAACCACATAAAAAGGCAGGCAGGCCCAGCAACCATCTGTATCTACCACTGATGGGGTGGATAGGGCAGGGCGGCTGCCATGGAAAGCTCCAGACTTACTGAACTGTCTCAAAATTGAACAGTGCTAGAGAAAGACATCCAGTGGCCACTACTGGCCTCTGCGACTGACACACAGGAGCACACACACACACACACACTCCCTCCCTCCCTCCCTCCCTCCCTCCCTCTCCCCTCCCCCCTCCCCCCCCTCTCTCTTACACCCAAAAGCCAGTGTGAGAGTAGTGAGAGAAACGGGTCATAGATGGCCAGGATTAGATAGCAGAGGAGGCCCTAGACAGAAACCTCAGTGCCGCCTGAAGAGGGCAGCCTGCAGACCAGAGGACAACGCCAGGGGATTTGTGCACTCCGTTCAGCACCACTGAAATGTTTCTATGAAGCCCATCCTAAAACTGTTAGCATTAATAAGCAGTCCACAGCCTACAAGTAAAATAGAATCTTGATTGCTAAGGGATTCTGTTTTAGATACTGGCTTGGTGGCATACTCCATAAGATCCCAGGACTTGGGAGGTGAGGACAGGAAGCCCAAGAAATCAAGGTCATCCTTGCTGTAAAGGAAGGCCAGCCTGGGTACGTAAGACCCTGTCTCACAAAAGATTTATACTATGGTATCATGAAACAACACTGACATGAAAAGATTTATACTAGAGCATCATGAGATGGCACTGATAGAAAAGAAGATCTATACTAGGGTACCATGAGATGATACTGACATGAAACTCCACCTGTGAGTGATGGCCAAGTGCTCTTTTTACCTGGTTCTGGGAGAGTGGCGGCTCGTGGTTAAATGTCAGCCCTGCTTTAATGAGGGATGTCAGGGCTTCTGCTCCCCATTCCCTCATTCGAGAGTTTGGATGCTGGCACACCTGAAGAAACACGTGTTCAGTAAAATTACTATATTTAATTGTAAACATAAGGTAAGAAACATGCATTAACCTGAGGACAGAGAAAACAATACTGTATTACAGCTTTTGGGTTTTTGTTTTTGTTTTTTACAACTTAAAAATATACATTTAGTAAAGAGTAAGAGAAAACTTTCTGGAAGCTTACCTTCTGAATAAAGGCAAGGGGGAGGCAATAGAGAAAAAGACAAAAGACAAAAGATGAAACTGGAACCAGTCACAAGAAAGGAAGGGTTCCATGATTGGAGGAATATATATGTCACCAGAGGAAACAGAAGCAAGCTTACCTTAAGGGGTTGTTGTTACTATAGCTGTTGCTGCCCCCCACCCCCCCCAGTCCCCCACCCCCCTGCCTGGAGCTAGGAAATGAACCCAGGGCTTCAACATTTGATACATCACAGTCCAGTTTATGGCACACTATCTTGAGCCCAATCTCATCTGACAAGACGGTTTAATCACAGAGAAAGCTGCACATATCCTTTATTAATAAATGTAATGCCAATAAAATGGGTAAAATTTTAGGAAGAACAGTTCTTTCTCAGGTTTCTAAAAATGACATTAAATGACTATGGTCCCCAAACTACACACAAACATACGGACCAACAGAAGCAGCTGGAGGTAAATACCAGCTACTTTATCAAGGGACCAAGCTGAAGAACAGATGTATCTAGATAAAATTCTCTCACTATCTATGATTCAGTGGCAGCAAAACAGATTCTTTTCTCTCACGATACCTCTACTGCTGCAAACTTGTGAACAACTCACTCTCATCCCAAACTGCTCAAAATTGAAAAATACCTGAAATTGAGGTGAATCAAGAGACTGATCAAAGGAAACAGTTCCTAGCAGATAGCTGATATCTTTGCTATTTCACAGATTAAAATTTTACCCATTTTTATTTGGTAAACCTTTCCTCAAGCTCATTACTATACAACTACAGTCCTTAAAATACAAGGGTCAAGAGGAGGGGAAAGTCATTTTGTCACTATATTGAATCATAAGCTCAATGTACATGCCTTTATCAGTAAAAATATATAGTATTTAAGAAAGACTGTTCACCTCAAGTAGATGGCCAGTTAGAGGTCTCCATAAAATTTCTATTCTGTGCATATTAACCAGACCAGTTTCTAATAGTTTGGCAACAGCAAAAAGAGATGGTTCCTAAGGAGGAAACATATTATATTTTGATATGCGAAAGAGAATTCTGAGATCTTACTGTGAATAAAATAGAATGTTATTATGGTTAAATTATGATTAGTCTATATATGTAAAGTTAGCAGTATATAATAGAACCTATTATCATAAGACAAGACTTTTGCCACCCTGAAACAGCTACTAAAGTTACTCCAAAATTATATTGGAACAAAGTGTGAATAAGTTACAGATCTTAAAGACCTACAAATCCAATTAAAAAAATTCTATACTAATATTTTATGGTACTGAAAACATTTGCAACATGAAAATGTTTCACAGTGTCTCCTCCTTCCCTAATAGAAGCTGTAAATTAAGTTACACTGGGATTTTAAGACAATTGTGTCATGAGCTAGCCTATAGGCACCCTAAGATATATGGTAGAAAATTTATGTTAATGGAGAAATACAGCAGAAGATTAAGACTGACATCGACAAAGTTTTAAATGCATCTTGATTAGGCCACTGAACAGCTACATAACTTATGCAGAGTACAGTATCTACTGAAGTTTTTAATGTGTGAAATGGAGATAATAGTATATAAACTAGATCTTGTCAGAAGGCACATGGTAAAAGTCAGTCTCCCCAAGGGACAACTCTCTAGGAGTAGTCTCCTTCCTCTTCATGAAACGGGGTACACACAATTAAAAGAACATTTAGATGTACTGGATTCACACCTGAAGGTTTCTTTCAAAAAGCTTTAATTAAAGTTCCACGAGTTTTATATTCTACTCAAATACTGCAATAAATTAATCATGTAAGAATATGAAACTTAAAAAAATTTAGGTTTAGATTTGTCCTTCAAATACAAGATGAAACATAAATCTCAAAAAAAAAGCAAAAACAGCCGGGCAGTGGTGGCACACGTCTTTAATCCCACCACTCAGGATGCAGAGGCACACGGATCTCTGTGGGTTTGAGACCAGCCTGGTCTACAAGAGCTAGTTCCAAGATAGCCTCCAAAGCCACAGAGAAACATGTCTCAAAAAAACAAAAAACAAAACAAAACAAAAAACAGCAACAAAACAAAAACAAAAACATGGTCATTTATATTATACATGAAACTGGCCTTTTATAAATCAGTCTGCCTTGCCACTTAAACTGATGCACTTCATTCTGAGTAGTAAGCATCCTTAAGATCTGAGGATTCTTGCCAGGCAGTGGTGGTGCACACCTTTAATCCCAGCACTCAGGAGGGAGAGGCAGATGGATCTCTGTGAGTTCAAGGCCAATCCGGTCTACAGAGTGAGTTCCAGGACAACAAGGGCTGTTATACAGAGAAACCCTGTCTCAAAAAACAAAACAAAGGATTTGCAGCTTCCAAGAACTCTACCAAACCCACTGGGAAGAAAGACTAGGGACATAGTCCAGCAGAAAAGGGAACAAAAACATCTTGTCCATGGAGAACATTCTAAAGTCTATCATATCATCATTTATATTTTATAATATTTATACTTGAACATTACTTTGTGCTGGGAACAGAACCCAGGACTCTGACTTAAAAATTTTATAAAACGTTTTCATTCCATAGTCACCAACTCACTTCTAAACTAGAAATCTCTTCTTTTTATCTCATAGTCAAATATCATACATGTAAATAAGCATGCTGTGTCTATCAAATGGATACAAGTAAACTGACAGTGCTTTGTAAATTGTATTTCATTTAGTAGTCTATTAAGATATTATAGTTTTGTATTGAGATTTAATCTCAAAATGTAACATTTTTTGAGATATCAATAAACTGATTAGTTTACTATTGCATTTAATGTTATTCTTGCCTGGATTTGAAACAAATAATAATACATATTTTCAAACACCTGAGTGTTCATATAATTAACTAGATATATGAAACATAAAACCATACTCCAGTAAGAATGTTTGTTTTCTTTATTTCTATTTTTGTATGTATATGGGTACTTTGCCTGCATATATATCTGTTCACCATGTGAATGCAATGCCCAAGGAAGGCTAGAAAAGTGAGTTTTGATCCCATATGGAGTTAAGGTGGCTGTGAGCGCCACATGGGTGCTAGGAAACAAATCTGGGCCCTCTGGAAGAGCAGCCAGTGCTCTTAACCTCTGAGTACCTCTCTAGTACCTAGTGAGAACAGTTGCTTGCTTGTTTTATGGTGTCTCGTGTAGTCCAGGCTGGCGTGGACTTCATAAAGAGTTAACTATGACCTTGAGCTTCTGATCTTGGGGCCTGCATTGCCCAAAGTACAGGATTATAGGTGTGCATTGCCAGTATCTGCTTTTATGTGATGCCAAAGATTGAGTCCGGGGTCTCATGTACACAAGGCCAGCACTCTACCAACTGAGCTACTATTCAGCTCCAGGAAGAGACCAGAAGAGTCACATAAACCATGATGACAAGCCACAGAGCACAGATAATTAACAACTTTGGAGACAACATACAGCTATTATTTAAAAGCTGAATTGTCTTCATATATATTTGGAAGTGATCTCTCTACATATCTTTAAATGCAGAAAAGTGGCTGGAGAGATGTCTGGCTGCTCCTGCAAAGGACTAGAGTTCAGGTCCTAGAACCCACACTGGTGGTTCACACCTGATAAACCAGGGGATCTAATGCCTTCTGACCTCCAAGGGCACCTGAACACACACACACACACACACACACACACACACACACACACACACACACACACACAATTTTTAAGGCGTATAAAGGACTCCATCCTGTTTTTACAGTGCTAGGACCACACACCCATTAGACAAGCACTGAGTCACACGCCCAATAGACAAGCACTGTGAGTCACTCTCTCAGGTAAAATTTCTTGTTTTCCAATTCACTTTTTCTGTATTTATTTTTGTGGTGATGGAAGCCAAGGCCTCCTACAGTGTAGGCAAGTACTTTATTACTAAATGCCAGTAGCCTCAAACACAGTTCATTTAAAATAATCATTTCTAAAATGTGATTATGTTCAAATTTCCCTGTGCTTGACAAATGTTAGAGAAAATATTTTGAGTATAGACAGGGATGTTCTTATCAGAAGTACTGTTCTACACTTACCTGATGAGGGAGACAGAGTCCTAGTCTACTTACTCAGTTAACAGACAGTGAAAAGGGTTAATTGCAAGTGAGGAGAATCACTGCAGTCAGAAGGACACAATGAGCCTCTAACTTTCCATCCAATGAAGGCAGCACAGCACAGTCACCCAAATCTGCCACACACTTTCCCTAACTATGATCTTGCATCATCCAAATCATAAATGTCAAATACAAATAAATACTATCAACATATTTTATGAAAGCTAGTTATAAGAACTGTTATATTATTTATAGAATGTTAAGAATATTCAGCACAAGAAAAAAAGGGACATAATTTTAAATTGCACCGCACACTTAGACAAATCCCGAGCTACATCACGCCCTCTTTATTCCTCCTCCTACAAATGGTAAACACTGACAATTCACTGTTGCCAGTCAAACACTAAGGCCACTTAGACACCTTGAATAACTAAAGAGAAATGTAAATTACCACACCTTGTTATTTCCATAGGCCATATCCATTGCTTCTAGAGATAAGGAACAAAGTGCATTTATTAAATGATGCAAAGATACGTCATCAAGATACCTAAAATGAAAATGAAAAAGACAATTTCATCTCAAATATACAGCTAAGAACAATGTGGCTGTCAATTTAAAACACAGACTTACTGTGAGCTTTCAAAGAGTCTTGAGAGTATGTTGGAAATCACTGGCAAATCTGTCATCACTGCTGTTGTCAGAACCTAAAGGAAGGATGAAGTCAACTGTAAAGTGTGACATTTTAAGAAGTGCCCACTGGACAGGAAGGACTGTCACTTACTGTACTGGGTCCTTCTACAGCTCTTCCCGGCTTCAAGGCACCACCACCACTCGGCTTTAGTCCCAGAATCCACACAAGATGCTGAGAATTAAAACAAAGTTATAAAACTACAAAAAAAAAAACCTAATAAAATCAGTGGTAATATCTAGCAATAAAAATTACAATCAGTCATTTCTTATAACTAAAATGAAAATAATTGGCACCATTCATATAAAATAATTATAGCATGCTGAAGTAGTAGAATTTAGGGTATTATAAGTAGTCCTAAAATAGAAGCCACTTGTTTTACTCCTTCTCATCATCTCTTTTTTCATACTATTTATTAGGCCTGCCTAAAGGACCAACAGGCATTGTTTCATTGCTAGCAGTCATAAATCTAGAATCTGATGCTACAACATACCTGCAGAGTTGCCAGCACGAGTTGCCACGATGTTCCGAGCACAGCACCGTGACAGTGAGCCAAGTTAAGTAGTGTCCTCATGCACTGGATGTTTTTGGAAGTTAGCTGCGGTGGAAAGAAACAGATTGGCAGCTGCTGTTGTAGAGTCTTACAAATCACAAGCTTACAAGTCAGCAAGAATGCACTCACACATCTTCTTAAGTAAGTTTGGATGGTTCTATAAAACACAAACTTGCTTAATTAAAAGTTGTGTTACTAGAGCTGGGCAGGTGGTTCATTGAGTAAGACGTATACCATGTAAGTGTGAGGGCTGGAGTTCAGATTCCCATAGCCCACATACATTTTAGGAGGACATGGTGACTTGTCTGTAACCCCAGCCATTGGGGGGGTGGAGACAGGGCAACCTAGACTAGCAGAAGAGTTCCTCATTCAAGAGTTAGAAACCCTGCATCAGTAGGCCATGTGGGGCAGCAGAGGAAGACAGCAGATGATGATCTCTGGATTCTACACACATGTACACACTCACTGGCCTACACAAAGTGCCGAGACACACACACACACAGTGAATGCACACCACATAAAAGAAGTTGTATTATTACACTGATTATGATAATGTCAACAAGTTTGTTCTGAAACATCCTCTAGGTAAAAGAAACTAAGTAAGTAATAACATTTGAGAAGTAAAAAAAAAAAAAAAAAAAAAGAGCACAACAAGTGTCACTAGTCATTCATTGGTAACCAAATTAATCCCAGCATCCTAGTTGCATTACCATTACTGTTCCTTGAGGCTGGACTGCCAGGGGCTGACCCACTGCCACAACTTGCTGGTGGGACTCACTGGACGGACTTATCATCATGACACTGTGGCCCTGGATAGAATATGCTAGAATACAAAGGAAAGCCTGTATGTAAGACACTGCTTCAGTTCTCTCAGGGTAATGTTGTATTGTAAAATAAAGTTCAATAGCAACAATTAAATGGCAGTACTATTCATCCAGATACATGCAAACAACTGAAAACCTATAAGGTGCAAACACCAAAAGAAGCAAATATGAAGTAATTTTCTATATAAATTGTTAAAATAACTCATTTATAAGCAAAACAGAATTAGGACATAAAAAGTATTTTAAACATATATCTATATATACTTTTCTAGTTAGAGGCAAATGCATTTTGAGTGTGAAATCTGAGTGTTACATTGAAATACACACACACACACTTTTTCTCTCCCTCTTTTTCTCTGTCTCTCTCTGTGTGTCTCTGTCTCTCTCTCTCTCTCTCTCTGTCTCTCTCTCACACTAAATGCAATAAAATGCAAAAAATAATAGTGTTTTCCAAGAAAATAAGTTTTTGAATGTAAATTTAAGGTCTACTAGGCCAAATAGAAAAACAGCAATCATCATTTCAACAAGGTATTATAGTTTGTAAAGGAACGCCAGAATTATAATACTTTATCTGCATAATTATTACTTAAAATCACTATCACTAGATTCTTCCTCTCTCCACCTTTTTCAGGGAAGAGCAGAAAAGAGATGTCCGCTATGTGGCTATACTAGGAAGAGAAACAAGGAGGTCCAATGATGGTAAGTCCCATCTTCTCTCTTCACTTTTAAAGAGATGAAAGAACTGTTTGAGCCTGATGGTGGTGGCACACACCTGTTGTCCCAGCACTCAGGAGGCAGAGGCAGAGGCAGAGGCAGGAGGATCTCTGAGGTCGAGGCCAGCCTGGTCTACAGAGAGTTCCAGGACAGCCAGCCAGCACTGTCACACAGAGAAGCCCTTCAAGGAGGCGGGGTAGGAAGAACTGTTTTAAAGAGGTGGATAGAACGGAAAGGCAGGAGAGTATCTGCCTGGAGGTAACACAAGCAGTGCATAGACAGCAGAGGCCTGGACTCAGAGTGCCTGTCATCCTTTCTCCGTGCTATCATCCACTAGGCAGAGAGAAAGCTGTGCCCTTTAACCTCACATTTATTGCAAAGTGTAGCTGCGGTGGTGGCGTTGAGCACGGTCAGAGCATAATGCGGAGGCAAGGACCCTTTGCAGATTGCGGTGATGAAAGCATCCCTTGATGTCACGAGGCCCAGTCTTCCACACAGAGCAGCCATAGTCAGTTCAGCTTTCAAAATATTCTCAGTGGCAGCCTCATCTGTGCTGAAAAGATAAGGCATTTTGTTTATCTGATTAATTTATTTTAAGTTACACTTTAAAACAAGATGTGGGCGTACATATTCCATGAGGTTTCAAGAAAAGCTAAAACCGATCTATTTAGGATGGAACTTTAACCAATTAATCTAATATCTAAAAAAAAAACCAAAACTATATACTGGAATGCACATACATAGTTGGAAAAAACACCAGGAACTTAAAGATTAAACTGCAAATATCAAGCATTTGTTTTTAGACAGGGTGTGTAGTCCAAGTTGGTCTCAAACTCACTGCAATTCACCTTCCTCAGCCTTCTGAGTACAGAGATTACAGGCATGAACCACCACCACACTTGGTATCAAACACCTTAAAATCAGTTAATGCTGAGGAGAAACATCCAGAAAATTATCACCACTGCAGAAGCAGTGGTGAGGTGTGACAGGATACAAGTGTTCCTTAATTTGAAATGCATTTTTGATTAAAGCATTGTGACAATTTCAGCGGGAGTTCAAGCACACATGGGCTCCAGGAGGGAGTGACAAAGAGCAACGTTCTTAAAGAAATGCTAAGGTGATGTCAATGTTAATCACTCTAATTACATCATGACAGTGTGCACATGAATTATAATACTGGATGTGAAATTAAAAATGAGCAACAAAGTTCTAAACATACAGAAAACTACAGGTAGGACATAAGTTCTTCGAACAAATGGAAACAAATTTAGTGTTGGTTTTAAGTGCAATGACATAATATAAAACTTACAAAGACTTAATACCTGGCATCTAGAAGGAGTGAGAGGGCAGCAAGAAGACCACACCAGCAAGCGCTCACCATCTCTTCCCAAACGGCTCTACTAACTTCAAAGGAAACACAACACTTAATCATGTTACACCTGCTACAATGAACTGTAATCTATAAAATTCAAATATTCTAGTAACAACTCAATTATTAGACATCAAACACTAATATTTAAAATACCCAAATAATGAACATGTAGTAAAAGTTGTGATAGCTTCATAATAAAAAGTCTTAAAGTTAAGTTGTTTTAAAACATGTATTATATCTCAGTTAACTAGAACCTTTTTTAAAGCTTTATTTATTAAGTTTAGTGTTCTGCCTGCATGTATCACTGCAGGCCAGAAGAGGGCACCAGATCTCATTACAGATGGTTGTGAGCCACTATGTGGTTACTGAGAATTGAACTCTGTAAGAGCAGTCAGTGCTCTTAACTCCTGAGTCATCTCTCCAACCCAACTAATACCGTTATAAAAATACACAATGCCACTTCTGCTCCTTAACCCTTCAAAAGGCCACATTGTCCGCCTGTGTGATTAACTGGAAACTAGTGCAGACTACCATCTAAAACATTTGCTCAGCTAGAATACTGTTGTATCTTCTGAGAATCAACAAGTAGATAAACACATGAACCAAATGGCACTGGGCACTGCTGTGGGATAGGCCTTCTGTACTGTGAATATGTATCCTCTCATTGGTTGATAATAAAGCTGAATTGGTCTATAGCCAAGAAGAAGGTAGGCAGGAAAGACAATGGAGATACAGAAAGGGGGGGAAGAGAAGGAGAGGGGGGGAAGAGAGATGCAATCAGCGGCTGGGGAAGTAAGATGGTAGAGGACAGTTAAAGCCATAAACTACATGGTAATACACAGATGAATAAAAATGGGTTAATTTAACTGTAGGAGCTAGTTAGTAATGAGCCTGATGATAGGCCAAATATTTTGTTAATTAATATAAGCTTTTGTGTGTTTATTTGGGACTGGGACAAAAGGAAAGCGCTGCCTCTGTTTACAGGGTACCTCACTGTTGGAGATGGGATATACAAATATGTAAAGTTAAAATTGACCTCGTGAAATGAATGAGGACTAGAGAAGCTGGGGTGATGTTTTTAGTATAAGGAGCAAATATTTTCAAATCCAGACTTGAAGTATGTGTGCCCCTTCGCCAAGTGGCAAGAAGCACGCCTAGTAACCGTGTCAGTCTTAATATTATCTGCCAGGGCTCCTTGAAAAGCTGACTGACACCTGGGTTGGACAAACCACATGTCGGGTTAAACTGTAAGGGTACCAAGAGAGAATGGGAAATGTCAGAACACGGCCCAGCTTCAAAGTCTCACACCAAACATGATGGCCATGGGTGACAATTCCTTGGAGTCAATAGAAATCCAGTTTTATTCAAAAGTGAGCATCTCCAAAAATGACACAAACTGATATTTTTGCTTCCTCACATATTAATAAATCAAATCAGCAGCTAAATTAAACATAGTAATTGCCCTGAGCTAATCTTAGAAATAAATAAACCAATTTGGGATATAGCCTTCTAAAAATGTCAAGGTCATATAAAACAAAACCTGAAGAACTGTGTCCTACATTGCAGGAAAACATCCATATACAGCAATAAGTTCAACAAACAAGGGACTACAAGGAAAACCACTGGGACAACTGGAAAAATCTGAAAAAGATCTGGGCTTAGATGAAATATTGGATTGACCCTAATTTCTGCTGGTAACTACGTCACAACAGGGAAGGCTATAGTCAGTTTTAGAAATACACATCTAACCATTAAAGGGTAGTGGGACATCCTCTCTAGAAAAATCTCAAATAGTTCAGAAAAAAAAGATAGTGATACATATTCAAGTAAGGAGAAAGGTAAGATCAACATGATACAGTGTTAATAACTGGGAAACAAGGGTAAATGCTAACACAAGAGCATTTCAGACTATTGAAAGGCATCAGTGACAGAGAATCATGGCATACCTGTCTCCTTCTCCACCTGATCTGACACTGACTGCTCGTCGTGCTGTTCTGATGACTGTGAGTTTGATCCTTCAGTGACTGTAGGACACTCGGTTTCAACCTCTCCTAACTCTCCTTCTATCATGGTGGTGATTCCACGGACAAGATCCAATAGACAGTGGAACGCTACAGACATGGCATAGCCCTCTGGTATAGTTGGGGGTTCAACCTTGTCCAGCATCTCTAGGCTGAAATCATGAAAAATTAAGGCACTAATGAGAAGATAAAGGAAAGAAAACATAGGAAGCTATTTCCATAATTTGTAGACAGGAGCTTGTCTCATTCAAAGAAGGGTCCCTCTGAAGTATCTTAAACTGATTAGAAGGGCTGGAGAGAGGACACAGTGGATAAAAGACGCTTGCTGCCACGCCTGAGATTCTGAGTTTGATCCCTGGACCCCTGTGATGGAGGAGGAAACTGACTCCTGAAAGCTGCCCTCCAATCTCCACATGTGTGACATGGTACACACACGTTTTAATGTAAAAAACTGATTACAAAAATGAAGACCTGGCTGCTACCACAGCTTCACCTTGAGATGTATCTATATCTTCACTATTTTTTGATATGAGAAATATAAAAACTAACATAAAATATATTAAGACAGATTACAATGCTTCTCAAACTCTTTACTTAAAATAAAGTGCATAAAAGATAAAATAATAAAATGAGCTACAAAGAGAAAGATGATTTTACATCAGAGAAAACAAAAGTGAGCTACCCAGATGTCATGTGACCTCAGAGACAGTCAGCCAACAGTACAAGTAACACTGAGGGACATCTGCGTTGAATTCAGAGCTATTAGACAGGAGAAAGTGTTCAGAGGGCAAGACAATAAATCTTATGTTCTAAATGGGACAAACGAAGAATTATGGTTCTGAATCCCTCCAAATGGCTATTTCTCAAGCTAACAATACAAAGAATAATTCAACTGAAAAGAATTAATGGTATTGGGATAATTATATTTTCATCTAAAGAGAGATGTTAGACCCCATCTCTTGTATATAAAACTAGTTCAAAATAAATCAATGACCTAAATAGAAAAGAAATTACAAAGCTTGTAGAGGCAGACATACATCTTCATGATAGACAATGCAACAGTTTGTTAGATACAATGCAACAGTTTGTTAGATACAATATCAAAAACACAATTTAAAAGTAAGTGAAATGACTCCGGCAACCTTTAAAACCACTGTGCTCCACAATCAGTAGCAAGAACAGCAGCAGCTTCTGCAAACCTGTGTATGAGAGAGACCTAAAACGCATGCCCTTCTAGTATGTTCTTGCTGCTGTAATAAAACACGATAACTGGAAATAACGTGAGGAGAAAAAGACCTCACTGGTTTCCTAAATATTAAAAATAATTTTTCTTACATGTAGAGTCCTGAAACTTAGCTATATGACTTCCACCTCATAGATTGGAGAAATTAGTTTAAACAAAGATGAATTTGCCAAAGGAAATTCAATTCTAGAAGAACTATGTCCAAAAGGTCTAAAAACCAAGCCATTTACTTAACTAAGAAGCTACTTGGACAATTGAGTCAATTCTTAGGTAAATAAATCATAGTTTTGCTTTAAAATGCTACTAAGAGCCTGCAAATACAAGAAAACAAAATTTATTACTCACTAAAATTCTTAGAATGTGACAAAAAAAGTAAGCTCCAAACTATATTAACATTAAATATAATCCAGACAGAAGTATTTTAAATGTCATCTTCAGTGGTATTATTTATTATAGAACAATGTTGCTACTACTCACTAGGTGGCTTTCGCACTGCCTTGAACTGTAATAGTCAGGATAGGTATCCAAGTTCCTCTGTATTCAAATGCTGGTAGTAGAGTAACACCTCCACCAATCCCCACCATTCCTGAGCTGGCTGGTGCTGAGACTGGGCCACCAACATTATTGTTTCCTATCAGATAAGGAGGAATAGTAAAGACAACAATGTATTAGTTATTATCAATACAAGTCAATACATTCCAACTCAGACTTGAAGACCCTGTGCTATCAAAACAAGTGTGACACCTATAAATGACTTTTCTAATTCTCGTTTACTCAGAGCACCTATTCCTTTAAAATATTACTTCATTTTTTAAATATAAAAATCACTAGAGAGCCTAGGCAGATAGCTCTATTGGCAAAGCATTTGTCACACAAGCATGGGGACCCAAGTTTGTCCCCAGTACCACATAAGATTTATACAAATCTCAAACAGTGGAAATTAGTTTATACTGAACCTCACAGTAAATGAACAAAACCCAGCAACTCAAAGGAGAAGCTCCAATAGGAATAAACTGATGGATATGCCTGAGTTCGCTCCCCAATACACACACAAAAAAAACCTGGACTTGGTGATACACATCTGCAGTCCCAGCAGTAGGAGGCAGAAATAGGCAGATCCCAGTGGCCCACCAGCCCCGTCTACTCAAAGAGCCTCAGGTCCCAGTGAGAGGGCTGTCTCAAAATACAAGGTGGACAGTTCTGGAAAATGACAACCAAGGTTGACCTCTGGCCTACACACACACACACACACACACACACCAGCCTATGCCTGCACATATATGAACACATACAGAGTTATAAGAACAGACAAAGCCACAAATTTTTAAAACTTTATTTTCACCTTCCATAAGAGGTCTTATATAAAGAGTTAAAAGGCTATTCATCAGGTATATCAAAGTCATAGTCAAAGACGATAAACGAAACAAGAAGCTATATACTGATTTCCAAAAAATTGAAATCATGTGAGTCAGTTTCTATTAAGATATTAAGACCTCCCAAAGAGTAAATGTCTACACTCTTTTAAAGAATTCAACAAAGACTTTTTCTAAAATGAAGACTAAAAACATTCGCCCTTGTATAATCAGAGGAAATAAAAGTATATCAGACAGAAAAATCTATTAGAAAAAATAGTTTGTCGTGGTAGGGTCAAATTATTCTTTAATATTGAAAAAATCTTTACTCTCAATATACTCAGGTGTTCTAAGTTTATGTAGGCACAAGATTTCTCTCCTAACAGTGAGTACTGTAAACCGACGGGAAAAACGAAGACAAATCTGAATACAACATTACCAGCTTGGTTGGCTATGGCAGGGTTTCCAGTAGGAGGGACGAGAAACAAAGACTGGATAAAGGAGCCCAGTGCATTCACAATGTCTCGGAAAACCTTGGTGGAATGCTGCTTCATGTCATACGACTGACAAAATGACCTGCAAAGTAATTTTAAACATTTATGGGAAAAGAACTTTAATGTATTATATTATTCACAATTTAAAAGCAAATAATACTGCTTAGCAGTTACAGTTCCATATTTAGTGTCATTTATCACACCTGAGTGGTTTCTCTAACTTGGGTTAGAGACAAAGGTTTGAATTCAAGTCAAGTCAAAACAAAACAACAACAAAAAGAAAAGTCTTATTGGCTGTATTTGCCTAGTAAATCATGTCAGCATTTGTCACCCAGGTGTCTGACCTCTCCCAGTTCTTTCCCCAGCGTCTACCTGGTGCTGTCACACACAAACACCATTTTCTTGGATAAGCATCACTAATACTTATGAATAGATCCTCAGCTCTTCCCAACTCAGCACAGTTATTGAGCTTGCCAGCTAACAGAACATTGTTGTGGCCTTACCTTAATAACTGAGGCTGCACACAGAGCCTGTGTATCGATTCCACTGCAACAGCTCGCAGCCACTGTGGTTTATCTGCATCCAGAAACTTCACCAGAAGAGACAGAAATATTTCACACTCAGTTACCTAAAAAAAGAACAGGATTTTTAAACACTTGGTTGAGTCAAAAAGAAATGATAATAATGTTGTCAAATCATGTTATGAGTAACTGGGATAAAATGGAGAAGGAGAGGAGTTCGCTGAAAACAACACAGCTTCTCTAACTGAGGACCTGCTAGACAGATGTGCTGTCTCTAACCCTTACTTTTGGAAAACATGGCACACCATGCTCTTGCCTCTCTAGTCCTATGAACTGTTCACAGATGTGCGGTCTGCCCTGCGGTAATACTCTACATGTTTATACAACTGGATGTCTAAAAAACAAAGGGACAATTTGTTGTGATAATGCAAGTCTATAATCCCAGCACTCAGGAAGGAGGAGTAGGAGCTAGCCTGGGCTACAACAGCAAGGTCTGTCTCAAAAAACAAAAGAGAACAGAAACACAATGAGAAATGTGCAGCAGCTGAGGGACACACAGACACAGGCAGGTGAAGCACTTAGCACAGGGCCTGGTGCTACTACACTGAGCATAGGTTCTCACTGCTGCTAGTAACACACTTTTTCTTTTCTAATTTTATATATGCAAGTGTGTTACTTGCATGTATATCTGTGCACCACATGCATGCATGCATGCTGTCTGTGGTAGTCAGAAGTGTGCATCGGATCCACTGGAATTAGAGTTATAGAAAATTGTGAGCTCCCACGTAGAAGCTGCAAACTGAGTCATCTCTCCAGCCCCAATGTAGACTTTATCCTTAACAACTTCTTTATATAGTAATATGGCGAAAGCACACCATGCATTGATGGGGGAAATTCTTCCATGTATGTGTTTGTCTTATTGGTTGATAAAGCACTGTTGGCCAACAGGGAAACAAGATAGGTGGGACTTGGAGTTGAGGAGGATTCTGGGAAATGTAGTAAAGAGTAGAAAGTCATCATGTGATCCCGGGAAGAGAAGACACATGAGGCTGGCGTCCTAAGTAAGATAAGACCTTATAGAAATATATATATATATATAAGTGGTTATGGGTTAATACTTAAGACAGAAATAGCCAATGAGAAGCCCCGGACATTGGCTGACAGCTTTGTAATTAATAGAGTCTCTGTGTGTTATTTGGGGTTGATGAGGCTCTGGGGTTGACCAGGCTGGCGGGAAGAATGCTCGTTACAATGCATTGTTTCCTACATGCATGACAACTGAATGACAGACAAAAATGAACCAGTATAAAGGTAAATGGATTACTCCTGTTACTTATTAGTCAGGTAAACAGCAGGAACTATGGAAGGTGAAAATGAAACTGACCTTGAGATTACTAAATCAAAATGGATTCTTGCTGCATGCAGCTAGTAACTAGATGCTTCAGTTGTGAATGCCCAAAAATGAGGCAAGAAACTGAGGAATAAAGTAGCCTTCAATATTTTAATCACAGCAATCAGGAGGGAGAGACAGTTGAATGAATCTCTGCGAGTTCAAGGCCAGCCTGGTCTAGAGTGAGGTTTATGACAGCCTCCAAAGCTACAGAGAAACCCTGTCTTCAAAAAAAAAACAAAGAGAAAGGGAGCTGGGCAATGGTGGTACATGCCTTTAACCCCTGCATTTGGGAGGCAGAGGCAAGTGGATTTCTATGAGTTCAAAGCCAGCCTGGTCTACAAAGCAAGTTCCAGGATGGCCAGGGTTGTTAAACGAAATCCTACCTCAAAAAATAAAAAACAAAAACAGGTGAAATATTAAACTGAATAAACAGTTAAGAACCCATTCCTAAGCCAGACATTGGTGGCACAAACCTTTAATCCCAGCCACTCAGGAGTCAGAGGCAGGAGGATCTCTGTGAGTTCGAGACCAGCCTGGTCTACAAGAGTGAGTTCCAGGACAGCCTCCAAAGCCACAGAGAAACCCTGTCTCGAAAAACAAAAACAAACAAAAAAGAACCCATTCATAAAGAAAATCAAGGTCAGACTAGAGATATGGTAGTTACTTTGGGTTAAAGTTAATTGATTTTTATAAACTCCTTAAGGGCACTTTCAAGAAAAAAGGAACTGGGCCAACACTATTAGTGATCCCAAAGGCAAAGACGTTCCCAGGTCAGAAGATTAAAAGAAGCCAAGTGCAGCTATATTTTATCTACAGGTAGTTTCCTCTATTTACTCTAGTATGGAAAGAGAACTAACTGACAATCACCTCTGAGCTACCCAGAAAGATCTGCTACTTACTAGTGGGACAAAGTGGTTGTTAAACACGTTGGAGTTCCCTGAGACCAAGTGTGTGAGTGTGTGAGGTCAGACATATTTTCATAATACTATTATGATTTGTAACTTTCAATGTAGTTAACACTTGATCTGATAGTACGAAAGCAATGGCATTAAAACAGTGAATGTCTTGGCATGAATCATGGACGCAAAATCAAATTATACTAGTGTCACTGTATCTTCACTGCCATACACAATTAAAAGAGGCATACATATATAGTATTTTAACACACACACACATGTTTTTTCTAAAAACACTCTAATGCTTAGTTTCCACTGTCAACTTGATTGACTTAACAGACACGTAAGGCATTCATGGGGTACATATTTGGGTACATGTGTGAGGGTCCCATAGAGAACTGACTAAGAAGGAGAGTTCAACTTGCATGTGGGTGACACATGCAACAAAAGCTGGGAGCCCAGACGAAATAAAAGGGAGATGGAGGAGGCCTGACGTCACAGGCCTGATCACAGCCTCCTGGGAGGCCTGACGTCACAGGCCTGATCACAGCCTCCTGGGAGGCCTGACGTCACAGGCCTGATCACAGCCTCCTGGGAGGCCTGACGTCACAGGCCTGATCACAGCCTCCTGGGAGGCCTGACGTCACAGGCCTGATCACAGCCTCCTGGGAGGCCTGACGTCACAGGCCTGATCACAGCCTCCTGGCTACTGTGAGGTAAGCAGCCTTTTGTGACACGCCCACAACCATGGCATTTCTGCCTAATTAGGATCAAGACCTTGGAAACCCTGAGGTAAAAAGGGAGTCTTCCCTCCTTTAAGTTGTCAGAGAGACAAGACACTAACACACAGCACATGCAATTATATGTGCAAACATGTTTGGAAATTAACGCTTACCAAAAGACTGTAAAACTGCTTGATCAGAACAGACACCACTCTCAGCAAACGCATGCAGATGGGAAAGTACGGTTTTTCCACTGGTGCAGGAGAAGATGATGTGCTGGAACCTTGTCTGAATTTTATGTTTGGAGAAAAGAGCTTGATCACAAGAGGGCACACCCTTTCTTTGAGGAGGAAACTGAATTCCTGATGCTATTTGCAAAGGAAAAGAAGAATTCATTTAGCTTGTGGTAATACTTCTGAAGCACAGTCACACTAATGAGATGATCGTAAGTAATCTAATTATCACTGCACATTTTGGTGGTAAGTTTTGTTCTAACAACTTTAGAACGTATATAATGCACTCTGCTTACTCTCCCCCCCCTTCTCTTATTACCCCCCACCTTTGCCACGCTCCCCCCTTCCTTTTCCTTACAAACCCCTTTCCCATATTCATTGCCTTTTCTTTGTTTTCTTGTTTCCCAAAGAGTTTTTAAACTAGTACCATTGTGTGATCTGGGTTTGAAAATATCAATTAAGGATTGGGCACTCACTATTGGGTATACAACTGGACAGGACTACTGCCCCCCTCCCAGAATCTGAGCATTGCCAATAATCAGTCAGCAGTAAGGTCTCATGTGGCCCTTGTCATACTTTATACACGGGTTTGAAATGTGCACTGTTCTTGAATGGACTAAACACAAAATGGAAATATTTCAAGAAGGTGCTGTTAAGAAATGTCTTATTTTGGGAGCTGGAGAGATAATTTCACAGTTAAGTGCACTGGTTCTGATTCTGATTTTTGGTTTTGAGCCCAGGTTTGTTTCCCAGCACCCACATACTGACTAACAACCATCTGTAACTGACGCCCTCTTCTGGCCTCCATGGACACTGCATGCACAGGGTACACAAACGCACACAGGGATAAATACCCAAGCACATTAAAAAGGGAAAGAAAGGCAAAAGAAACGGCTTACTTTCACATTTCTTTCCTAAGTTCAAGGCCTGGGGAAGTCTACACAAATAAGTTTCTAAATTTATTCTAATTATAAAATTTTAAATTGTTGGGGGCAAGAAAGACAGGAAGACAGACAGAAAAACAGTAAATCAAAACCATGACTATGACCCTTGTGCTCAGGAGACTGAGGCGGTTGCATGTATAAAACTCTTGCCAAAAAAGAACAAAAACACCACCAAGAAAAACATATCTTAAACTCTCAAAGATAAAACAAACACCAAATCTCACAAAATAGTTTGGTCTGAAGCCTAAGGCTATGTCTTTGCATCTTCCAACAGGGAAGAAAAGTACATGTTGACTTCGGGACAAGACAGCGTCAATTGGCTTACTTGTAGAAAGACTTGAGGAAAGTCATTGAGGACGGACTCCAGCAGCTCAAGGCCGAAAGTCCGAGTCATTTCCGTCATGCCAACTAGCCAGTAGGGGGCGTCAGCGTTCACCAACTGACAGAGGTCCTGGGAAGCAATTAGTGTCATAGGTCACAATAAAATATGGCTTCTACAACTTACAGTTTATAAAACTACAGCAAAGCAAACCTATTTTTTTTTTAAGATTAAGCATCAGAAATTCAAATTTTGATAAATTATACTTTCAAAAGATTCTGGTAAACCTCTGTAGAAGCACGTAACTATAGCCAATAAGCAGATAACTACAGATAAGCATTATTCTAAGATTAGAATAGACTTCTAATCTTACTGTACTTAAAATGACTTAAAAGTCAGGCCAACTCGCCGGGCAGTGGTGGTGCACGCCTTTAATCCCAGCACTCGGGAGGCAGAGGCAGGCGGATCTCTGTGAGTTCGAGGCCAGGCTGGACCAACAACCTCCAAAACAATACAGAGAAACCCTGTCTCGTAAAACCAACAACAACAACAAAAAAAAGTCAGGCCAACTCATGTAACTTATTTGTGTATCAGTTTACATCAAGTAGACAGCAAATTTATTACTGAAACCTTTCTCAGTAAAGGAATGTTTTTGTAGATTAGTCACCCCTATATACCTATTTTTCTACCTTAAAGTGAGACAGCATTTCACCATGTTAGTGAGGTGTACCGCAGATGAAGAAGTCTTTCTTCAGTTTTTAAGAACTACTTTAATACTAATTTTGACATACTCAATATTAAAATAAAATTAAAAACCCTACACAAAACTACATGCTACAATAAACATTACATTTGTCAACTGAGATACCTGGAAAAGCATATATGCATCTTTAGCGCAAGGCTTCAGGGTGCTCACAGACCTTCGGTTACTGTTTCCTTGGACCAGCACTGGTGGCTCTATGTCTGCAATCAAAACAGGCCAGGCATGGGAGGAAGCACATACTAACCCCTCAGCAAATCATATACTCTCCTTAAAATGTGTCCGTCTTAATCCAGTAATTTCAGAACTATGTCTCCAAAGTGAAAAATGTATATTTTTACACAAAATACCATAAGAATTACTCTTCATTTTCTTCCATACACTTTAATAAACTTGATCTGCCATGATAACTATGAGTCATGGTTGCACCAGCTAAGAATCAGCTACAAAGTTTTCTCTTCCTGCTCACAGCATTTGTTTTAAACACTAATAATTTGGGCACAATTCATTGGGCTGACGTCATAGTCTGTGGGCGAAGGTGATTGATGCCAAACCCGAAGACCTGCATTTGATGGCCAGGATCCACACAGTGGAAAACAAGAGCTAATTCTCACAAGTCATTCTCTGACCTCCATATGTGTGCTAAGGTATGTACTTGTGGACATGTGTATACACACACACACACACACACACACACACACACACAAAAGCATGCATGTGAGTTTATGAATTTGGGGTGATATTTGGTTTGGGGGTGCTTTTTTTTTGTTTATTTATTTTGGTTTTTCAAGACAGAGTTTCTTTGTGTAGCCCTGGCTATCCTGGATCTCACTCTGTAGACCAGGTTGGTCTTGAACTCATAGAGGACAGTCTATCTCTGCCTTGGAGTGCTGGAATTAAAGGCATTTGCTACCACTGCTGGACTATATTTTTTCCAAAATAGCATTTTTATTGATGAGATTTACTTATTTATGCACTTTATGTATATGGCTGTTTTGTCTTTATATACATTTGCACATCAGAACAGGGCATCGGATCCCATGGGACTACAGTTACAGACAGTTGTCAGCCACCATGTGGGTGCCTCTGGGAATTGAACTCAGGACCTCTAGAAGATCAGCCAGGGCTTTAACCACTGAATCATCTTTCCAGCCCCAATATTTTTTTAAAGATACTATTCTTTGTAAATTATGGCAGCCTTTAAAATAAGTGTTGATTGATAAATAAATGAAAGGGCTTCTTGGTATTTTTCTATATTATTAAACTAGAAGGTGCTAAATGGTATTTCAGCCTTTAGAGAAACATGGCTAAAAATACTGCTCCAGGAATTACACCAAGGTTATGAATATTAGACATTTTTGTTTGTTTGTCAGGAAATTTGTCAAGTTCACAAAAAAGTAAAGGAACTCATCACCCATCTAAACGTACATGCATACCTATGTATCTATAACTATGTGTGTATATGTGTGTGTAAGTTTTCAGGTGTTTTTGGAGTGTTTCTCTGAAACCCTATCTTGCTGGGCTCACCCTTGGGATCCTGTTGAGACCAGGGTTACAGATGTGCACATCTGTCTCCAAAGGAATAGAATGGCTGTGCTGTTCAGCTTCTGGGTGATACTAGTTCACAAGGAACCACTTTACCTTTGTGTCGCTCATCTTCGGCCACCATCCTCTCAAAGACCACAGTGACGACCTGCCGTACTGTGGCAGCGGCTGTATTATTTGTAATATTGTCCTTTGTGAAGTGGAGTCGAAAACAAAGAACAATTGCCTAGGGGGAAATGAAGAGCATGCACATTAGCCTATCAGATGAACCACAAGTAAAACCATTTGTTTCAGTTAGAAACTAAGTCCCACCTTTTCATAAAATAAACCTAAAAAACCTTCACACTTCAAAATAACTCAGTCTCAATAGATACATAGCTATGTAAGATTTGCTAAAATAGTTTAAAATATGTCTTTCCAAATGTGGTTCATTTAATGTGTGTAATAGTGTGTCATGCTTTATTTTCCCAGAATGACTTGCTTTAGAAATAGCAAGTATTCATGGCTGTTATATCACTAAGTCTTTAGAGAGGCACTCTGTAAACTACTAAACACATAAATAAAAGCACACTATTATTAAAAGGGTGCCACACTGCTCTCTTTAAACAGCAACTTGAATATTCCGAATGTCTGTAGACAGCTTGCATTCCGTACAGGTATAGGATTTCACGAGATACCTGATCCACATGGATTGTGCCCATCTTTATCACCCTCACATTCCCTTGTGCATCTCGACAGCCCCGCTCTTCCTCTCCCTGAGCCACAGATAACTGGTTTTTACTCACACTGACCACTCAGCATGTTCTACAGATTTATATCAAAGATTCGTGTGTTACGCCTTGCTTCTGGCTTCTTTTACTTAGAGCCCTATTCATGAAGTGTGTGTGCTATTGTCCTGTGTGTCAGTATGAGTTCCCTTTTTATTTCTGAGGAGGTTCCACTGTATGGCTGCGCTTAACCGTCTATTTGTGGATGGACATTTGGATAGTTTTCATTCTGGTGCTATTCACATTCAAATGTAGGTTTCTGTGAAGACAAACATTTTCATTTGCACTGAATAAATACCTAGGAAGGACATGGCTCGGTCACAGGGTAACACAGGTTTATTTATTTATTTTTTAAGAAACTGCTATTTTCTAAAGCAGATTTACATTTTGTTATTGTGTGTGTGATTTCAGAACTATCCTATCCTCAGCACTATTTGGATTGGTGCCCTTTATAGAGCGCAACTGTCCTAATGGCTACAACAACACTGTATGATTTTAGCTCAGTGCACTAGCAGACAGGAAGGTGAGAAGCCTCGCCATGCATCTGCTCGTCACCTTATCGTGAAGTGTTTAGAACATGCCAACTTTTCATTCAGTTACTGGAGAAGAACATGTGTGTCCTTTGTTAGATACCTGTCATTATTTTCCTCTCTCTACCCTGGGACTTATTTTATGGTTCATGGACCATAAAATCCAAACTCTGAGAAATGGTTACATATATACACCAGTAACACAAAGATCTTCTAAAAGTTTAATAGTATGAAAACATACCACTCTTGGAAAACTATGAAATGCTGTGCCTTATCAACTTATATCAAAAGTTTTAAAAAATGTAATTTTATGTGTCTGAGTGCTTTGCTTGCATGTAAACACATGGCCTGCATGCCTGGGGCCTGAGGAGGCCAGAGAGGGTGCTGGAGACCAAACCCAGTGCACAGCTAGTGTTCGTCCTCTCTCTCTCTCTCTCTCTCTCTCTCTCTCTCTCTCTCTCTCTCTCTCTCTCTCTCTCTCTCTCTCTCTCTCTCTCTCTCTCTAAGACAGGGTTTCTCAGTGTGTCCCTGGCTGTCCAAGAACCCATAGAGCTTTGCCTGCCTCTGCTTCCCTAGTGCCAGTATTAAAGGTATGCACCACCACCACCCAGCACAGCTTCTACTCTTAACCACTGGGCAATCTCTCCAATGCTCTTATATTCAAACTTTAAATGACATGGCTTTAAACAGCAAATCACTCTGTATTTCAACTTAAAAGTACATTATGTTGCTACACAGAAGCTTTCATGTTGATCAGTTTTATATTATACCTTTGTATTTGAATTTAAGTAGCAAATACTTCATTTTCAATAAGGTGGCATACTAAAATAAAACCTAAAATTACTTCTTTCTCTCTCTCTCTCTCTCTGTGTATGTGTGTATATGTGTGAGTGTGCATGTGTGTGTATGCACATGTGTATGAGTGTCTGGGCTCAGGAGCACGCAGTGTGCATGACTGTGTGAAAGCCAGTACCAAGCATCTTGTTTTTGAGATGGGGTCTCTCACTGGAACTTGCCTACTAGTCAAGACTGGCTTACCAATGATCCTCAGGGTGCTGGTTGGTGTTTTTCCATTTAACACAAGCTAGAGTAACCTAGCAAAAGGGAGCCTCAATTGAGGAATTGCCTCCATTAGATTGGTCAATGGGCATGTCTGTGAGCCATTTTCTTGATTAATGGTGGATGCATAGGGCCCACCCCCTGTGGATGTGTTCTATAAGAAAGCAGGCTGAGTAAGTCGTGGGGAGCAAGCCAGTAAACAGCATTCCTCCATGACCTGTTTCAGTTCCTGCCTTAAGCTTTCTTTGATGATGGACTATATAACCTGTCAGCTGAAAGAAATCCCTTCCTCCCCAAGCTGCTTTTGGTCACGGTGTTGATCACAGCAAAAGAAACCTAATTAGGACACCAAGGGATCCTCCTGTCTGTTTCCACACTGATTCATGAGGCACCGCACCCAGCTTTTCACATGGGAGGAAGAGATGCAACTCAGGTCCTCACGCTCATATGGCAAACCCTTTACTAACTGAACCGTCTCCCACACCCCAGCGCTCTTTCTTTAGAATGTTAATGGGTAACATTTTGTAAAGTTTAAATATATTTATTAGAATAATTTGATAGAAACCAAATGGAAGCCGGGTGTTGGTGGCACACGCCTTTAATCCCAGCACCCGGGAGGTAGAGGCAGGCGGATCTCTGTGAGTTCGAGGCTAGGCTGGACCGACAGCCTCCAAAACAGAGAAACTCTGTCTCGTAAAACCAAAAAAAAAAAAAAAAAAAAAAAAAAACCAAAAGAAACCAAATGGAACTATATACAAAAAAAAAGTATATAAAAAACTCTACTTAGCAGACAGGCACCTAGAAAAACAAAATGGTCATTATGCTCTAAGAACACCAAATTAATATCTAGAAAAGGTGAACATGCAAATCCACTTGAGCTATTATGCATAAGACTGTAGACTTCTCTCTTTTATAAACTATCCATCTTCAAAAGCACAAAAACTATGACAGAACTACTGAAAGTCCAAAACAAAGTTTTGCGTGGTAGTGCATGCCTTTAATCCTAGTACTTGGGAGGCAGAGGTAGGCGGATCTCTAGGAGTTTGATGACAGCCTCTGTCTAAGGTCCAGACCAACCAAGGTCTTTATCTCTCTCTCCTTTCTTTTTTCTTTTTTCTGTCTCAACAAACAAGTTCAAAGTACTCCTCAGAGAATAAAACCATTAGCTGATAACTGTGCATTTGTTACTTTCTGATTTACAGAAATAGTTCATGATTTTAAGAACTTCTTGAAGAGCTAACTATATAAGAGAACAAATGTTAATATTCCAAAGAGGGTGTAAAGGAAAGAAATAAAATCCAGCTATGAAACCTCATCCAGAATAAATGCTCAAAGGTTTTTGGCCACTTAAAGGGACAGACTTGAACTGTTAATTTACATAATACACACATGCAAATTAGCTTCAACACAGGAGCAATTACAGAGAGAGAACTACCTAAGTCAATTCGATTCAAGGCGTTTCCTTCCCCTTACTTCCCTTCTCCACCCCTGCCCTACATTTTCTCCTCTTCTTCCACCTATATTCATAGCTAAGCAGTGGCCAAAGGTTGGACAAGCAACCAAGCTTGAGTGATCCTCTAATGAGGAGGCCCCAAGGCTGCTAACACACTTTGTTGATATCACAATAACTGCAGAGATGTTAGCTGCTTTTCATCCCAAGGCTCCAGGCTTTTCTCATTAATTGGCCTATTCAAACACTATCTCCGAGCATCACAGATACCCATTAAGTATGTGTCTTACCTTAGAAAGTGCCTCATCATGAACTACTGTGTTGGTTGTTAAGAGAACAAGTACTGTTTGTAGTAGCTTAAGTTCTTCTAGGCTGTTCTCCATTAGCTGCCAAAGCATGTTAATTATGTTTCCAGCAGCAGTCTGTCAATCAGAAGGTGGAACACAGAGTCAACTCAGATCTGAGAGATGATAGAGAACATAGTCATGGTAATATTTTTTTCTTACTTTCCATCACCAAGTCAGGTATAAACAAACTACATTTATGAGCAACACATTATCAATTCAGATAATCTACACTTTAAAACATGAATTATATGAAATAACTATTCTGTGACACTGAAATTGGCTTGATTCTAAAACCAGCTCCTGTGTTACAGAACTATACCTTCTTAGATGACAAGTCACACAAGAAATGCATTTAATCCTTAATGCTAACTTTATTTTGAAATTATCATATTTCATAAAAGTGCTTCACAGTCGATATCAGCTGTGCTTCAGTCTTCCCCATGGAAGCTGCTGATACGACTCTGAATAGGCAGCTCAGATCAAATCTGAGACCTACCTCAGACACCACCTCATGTGACATCAGTCTCTGAATGGCGGCCAGACACAGCTGAGTGATCTTGGGCTCCTTGGTCCCACACCCCATGAGGAAAGGCTGCACAACTTCTGAGCTGTTCTCCTTCAGAGCTGTATTCAGAAAACATGTAAGGTATTGGAGCTATTCATAATCAGAATATCTGTCTACATATTTACTGTCTATGATGATTGTTCTGATGTAAAATAACATCCAAATGGAAACAAACAGTAAGAACTTAAGAACTCCATATAGTACAGTCTTTACCTCACCCACAGGCTTCCCAGGCTTTCTCTATAAACATCTGCTATAAACTCTTGAGAACATGGATTCTCATGAGTTTAGAAATCATCATTTCTTAATGTGGTACGGGAGGGAAATGACAAGAATTTGTATTATAGAGCAGCAAGAATTATTAAAATCATATGTACATCATGTCCTCCACAGTTCATTAGCACTCTAGATCATTTGTATATGCTGTGAATGTAGCTCTAATTTTTTCATGAAACACACTTTTTAACAACAATAGCATTATCCTTACTACGGAAAGAGTACTTTAAATTAACTACTGGAATACAGAAACTTTTATTCCAAATCTTAATTTAACTTCTACCAACTCTAGAAGTTTTAAAGTAGCAACAAAAACATAGATTACAATACATACAATTGAATTCAATCAACCAATTAAACTTATAACATGAAATTTAAAACTTGCTTAAGGGCAAAAAAAGACAAAACAAGTTTGTCACATTCAGAGAAACTGAATAAATAACATGGAATTCTAAGAAAGGGAACATTAAACATAGGAGTCTGATAGCTGTTTTCAAGGAAACAAAACTCATAGGCATTTTTTTCAAAAGAACTTGAAAAAAAGCCATTTATCATCACTATTGAAAGGGAAAACCCACTTCAGCCATTGTTTCTTTCTTGGTGTTTGCAGTACCAGGTATGAATTTGCTGTTATGGAGCAGGCCTCAAATTCAATAAAAAAAGAGTTGATTTCACCCTTAATGGCTGTGCCACTGTTGCAGTTAGGCCTGTCCTGCCTGGAAGACCAGCACTGTAGACTGCAGGAGTCACAGCTGGGAGGAGACTTTTCTTCCCCAGCAGTCTATACAGCACAGACAGACAGCCAGAAGAGAAGCTCCCAGCTCAGGTCCAGCTTGATTTCTTTATACATCACAACCAAGCTGTGTGCATTTTCACCATCCAGTCCTATCAACTAGCTCTGGTGGGCAACCAAAAACAGTGACAAGAGCTTGTACTGTTTCGGGGCCTCTGGGGGCTCCCTGACAAACAACTCCTAAGGAGATTCTCACACCTGGCACTGGGTTTTGTTTAACAACCGTGGGCTTTTAGAAGCAATATTACTTAGACATTCAGGGATCAATCTCCCTTCTCACTCCCTCACCGATATTTAAATTGCCTTACAAACAGTAAGTTTCCATAAGGGTTTTTCATGCATCCTTAGTTTTGGTCGACCCTGAGCTCTTTCTTCCCCATGTCCTATTCCTGCTTTGCACACCACTCCCCCAATTCCTCATCTGTTTTCATATCATCTGTGTTCAGCTACCCTCCCTCCCTATGGCAACCTCCACTCAAACGGACCCTTTTTAGTTTGTTGTATCAGATTCTCAACCAATGGGTCAAATGACCCTTTTACGGGAGTTGCCTAAAACCACTAAAAAACACAGATTACAATTCATAACAATAGCAAAATTACAGTTATGAAGTAGCAACGAAATGTTATAGTCGGGGTCAGCACACTAGGAGGCACTGTATTAAAAGGATGGCAGGATTAGGAAGGTTGAGAACTACTGCCTTAGGTTAAACACACAACTCTAAAGATTTCTAGGTAGGATCCATGAGAGACAGAACATGTGGCATTTCTCTTTCTGAGCCTGGGTTACCTCATGCAATACAATTTTTTTTCTACTTTCCATCCATTTACCTGCAAATTTTGAGTAGTTTTTTATTCCTGTTTTACTTAGTATTTTTGACATTTATCCATTATATAACAGTTTGTATCTTTTAAAGAATACTTATATATCCTGTCAAATGAATTTTAGTGTCTATCATTTTAAATTGTCTTTGAGAATTTCACACATGTATTTAGTGTTTTGTTTTGGTTTTGATAATATGAACCTTTTACTCTCTACAATTCCTCCCGAATTTCTCTTTTTCCAGTTCCCCTCCCAACTTCACACCCCTTTACACGGACCATGGGTCAAATCAGTGCTGTCTTTATGTCCAGGGGTTAGGACCATCCACCAGAGCATGGGCAACCTAATGGAGATGACTTCCCTCAAGAAAAGTGACTTTGCACAGCAGCTTTCAACTGAGTTCTTATAATATTTATGTCTGAGAGCAGTGGGGACAGGGTGTGATACATATGTGTCATTTAGGGAGGGGCATGTCACAGGTATTCATTCTCTGTACTCTGACTGTCTGTGGCCCTCTGTATTAATTGACCTGTAATTTCGTTTTTTCTTTACAGCTGAACATACCAGCTACTTAGTTGTTCTGAACAGAACTACTATTTTGCCTCCCACTGATCCTCACTTTGTTGGCCATGATGACTGCAAAGACGCCCCAGCACTTAAGCACAGATGAAATGTGCATGAGGCATCTTCATTTTCTTTGCCAGGCAGTCTGGCATTGGGATGGGAGAGGACTGCGAGGCCACCAGGGCTGCTCTGCGGGGCAGTCTTGTAGTTCTTGGAGGAAATGCTGTGAGGGGTCTTAGAGCAGTAGCATCTGCTGCAATCAGACTTTCAGCTCCTTATCACTACACAGTAGCATCTGCTGCAATCAGACTTTCAGCTCCTTATCACTGCACAGCACACACTTTGCTTTCTTGTTGCTCTTACAACCAGTGTTAGGCATCAGGATCTAGACCCCAAACCTTCTCCATACCTAACTGCCAACAGTTGCGCATTTCACAGTTACACTTAATTGTGACACACCAGTTTGACTAGTGCCACGTGAACCCTTTTTGATAATGCTGGACTTCACAAGGAGTATGATGGCAACCATGATTGCCAGGAGACAATGGGCCAGAGAAAGTCCCTGTAGTCTCTATGATCAGACAACACTGCATGTGTACCCCCACATAACACCAGGCTGGTTTATGCCTAATGTGTTTGTTAAGCCATCCACCTCTTCCCTTGTCTGGCTAAAACCCCGTTAGGCTTTAAGACCTAGCTTTAGATGTCCAAACATGCTTAGGTGCTTTCCCCCTAAGCCTCTGTTAACCACTTTTGTGTACTTTCATTTTGGCACGTAGTGTAAGTACTACAATACCAGACTGTAATAGATTAATGCATAGCAAGATACTAGGTCCAAAAAAGAAAGAAAAAACCTGTACACCTTTAACCCCAGCACTTGGGAGGCAGAGGCAGGCATGTCTCTGAGTTTGAGGTCAGCCTGGTCTATAGGACAGTGAGGACTACACAGAGAAATCCTGTCTTGAAAAACCAAAACCAAACAAAAACAACAAAAAAACACCACCACAGAGTCAATTTTAAGAGATTCACATTATGTGACACAATTTGAGGCTTATATCAAGGAAGGTCTTAGTATTCCCATGTAATATGATAATAGCAATCTAAGAAAGGACAAGATGATGGCTCTAATTTTAGAAAGTGTGTCATAGGGTGTGTACATGGTACACATACATACATGCGGGTAAAACAATCATACACATAAAATAAAAAACCTTTTAAGATATCACAAATATACATATTGATAAAACTATACTAAAACAAACAGGTAAATTACTTTTTTGGAGGGAGGGGGTTCGAGACAAGGTTTCTCTGTGGCTTTGGAGGCCCTCCTGGAACTAGCTCTTGCAGACCAGGCTGGTCTCGAACTCACAGAAATCCTGCTTCTGCCTCCTGAGTGCTGGGATTAAAGGTGTGCGCTACTATCACCAGGTGGTAAATTACTTTTTATGTCAGAAAAAAAATCTGAAGAATATTTACTGGTTGCTACTTAGAGACTATTTAGTTACTAAGACTATGTAGACAGGAAAAGATAAGGGAAAACTATGAGGAAGAACACAAATTACAGATAATGATTAAGTTTTACATGTATACTGACAATAGTTGAAAGCAGCCATGATAGATGTAACCATTAGGGTTTGCGTTAAGAATTAGATATATAACTTTTAAAGATACTATCACTTCATAGATTTCCCTGCTAAAAATACACACTAAAAACAGAATATATGACTTTTAGGTTACACATGCCTTCTTGATTTCTAATAGCTTGCAATCGAGGATAATAAATAATTTGTAACACACAGTAGTCAAGCGTAAGATTAAGGCAGTTGGCTTTATAACAGAAGAACTTAACATTGTTATCTCTTATTCTCAGTGTTCTAAGACAGGAGAAGATAAAGACCTGCATATCTGGTCAGTGCTGGCGTTACCTGGCATAGCATTTCCACTCATGTCAGCATTCATGACAGCAGTGAAAACAAAGAGAAGTAAACATTAAAAGAGGATGCTTAGAAAGGAGCAGAGATGTGAGGAAGCCTGACCCTGAAAAGCAAGCCATCTTCCCCTGAAGCTAAGAACTAAGCTGACGAGAGACAGCGCTACACATCACTAAGCAGGCTTGATGATCTGAATTCTAGCATCACCACAACTTTTCAGGTTCTAAACATAGACATACAGAGAAGAAGTCAACAGTCTGGCTCAGCGGCCTGTCCTCAACTGTTTGTGATGTTTGGCATTTGTTGCAGGACAAAATTAGTGTCCCATAATCTTAAGTTTATAAAGAAATAAAAACTTCCCAGGTAATTAAAATCTTAAAAATTTTCTCAGTATTAACTATATTCCGAACTAGGTAATTTAGAAACTATATACTTATCAGCTATAAGAGCCTTTGGTTTCAAAATGACAAGATATCAATGAAGTCTATATCTGTAGGTATCAGCTACTATAAACACATGGTTTAAAATCCTAAAATGGCCAGGCATTGGTGGCACACACCTATCCCAGCACTTGGGAGGCAAAGGCCAGTGATCTCCAAGTTTGAGGCCAGCCTGGTCTACAGAGAGAGTTCCAGGCCAACCTCCAAAGCTACCAAGAAACCCTGGCTCAGAAAAAAGAAAAAAACCAACCTAAGGCAAAGTTTAAATACTAATATACCTCCTTAAATAGATGGCTCTAGAGAATATGAGATCAAAGATATGTGATGTGAAATATGGCTACATGTGTCACAATGAAATCAATAATCCAGCTACATATTAAATTTTCTTATTCTTTAAAAGTTGAACTGTATTTATTTATTTATAATTGTGTATGTGTGTAGGGGTGTGCCCATGCCACAGCACACATATGGAAGTAAGAAACTAACCTGCATTAATAACTTTTTCCTTTCACCATGAATCAAAGAATCAAACAGAATTCCTCAGGCTTGGGCAAGCACCTTAACCCCCTTAGGCATCTCAACAACTCTAAATTTTTTTTATTCTTCCTTAAGCTTAATTACTTAGATATATATCACTCTGCACAGAATACTAGAATATAGTGATTCTCTGAAGTTCTCCTATCAGCTATAAGACCAATGAAAACTACTGCTGAGAATCAAGGATTTGTTATTGTAATATAAGCAAAGGTAAATATTTTACAATGAAAACTTTGATTCAACTGCAGTAAGTCTCCAGGTCATAAATTACCTTTAAACATGCAGTTCCTCACAGAGGCTAAAGTCAGTCCACGCAACAGATACATCCCAAAACCTATGTGCATACTCTTCCGGTCCCAAACACGTTTACCTTCCACATTGCTCCCCTCCTACACACACACACACACACACACACACACACACACACACACACACACACACACACACACACACAGCATTATTCAAGGAAGAAACTGTGGGCAAAAGATGCAACTAGGAAAACTAACCTTCATGGTAAGTTTCCAGTCACACTGAGAAGCCTAAGGGAGATCTACTCTTGTCAAAGGTCTTTATTTTATTTTGTAATCGGATGACATTTCTAAATTAGGAATTCTTAATGTTTTAAAACTTTCAAGTTTATGTTTAAACCGTGTAACCACGACTGCCTTTCTCCTCTGCTGGCTGAAATGAGAGGCACCCCTGGAGCTGGAAGGCGGAGGGAGGGCCGCAGGAAGTGCATGCACTGAGGAGCCAGTGTGGAAACCCTGAAGCAGCAGGGTGGCACTCAGCCAACACCCTGGGTTCAGCAGGCACCGTCACCTGCATCCCAGTCTGCTGAGCCACCAAGTGAGACAGTGACACTGTCTCATGAGACTCTCAGTCCCACCTCATCCGTGCTCAGTACTGTGGCACAGACAGAAGGGACCACAGAGGAGAACAGAACAGATGGGAGACAGGAAGCCATGTCACAGAGAAGCTCGAAACTCCTCCTGAAAACCAAGTCCAATAAAGACCAGAAGACAAAACAGACCAACCCTCTGTCAATCAACACAGTGCAAATTAGCAAGTGATTACTTTGTATGGGCAATGTGTGTCACCTGAGTAGTAGAGGTGGGGAGAAAGCAAAGAGTAAGAAAATTCTTCACGGGGGCTGGAGAGATGGCTCAGTGCACTGGCTGCTCTTCCAGAGGACCTGAGTTCAATTTTGAAATACCCACATGGTAGCTCACAACCATCTATAATGGGACCTGAAGACCTCTTCTAGCGTGCACGCAAGCATGCAGGCAGAACACTATGCAAAATAAGTAAATAAATCTTTTTAACAACAAACAAACCCAACAACAACAAAAGAAAATTCTTCACTCTAAGGAACTGGTAGCTTTTAGGCTTCTCATTTCAAGGAATTTTTATGTTGGTTTTTTTTTAACTTTAAAAAAATTTTAGGTTTTTTTTGAATAGGGTTTCTCTGTGTAACCTTGATTGTCCTGGAACTCTCTCTCTGCAGACCAGGCTGGCCTCGAAGTCACAGACATTCACCTACTTCTGCCTCACAGTGCTGAATTAAAGGCATGCACCACAGTGTTCACCTCTGGGAACTACAACCGGTTCACAATAGGCACAGTCACATTTCCTGTATCAGGAATAACACATTAGAGCACAGGAAAATGATGCCACAAAAAACTGATGGCTTTCTTTAAGGGTCTACTTTAACTATTAGTAAAATTTTCACTAATTACTGAGTTTATAAGCAAAAGAATTACCTGCCAAAATTTCAGTGTTTCTTGCAGCTATTGTTTTAACTTTTATTATTCCGGATTCAGCAGCCTGTAGGAACAAAAATAATTATAAAATAAAGCTTAGTATAAACATGAATTATGGTAGGAAAGCAAACACAAAATCAAAAGCACAAATAGTCACTCTCATCTTTATTCTTAAAACAGTGGAAGTTCAGTATTGGCACATGCATAAAACAACAAAATTCAATCACCTGGATTACTGATATACACACTGCACTTTACCTGACGCCCTCCTCTGCCTTACGGCCAGGAACACCTGAGCACTGTACAGATTTCTATTCCAGACAATGAAACAAACAAAAGCCAATGAGAAGAACAAGATTCTCCTTCTCCTCTTTGCATGCACCTCCCCTCTCTCCACCTCAAACTGCAAAACTGTCTTGAACTAATAGGAATCAATCCTATTTTTCCCTTTCTATATTTTAAAGATTGATTTCATTTTATTTATATGTATGTGTTTCTGGGGAATCATAGAGACCAGAAGGAAACACTTGGAGCTGGAGTTACAAGTGCTTGTGAGACACCTAACTAAGGTGTATGCTATAATCTAAACTCAGGTCATAATCAGATATGAACATCTAACACACACACACACACACACACACACGAAAATGGGCAAAGAAAAAAAATCATCCCTAAATGCAAGGAATCACCAAAAAAGACTATTTGCTGTTTTAGATGTTTATATTAGACCTACTTCATCATTCTCCATTTTTATAACTAAACTATGTATTATCCAACAAAGTACTTGGGATTATTATTATCCTCATTGATAACATGTGTTGCTAGAAATTTTTACTAAAAATGTTTATTTGTAAAACACATATATCAAGGTGCCCCGACGCCAACTACTGTAGTCTTACTTCACGCCACACTAACCCTAGCATAGCCTACCTACTCTAGAGATTCCTGTAGAAAATGAGGTCTTCAGAGGCGTCTCCATCTATCTCCTCACACAGGCTTAGAGGTGTGAGGAGAGTGTCTCCCACTGGATGTGGTGGCTAACCCTACCCTCACTAAGCTGGAAGACTGAGGGAGGACAAAAGCCAGTTCTAAGCCAGGGAGTCAGGTTAGGCTGTGAGATACTAGTTTGAAACAAAACAAAACAAAAACAAACAAAAAGACTGGAGAACTGGGTGAGCAGTTAACAGTGTGGTGGTTATTCAACAGAATCATCCGTAACTTCAATTCCAGGGGATACAACTAGGAATGCTTGACAGGTTCATGTTACTATATCTGTTTCTTTAGTCTAGTATAAGCCCTTATATTACTAATGCTTACCACACCTCCTTTAAAGTAAATAGCTACATAATAATGGTTTCTAAATGAAAAGTTAACATAGTATAAAAATTCAAACTCACTTAAAAGGTAGGAAAGAAACGGGTATTTACTACCTCACTAAAAGAAAATTTCCAAGAACTCTGACCCTAGATTCACTACTAGATATAGTTTATTTCTCTGTCACTCTTGTCTTGGTTCTGGTCTGTGACATGATACATTCATCCTCAAGCTGTCTCCAATCTTAGCAACAAAAATAACTGCAGCTATTCAACACCTAAGAAGTCCTGACACTATCTAGAGAGAGAGAGCAGAGTTCTAGAAGTAGGCATTAGCGTTATGTGAGTTGTGAAGCAGTGGGGAGGGATGGGATTTATTTTTAAACGTGCGTGACTGTTTTGCCTGCATGTACATATGTGCACCATGTGAATCCTTAGTCCCTACAGAAGAGTGTGTTGGAAGCCCTGGAACTAGAATTACGGATGGTAGTGAGAACCACCATGTGGGTGCTGGGAAGCAAACCAGAGTTCTCTGCAAGACCAACAAGTGCTCTAAACCACTGAGCCATTTCTCCAGCTCCAAAGGGAAGATTATTCAAACTAAATTAAGCAAACCAAAGCACTCAGTAGCGTGACCAATCAGTTCATCTAGATCCAGGAGGTTCTGTGTGAAGAATGTAGACTACCAATGAAAGGCGGCAAACAATGCACACTACAGAAGGAATGAGCACACCAGTGACTAGAACTACTACAGATTCATCTTCTTAAGGTTTATAAATCAGGCATGGTGGTATGAGTCTATAATCCCAACAGAAGGGGGAAGGAAGCAGGAGGATCAGGAGCTCATGGCCAGTCTGGGATACTTGAGACTGAAAGGGGCTGTAAATGTTGCTTCCTATCATAAAAGTTCATGCTTCTGCTTTTAACAAATATATATCTTTTGCAACTCATGAGAAAAATAATCTAAAATTAGAACAAAATTTCAAGATTCCTAATTAATTATTCCTAGAACACAGCCCTGAAATGAAAGAAAAAAATGTGACGTTTACCTTACTGTCAACGTAGATGATAAAATGTATTCACAAGACACACAGGAAGTATGGGGATGCCCTGAAGACTTTCCCTATGAAGTCAGGTAAATGCTAACACCCAAAGTCAAACACACATTTGGGAGTACTGAAAAGATATAGAATATCCCTTAAAGGAATGTGCTCATAAAAGAATCACTACATTGAAACCAATAAAATACCCTTCCAATGCATCCAACTATTTATTCTACAACTATAGTTTCAAAAGACCATGTTGACATTTTATTCTAAGCCCATGGTTTCTAAGAAATAAACTTTAATATGTAAAATGGAAGACTGGAATGCAGGGTGCATGTAGATGGCTAAAAATATTCATGTGGATTCCTGTCTCTTTCCTATCCTAAAACTTTAAACTTCAATAAAGGATCTACTCAGCACATTCTCCTTGCTCTACAGTTCTAAGCCACACTGGCTAGAAAGACAGATTGGATGAAATGGAGATGCTTCAGGATTTATTTATAAAAGAGCGGGAGAAAACTCACAACTACAACAACATAACATGTAAGAGTTATAGGACGTAACTTAGGCAATAAGCTAAGTTTTAAAAAAAGAAGCAGAGGGAAAGCACACTAGACAAATAAGCCTGCGAGCGAGCCTGGGCAGGAGCTCTTCCCAACAGCCGGCTCCCATTCGGCACACAGTTAAGTGTTTAAAAATTATCCTCGTGAATGAATGAATAAATGAGGAATGAAATCAGAAAATTATCTGTGGATTTAGTTCACTTACACGATAAACGGGTTGGGAAGTATTTGGGGTGGGACTAACACAAGACAGAATTCTACCTGGGGGTGGGGGAAGGAGGAGTCAACTCCACAACAGTAACAGTAACCTCAGCACTGTCAGCATGAAAGGTAGAGGCAAGAGCACCTCTGCAGAGGTCATTTAGGCAGCATAATCACTGCCTAATTAAAGTGGGTAAGGATGAGGAAGCCAGAGAGGAAAGTTAGGGTCTGAAACGCTATCCTAAGAAACTTAATAATCACATGGTAGCAACCCGGAGTTTCTGAGTGAGTGCTGAGTGTGCTGCTTTAATTTACTTACATCATTGATGTGCATCAAAAGTCAGATGTGAAGTTAAAACTTGGCGTAGGGTGGTACATGAGAAACTCCAGAAAGCAGCAACAGAGAAACGACAGCCAGGCAGGAGTAGGATAAGCAACAGTGATATGCTACCTACCAATAACAAGTCAAAGGGACAGGGAGCGAGGGCTGTTTTTAGCAAAGCATAGTTCAATGACACAGGTTCTGTCTCAATTATGTGGGTGATAATCTGGTAAAGGTGTTGCACGGGCTGACAGGAAACTCACAACCAAACCGGAGTGCATGACACAGATAAAGCCACTGGCATCGTGCTAAGGCCAAAAGCAAGGGAAGTGGGCGGTACACAGGGAGGAGTGTGAAGAAAGGCTGGGAGACTAACCGCTACACTCACATAAAGACCAGCACTGCTGAGGGAGGAGACAAGAACAGTGTGCCACAGAAGTTAAAAGGAGAAAGCTTCTGGGGGGGGGGGGTCAGAGCAGTGAGTAAGGATGTGGACAGGTAATGGGAACTGCGGCATTTGTAGGATGCTGTATGTAGAGATGGGTACACTGGGAGCCACATCCGGTTCTTCCACACCCCGGCTTACTACCTTATTGAGCCCCTCTAAACCTCCTCGTGTAAAATAAGTGATTTAGTTTATTCTCTTCTCTTCTCTTTGAGACAGTGTCCTGATATGTAGCCCAGGCCGGCCTGAAACTATGTAGATCAGGCTGGCCTCAAACTCAGAACTGCTTGCCTGTGCCTCGAAAGAGCTGTGGTCACACTACCCCTGGCTACTCTCTCTTCTGAGATGGAATGTTGTTATGTAGAAAGGCTAGATTCTAGGTGGGCCTAACCATAAAATATTTAAAGCAGTATGTTAAGATGCAAAGGGTCCTGCACTGTTGTAAAGGTTATATTTTATTTAACCAAGTTCACTTCATGAAAATAAAGGAAGTGTCTCTTTTGTTTGTGTTTGCACCCAAGAGAGTAATAAATTGATCTACACTTTAATTACACAATCTACTCTGCACTTGGTTAAAAATAAGCCACATCACAGAAGACAGAAAAAGGACTCAGTGATTTTAAGTCATAGACAGCGTCTTATTTCTGTGTCACCAAAGCAATGCCATGAAGTAATCAATGCAATGCAAGTTCTTAAGTACTTGTCTCTATTCTTATGCGTTTCGACATACACAACATGAATTTATTCTTTTATACTTATGAGAGAAAGAACACACACCAAGGGGGAGATAACAGTACACTAAGAGTACTAACCCCAAACAGCTCACAAGCAAGCATGGCTAGATTACCCAGTGTCCATTCTTCACCATGAAATGGTCCCGAAAATGAAGTGTAAATGCACCCAGAGAGCCAAGAACCTTAGCCTCAGAGCCCGAATACAGGAACAAACAGAAAAGCCTCCTGTGGCAATAGAAAGCACTCTGTCACCAGTACTTTAGCAACCACCAGCTGACACAGAACAAAAACTCTGCACTGGAAAACTCCGCCACAGGGAACCTCTGATTTAGACAAAAACCTCCACCAAGGTGCCGATGAATAACAGAGAGCTTGCAAGTACACAGCCTGGAAATATGACTCGTAATGTATGCTATACCAATTCTGTGCTAGTGAAAAGAGAGAAGTCTGAAAGATGGCTTGTTGGAAAGGGACTCATCACCAGGTCTGACAATCCAAGTCTGCCTGTATGGGCATCTCGTGTGCCTGGTGCCAGGGAAGGCCGAAGATGGCATCCCATCGATCCCCCTGAATTGGAGTTACAGAGAGTTGAGAGTCATCATGGGGTGCAGACAATCAAACCTAGTCCTCTGGAAGAGCAGCAGTGCTCTTAACCACTGAGCCATCTGTCCAGCCCCAATTAAGACTCATTCATTCAGCAAATCCTACGGAACATGAACCATACACAAGGTCATCTATCAGACACAATCACAAGATTCTTGCCAGTCACCGCAAAGGCTAGCAACAATTCCTGGGGAGCTACCTGGCCAGTGATTATGTAAAAATGTATGCACTTCAACGAATGTGCCAGGATGGGGAATGGAGTGAGTTCTAGAACTTTGTAAGCTACCTGTTAGAACATTGAGTGTTTTTTGTTTTTTTTCCAATAAAAATACCACAGTAGGTAGCAATTAAGTTCTCAGGTTAACCCAGAGGCCTACAGCACAGAGGAATCACAGTTCTCTCTGTCTCTCTCTCTGTCTCTCTCTCCCCCTCCCCTCCCCCTCCCCCCCCCCTCTCTCTCTGAGACAGGGTTTCTCTGTGTGGCCCTGGGTGTCCTGGAACTCACTCTGTAGACCAGGCTGGCCTTGAACTCAAGAGATCCGCCTGCCTCTGCCTCCTGAGCACTGAGGTTAAAGGCGTGTGCCACCACTGATGTGCACTTTACAATTCTTAATATTGCTGAAATTATAGTTGGATTTGATATTTTCAAAACAAGAAAAGTTTTTACAATAAAAGAACCCCCCATGCCGGGCGGTGGTGGTGCACGCCTTTAATCCCAGCACTCGGGAGGCAGAGGCAGGCGGATCTCTGTGAGTTCAAGGCCAGGCTGGACCGACAGCCTCCATAACAATACAGAGAAACCCTGTCTCGTAAAAACCAAAAAAAAAAAAAAAAAAAAAAAAAGAACCCCCCCATTTGTGTGTGTGTGTATGTGTGTGTGTGAGTGATGTCTCAACAGGATCTCACTCTGTAGCCCTCAGGCTGGCCTCAAACTCATGCCCATCCTCCTGCCTCACCCTCCTGGATGCTAAAACAACCTAATTCTTTAAAATTACTTGCTATAACTTTCAACAGACAGATGATATAGAACAACAAGAAAATAAACACCAAAGCAAATTAGTGGTTATCTGAACTAAAACACGGTATCTCAAAGTGATCCATCTGATTTCTACTCTGGGTAGTAGCTCATTAAAGAAATTAGAATTTGTTGAAGACAGGTTCTGCAAGGCACTCACAGGGATCTTAAAAGATCCCTTAAAAGTCAAAATTATAGCACTCGGGAGGCAGAGGCAGGCGGATCTCTGTGAGTTCGAGGCTGGGCTGGACCGATAGCCTCCAAAACAATACAGAGAAACCCCGTCTCGAAAAAACCAAAAAAAAAAAAAAAAAAGTAAAAATTATAAACTTTACCAGTCAAGGTCTGAACATAGAACTTTTTACAATAAGGATATAGTTTTACGTGGAAAAACACAAACTCGGTATAATACAAAATAGAATGTTAAATTGCAGGTGTACTAAGCTACACTCATTAGAAATGAAAATTAAATAACTACTTTTACAGTAACATGGAACTAAATTATTTCTTATTTTTACATTTTTTAGACTTATTCATTTTTGGTTTATGTATATGAGTGATTTGTCTATATAGTTGTTTGTGTACCAGGTGTGTGCGCATGGTGTCTTCAGAGCTCAGAAGAGGGGACTGGATCCCTTGAAACTGGAATTACATGTGAGCCACCATGTCAGTGCTGGGAATTGAACCTGGGACCTCTGGAAGAGCAACCAGTGCACTAAACCTCTGGGCCAGCTCAGCCACCTGAACTCCCATGATTTCAAAAATATGGAAGGACAGTTTTTTTAAAAATAATTCAACAAAAATGAAATCTTAAGAGAAAAATGGTCAGGAATGACTTAATTAAATAATGATTGAATTAAAATTCTCAGTTCAGTATTTGGAAATTTTTATTAGCATATATATTATAATTGAGCTTCTTAATGACACTGTTTTCCTTTGAGGATTATCATCACTATCATTACCTTTTTGGTTTTTTGAGACAAGATCTCTTTATGTAGCCCTGGTTGTCCAGGTGCTCTCTCTCTAACTCACAGAGATACACTTGCCTCTGAGCGCAGAGAATAAAAGTTTGGCCACCACACCTGGCCTCATGTAATCTTATAAAACCACATTTTAACCCTATTCAACAGCTGAAAAAAGAAAACAACAAAATCCAAGGACCCACGAAGCTATATTCAGTCGCATTCGTTTGTAATCCAAAACAAAGCTTCCCACGAGGATACTGCTTTAAGGGAGTTACTGTAGGCCTTGACCATTTGCGGTAAATTAGGCGCTCTAGTTAACAATCAAGAAGGATATGTTTCCCAGTGAGTGATATACATACATTATGGACATGTACGTGTGGAGTACAGATTCCGCTACAGCGGTGGTTTCTAATATTTAGGAGCACCTGACTCAATTCATCAAACTCAATTCACTCCAGGAACTTCATTCCGAAATAAACATGACAGGAGAAAGGAAGACATCGCTTCTCCTTACAACTCTCAAAGGAAACTATCAACATTTGTGTAACAGTCACCGGCTTAAACCTGGCTGGCGGAACGAAAAATGAAACGTGGGACCCGGGGGATGGAGAAACGGGTCTGATAGGACCAGGGAGTGCTCTCTGCGTTTGCCGGACGCCGTCTGAAGCATACCTCCTTGACAGGTGGAAATTTCTTCTTGCATTCTAGTGACAAGGCCCGCAAGTCGCTCTGCATATTCTCCAGTAGCTTCTTCACAGCCTCGGGGCTGTTGGTGCCGGACATGGTCTACCCCTGGGTCCTAGCCGATCGGGGAACGGCACCGCCAAGCTGGCACTGTCAGCCTCCAGCAGCCCGAGCCCAGCGCTCCGCGGGCGCACTCCTGCCGGGCCTGGGCGAGCCCCCGAGGCGTGCCCGAGAGACCCCCCTCCGCCGCCCCGCACCGCCGACGGCTGCTCGCCGAGCTCTGCCCGCAGCCGTGCCGGCCCCGCGAGGCTCCACCGGCGCCCGCTCGGGAGCCCACCAGGCGGGCAGGTCCCTCCCGCTACCGCGGGGCCCGGCCACGGCGGGCGTCACCGGCCGAGCTAGCCAGAAGCTTCAGCGATGCCCGCCCCGGGCGCCCAGACTCGCCGACGCCATTAGCCGAGTCGCCCACAATTCCGAGCGCGGCCCCGACACGTCAGCCGCACTTCCGGGCTCCGGGCCCCACCCCCTCCCGGGCCAATCGAGAGGCGAGACGCTAGAGGGGCGGGGCCGAGCAAGGAGCCTGGACCAGCTCCAGCTGGACAGTGTGGGCCCCGCCCCCGGCGTCCACGCAGGTGCCTCGCACAGCTGCGCAGGCGCATCCCGCTTCCTTTTTCTTGGCTGGTAACCTGGAGAGAGCTGGGGGATGCTCCTCCGGGGGTCTCTCTGAGTATGTTTGTGTTCCGTTCTCTTCTGCTATAGATGTTTGCTTCGTTTTCAGTGAATTTGTCTTGCCCCTCACTTCTGCCTCCTTGGAACTCCCAAATTTATAACACAAATCAACATCTTACCTTTCCCTGAGGACCTAAGTGGCAGTCACTCTGCAGAGTTGTACAAAGCGCCTTTGGAGTAGTCCCTTATTCTCCTTATGTTACGAGACGAGCGCCCCCCCCCACCCCACACACACACCGTTGTTTTTCCTTGACAGTTTCAAGCAAGCTGAACTTCCCTTTTATGTGGTCTGTTTTGCTTTGTTTCTGTTGTTTTCACCCCTAATCACTTGGTGCGTCTCCACAGCCTGCAATGATTCTGGTACATGCTAGGTAATTGAGGCGCAAATAAAGAACCAATCCATTAGATCGAAGTGCCAAATAAATGTGACGCAAAAGCAAAACTGTGTGCTTTTTCAGAGCTCCAGGTTTGTCTTTTTTACCCAAGACATGTCTCTGTTGCAAAATAAGCAGGAAGCAAAAATAACTTCGGGTTGTTCTGATGTGCAATGTCAGCTTGTGTGGATTAGAGTTAGAAAAGAAGGAAACTGTGTCTGTATTAAGGGCTCTCTAACACTAACGGGCTGGAACTTCTTGTTTGTAAGGAATTAGAGTGTTGCTGGTTCGGAACCAAATTATCTTGGTTATCTTCTGCCCTTGTTATAGCCATTTGTTCTCATCTGTGTTTGACCTAATATCCTTGTGACTATCAAGTAAAAAATTTTTGGAATGTGTCACCAGGTTCCTAGCTTCCAGCAACCCAAAGGTGATCACTATCAGACAGTATCTGAAACCCATAACAGAATCTTTTCTGTTTCCACTAATCCAGAAGTTCTCAACATCTGGATTTCGACCCTTTTGGGCAGAGTGGGGGAAGGGAATGACCCTGTTATAGGGGTCACCTGAGACCATCAGAAAACACAGATATTTAATTACAATTCATAATAGCAAAATTACAGTTATGAAGTAGCAAGGAAAATAATTTTATGGTAGGGGGTCATCACAACATGAAAAGCATTAAAGGGTCACAGCATTAGGACATTAGGAAGGTCGAGAACCACTGTAGTAATATATTTTTGTACTAATATATTTTTTAAAAATACTTTGATTTATGACTTGCTTTGCTTTGTTACTATAAAAACTATGAAAATGCTACTATGTTGGATCATGGTATTTGGGGCAATGAAATAATTTTATGGTTGGGGGTCACCATAACATGAAGAACTGTGTTATAGGGTTGCAGCATTAGAAAGCTTGAGAACTGCTGTATTAGATTATAGAACCTACTAACTATAGTGGATGTCCTAAATATTTTCCCTTTTGTGAGATATTTAAGCTTTTTTTGAAGATACTTATTGTCCTGAAACCTTCAAAAACAAAACTTGAATAGTTCTTTTTATCAGAATCTATGTTTTTGAGACTTCAAATAAGATTACCTACATACCAAAATAAACTCCCATTATTTGGAGTTAGGGACCTTAATTCTTTGGCTAATACATTTCCAAATAGGTGAGGAATTTCATTGAATTTTCTGGCTACACTTACCAAGTATATTGAGGTTTTGTTTTGTTTTTTTTCATAGTGTCATGATCAGTATTCTCAATGGCAAACAGATACTGTGAGGTAAGACATGGAGTACCCAAAGAAAGCAACTTTTTAAGTTAAGGAGATTTTTCTCTGAAGCTGCTGCTGGTGACGCACGCCTTTAATCCCAGCACTTGTGAGGCAGAGGCAGGTGGATCTCTCTGAGGCCATAGCAGTCTACAGAGCGAGTTCCAGCACAGATTCCAAAGCTAAAGAGGGAAACCCTGTCTTGAAAAATCAAGAAAAAAATACTCTGAAACCTATGTTACAAATGTATAGGGATTTGGAACTACTGAGCAGAGAGGAATCACTGTTGAATTTTCCACAGAGTCCTGGAAACAGCAAGTCTTGAAATTCTTTGCAATTTGAGGTTTTGATATAGTGCATGAGTATCTGAACATAAAAACCCACATGGTCTGCCTTTTGTTTTGCAAAAAAACAAGAACAACTGCAGAATTGTATTATAATAATTTAAAATCCATTCAGGACCATTTTTGTTCATCTTCTAGTCTCTGTTGGTGCCAAGTTACATTTCAAGAAAAATTACCTTTCTCTATTTTTTTTTCAAGACAGGGTTTCTCTGTAGCTTTGGAGCCTGTCCCGGAACTCTCTCTATAGACCAGGCTGGCCTCAAACTTACATAGATCCACCAGCCTCTGCCTCCCAAGTGCTGGGATTAAAGGCGAACTTCACTATATATAAAGATTGACTTCTTGTATTTTATCTGTATGAGTGTTTTCCATGCCTGTATGTGTGTGTTCCGTGTCTGAAGAGAGAGCATCAGATCCCCTGGATCTGGAACTGGATATGCTTTGTGCCACCAGGTGGGTGCTGGCAAGTGAACCCAGATTATCCGCAAGAGCAACAAGTGCTCCTAAGACTGAGCCATCTCTCTTGTCAGCTTTCTTGTCCTAATACTGCCTACTTTAAAGTGACCCCGGTTAGGTAAAACGCAACCTAAAAGTAAGTTCTCAGGAATAAGTGTCTGATTGCCCACAGTTCTACATTGCCCTGTTGCCAGTTTTCTTTCTAAAAGAGTAATTAAAAGAAAGGAAGATTATTAAACTGGGTAGGCTGGCAGCCTGGAAGCAGAGAGAGGCAGATGTCTGTGAGTTTGAGGGCAGCCTGGTCTCCACAGTGAACTTTGGGATGACCAAGGTTACATAAGGAGATCGTGTCTCAAAAACAAAACATAAAGGAGAAAGAAACACAAACTTTAGGACACTATATATGCTTTGGAAAAGAAACAATGTTTTTGTGTGGGGGAGTCCTGTGGGTGGTGTATGCACATAAGTACACATGTGTGAATAAATATGTGGCCCTGTGAGCATGTGGGTGGAGATCATAGGAGGATGTTTGGTGTCCTGCTGTCTTTCTTCACATTATTCCCTTGAGTCAGGGCCTCTCGATGAGCTTGAAGCTTGCTATTCTGGCTAGGCTGTCTAGCCAACTGGCTTCTGAGATCTTCTTGTCTTCCTCTCCCTGAAACTCCGGGTTACAGACACTGCATCCATGCCTGGCTTTTTAAAAGTAAATGCTTGGATTCAAACTCAGGTCTTCATGCTTGCTCAGGAAGCACTTTTGCCGACTGAGGCATCTCTCCACACCTCTCTATGTAATCTTGAGTTCCCCATTCTGAACTAGACTTCAGTATCCTGTCATTCACACACACACACACACAGTGCCCCACAATGCTGACTTCCTTATTCCTGGCCAAGACACTCCCTGCCTACCTGACCTCATCCTGGTGTTGGGTGATCCTTTTACTCAGGTGGACAGGTTCCTCCAGGTCCCATATCCCTGAGCACACAGCCTGTGCTGCACTTCTTAACAGTGGCTTCTAAAAGCACAGTGACATATAAACCACAACTGGGTTTTAGCCTCTCCTGAAATGGGAATCCATGGAAACTGAACTAGGCTACTTCCATGTTAGCTGTTATTGGGTTTAAGGTGGAAGCCAAGAGCACCACCTCTGCAGGAAATTTCTCAGTGGGTACTGTGAATTTCTTGTTATTGTCATAACTACAGAGGACAAATATTATTCTGAGGAGTTATTTGGCCCCATGACCAAAAAGGAGGAACTCTCCTTTTATTATTTTTATTTCAGGAACATGTACACACAGAAACATATGCCTTAAAGGGGAAGTGGGGGTACTGTTGATCCAAGAGAGAGTGCAGTAGTTTTGTCTGTGAATGGAGGTCTGTCTCACATTAGAGTGTATCTGTAAGAAATAGCAAAGCAACAAATGAAAATTTCAGAGGCCTCCTCCTCCAAACACTATTTAATTACAAAATTCAAAAATAGTGGCAAAAGTCAGAATTTAAGCAAGGGTAAAGTTCGAGGTGGTCACTTTGCAAAAATAGTTTCTAGAAAAGGTGTGGCTAGCTTCTTTATAAGTGAGACTGGGTGATTCACAAAAGGCAGACAATCATTAAAAGGAATAAGGGACCCAACAGGAAAGTTTTAGTATCCATAGAAAGAAGACAGGAGTATTTATTTGCCAGACAGATAGTTGATCTTATCAGTATATTGCCTTAGAGTCTTTCACATCAACAGAGTTATCTTGCAAGTAAGAGAGTCACTTAGGACGAGAGTTGATCAGTGCCTATAATGATGTCTTCTTAGATAAGCCATGTGTATTTAACCTGACCCAGAAACAGGGTAGGGCACTGTCCTAGTTAGGTTTCTATTGCAGTGATAAGACACCATGACTAAAGGTAACTTGGGGAGGAAATAGACTACAGTCGCTGTCTATTATGAAGGGAAGTCAGGGTAGGATCTCAAGGCAGGAACCTGGAGGCGGGAGCTGATGCAGAGGCCATGGAGGGTGCTACTCACTGGCTTGCTCGCTATGGCTTGCTCAGCCTGCCTTTTTTATAAGGCTTAAGACCGCCGGCCTAGGGGTGGCCCCATTCACAGTGAGCTCAACCCTCCCACGTTAAGCATTAATGAAGAAAATGCCCCATAGCCTTGCCTCCGAATAATCTGATGGAGGCGTTTTCTCAACTGTTGTCACTCATCCCAGATAACTAAAAGCAATGAGCACACGATACATCTGAAAAGTTCAGGCATCATATGTTGTTCTTTTGTAAAAGTTTAAAAATTAGAAAAAGAAAAAGGTGAAAAGATGGAAGCAGGGCTGGCGCGATGGAGCACAAGCCATGGAGAGTAAAGTCATTGAGAGCACATTAATCATAGTTTATTATAGCGGTGGGAGAGCGAGAGGGGGAGAAAGAGACACGAGAGAGACGAAGGGGGTAAGAGCAGAGCAGGAGGAGAGAGAGAGAGAGAGAGAGGGAGGGAGGGAGGGAGGGAGGGAGGGAAGGAGGGAAGGAGGGAAGGAGGGAAGGAGAGAAGAGTGAGAGAGTAAATGGGCAGGAGTCTGTCCTTTTAAGGGGTCCTTTAAACCTTCGTGAGACTAGCTCTCATGGAACTCTGGGCTGGCCAGAGTACTGCCTGAGTACATTTTCATCACCAACACCACTGCGCATATAATCACTTGGTGGTTCTCTTGGACAGAAAACAAAGGACAAAGAACCAAACCAGAACAAAGAGGCAACAATGAAGGCCGCACAGAGGTGGAATGTTTAAGGATGAGGGGTGGCAGTCCAGCAGCACTTCAGTGTGTTTGTAGGATCACTGCCGCTCACTGTTGACAATTGTACAGCCTAGGAGTTCCTTTCCGAGATCTCTCCGCTCAGGTAAAGATGGCCCAGTAGATCAACCAGGCCTCAAACTCAGAGACCTGCTGCCACCACACCCAGATTTCGTCATGTATTTTCAAACCACAATTAAAAATTAGAATAAGCGTTAAATCTCCAGTCAGGAATATCTTTCAATTCAGCAATCATCAGTCGTAGAAATTTATAGGAAGTTAACCTATAGACATGCTAGCAAGAGTCCAAAGGCATATGTGTACATTTATATAAATATGCATTTATAATAAATAGAGCATACATGTGCATTTAAACGTGTGTGTGTGTGTGTGTGTGTGTGTGTGTGTAGGACAACAGACACGCTGAACTATATGACACTTTAATGAAGGTGAATTTACCACTGAAATAGGGATCAGATGGTCATGGGTTGTGGTTTCTGGGAACTGAACCTTGGTCCCCTGGAGGAGCAACCAGTGCTCTGAACCACTGAACCATCTCCCAAGCTCATGATGCTCACTTTTAATGGTGAACAGACAACACACAAGGTGAACAAATTAAGTACACAGTTCGGTCTGTCAGCTAGCCATAGATGCTAAGAGAATATCAGAAGGATAGGAGCTGGGAAGTTGCCTCTGAAAGACCCTCCCTGTCTATGCATTTAACAAAATAAAGTATCCTATGGGGGGAAATAGACTGGACTGGGCATAGCAGAACATTATACCCCACTAAGGGTCATGCTCTCACATTTATGTGGGCACATACAACAATGTTAAGTGAAAAATCTATGCAGTATGATATTTTCTATTTTATACATAAGAAAACAAACAAAAACCAAACGAAGCAAACAAAGGCTGTTTGAAGTAACCATAACCCTTCCCCCAAGCAGCATGGAATAAGGTGTCATCCAGCCCTGTTCCAGTTATCAGAAACACAAAGTCCTCCTGGGTTATTGTTCTGTCGTCATCACGTTTCCCGGTCTGCTTAGCAGGAAACAGGAAATAAGAAGGAAGGGAATACACCTTTTTTTTTTAAATTTAAATTTAAATTAGAAACAAGGTTGCTTCACATGTCAATTCCAAGTCCCTCTCCGTTTCCCTCCCCTCCTCCCGTGCCCTCCCCCCCCCCATATCCCTTCATTTCCCCAGGGAGGGTGAGGCCCTCCATGGGGGTGTCCATAGACTGTCATTTCATCCAGGGCAGGGCCTAGACCCTCCCCCAAGAGTTCAGGGTGAGAGTGCATCTCACATTGTTGGATGGGAGTCCAAAGTCCATGTGTATACCCGGGATAAATACTGATCTACTGCCCAAAGCTCAATGGATTACCTAGGCCTCCTCACAGACACCCACATTCAGGGGGGTAATACCCCTTCTTAAAAGGAGTTTTCTGTTCTTGCGGGCCAGAGCTCGAGGCGCGTGCTGGGAGAAGACTGTAACTTCAGACAGGGGAACCAAATCTCACCTTGAACTCTTGGGGAAGGGTCTAGGCCCTGCCCTATATGAAATGACAGACTATGGACACCCCCATGGAGGGCCTCACCCTCCCTGGGGGAATGAGGGGATAATGGGGGGGTTGGAGGGAGGGCACGGGAGGAGGGGAGGGAATGGGAGAGGGACCTGGAACTGACTTGTGAAGCAACCTCGTTTCTTATCTAAATTTAAACTGGAAAAAAAAAACTGGGCGAAGGGAAGAACAGCTGTGGAGAAGGTTGTTTTCTCTGCCATACACTGCCGTCACCATGCCCGACCAGAACCGTAAGTAGGAAAACGACGACACTGGCTGTTGGATGAAAAAAGAAAAAAAAGAAGAAAAAAGAAGAAGAAATATGGAATAAGGATAGGCGCGATGGATGGAGCACAAGCCATGGAAAGCGTATTAACCATAGTTTATTATAGCGAGACCAAAAGCGGGGGGAGACAGACGTGAGAGAGACAGAAGATGAGAGAGGATGAGATAGAGAGAAAGACGACAGTAAAGGAGGATGAGATGATGAGAGTAAGAGAAGAGTAAAAGAGTAAAGAGAGAGCATAAGCGGGTAGGGGTCAGTCCTTTAAAGGGGTCCTTTGCACCTGCTTGTAGACTGGTTCTCACAGAACTCTGGGCTGGCCAGAGAACTGCCTGAATGCATCCTGCCAGGTAACAGGGCAGGCCAGCATAATGCCTGGACCTTTCATTCCCACCTTTATGATTAAAAAGAGGTGGGGGCATTACACGTGGCAGGTTAGGGAATAAGGACATTGAGTTCTTAAGACTGCTTCCTGCTGACCTTGGGGCTGCAACCATCTTTGGGGAATCTTGAGAAAGTTGGGGTGTTGTGTGCCTGAACCTTTCACATACAACACACAAGTTGTTTTAAAATAGGGTGGTCTGGAACTTGCCATGCAGGCCAAGCTAGCCTTGGACCCTGCTGTCTCCAGAGTACTGGCACACTGGACAAGACAAACAGCTTCTATACAAAGATCTGAGCTGGGCTTTGTTTGGGCAAAGCACAGCCTTGCTGGCCAGTGGTGAATGGAGAAAGCCAGAGCTCAGAGAACGGGACGATGCTCTTGGATTAGTCTTTCACTGTCACACTGGACACTTCCTCACCTTGTCCACAGTCCCGAAAAGGAGTCGTTTCCTGGCAAGTCTAGTTCACCATTAGCCTACTTTCTGCAAACTTCAGGTTGTCCAACTGGTTGGTGTACACTACCGTCCTTGAGAGAGTGTTTTACTCTTCCCCTGCTCCCCAGTTGAGAATAGCTGATGAACACAAAACAACAACAAAAGTTTTTAGCTTCTTTCTTAGTTTCTCACCTGAGACAAGGCGGAGGGTCTTCATGGATGACACCAGCATCGATAGAAACTGATTGCAGTTCCTAGTTCTAACTGGCAATGCTAAGTCTTTGTTTTTCTTCTATGCACCAGTGGCACAGTTTAAAAATTTGAAGATCCCACAGTAATCATATCAGAAATCCTTTCCTCTGTCTACTATAATTTTATTTTTTTACATAATTATTAACTCTTTGGAAATTTCATACCATGCACCCCAATACTGATCACCTCCAAGTCCCTCCATATGTGCCTCCAAAATTAATTAATAGCAAACAAAAACAAAGAAAAGTCCTACCTCATTCCTCCATTGTCTCTGCACTCTCTCAAGGAGCCCTGTGATTGTAAAGGTTTCTATAGCTGGACATTACTGCCCCTACTGGTTAGATCTGATGACAACCAGATAATCATTTTATAGCTACAGTCAAGCTTTCTCAATAATAATAATAATAATAATAATAATAATAATAATAATAATAATAGCTATATCCTCTGGTAGCCCCATTAGTCAATTTCTTACTGCATTTTCTTCAGGAAACACTTGAGGGAAGGAGGGAAAGAGAACAGACGAACAGAATACCTTGTATTTCTGCCTTCCCTTCTCTTCAGCCTGTCCTTTGCAGTAGCGTCTTGCTGAAGTATTGAGTCATTTCATTATATGGAAAGAATAGAAGGACAAGACTTTTAAATTTCAAATAGAATCAGCCTAAAATAGTGTTCTGTACACAGGAGGCATCCAGGAAATGTTTCTTAAGCAACTGGAAGGCAGGCAGACAGAGAGTTATGAAGGAAGCAGAAAAGAGAAGCTAAACTTCCCAGCTCTAACTGGGGAGATGAGGTGCCAGGCAGAGTAAATAACATCCTAGTACATACAAACTGACATTGTCTTAAGGACTTTACAGATTGTACTGGCTGGTTTTGTGTGTCAACTTGACACAAGCTAGAGTCATCAGAGAGAAAGGAGCCTCAGCTGTGGAAATGCCTCCATGAGATCCAGCTGTAAGGCATTTTCTCATTTATTTAATTAGTGATCAATGAGGGAGGGCCCTGTCCAGGGTGAGTAGTTCCATCCCTAGGCTATTGGTCCTGAGTTCTATAAGCAGACTAAACAAGCCAGGAGAAGCAAGCCAGTAAGCAGTACCCTTCCATGGCCTCTGCAGTAGCTCCTGCCTCCAGGATCCTGCCTTGTTTGAGTTCCTGAACTGACTCCCTTCAATAATGAACAGCAATGTTGAAGTGTAAGCCACATAAACCCTTTCCTTGCAAGTCAGGTATTCAGGCTTGACAGATGTCTCCTGAGAGTTTGAGTCCATCCTGGGCTGCACAGAAAGTCCAAGAGCCATGCCAGCTAATAGGTATTCCTCATTGTTAAAAGCAAATCAAAGGATGGGGGTGTAGCTCAGTGGTTTCATCTCCAAAGCCATAAAAACAAAATCACTGTTGTTTGGTTTTCAATATGTGTGTGTATGTGTGTGTGTGTCTACATGCAGAGACCACAGGTTGATGCTGGGTGTCTTCCTTAATTGCCGTCCACTTTACTTTTGAGACAGGGTCTCAACCTGGAGAATACCGGGTCGATCAGATGGCCAGCAAGTCTTGGCTTCCCCATTACATTCAGGTCCTCATCCTTGTGTGGCAAACATATTAACATATGAGCCATTTCCCCACTCCTGTGGATATTTGATTTGTTTTTGTTTTTTTCATGTCAGGGTTTCTCTGTATTGCTTTGGAGGTTGTCCTGGAACTTATTCTGTAGACCAGGCTGGCCTCGAACTCACAGAGATCCACCTGCCTCTGCCTCTTGAATGCTGGGATTAAAGGTGTTTGCCATTAAAGCATGGCTGGATATTTGATTTTTAAAATAACTCATTTTCTTACTATTGATCCCACCAATACATTTCTTTTGACTCCAGCTATTATATTCGTTATTTTGGTTCATATCCTTCCTGAATTGTTTTATTCATTATCTTTCCCTTTAGATTACTTCAATGTATTTTTAAAATTTGAAAGTCTTTGTTAGATGTTAGCATGTTTTCCTACTGACCATACATGGTTTCTAGTCTATCTTTCTACTAGTTGTTCTTTTTATAATTTTTTTTTGTTAAAATAGAACTATATCACTTTCCCTCCTCTCTTTCTCCTAAGCCCCTCCCAACTACCTTCCCCTGCATCTTTCTCATGTGCCCCTCAAATTGATAGATTTGATTGTTACAAAATTATATTTATGTATATTTACATATATTTATATTGGTGCTGAGTCCACTTTTGTTGGAAAAGCATGGCTGATCACTACTCTGCACTGGACAACTAATAAGGGGCTCATCTCTGGGAGAGGCTAATTTTCTTAATCCCAGCAGTCATTAGTTTTTTGGGACCCCACAAAATTCTCACCTTCCCAATTAACATGTCCATTGATATTGACATTGTTTCAGTCTGTTTATGCAGCCATTTCTAGGAGAAACTGTTTCATAGCAGAATTCCTAGAATTCTGGCTTTTATACTGTCTCCTCTTCAAAGATTTTCTCTGAACCAGAGATGCAGGAGCTGTGATGTAGATGTATCCATTGGTGCTGGGCTTCCCATGAGCTATGATGTTTGCACTGTGTCCAGCTGTGGTTTTCTGTGATGCTCTTCATTAGTTATGGAGAGGCTTCTCTGATGAGTGTAGGTGGCTCCACTTACCCAGGAAAGGTGGCTCACAAACATGTTAATGTTTTTATGTGTGGGGACATTTTGCTTGCATGTATGACTGTCTGCACCACTTACTTGTGTGCCTGATGTGTGGGGAGGTTCTAATAGGGCATTGGATCCTAGCTGGGGTTATAGACCATTGTGAGCCACATGAGGGACCTCTGGAATAGCAGGTGCTTTTTTGTTGTTGTTGTTTTGTAATTGTAGTTGAATTACATTTCTCCTTTCCTTTTCCTGCCCCCAAACCTTACCACATACCCTTCTCCACTCTCCTTCAAATTCATGGCTTCTTTTCTGCTGCTATTGTATGCTTGCATGTATACATTCCTAAAGGTAACCTGTTTAGTCCAAATGATGTTACTTGTATGTTTTCAGGACCAACCATTGGCACTGGACAACCAATTGGTATGTTCTTCCCTGGAGAAGACCACCTCTACTTCTTCCAGCTTCCTTCAGTTGCCTGTAGTTCTTTGTGTAGGGTTGATGCCTCATGGGCTTCTCTCCATCCATTTTGGCATGTTCATTGGTGTCACCATCAGGAAGCTTGCTATGAGCTTGTCTCCTAGTAATAACAGAGGCAAGTGTTCTCTTAACACTCAGCTCTCTTCAAACCTTTGTTCTTTCTCTTAACAGCATTAATATTTTTTTTAAGTAGGCAGGTTAGTTACTAACTAGCTCCTTGATCTTTATTAAGGCATTTTCCTTCTTAAGGAACAGGCATACACCCAGGTTGTGGTTTCTGCTCCTAATGCCCAGTCTAAGTTTCAGTGGAAAAGCCGGAGCTGTTGCTACGGTCCTGTTTGTGTCAGACTTGAACTCCACACTTTCTCCTTTGGGTTGAACTGCTTCTGAAATACCTGAAGATTAACAATTATTTTCCCTGTAGTTCCTGCTCTGTGTATTGTTTAGGAGTAAATCAAGAACTTAGAGTTTGAACGTAGACTTTGTGGCTACATACAATGGCACTATCATTTTAAAATTTCCTCCCTTGGTTATTGGTTACTTGGGCTTCCCTAGACTATGACAGACTCATCATGAACCAGTACCTTCCACCTAAACCCTCTGAACATAGAGCTCACTATGATTGCAACTAAATGTCTGAGTGCCTTCAGTTATTTCTATATCTAGACACTTTGTTACAGTGATTTTGATAGCAGGTTTTAAAGGCAGTTTTTCTTCTTAATCTTAGTTTTACTTTTTTTTGAGGCATGATTTCATGCAGCTGTGGTTGGTCTGGAACTCATTCTACAGCCAAGAAGGATCATGACCTCCTGATCTTCCTGGCTCCACCCCAAAATGCTGGGATTATAGGCTTGGCAAATTATTTACTTACAAAGTAAATTTGACTTTTTTAAAGACAGGGTTCACTATATTGTTTCAGCTGGTCTGAAACGTCACTCTGTAGACCAGGCTGACATTAAATTCACAGATATCTGCTTGCATCTGCCTCCCAAGTGCCTGGATTAAAAGGTAAGGCTAGCATCACCATACCCCATACTTTTGCTCTTTTAAATTCGCAAATAAAAATCAAGGGATTCCCACATCATTACTATGTTACATGTATGGTACACATCTTCCCTCAAAAGTCAGCTGGGGATGACAACTGAAAAAGTATAAGGGATGATGCATCACATGGGAAAATGGCAAGAAAATTAACTGTACAGATAGATTAAATTGACCAAAACATGTTTATTACATTTCTTGGTATTACAAATGGCATCATACATTGTAAATGCAGTATCTGTATATACACTATACATTCATCTATACTGTGGACCATGTTGCTGAAATGATAGTGCCAGCGGCTAAGGGTGTGGCTGAGAGGGTGACTGCCTGCCTGCCATGTGTGAGGCCCTGGGTGAGAGCCATAGCACCTGAAAACAAAGAAAAGGTCCCCAAACCATGAATTTCATGAACAAGAGCTATGTTAGTTAAAAATTCCATTTTTTTTTTTTTGTTGCTTTTCAAGTTCAAATTTCCTGAGACAAAAGCTTGCGGTTTTAGGGATGAAAGGGCATATCCTTGGCTCCAAGGACTGTAATCTTTGACACCGGTCACAGAGAGTATGAGTACCATCAAGGCAAGCGTGACAAACCTCTCCATTCTTATCCCAGGGTCAAGATGACACTTTGTAATGCTGGGGGAAAAAAGTGGACAGAACTTTCTTTTTTTAAAGAAGGACCCTCCATTTCCTAAAAACAAAGGTTTTTTTTTTTCCCTTAAAGTACGCCAGCTGACTGTCCTTCTGGATGCTCATTCCAGGATCAGGTCACAAGTCTAACCCTATGTGAGACAATGGCATGAACAGAATGACTTTTGAAAACCCCAGAATTTGCAAAGAGAAGTATGGGAATGTCTGAACTTGCAACTTGTAAAGGACTTTCAATACAACTTGGCAGAAGTTGTTTCTCTCCATTCACCATGTGGGCCCTAGGGATGGAATTCAGGTCATCGGGCTTACAGGCCATTCCTTACTCACTAGCCATCTTACCAGTCCTAGGTGACAATTTTCTTCTGTCATCTAAAAGTTTTCTAAGGTCATACCTAGATGGTTGAGGCAAACAAGCTATAGAAAGACCCCAAAACTAAAACCAGCAAACAGAAACAAGTCAGTCCCTCTCTACTCTTTAGGTAACTATACTAGGCAGAGAAATGTTTTCTAGGGAAAGAGGGCTTCTACGCAAATGGAGATTCTGGTTGCTCTCAGATAGGAGCAAAATATAGCAGCAATGTTTTCCTTATTGGAACAGAGAATTCCTTAAGGTAAAAGTTCCTAGACAATCCACATGAAATAACCATTTACTAAGAAGCACTTACTACATGCTCTATTTTACTTGGAGACCGACATGTCCCTTTCTGAAAAACACAAAAGCTTACACAGATGGCATTTAATAAGAAAAAATAAGGAGTAACAATTCCTTAAATTCATAAGGATACAAACAAAAGTATAAATGTTACTATGTGAAAAGATTACAAAGAGACAGAGAGGGCTTGCGATGTTAAAGAATTCAAGAGAAAATCAACATACATTTTCATAAGTGTACTCAATTTAAGATGTTACTACATCTAGCATTCAACCCCCCCCCAATACTGGGGACACAGGGCATTCCTAGCCCTATACTATTGTTAATGCACACTTTTATAACTTCAAGCATGTGCTCAGTAGTGCCAGAAACAAAAAAATCACAACGGTGCTTGAGAAATGTCTTGTGCCCTGGGGACTTCAGGAAATACTCTACCACTGAGCTACAGCCCCAGCCTGCATGTTCAAGACAGGTTCTTACCGAAGTGCTTAGTCTGGCCTTGAACTGGGTCTGTAGTTCAGAACACCCTTAGTTATGATCCTGCTGCCCCTGCCTCAGCCTCCTAAGATGGGAATATGGGCCCGCCTTGAGAAAATGTCTCCTTCTAACAGTCATGTACAGATTTATAGCTAGATTGGCAACAGATCTAACAGAGGTAGGGGCCTATGTGTTTTGAGAAAGAAGTTCGAAAGTTCACCTGGTGGTAGATAAAAGACCATGCAGAGAGAATACATGGGGAAGCTCTAGATGGTAAGACTGTAGAATGCATTCGAGGGAAGGGAAGAAATTAGATGAGGGGCAATCCTTACCTTTTTCCTCAAGCGCCATTATAGCAGATGACAAGGCTCAAGCAATGTTATGCTGTCTTCACTGCTTCCTTAGTAATAACACCCTTTGCACTCTCATGAAGAGCTTAAGACATCTAAATCTCATGATCACTCTTAGGGGACTTCATGCTGGGATCGATGACATGGGGAATGCCAATTTCACACTAGTCCTCAACAACATGGAACTGTTACACCCAATGAAAAACTCTTGGTTGGCTAAGCAAACAGTTTTTCTAGCATTACTGTCTCCTAATTACCTTCTCAGTCTAAGTATTCTTTGATGGAAATTCCAGACTTGCCCAACTTTATAAATCAAGGAAGTGAGAGGGATGAGAAGTCCACAAAAGTGATAGGCCCGGAACTCTGGTGTCTAAGCCTATGTCTAAACCACACTTAATGTGGAGGGGTTTGATTAAGTTTGTATATTCTAGACTGGGTTACAGAGCACCTCATTATTTTGGTAAAGACTATGTTGGCTGCTTCTCAGTATGTTCTTGGAAGAGATAAAACATTAAAATAGGTACAGTGAGTAGTTGTCTTCCCTCCACCCCCCCAGTGTTGTCTAACCCTAACTGAAGGCCAGAATGGGATAGATGTTAATGCTTCCTGCCTGAAATACTCCTCCTGCTGGATTGCCCTGAACTGGCTCCCTGGACTTGCCTTGCCTCTGGATTCAAGCAGAAATTGACTCTTCTTTATTTGAAGCTTGCTGGCTAATTAATATAGGCTGGAATGGATGTCACTGGTTTTCCTGGTTGTCAGGCCTTAGGATAGTGACTGGAACTACCACCATTCTTGGGTCTAGCTTGATGATTACAGACCTTAGAGAGTCTCAGCCTCCTTCACACAAGCCAATTCCTATTACATTCTACATGTACATACTACTGGTTTTGCTTCCCCGAGACTCCTGATACAAGGGTGAAGAGAGACTGTTAACAGAGATTACACTGAAGCAGAGATTGGGCTGAGCTCTACAATCCCAGAGAGAAAACCTCTCCAAAAAACGGAGCTTATCTATATTTTTTAAAGGCTGCCATTCAGTAACAGTTATGCTACAATGGCTAGGGTTACGACAAAGTCTTGACAAAGCCTTAATGACAAGGCTAGGACATTATAAAAAGAGGCACCAGACAGTCTGTTCCCTACTCTCTTGGCATATTTCCAATGAATAAAGAGGAACTTGCCATCACCAATGAAGTGTTAGGATATATGCTGTTTAGAAAAGATTGTTGAGCTTCTCCCAGATTTACTCTTTATTTTAATGTATGTAGACCTAGCTGTAGCTAGCCACAAACCTGAATGAAGGCCATAGCAGATGAAACTTATACTGTTTTCCACCAAATTATATAGATGAAATTATAAATTCCTGATATATGTGTGTGTGTGTGGGGAGGACGGGGAGAGTTCAGCAGAATAAACACCAAACAGAGTAGTCAACTGGGAAAACAATGTAAACATTTAGAACATTTGATTTTGTGCCTACTAAAAATGCAGTCTTGGGGCTAAGAGATGGCTCAGCAGCTAACAGAGCACTCCCTGCTCTTCCTAAAGACCAGCTCATCAGTTCCCAGCACTCATGTCAGGCAGATCCACAAGCACTAGTAACTGCAGCTCCAGGGGACCACACGCTCTCTTCCGGCCTCCATGGGCATCCTATTATACTATTTAAAATAATTTTCAAAGAGACAGTTGTATTTTTAACACATTTGCAGAATTATACTAACTTTAATTTTGGCAAGGGGACCAAACCTTAACAATAAACCAATAGTAAAACTCATCTGACTTTTCTCTCTACTTTTGAAACTCTCATCCAAAATAGTATAACTCAGGTTTTGGAGCAGTTTATCTACTTTTTAATTCTCATAATATTAGGCCTTTCCCTACAACTACTGTGGCTAGTTGCAGGTGCCCTAAAGCAGGACTGCAGAATAATTAGATCATGGCATGATACAGGTATGTTTTTCAATGCTTATAATTGCCAAAAAAAATAGCTTTGGACTGCATTTATTAGCCATTTCTTTAAGAGACAAACAGAAGAATATATCCAGCTGTATATGGACATGTTATCTAAACTATTTAGCAATTTCTTCTGTAATTTATAGTAAATATGATTAAACATACAAAGCATGCACATACTGAATAAAAATGTTCCAAATCTAGAATGCATAAGAAAATTATTTTTCTCATTAGAAATATTTGGCCATGAAACAATATATAACAATCATCTGCAACTGCAACACCAAGGGTATAAATAAACTGATTTATTGTCCATCTCCTGGTCAAGTAGCACTTAAAAGAACTATCTGAAAGCATCAGCGTATTTCTGAGAAGCTATTTCAAACTTCAGACAAGTCAAATTAATCAGTAACAACAACAACAAAATCAATTTTGTTACAAAGTAAAAAGGATGAAGACTGCTCTGTTCTTTGGCTTCAGAACTAAATTTTGTTTGATCACATTTCTGACTTTTCGGAGGCCCCGACTCCTGAATGGTACACAAGATCTCCATACAGCACTACCTTAGCTGAAATGGCAAGGAGACGCCCATCTGGCCTGCAACTGTGCTTCAGAACAAAAAGGCAGGCAGTCATGAAGCAGCAGCCCATGGAGTCCTGAAGCTGACAAAAACCCAACCGTGTACCCGTACACCTGTACTGAACACCATTAGTGACAATAAATTCCTCCCCAGGCGGAAACTCCCGTCTGTCTCCTTTGGTATGCCACTGAAGGACAGTCCCTCACTATCTCCTATAATGTCCTGCCTGGCTTCCTTCTTGTAAGACAGCCTCGCCTCACCTTCGCTCACAAAGAAAAGTGCTGCCCTTGTGCAACACCTGTCTTGGCACTAGCTGATTTTCTTTAAGCCTCGATCATTGTTGTGTGTGTTTTTTAATACCTGGTTGTCTGCAAGGCAAGGATAAACACAGAACTATTAAAAATGGATTACAAGCAAAAGCAAGGACAACTTAAAGCACCAGGTTGCAGCTCTCTCATAGAGATCACTTAAATATAAATACAGGGACCAGTGAGATGGCTCCGTGGGTGAAGGGGCTCTCTGTGAAACCCTGATGACACGAGATGGACCTCTGGGAGGAGAGAAAGGATTGCTACCCTCTGGTCACCCTGTGCCTGCCATGGTACACAGCGCAGATCCTGCAACTACGAAAACAAACTCAGGTGGGGTGGCTCAGCAGGTAAAGGCACTTCCAGGGGTCACAGGGAGCCACGTGGTGGGAGGAGAGAACACAGCCCTGCTCAAGCTGTCCTTAGATCTCCACACATATGCCATGACATGCACATGCATCTCCTTCTTCCCCAAAAACAATTAGACGTAATAAAAGAATTACAGGCGAAGTCAAGAAAAAAGAGGAAGACTTGACATTCAGGGTTGAAATTGGGGAAATGGTTTAAGTTATATATCACATAATATTTAACACCTAATCAGAATAATGAATAATGTAAATGAGTCGATAAGGTTCCTTTTGGAATGAAAATATACCAGATGATATTCTTCTAACTAGAGATGGAGAAGGTATTTTCAGAAGCAAAATTATCTAACACCACTTCCCATGCAGACAGAAGAGATCAGAGTACCACCACATTGTTCACGCAACTCTTCCTGATGGAAGACGAGAAGATCTCATTTGAGTTCTCTGGTGAGAAAGGCACTGTAACACAGTGAGGCGGCATGCATCTGAGGGCTGGATGCTGGCTTTACCACACAGTAACTGTGGGGTCTTAGTTTACAACATACCTATGGGAGGTGAGGATGAGGACTGTTCCTATCACAGCCTCTGTGGGGTGAAATGGGACAATGCACATATGCACTTTAATACAGTGACTGGTTTAGAGGAAGCCCCTCAATATACACAGGCTATTATTGTCATCATTACTTTATAGGTGTGAAGACACAGACTAGAAAGATTTAAGTTCAGAGTCATACAATTACTAACAGGCAAAGCTAGAAGTAGAATGCTAAATATATTCCTACTACCCTGTATTACCATATGGATATCTCCTTTTAATTCTTTTTATGCTACAAAGTTTATTTTTTGTGGATGAAGCTATCATTTGACAGATTCAACGGCATTGACAGCACTCTTGATGTAAAACTTTCTCTTCAGTAGGAAAGAAATCAATGGCAGATATGAAAAGGATGTGGTCTGAGGGCTTGGTGGTGTTCACCTGTGACCCCAGAGTTTGAGAGGCCTAGACAGGAAGATCAAAGACTTGGAGCCTGGCCTGAGCTACAAGTGAGAGGAAGGCTAGTCTGAGACCCACTCAAAAAATAAACAAATGAATTACCAAGTAAACAAAGCAAACAATCTAAAGGAACCGTCTCTTTGGAGAATCAGGGTGGCATCTATAATCTAGCTAGGTCTACAACAAGTTAACACTGACTTTCAAAATGTACAAAAAGGAAGGAATGAAGGATGGATCAAGGGCAGAATGAATGCATGCTCAAAAGGCAGGCAGAAGGTTGTGTAGTCTGCTTAGGGAACATACATTAAAACACAGACAAAAGGACCCCAAGTCTAAAACATTCTCCACAGGACATGATTCACTCTGTACCTGTACTAACCATAATGTACTGTAAAGGCATCTACGCAGAAAATAGGGGATTGACTTTAACGGTTCCAGAGTAAGAAATAAAAGACTAAATAAGGCCTTCAATAGCTTTATTGAAATCTGTATAAATAAACATGCACATTTCAAATGTAAACTCAAGTGAACCCAAGTGCTGACAAAATATTAACCTCTGTCATGCAGGAGGTTAGTTTACATAAAAAAAGGAAAAAAGAAAAGAAAAAAGGAAAAAGAAAACAAAAACAAAACAAAACAAAAAAAAACACCCAAAGCAGCTTTTTAAAAGACCAGGATAAAAAAACAGCTTTAATATCAAGATATAAAGCAAAGCCATGATCAACATACCTTACTTGTCCTGGTCAAATCCATTTTTTTCCTTTTTCTTTTAAAATGCTAACATAAATAAATAATTTACCAAAATGTGCACTCACAGAGTGAACTTCTATTTACAATACACAATTTAGAATCTATTGTATTTGATTAGTTCAAGTGAAGAACATTTTCAGTTTTGCTTTAATAGCAGTGGGACACGGAGCGATTTCTCTGGTAGTCCTATGTGAAGTGTGCCCCAGCATTTAGTCTCCTATAACAGGCAGTATTGTATGCCAGTCAATGGTACATTCTTTCAACTGGATCATAGGAAAAGAAAGCAGCAAACGAAAATGTCTCAAATGTTCACACACATATTTGGCATCCTGGATCCTTGAATGTGAGAAACTAAAATGAAAGCCCAGGTTTGTCCGCCTCCTATGCTGCACAGGCCTGATGCTGGGAGCATGCAAATGCCGCCTCTCTTATACAAGTCACCTTCTGAGAAAGCTGTAAGGCTGTGGTGATTCCATCAGGAACACACGGAGAAAGCTAACAGACCTACCTCTATAGCCACGCTATCAATGAGCTAACGGCTAGTACATGAACAAAAATTCTCTCACCTAAGTGTGATGCAATTATTACTACAGATATAGAATACTACTCAGCCTGTCCTTACATTACAGAAACTGGGAGAGCTAAAAAGTTACCAAATTATCAAAAATGGGGTAGAGAACAATAGACAGCAAAAAAAATTTGGATCAACAGTGGACTAAAGATAAGCATTTTAAACCAAAACAAATTCGAAATTTTAAAGAACAGATTCCAATCTTGGTGAAAAATACTTACACGTAGCTGGAAAATGATTTTTGATGAAGTGTGAAATCTAGAACCTATTCCCACAATGAGTGAGGTAAATGTAGTGTTTCGCATTTGAATGATACAACAAAAGGAAACTTTGCCAAGATTTCTCATGTTTGATCTTTTTTTTTTTTTAAACAGACCCACACTGACTACCCAGGACAGATTTGAAAATCCGGCGTTCCAAGGACACACTGCAGTATTTGTGCCACACCGATATTACTGTGGAGTACCGGAGCAGTACAGACAGCAGCCTAACACACTTGAACTAGATTACCCAAGAACTAAGTTCAGCCATAGTTTTCTTGCAGTATTATCAGAGCAAAATTAATGACCAACATCCACAAATTTAACATTTGTCATCAATTAAGTCACATCCAAAAAAAATTAAAGAAAACATAATTCATCAAAACAGCAGCAAACTTAAAAGGGATTTATTTGTGATTTCCTATATATATTTAGCTTGTAAATACAAGACTGTAAATGTATTAAGAGACAATTTCTGTTAAAGTTTTCATTGTGTTTCACTTCAAGTACTGCACAAGTTAAAATCTGATAAAGGATTTACATTCGGTTATCTGAAACTCCTCATCTCAGACTTGTGTTTTAATGTGGTGGACCACTTCATTTCCATAGACACCACCAGCAGGAAAGTCTCTCTTTATGGCTTCTTGGACTTTCATTAATTAGTGTGCATACAGTTTTCATTTTCTATGTCATTGTCATTGTCATTGCTGTCTTCATCACTTTCCAGGGGGACGCCTGTGGCAGCTGAAGCACCTTTAGTGTCTCGGTCAAGAGGGAAGAAGCCAGTCCCACTGAAAGTGTCCTGTCTCTGGTAGAAGAGTACGTATGCTGCTTTGGACTGTCAATTAAACAAGCACAGGATGTCAACACACAAGAATCATACTTGATACAGTATGGATCTATAGCTAATAACCAATTTTAGTGACAAAAAAATAAATCAAGTAGAAAAACTACACATGACCAAATGGAAGCTTATAAAATTGGCTAAATATAATTATTTCTATATTTGAAAATAAGTATTTTCATTCTATAAGATTTGGTTTAAGAAATACATACAGCCAAAACACAAATGAACTTACTATAATGTAAAACTCAATTAGGGTTTTCTTTCTTTAAAGAACTTTCAGCTCATGCTTGGCCTCCGTGCAATGTCTCCTACTGCATTAACAACATTTCCCCCAGGGTTCATGCTGCTTTTTTAAAGACATGAAAACAAGAGGATGATTGAGGACAAGAGAACATAGTGACCCTGACTGAAGCTCACCACTTACACATGTGAAAATGTCAAAAAGAAACCTACTCTTGGTACAATTAACACATGAACCCCCCTTTTTGAAGACAATTTTTCCTTGTGTAGCCCTGGCTGTCCTGGAACTCTCTGTAGACCAGGCTGGCCCTGAACTCAAAGATGCACTTGACTCTGCTATCTGAGTGGTGGGACTAAAGGCATATGCTACCACTTCCAGCTTGAAAAACATTATTTAAAAGAATATCCATCAATCATAAGTATAGCTTTTAAAATTTATTTAAAAAATTTTATTTGCATTAGTGCTTACTCTGAATGTATGTCTGAGTATCACTTAGAAGTCCAATGCCTGGATCCCCAGGAGACCGTTGTGAGCAGCTCTGTGTGTGTGGGGGGTGGGGGTGGGGGGTGGGTGGAAATGCCTAGATCCCCAGGAGACCGTTGGGAGCAGCTCTGTGTGTGTGGTGGGAATTGAACCCAGTGAGTCATCTTTGGGGCTCTGTTGGTTAAACATAATGAACATGTGAGTCTATAGGAAATTAAAACATTTCTACAGAGCAAAGGAAATTGACAGCCTACAGAAGGAAAGAATCTTTGCTAGCTATGTCTCAGTCAGGGTTGAAATCTAGATAAATATATAAAGAAGTACAAAAATTAAACACTCCCAAATCAGAAATGCCAATCAATAAATGGGCCAATCAAATAAACAGTTCTTAGACTCAAAAAGACAGAAATCCTGTTTTCTCATAAGCAGATTAAATAGTCAATAGTTTAAAAATTCTTAACCATGCTTAGCCACAAGAAAACACAAATTTAGAGTGTCCATTTCATCGCAGTCAGCATGGCTAAGACCAAGAAAGGAATGGCAAGTGCTATTGAGGATGTAGGGAAAGCAGACCTTCATCAAATCCCTGTGGTAGTGTAAGCCAGCACAGCCCTTTATGGAAATCAGTATGGAGGTGTCTCAAAACATTAAAACAAGATCTGCCCTGAGAGCCAGCTAGCTATAGCACTGTTGGGAATTTTGGCAAGGGATCATACATCTACAGCAAGATTGAGCCAGAACCAGATGCTTCTATGACTGGACAGTGAAAATGAGGTGTACATATACAACGGGATTTTATTCAGCAGTCAAGAAAAATGCAATAATACATTTTCAGGAAAATAAATGAACTAGAAAGTACTACATTAAGTGGGATGATAGACTCAAAAAGACAGATCATGTTTTCTCATAAGCAGATCCAAACTTTTTAATGTTTATGTATGTATGCATGCATGTATTTGTATGTGTGTACTGTGTGTGTGTGTGTGTGTGTGTGTATGTATGTGGGTGTGAGAGTGGGAACAGGTAATGAAATAATATAGCAAACCATGAGAAAGGAACAAGAGGTTTTGAGGAAAAGGGATGGGTGAAAGAACACGTATGATGTAAATGGTAAGGAGGCTACGGGGGTTGAGGGGTACAAGGAACAAAGGAATGGGGAGGAAAAGAAATCAACAAAAAATGTTTGAAAACGTCATAATGAAACCTACTATTCTGCAAGCTAACAACAACAACAACAGATAGTCCAAGCTGACTGACCCAGAACTTGCAGTAGCACAGGATGCTCAGGAACTTGTGGGCTCTCTGAAATGCTGAGATCATAGATAGGTGCCACCATACCCAGCCAATCACTGTGACTCACTGTGTACTAAATACACCAGATATCTCTTTTTTGTCTGCATCAAAAACCACTACCAAGGGAACTTCCACTCTCCATTCCACACACCCCTCTCTTCCTCTCCACTGGGCTGACAGAGTGTGACAACCATCTCACCATCTGCTAATGGAATAGCTTTCCAGGGGCTGATGGTGTCTCAGTCTACTGGCAGCCTTTTGAAGTAATACTGTTCCATTTTTCAGGAGCATTGACATCTCACAGCATCTTCTCCCCAGTAACCTTTGTTTTGGGTGACACCGTTTCTCCTTAGGTCTACTCTTCCGGTTCCCTCACTAAATCTTTTAAAACCATGTTCTGCCCTCTGAACCCATCTTTCTAATCCTGACACTCAGGAGAGGTTGACGCAGGAGGACTGTCATGAGGCTGAAGCTAGCCTAGATTCCCCGGTGAGAGCCTGTCTTAGGGAAATAATCTACTTCTCACCCCAAACATAAGTATTAGTGCCAATCAAAATGAAAATTTCCACAACTAGGTATCATACACTTCAAGTGTCACTGGCAAACTTTGTTGGGAGACGTCATTCTGTAAATATGTGTCTGGTTGGTTTGAATAAAGCACTGTTGGCCAATAGGGAAACAAGATAGATGGCACTAGGAGTCTAGGAGGACTCTGGGAATTGTAGTGAGGAGAGCTCTCGCCATGTGATCTCCCAGGAGCAATGGGCGCTCAGGAGTGCGTCCTCAAAAAGATAAATTCTTTTAAAAATATGTATTAGTAATTATGGGTTAATAATCAAATCAGAGCTAGGCGATAAGAAAGCAAGCAAACGGCCAACAGCTTCATAATTATTATAGGGTCCTGTGTGTTATTTGGGGGCTGAAAGCAGCAACAGGAACTAGGCGGCAGGCAGGAAGACTAAACATTACAAAACTTAGTTCTAATTTTGGTTATGAGAAACTCGAGTCAGGTTTTACGAATTGTATCCAGTAAATATTTCTCAAGTCACTTTCTTCTTGTCCAGAATTTCTGAGCTTCTGAAATGACCTTGTCAGGTGCCACACAGTCTTTCTGCTCTTTTACTCAATGCCTTCAAATCTCCCTTACTCTGTTGTTCTCAGAGAAACGTGAAGACACACATAACATTATTACACAACTTATGAGTCAATTACCTAGCTACCCAGAGTTTAACATCCAGAACAATTATGACATCAATCTTCTCACCTGAGCACTAATTTTATTATTATTATTATTATTATTTTTGAGACAAGGTTTCTCTGTGTAGCTTTGGAGCCAGTGCTGGAACTCTCTGTAGACCAGGCTGGCCTTGAACTAACAGAGATCCGACTGCCTCTGCCTCCTGAGTGCTGGGATTAAAGGCGTGCGCCACCGCTGCCCAACCTAAGCACTAATCTGACTTTGTCTAATTTCTTCCCCCAAATCCTATACAAACTTTCCCTTTTAGTCATGTCAAATGATTTTGTTCCCTTGAATTGCCACACTTTGTCATCCTCCCTTGTTTAGAACATTGGTGATGTGTCTGTAATTTATGCTTTACAACAGGTTTTCTACGCTCTTGTTTACCCTTTCTGTTTATCAGAAACATATTTAATGGTAACTGCAATGTTATGATTGTTAACCTGTCTGTATCCTTGGTGGTAAGGGAAACAGACAGTGAAATACACAGCTGTTTAGAATGGAGTTCTCTCTGCTCTGTGCCATCCCTGACACACACACAGGAGCTCAAATACTAGCTGACTAAAGGAGACCTACACAGGAAATACCGTAAGAAAATATTGCTACTTCTCTTTTTAGCAAAAAACAACAACAACAACAACAAAAAACCAAACAAACAAAAAAACAAAACAAAAACACCAAACCAAACAAAAATCCTTTAAAAATGGTATGTGTGTGCCAGGTGGTGGTGGTGCACTCAGGAGGCAGAGGCAGGCGGATCTCTGTGAGTTCAAGACCAGCCTGGTCTACAAGAGCTAGTTCCAGGACAGTTTCCAAAACCACAGAGAAAGCCTGTCTTAAAAAACCCGAAAAAAAAAGAAAAGAAAAAGTTATGCATTGTCTGCATGTATGTCTGTGTAGCATGACCAGGTCTGATGCTGTGGCGGTCAAGAGGACAGCACATCTCCCGGAACTAGGGTTACAGATGGTTGTGGGCTGCTGCTGAGGAAAGGAACCTGAATCCTCAGGAAGAGCAGCCAGAGTTCTCAACTTCTGAGCTAACTCTTCAGCCCTGTTAAATTTCTTACTACCTATGATACTGTAACTAATAAGTAAAATTTAGAGAAAAAACAAGTCTCTATGGAATGACTTAGTTTTCTTTTTAAAAACACACTAGTTTCCTTCTATCAATCAATACTTGCAAATAAAAATGTATTTTGTTGTGAAACAAAACAAACACCAGTGGAGCGTGCAGTCATGTTCCAAAGGCCCCTTTTCTTTTCTGATTCGGAGACAGGCTTCTCCGTGTAGCTCTGGCTGTCCTGGAACTCGCCCTGTAGATCAGGCTGGTCTCAAAGGCACGCAACCACGCCTGGCCCTCCAAAGGCCCTGCTACAGCAGCACACATCCTGAACCAGTCTTCCCTTCTGCTAATATGACTCTGTAAGAAGGTGACTCACGACCTCAGAACCTGAAGATATACTCACCACAATTTGGTCTTCAGATGCAGTGGAGACACTACTGTCGTCAAAATAGTACCATTTTCCATCATCTTTATTTTTTGCAAAAGCAGTATCTAAAGAAAAAAATATAACTACTTATATGACTGAAGTATCTAGGGTTTTGGGGGGGATCCTCTAAACTCTATAAAGAAATATCTCAAAAAATAAAAAAGTGGGTGGTGGTGGCACAAACCTTTAATCCCAGCCACTCAGGAGTCAGAGGCAGGAGGATCTCTGTGAGTTCGAGACCAGCCTGGTCTACAAGAGCGAGTTCCAGGACAGCCTCCAAAGTCACAAAGAAACCCTGTCTCGAAAAACCAAAAAAAAAAAAAGAAAAAAAAAAGAAAAAAGAAAAGAAAAATTTACTAAATGACATGATAATCATCTATATCTGTATCAGTTCTAGTATACATTCACTTGACAAAGGCTTTTAGAATAATTGCTAACAATTTAAATGCCTAAGGAATACTTTTTTTTTACCTAAGCTGAAACTTGAATTTTTTTCAGAGGGGGAAAATTACACTATTATTACTATTATTATTTTAATTCACAAAAAACCACTAATGACAATAATAATTACCATTTACGTACTGCTGTGTCTAGGTACAGTGCTATGTACTGTACCCACATTAAATTCTTCTCACTAACTATATAGATAGAAACTGAAGGCTTGCAGAAGAATCATTTGTTAAGGCAGTGTAGCTGCAATGCAAGAGAGCTAGGACTTGAATCCAGGGCAGTTTCTGACTTCTACATCTAGAATTTGCACTATTTATTTAAATTTCCTATGATGTCTTCTTTTGTGACAATTCTACCTAATCTGTAGTTTTACACACTATAGTTTTTTTGTCTTTAAGTATAGAACAACAGAAAGACAAAAAACAGCTGCTTTAGTATTCCATGCCCTGTACAAACTACTCACTCAATGTTCATGTGTGCTAATGGGATACTTCCCAACAGTGGTTATTCACATACACTGGCTAACCACGAGTTTTATGGGGAGCTGAGAAACAGAGTGGATTTAACAGCTTCCTCTGAGCATCTCCTCAGACGCTTTTCTTCACTCCTTCCAACACTGGGATCCACTGTTAAACGGCTGTATGTGCCTTTTGTTCTGTATGCTTTCTTACATCTTCATGAACTCAGTGGTGAAGCCTGCTGCATGTGGTAGGTTTGCTATCTGAACTCAAGAGAATTGCAGTGTAGACAATGTACTTACAGAAGAAACGTTCTCAGTCCTAAAGAAAATATGTAACCTGTGTCACTGAGTAAATTAAAAATTAATGAAAGTCTGAAAACATTGGAAAGAATTAAAAAAACAAAACAAAAAGACAGCTTAAGAGTAACAACAAATACTCTTTTTTTTTTTTTTTTTTTTTTTTGGTTTTTACGAGACAGGGTTTCTCTGTATTGTTTTGGAGGCTATCAGTCCAGCCCAGCCTCGAACTCACAGAGATCCGCCTGCCTCTGCCTCCTGAGTGCTGGGATTAAAGGCGTGCGCCACCACCGCCTGGCACTACAAATACTCTTAAATAAATGGGATTTTGGGTGAAATGGAAGTAAATTTAGAGATGCATAAAAATATCCAAATATACACGTAAGACAAAGAAAACAGGTAAGTCTAATAATGACACAAATAGGAAATCTTCTAGGGTAAAGTCCATAGCTTGACAGATGAACTGTAGTATACCTGTCAGATAATCACTCCCCATACTCTTCTGATTATTTTAGGAAATATAGAGAAAAAAAATCAACCTAGCTTATTTTAGGACCATAAATTTGATTACAAAATGAAATAAAATAATACTAAAAGACTCAGTTATGAATGAAATTACTAACAACCCAAATTAGTTAATGAAATCAGCTCTGTATCAAAAAGGACAAAGAGACATATCACAGGAATAAAAATCTGCCCGGTGGAGCATGCAAACTGCTACAGTCAACCTGAACTGACTGGTACACTCAGTTTTGTCAAGAACGTCACTTTTGGGTCACTCAGAGGAATCCTCAGGTAATAGACAATAAACAATGACATTTTTCAGTCTCAGAGTAGCAGAAAGTAAAGTATAATTTTAAGTGGAAAGATACAAGGTAATCAGTATAAATCACCAGTTGTAAAAGCAATGTGAACTAACGTTGTCGACTCTAAAGTCTCAGGAGAAAGTCACTGAGATCACTAGTTAGTCCCATTGCTTATGTTAACAGATGTGCTTATTTTAAAAGAACACAGCACCAGACATGTTAGAAACAACTAGAATGAAGAATGGAGTGGGAAAGCACCTGGACAGACAATCTGCTTCTCCCTGGACCTTCAGCTGAGGAGGAGAATTAACTAATTCCTTTAGAACTGGATTTTCATATTAAAGTTATACAGATGATTCATTCATTTATAAACACTAAATAATGATAATATGCAATATACATCTGACATCTTATTTACTTTAAAATGGATTAATTATTTTACAAAAAAAGTCTACAGATTGGAAAAATTTAAAAGGTAAAACTGTCAACTTACAATGTCCACCTCCCATCCCTCCATAGTGGTTTGAAACAGCAATCAAATTATAGCGGCAAGGGCCTGCATTTGGATTAATTAGGAATTCTGACATATCCAAGTCACTGTTAAAAAGAAAATCAGGTAAGTTTTGCTTTCTTTAAAAATGATGAAATCTTTTTCTTTTAAAGTTATAAATTCTAGTGTCTTCTGCTAGTACTGACTCTCATATATGTATGCATATACACAATCATTACAGTAACACACATACCCCTACCTCATACAAGAGGTTACCTAAATATAACTTACCAAGTTATGCATGTACCCCTGAGATTTGAGTGTCTGGGAAATTTTTGTGTAGGAGCTGATAATTCGACACAGAACGCTATTCTGATTAATGTTTTCATGCTATCACATTTAACTTAACAGTGTGCCAGGGAAAAAATTAAATGAAAACTGAACAACAACTTCCTTATAAACATTCGAAGATTAAAAAATTGGAGAACCTATTGCACTCAGCCTTTTCCTAAACAAGTGCAGCCTCTAACTGCACCCTACACTCACATAGGTGTGGCTCCCACCCTCATCAAAGAATCATTTCCCGCTGCAGAGGAAGACCATTTCCAGTTACAACTGGTCAAAATGGACTAAGGGGGTACCTGTTTCAAACTAATACAGTTACAACAAAATTGTGAAAAATTAATCCTAATGAATTATGAGAACTATTCAAAACTTCAAGGTTTAAACTGATCCAATTATACCTGATGTTTACTGAGGCAAAATAAAAAAATTATCAATTTGAAAAGAGAAGATCCAATGCTTACTAAATACAGTTTCCACTTACTTGATGGGAAAATCAACTAAGGTATCTAGCTTGTCTCTCATGTATCGACTGTAAGAAAATCGCTTGAGGTGCACCACAAGGACTGGAGGCAGGGACCACAAATCTAATTTCTTTGTGGCTTGCTGATGCTCTTTACAATTTGGACAGTACCTGCGAAGAAGAAGACTACCATAAAGCTTGGCAGAGGCTCGAACAGATGATCTGCATTAATAAACACTACAAATCGAAAACCAGTTAAGTTAAAAATTAGTAAGTTCTAACTACATGCTATCAATGAATAATCACTGTACACTTAATATGTGTGAACATGAAAGATATTCCTCATTATCCTTATACCCTTTTCAGATAAACTTTTTTTTTTTTCGAGACCGGGTTTCTCTGTATTGCTTCGGAGGCTGTCCTGTAACTCGATCTGGAGACCAGGGTGGCCTTGAACTCACAGAGATCCATCTGCCTCTGCCTCTGGAGTGCTGGGATTAAAGGTGTGTGCCACCAACGCCCAGCTACATTTGTTAGATAAACTTATTCATTACAAACATACAAATAAATATCCAAAGAAATTATGAAACTGGCTATTAGAGAAAAGATAGTCATGAGAGTAAAGGTTAACCACTGTAATACTTTAAAAAAGATGCTAGCAGCCCTCTTTAGACTAGAACTTACCCTATAATGATCTCACTAAAATATCAAGGGAGCTTAGTTAGTATTTTGCCAACATGACCAAAATAAACCTTTAAAGAAAAGGTACTAGATGCAACAATTTAATGTCTTTTCTTACCAGGGGTCTTCAGCACCGAGTTTTTCTTTTGTTGTAAAAAGCTCAATGCAGTCTTTCAATTTCACAAAGGGTTTTTTTGGAGGTTTATATTCCACACTTTCATGTTTTTCAAAATCCTAAAGAGAGCAAATGAAACAAAGCTCATCTTGGTGACACACCTTACTGAACACTCAGTCTTCAAAGCCTCAGCTGGGATGTGTCTCGCTGCCTGTGCATGAACCTCTGAGACTAAACAAACACACAGAAAGTGTGCTCAAAACCAACTGTCTACCTCACAAAGTAAAAAAATCACAACCGTTTTGTTTTGTTTTTTCCTGCTAAAAATCAACATATTTGTAGAAGCCAGGGGAGAGGAGAGAAGAGTATGATTAACTCTCGAGGCCGAATTGAGAAAGTAAAGAAGGGAGAAGCAGCCGTGGGTGCTCACCTCAGCAGCATTTTCATCAAAGTATCTCTTTTTCAAATCAGGGTCCCAGTCCAAAGCAAGAAAAGACCTTTCTAAGGTGGAAAAAAGTAATTTTTATTAAAAACGTCATAAGCTTTGGTGTGCATGAACTAAATATATTTTAATGCCAACATATATATGTATATATACATATATGTTATAGATATATATCAGAGTAAACAAACAGCAATTTCCTTAAAACACTATTTCTATTTGTCCTAGGTGATCAGGGCAAACACTAACAGCCATTTCCAAGTCACTGAACTAATTTAAGAGTTAAAAAATAACACAAAGATTAAGCATACACAAACTAACCTCATTTTAGTAAAAATTATCACTTGCTACATGAAGACATGAGGCTTTTATTTCCTACAGGTATGCAACTGTATTTTTTTTTTTTCATGACAGGTCTACATTTCATGGCCTTCACCTAAAAAAAAAAATAATTTGTTCTGCTCAAGTTCAGTGTTCAACTTACTCTCACAGATACTCACCATCTAGCCGAAGCTGCCTATCATCAAATCTTATATGCCTGGTGTCATCTTTGATGTAGTTGATATCGGTGTTGCCTAAATTGATGAACTGGAATGTAAAGAGTCTCTTTCTGTGTCCCGTGAGTTGACCTTTACAAGTCTCTTCAGTACACAATCCATTTTCAGAATCATTATCTCCTCCAACGGAATCCTCAGACTGGCTGTTCTCATTCTCTGAAGGGAGTTCTTGATCCTGGCTGGATTCATCATCTGGTTCATCTGTTTCCATTTCACCTTAGTATTTAATAGAGATTTAAAAATTAGCCCTATATTACATTTAAAAATTATAAGGATTGCTTTCCATATCTACTCAAGTGTTTTAGTTTATTAATGCACATCTAACCTTTTTTTGGGGGGGGGCAATACTGTCTAGGTCAGGAGAAGTATGGTAAGAAAGTCTTACTTGGTGAGCCTTCTTCATGGAGGCCATTGGGGCCATTCCCATTGATGTTCTGGTCCTCACAGCAACGCAGGGGCCCGTCAGTTTCCTCGGTTTCAGTAGACATCTTGACATACCGGCTGCAGTAAAATCAGGTCACCAACAAGCTTGTCAAATTCACTTTCCATTTTACTTAATAAAACAAACAAGTTTAATTCAACCTCAGGACCTAACACTCATATTGTAAAGCTGGCTAATAATTTACATATGGGTTGCTTTTTAATGTAAAAAAGCGATTATTTACTTATAGGGTTTTGCTGTTCATTGTTTTTGAGACAGGGTCTCACTATATATACAATTGGCAGAGTTGGCTTGGAACTCTCTATGTAGACCAGGTTGGCACTGAACTGGCTCTCCTGCCTCTGCCTCCTCAATTCTGGAATTAAAGGTTTGTGTCACCACACCCAGCTGTATGTTCCTTTTAATTTAATTACACTTTATGTATGTGTATGAGCATCATGTGTGTGAAAACAGAGGTCAGAGGACACACTTGTATCCATGGGGTTCTCTCCTTCCACCTCATGGGTATCAGGGATTGAATTCCAGTGGCAGATCATGGTGGCAAGCATTTTTACCTCTGAATCACCTTATCAGCTCTGGGTTTTATATGTTAAAAGTACAGCGCAGTAGATCATTTCTCAGCTTAAAAGAATTTTATAAATGGTCCTCATTTACATGATGTCTATTTGTTGCTAGGACACTTATATTTGTGTAGTGTGATCTTTATACATGGATCATGAAATTATAATGATTTGGTATATAGAAAACATAAAGTATGTCAGCTGTAAAGGATAAAAGAGTCTCTAATGCTATTTGCCATTACCTTATCTACTTCAAGGCTTATTTAAAAAAAAGCAAAGAGTATGTGGGGCACTGCAACAAAAGCTTATCCTTTTAAAGGAAATGAGTTCTTGATCTAGCCACATGTATTAAAAAAAGGCCATTTGACATTTTCTGTGATTTCTAGTTTGTACTTAACATTACAGTTATTTGCCAATTAAAACTTCTAATGGTAAACTTTTAGTGTAAAACAGCTAAGAATTCATGTTTCTGGATTTGAAATAATCACAGTTGTGAATTATATGTGATCAAGTCATGGATGAAATTGTATTCTTATTTTTACTTCATTATTTATTCAGTGGGTTTTGAGACACTCTTTTATGTAGCCCAGATGGACTCAAATTTGCTATGTAAAAGAAGCAGGATTAGAATTCCTGATTGTCTGACCTCCACATAAAGTGCTAGGCTTACAAGCACACTCCAAGCCCAGTCCATGCAGTGGGGTCCCAGCCTGGACTTTGATCCCAGGTGTGTGTCACTGCCATGATGCCCGGCTGTCATCAGTTCTATCTGTCTACGTTGCTGTCGGTGAGTCACAGAGTCGTGTGTCAGACTCTGGTAGTATCTTGCACAATGTCTTTCACTAGCTACTTTATATTTTATCCTCATGTTTATTTGGCACAGTTATTTGGCACTTACCACAGGCACTTACCACATTCTCAAGAGTAGGAGATTATACAGTTTATCTTCAGTATTGTTTCGTGGTACAGCCATAAGAAAAGGCTGACCAAATAGTGAAGAGCCAGTATGGTGGGTATAACTTGAGTGTCTGAATTTTTCTCTTAAGCAAACAGGAATAACCACATGTTCTGTGTCTTCTGTCCTGTTGATGTTAATTTCAAACCTACAAGGGAGGGAATGACCGTAAGTTTTATGTTAGTTTTTTTTTTAGTATTTTTACCTTTTTTTGTTTTTGTTTTTATGAGACAGGGTTTCTCTGTATTGTTTTGGAGGCTGTCGGTCCAGCCTGGCCTCAAACTCATAGAGATCCGCCTGCCTCTGCCTACCGAGTGCTGGGATTAAAGGCGTGCGCCATCCCCCCCCCCCGCCCCCGGCATATTTTTACCTCTTAAACAACAGATTGTAAATGGGCATTCTATACTTACACATAAATGTCATCCCGCTCCATAATACTACTGAGGTTTTCATCCATGGCAAATATCCTGTGAAATCTATGATTGTATATGTCAGTGACTATCATCTAGAAGAAAACAAATTTCTATTAAGCTGGCTTTACAATACTGAGAAACTAAACAACAATTTATGTACTTCAATCTCAGAAACATCTCACCTTATCTGCAGGCACTCCTGACAAAGCAGACAATGCTGCACAAAGATCTAGTATATTTCCAATTTTGGGCACAATAACTTTGTACTAAAAAACAAACAAAAATTTGTAATGAATTTATGACTTTGGGAAAACATTGACTAGTTGAGCCTGGGCCTGTGATTGCTCCCACACATTCAAGTATCTCAGAGCGAAAACTTCCCTAATCTTGTAAGCTCCTGGGTGATAATATCCATCATGGTGATCTTCTAGCTGTACTGTACCTTGGTTCCCTGATTCAAAGACCTACCTGTAGCCCACTGCCTGAACCTGTCATCACATAGAGCTGTTTCACTTCTGGTGCCTTACACTCTAACAGGTTACTTCTCGCCTCTTCTTGGTTTGTGTATAGATTTTTAGTCTTTAGGATGGTTTTCTCTCTACTATCATGATGTCCGTTCACCTAGACCTTACTTTATTTCTTCTGTTACCCTGCTACAAAAACCTTTTGTGTCTGCCTCTCAGTTGTCTTTTTGCTGAACTGTGGTGGTTTGAATTAAGAATGATCTTCATAGACTCACACATCTGAATGCTTAGTCATCAGAGAGTGGCATTATTTGAAAGGATTAGGAGTTATGGCCTTGTTGGAGAAGTGTGTCACTGGGGCTGAGCTTTAAGGTTTCAAAAGCCCACGTCAGTCCCAGGGTCTCTCTCTTCCTGCTGCCTTCAGATACAGATGTAGGACTCTCAGCTACTTCTCCAGCACCACATCTGCCTGCCTATCGCCATGCTTCCCACCATGATGACAATGGACTAAACCTAAGTCAGCCTCAACGGCATGTTTTCTTTTAAAGAGTAGCCGTGGTCAGCGCCTCTTCCCAGCACTAGAAAGATGTAACTTTCTCATGGCTGACTGTATATGCTGAGAAAATGTCTCAATTCCAGTGCTGTTGTGTCACAAGTCCAGGTCAACACTCTTCCCCATTGCCAGGAACAAGTCTGTGTGTCACTAACTTGTGCAGTCTACAGTAATTATTTGAAATCTTCACCATTCTTTAGTGTTCTATTTTGTTTCTCTTCTCAGTACCTGAAGAACGCTTCACCTAGAAAACTGAAGCTACTTTGAGCAGGAGAGACAGGTTGTTTTGTCCCTGTCTCTGAGATCTTTTTTCCCTAGCACCTACGCTCTGAATGCTATTTTCTGCCTGTTTTTTTTTTTGACACTAATCATCCCCTTTACCTTAACTTTGTGTAAGTATTGAAATATATATACAAGCCTTAAAAAATTACCAAAAAGACAAAGAACTAAATCCTTAAATCAAAACAGTCCTTTACGGCTTTCTGTAACAATCTCCCATCTCCTAGAGCTCACTACTCACTTTAAAACTAAAGTAGTTTAAATTATAAAACAAGCATCTTGGTTGTCATTGATGAAAGAAATTTATTTCTCTATGACATCCTTCAACTTTTCATAACTCTAAAAGGTGCAATTTCCAGAGTATTTAACTTATGAAATCTATTACACAATAAATTTTATTACTGAAGTGTGCTAGAGAAACCAACAAGTTTTATACTAGCCCTTTCACTAATTAAGTAAAAATAACAAGTACAAAGAAAAAGGTTATAACTTACTTGCATAGGTTTAACAAGTGGATCCATTCTAACTAAATAAACTTCCAAGCTACGTTCTTTTTTCATGGGCAACGGAAGTGTCAAGTAACAAAAAGGGTCAAAGGTTACTGAGATCTTAGCACACTCAGGACACACTAACGTAGATTTGAAAAGGCCATGAAATATGTCTACTATGATAGAATCATTTCTTTTCAAATGGTTTTCCCAGGCTTCTTCAGCAACCACCTACGAGGAAAATGAACAGAAGTCACTAGGCAGTGTGAGAAAAGTGTAACAAAGATGACAACAGCAGCATGAAGTTCACTTACTTTATCTGGCCTGCCATCCGCATCTTTTAACTGTATATATGGTTTTTTCCTAATTCTATTCAAGTCCTCATGTAATCCATCCAATAGGAAAGCTAAGAGTTCTTGGCAGTCTTGCTGCTGATATCCAGAGAACTGGGGTGCAAAGCGTCCTACCTGTGTCTATAAGATAGAAAAACCACAAAATGAGATAGATAGGATGACTCAAAAAACACACTTGTTCTCAACATTCATGAGTCTACACAGGAGAAATAGGTAGCAAGTCATATTTGTGACATAAGTTAAATCATCTGAAGACATGTTCCAGTAAAAAACCTGTTACCTGATTTACACATTCCTCACTGGGAGAAGAAAGCTACACTGCCTTCTAGTTTCAGCATCATTTTGTAATTTTGGTTTTACTTTTTAGTTTTATAGTTAACATTTTCTTCTTTATACTTTTATGCTTTCCTGGTAGGCTATTTAATGTATAAAACATTTCCTAAAGAGAGTACTAAGATGTTGGCCAGAGTTCATAAACACAGGCAGTGTTAGTATATTTTATGGGGAAAACACAATTAGATAAATTTTATTAAGCAATAAGTTATATACTGTTGGTTGTGAAATCAGCATTAATGTGTCAAACATATAAAATACGGACTTTTCAAACACACACACATATAAAACAAAGAATACATTGATTAGTTAATGAAAATGTGACCAAAGGCTTGGTTGAATGAAACCCTGAATTCTCCCTAGGAGTATGGCTCTGTATTTGTTCATTTAATTTGTGCTAACATTATGGAAAATAACTTTTGTGAAGAGTTAAAACTACTTATACAGAATAGGAATAAACACAAATATATGCACAGTTTGTTTATTTTGCATTTCCAGTAAAGATACGATAAATCTTTATCTGGGACAAAACAGACAATACATGGACTCTCTAAAAATAGAGCTGGGCCTGTGGACTCAGGAAGCTAATACAGGGAATGCTGGAGTCCAGAAATCTGGGACTAGCCTAGTAATATAGCAAGAATCCATTGCAAAATGAAATGAAGAAAAATATATATATCTGCAGAGGACAAGAGCACACTTGCTCAAAGTTTACCATGCTCACCTTAAATGCTCTAGGAGTGACGTAGCTGAATTTTCCAGACCACATCTGCTTGATCAGTTCAGCATATGATTTAGCTATTTCACCTCTCATTCCTAAGGGATTGTCAAAATTCAGCTCTTCTTGGTACTTATCATTGAGGAAATATTCAGTAAGCGGAGGTGTGTTGCTCAAACACTGCAAGGAACAAAATACATCTTAAAGTAAAAGTAACAACATAAATACGTAAATGTTAAAATGAAGAATAAAACAAATCAATTTACTATAACATATACAGAAACTTAAGAATGGTCTCTTGTACTAATTAGCTGTCACTCAAATGGGGCACTCATTCATTTCACAAACTTTCAGTTACTCATAATAAAAGTACTAATGTGTGTTGCTACAAAATCTGCATTAATTCTAACCACAGCAAACTACCTGTTAACTGGGAGAGAAGCTCAGAGTTCTCTTTCCTTCTTACTTGATTGGTAGGAATTATGGATTGTCTAATCATCCCAGGCACCTGCAAACTAGCCTGAGCAGGTAAAAACTGAGATAGCATGCAAGGAAAAAAAAATTGACTTAAAAGAGTTACAGATGGTTCATGATATCCATGGGCTCAATTCAATCACAGATAGGAAAATATTTGGAAAAAAATTACATTCATACCTAACAAAAGTTTTTTGGTCCAATATTCTTTAGCTGGTAAAATATAAGGGTATTATAAGCAATCTAGAGATGATTTAAAATGTATAGGAGGAGATACCTAGGTAATGTGGTAATTGTAAGTAATTTAATATGAAACACTTGTGTATCTGGATACCATGACAATGACTGTACTTACTGCTTCTGCAGCCAATGCCTTATCATAAAGGAGTCTTTAATCCTGTCATCTGGCTGGCAGTGTTTATAAAGGACAGTATTGACCAGTAAAGCCTAGGAAGACAACTTTAGGCAAAGTTTTTTTTTGACAGTTCTTAATATAATAACAATCCAATTTTCTTTTATGAAAAAATTAAAAACTGCAACAAAGTTCTCCAATTCTTTTTTATTTGAATTAATGCCTGGTAAAAACATTTAAGAGATGGTAGAAACACGTTTTGCCACAATATTTTACCTTATGATGGAATAATTTGACCTCAGTAGGAGCCATGTTAATGGATGTTTCAAATATGCAATGTATTACATACACATATAACCATCTAAGTCATATAAATAGCCATATATACCTTTTAATGTAAGATTTGTCTTGGAATAAAGTGACAAAGTGCTAGATAAGAAATCAGTGCTCATTTGTAACATTAAAAACATTTTATTCAGAGTCTCAATTAATATGGGAATCAAAGATTTGGAGAGCTGGTGTGCAACCAGGTTGCATTAAGTTAAATAGGCTTTGTAGCTATGAAAGGTTTAATATGCTGAGTTCATGCAGATAGTTTCAATTATGACCATATTATGTAGTCTGGTCAAAATACCAACGTAAGCATATTCACTTAATTCTTTCAAGAAAATTATGATACTCTTTTTTCCTTTGGTCTCGACTGTATTCACTTATGTTTACTAAGTCATCATAGTTATCTATAAGATCTGAATGTAGTCTAAATTGGTAGTCTAGCCCCAACCCTCAAGAGGAACTTGGAAACTTATTAGCATTCTGGAATTTATTGCTATGCTTCTCCCCTCCTTCCTGAGGTCATCTAAGGTGCTTGAGAGTAAGTACACATGCTATGGCTGAGCTCCACCCTTGCTCTCACAGGATTTCTGATTCTGAGACAAGATCTTAAGTTGCCTAGGTCGGCCTTGAACTCATTCTGTACCACAAACAGGCCTCAAACTCATTATTTCTTGCCTTGTATCTAGAGCATTAACAAACTTTCAAGTTATATTCCTCTAACAATTTGTAAAAGCACATGAATACAGAGAACCCCTAGCTAGTCAACCATTTTACTAATATACAAATCATAACTGCTTAAATTCTAAGTGATGTCAGTTTTTTTCCTAATCTTGAAAACATTGGTGCATTAGCAGTTATGTTCTTTAAATCATGTAACTTTTGGTACAAATTTCTGGACATAGATTAGAATGAAGGTCAAGCATCCAAGTGTCTCCATGTCGAAGGTGCTGTTCTATCTATGTTCAACACCATCATTTGGGGTGAAAAGAAGAAGCCAGTTTCTTAAATTTGGTTATATTGTTATTTGATGTGAAATTAATGTCTCATTTAGTGTTTTCATATGAGCCTGTCTTAAAATGAGAAAAGTTTTCAATGACTGAAACTGGATGCTTAGACTGGCTGCCATCAAACATAATGTTTGAAAGAACAACTCCTTTTTTTAAAAAAGGTAATTCATTTATTTTATTTTATGTGCATTGGTGTTTTGCTTTCATGTATGTCTAGGTGAGGGTGTTGGGTTCCTAGAACTGGAGTTCCTAGACTGTGAACTGCCATGTGGGGCTGGGAATTGAACCCAGGTTGTCTAGAAGAACAGCCAGTACTCTTAACCACCGAGATATCTCTCTAGCCCCAAATGATTCCTTTTTAAAAAATGTACATACATCCATGTTCCTCCATATTTAAAGTAGTAAATTACTCTTTTAGACTCAAAGATAGTTTGAATGACACTGAAAGTCTAATGTATCATGTGTAGCAAAAATGCTTGACTGTAAAATTAAGCAAAACAATTCTAACTTCTTAATATAAATGGTTATCAGCAAAACCAAAACATGCATGAGCACATTATAAGAAAAACCAAATGCACCAACAGCATAAACATGGCCATTTCTGACATGATACTGGTCTTTGTTAATTTACTGACATCCAGCCACCTGACACTGTCAAACACCAAAATCAAGAAAACTAGATCTTCTAATTATCTATAATAATATGGGTCCCAAACATGAGGAAATGTATGTATATTAAGACACACATGTATATAAGCTTTTGAGATATGGTTCTATTATATGAATATGGAATCCTGATCTTCCTCCCTTAGTTTTCCCAGTACTGGGAAAAACAGAAAGATGTTAAGTTATGCTATATTTTACTTAGAATTGGGCTTAAGAGTTTGTTCCTCAAATGGGGGAGAAATCTTTTGAAGATCATATTAAAGATAAAGGAATACCATACTTGATAATGTCATGATGAAATTACTATCATGTACAAACCATCTATACTAATTAAAAATAAAGCAATAAACAGATAAAAGAGATTCTTAATAGCATCTTCAACTCTTAACACAAAAGAGGAAAAAGTAAGCAACTTATGTTAATGAACAGATAAGGTACTTAGCAACTAGGCTAAATATTTCTATACTTAAATATTTAAAAACTGATCCCATGCAAGCTAATGTGTATAAAATTGGGAAGGACAATAGAAACTTAAGGATGAGTAACCACATTTCACATTTGATGTATATATGGTAATCTTTTTGCATTTACTAATTTAGCTTTCATGACACAATAATGAGAGACAAGGTTGAATAAACAAGCTACTATATAAAGTTACTGATTGAGGAGAAATGGTAAGAAAGGTGATATACCATAGTTATGACAGCATGCACAAGACTCAGGCAAGCAAAAGCCATACCAAACCCCAGCATGAAGGAGGAGGGCATTAAGTTCCGCCCCTAGCAAAGGAGCTAGTGATAACTGATAAATACTGAGAAAGGGAGACACAGTTTTCTCACTAAGAGTGTAGTCCCTGATAAATTAACCATACTCCAGTGGTAGGTACATATCCAGAAATGTAAGGGCAACACAAATTTGGAGTTTAAAAACAACAACAACAACAACAACAACAAAACCAATGACACAAAGTTAGGTGGATCTGGGAAAAGAGTTGGAGGAGTGAAGTGAACATGATCAAAATATATTGTACAAAATTCCCAAAGAAATAATTAGAAATAAATATATGATATGTTTATAAACAAACAAATGACTTAGTGAGAAATGACTGCTCACTATGTTTCTCAATGGGGAGGCATGTGCTTGCATATTTTATATTGGAAACTGCAACGATTATTATTACTGAATTAGTTTAATGTACTATATGAACCATTCCATGTACTCTGTGGAAGTTCTTTCTCTGACATGCATTGTTCCACCTTGCTTAGTCTATTGGGGGAATTAATATTCCTTCCTCTGGGCTAACTTTGTACTTCCAATTCAGTTAGAGAGTCAATGTGTTAGTCACATTGTACCTCAGGACCTAGACAATGCTGGCTAAACAGCCCAAAGAGGTGTTAACTGAACGACAGCCTATCAGGTAGAGACCAGAAATAGTCCTGAGAGGAAGGGACTCAGAAGACACTTAACTTGCACCTGGCTATAATACTTATCCAAAGGTTAGATGTGTTCAAAAGTCTTCTTCTTCTTCTTCTTTTTTTTTTTTTTGAGACAGGGTTCCTGTGTGTAGCCCTGTCTGTCCAACTCAGGATCCGCCTATCTTTGCCTCCCAAGTGCTGGGATTAAAGGCGTGCACCACCACATGGATCATGAAGTCCTCTTAATTCCAGAAGAGGCATTATGTAAGCTTCCTAATGAAGGAGCCTCAGTATCTACCAAACTACATCTATAGACGCTAAAACTGCTTTTATAAATTTTTATCCAGGAACCAAGCAAGAATTCTACAGGAATTCTAAATACTCAAATGTCCCACCCATTGGGCATTCTGCTATATGGTTCAATGTAAATAGACCTTTATCCATTGCAACCCTCAAGAACAGAAAATTTCAAGTTTTCAAAAATAACCTAATTTTGCTGGGGGTTGGTGGTACACACCTTTAATCCCAGCACTCGGGAGGCAGAGGCAGGCAGATCTCGGTGAATTTGAGGCCAGCCTAGTCTATAGAGAGTGTTTCAGGACAGCCTTCAAAACAATACAGAGAACAGAGAAACCCTGTCTCGGGAAAACAAAACAAAACAAAACAACCCAACCCTAGTTTTAAGCATCCTTAGTCCAACATCCTAAAAACTCGAACACTATGGGAAATATTTTGTTAATGGTGGAATGCATTGCACCCATTTTTTTCTTTGCATACACATATCTTTTCGTAATTTACATTAGTCTTTGAAAGTAAAAGACTGAATCTTTCACTAAGTATGTTCTGGCCAGTGAGACTGATATCTCCTGAATTCTCTGATCAAACTCTTAGGCAATGTATGTTTGAGTCTTAATTACAAACTTCTAGTTATTTTTATTTTATTTATTTATTTTTGGTTAAACTGAAGAACTCAAAGTTTTACTATACAACCAAAACTGAGTCTGAAATCAACATATGAATAGTTAATAGCCATCCCATAACTTGTAATGAATCTGGAATTTCCCCAGTACCTGGAAAATAGTCAAAGTAATCCCCTTCAAAAAGAGAAAGTTGTCTTTTGTAAGGCTGAGTGTGAACACTCCCTCTCTGATCTGCTCGGGTGCTCCAGTAGCCCAATTCTCAAGTGCTCATGTATGCTCACTACTTTAGTAAACCGGTAACTAGAACAGGAAAGAAAACACACTTAAGTTTTCATCACCTAAAGCTTCTGAGACTTGTAACTCATTCCGAACTGATCAAAATGAACGTCACTCACACTTTTAAAACAACAGCTACTCCTTCAAACTGAAAATAAAAACCAATCCAATAAGGGACTTGCTCTTATTTTCTTATGATTTTAAAAATAAAACCCCAAGTAACCTATGTTTACAATTCCTTAAAGCAGTCTCAAGTAACTTCTCCTGAATTTTAAGTTAGGTGAATGAAGACTCTTGATTTTTATGTCAACTGTTGTCCTATTTCATGACAACAGTATGAGCATTTTGAATGGCATTGTGTAACAGAAGCTGTGTATTCCTAGCAAGATAACCAGCTCTAGCTCTTCATCTCAACAGCGGGTACTGGGAAGCAAGGCAAGCATTCATGCTACACATAGGGTTTTGTCAAGGTGATTTTAAAAAATGACATTTTAATCATAGACATTTTTTTTTAGAATTTCTTCTAGGAAAGTAAAATCTCAACACCCTTGAGATGAATTCTAAGGATCTCTATAAACTCTGTGATGCAAATACAATTATGGCTCTTTTAGTGTTGTGTTTCTATTTCCCAAGCTTTTTAAAAAAGAACAAACTGAGGCAAATAAAAGTAAATATACTTTTCTTCATTTATCTCTTGCTATAATTCCCCCTTTCAAGTAGTCAGTAAGGTGAAAACTACCTTTACTGAGAACCAGTAAAACTCCTTCCTCTGCCTTCTGCCCCACCCCCACTGATCTTTCTCATCTTTTTGTCATGATTCAGGCTAGCCTGGACTTCACAGTCTCTCTACCTCAGTCTCCCAAATGAGGCTTAGCCACCACATCTAGCTAAGCAAATACATATTCAAAGGGAGGGATTTTGTGTTAGACAAGGATGTTGTTTCATGTTATCATTGTTAGTGCAACGCCTACGCTTATGACATGGATAAAATTAAACATCACTGAATGTCTTACTGTTATTTCATCTTCATGGTGTTTCTTTATGTTGTATCAAATCCAATAAAGAATTATTACCAAAGTTCTGAAAGTATGACAACTGATGAGATACACTTTGTTGGGTAGCAAGAAATATTAATCCCTTTCCCCCTCTTTCATCTATAAGATTGACAAAGGATAATCATAAATTTGTCAAAAAGATTTCAGTAAGTATACCCTTTCCTTACTATAAAGTATGTAATTACATTACAGATTATTATATTAAGTACATCCTTGAACTATGGATGTCACTATTTTAAAAAGCTCTATTGTGATTCTCATATTGAACAACACAAGAAACTGAACAGAGGGTTCCTGTTGAAATAGTCTGTGATAAATTACACTACCAACAAGGCCATAAGACTACTACAAAAAAAAAAAAACAAAAAACAAAAAACCAACACTATTACAGACATTAGGTATGGAATATTTTAATGAGGTTTTAACATCACTAGACTTCCATAGCAATTAGCTAATTAAAAACATTTTTAGCAACAGATTATTAATGAGTGATTTGTGTTTCCATATTTTATGAAAACAAGAAAAAACCACATGGTTCAGATAATTTTAACAAAGTTTAAGTTCTACTTATGTTCAAAGCTGCCTAATTCAATTTTAATGTAAAATGACCTCTTAACCCATTAATTAGAACTGAAACACAATAGATGTCAATATTATTATTATTATTATTTTGGTAAACAAGATAGAAAAAGGATTTAAGAAAATGATGGTTTAATCTTAATTTTTAGTATTTATTCCTTTGTCCATAATGTTCAGTATAGAAACATTTTTAGATCAGTGAATACTAAGCATTGTGTGATTTGTTAACTGTTTAGCTTTCTGTCAAAGGCATGGAATGGGAACAGTGTAAGTTTAATTTACTATACTCTTTAGGAGTCACACACTTCTCTGTGTCAACTCACTACAATAGACCCACAGGCCCATGCTGACAACAAACAGAAGCGGAAGCACGAGTTTTGAAGCATCGGATTGTTTTTGTAAGAAAAAATTTAAGCAATCATTTCACAGGTATTTATTATGAAAAACCCGTATTTCAAGAGAAGTTCAATGATAGGACTAATATTCTGAAAGAGTTACATTCATACAATTCACTGTAAAACCATGAGGGAGATTCATCACAATGCAGTGCTGGTCTAGCCTATCATGTGACCACCAAAGCAGTCCAATCCATTTGCTATCACACTGGTTACAATTGTGGGTCACAAACTATAATGTTTATATTTCTTGTTTATCTCTCTCACTTTTCAATAGTAAGAAGTTAACTATTGTATGTTGCAGTTCTATTTAAATTACTATGCTCTTTTGCAGGTCTAGAAATACTGCAAATCAGGTACAGATTGAGTACATGTCTGGTAAATAATTTTTTTCTAACGCAGTATTTCTCAAATCAATTATGTAAAGGTATCAAATGAAAAAAAAAACCTCACAAATCACTAAAGATTTTAGCACATTTGTCAGACAAAATGAAAAAAAAATTAAAAGCACCATACAAAAGCCAGCCTGAATATTACGGAAGTATAAAAATTACTCTATCAAATGGACACAGAAAACTTTGATCAGTTACAATTTCTAAACCCTTGTCATCATGAGCAGCCTAGTGACATCACAGACAAATCATAACTGTGAAAAACACTGTGCTAGAATTATTATTATCTGGTATCATACTAAAGTTGAAGCTATATAAATATTGAAGAAAATTAAGGACACTGTAGATCACTCGGTAGAAAGGGACAGAAGGAAGGCGGAAGTGCTAACAGTATAAACACAGAAATCTGACACCATAATTCTAAAAACTGAAAGTCTTTTAGACTGATCTGCCTAAGGAGATAAGCTGGTTACAATTTAAATTTTATCCTTAGGTTTCTAAGAAATTAAGCATGTGATAATCCTATTTACTTCTTCAAACAATGGATTTGGAAGCAGTATACTGAATGGTCTGGAAGATGATGAATGATGCAAGAGAGATGACTTGCAGATATATTTTGGTGGCTCACACCATAAAAGCAGCTGAGTATTGAAAATAATGTACACAAGGAGGAAATGACCAATGTAAGCGCTATGTAAGATGTAGTCAACAGGACTTGGGATGGCAAGTCTCAGGTTTTGACTTGGGTTAGTGGGTGAATATAAGAAAGTCCAATATGGTTGTGTATACCGACAACCCCAGCACCCAGAAGACAGGCAGGAAAACTGCTGTGAGCCTAGGGTTATTTGGTCTAAACAGAAAGTTCTAGGACAGTCAGAAAAGCAGTCAACCACCCAATCAAGGTCAGGGTCAGATTTAACAGACATGAGTCATTTGTAAGCCACATTGGCACAAATATTCACTGTTAAAGCTGAAACTCAAGAGGGAGAATATACTTGGGACAGACTTGGAATTTGTCAGTATATAAATAGATATCAGAATTTTAAAGGTAAAGGGGCTATAAATAATCTAGCAAAGAGGAAGAGTGATCTTATAAAAGGCAACTTCCGCGAAGTAGTATACTGAAAGCATTAGTTGACACAGGCTATTCATGTGTCAAGTTTGTCTTAAGCTCTCTATCTCAGGTTACAGACAAAGAAACCATGAAGTTTCTTCATTCAAGGTGATACAATTAAAAAGTGGCAGTCACACTCTGAATCCAGGCAGTATGGTTTGAAAACCATGTGTTTACACAGGCGACAGTCAGAGTGCAATGAGGACGACTGAACAGCGATGACAAAGTAGGAAGGAGCAGACTATTCTTTGCAACACTGAGATCTTCTCATCCCTAGTCTCCATTTAAAACATTTAAAAGATCTGCATATAAGCTGAAAAGAACAGTGAAGAAAGGAAGGCAAAGTACTGGACACTGGAAACAGTCTGGGAAAGTATGCAAACTACAGGAAGATGGCGGTATAATTACAATGTGTATGTTTTTAGTATGGCATTCAGACATAGAACCTTAAGTACAAAAGGAATCTGGAATTAACTTTCTTTTTATTTCAAGCTTTTCCTATGAATGCTTTCTTTGAAAAACAGACACTGAAATAATTCTCCTGCTAAAATATGTAATATTTAGAAAAATTCTTAGCAATTACTCATAACCTTCTATTCTAATAATGTCAACATAACTGAGGCATTCAATTCCAGTATACACAAAACTGTGTATATAACTATTGTATATTACACTAAATGTTTTATGCAATTCCCTTTCCCCCTTTAAAAGAGCATTTCAACATGTGAAAAAGTATCAGTAGCATGGAGGGGATTCTAATATGCACTTATAGAGTGTATGAATGGTGTAATGTTTGTAACTCTGGTAATTTCATGCTATGGTATCACAGGATGGACAACCTGAAACAAGATGAATAGTGATGTTCTCTACAAAATAAAACTAAAAGGCAACATCTGCTGGAGTGTGGTAGAGCACTTGTGTAGCATGTGCATGGCACTGAATTTGGTCCCCAGCACTCAAGGCAGAGAAAAAAATAATAAAATATGCACTTCTTAGTAAAGCCCCCCTTATTTTCTGATGGCTTTCTTGGAAATTTGTTTGAGCAGATAAACTAATTAGTAAAACAATTCGTTTATTTTTCTTAGTTGCTTTGTACCCTTCTCATTTGAGCTTTGCTCATTTTTCACTAGATGAATTTGGTCAATTTGTTTCATACACCATAAGTAAACACTGCTTGGAAAAAGCCTCAAGTGAACAAATTAATGTTATTCTAAATCCATGCTGCCTGATCCCGAGTGAACTCCCAATCACATTCCTCTGAGAATGATGTAATGCTGTTTTTCAGAGATAAAAGAATTCATTACAATTTGAGAAAACATTTGTATTCACAATTTTTTTTTTCTCCTACAAACCTAAGTGTCCTTCCTATATAAAAATACCGTAGTGCTTCTGGAGATGCACTCCACAGATATTAAATACCATCTGCACCATTCCTCCATTTTAGGCTTCTGACCTATACTCTCAAACAAGAATATCTGGCTTATGGTTATTTACTTGTATGTTTCATAAAGCATCATCAAACAGTCATACCTAAAATAATCTTTTCCCCACCCAAATGTACCCTACACTTATCTCTTGTTCACTACTATGATCCTGTCAATGTTAATACTCATTGCTACAATGCATGAGACAGAAACTAGAGACACTAGGACTCCTTTTATCCTTCCTTAATTTTAGTGTTTTCTATATGTGAGATGATATTCCAATGTATAGGGATATAGTGGTAACTAGAAGTGCCACTATATACATACACACATACATACATACATGTGTGTATGCATGCATATATGTATCTGTATGTGTTATTTGTAGATGTGTATGGGCGTGTGAGCTAGGAACAGGAGGAGAGAGCTAAACAAAAACCCTCAAATAGTAATAGCACACCAGCTGGTCAAGAGTCATACTCAGAATGTGAGGAAAGCCATTACTATTTTCTACAGGGTGCTTGGGAAGGGCCTCCTTTCTGTCTGTTAAGAGACTTGGCAAAGTCAGAGGGCAAAGATGCAGATACTTAAGATTACTACAGACACAGCAGCAGAAATTTTTTGGTACAGTGAGTCATTACAGATAAGTAAACTTCATTAGAAAGTGGTGGATATAATGCACCAGGCCTAGATTATATAGGACTTAGTATAGTTTTAAGGATGAACTATGTGGTATGAAGGTGTGTGTACGTGCACACAGGACCACACACACAGCCATAGAGGCCCGAGGTCAACACTGGATGTCTCTCTCAGTTGCTTTCAACCGTATCTTTTAAAACAGAGACTCTCACTGCACTTGGAGCTCACTGATTTGGTCAGAAAGCATCTCTTGGGATCCTCTTTTCTCTGCTTACCAGCACTGGCGTTTTAACTTGGCTGCCGGGGAATCTGAACTCAAGTCCTCAATAACGTATGGAAAGCACTTTATCCAAGGAACCACCCTCCTGTGTCCAGGGCTTAGCAAAATGAGAAGACAGTGTTAAAGGTCAGAGTAATGGGAAAGCGTTTCCTTAGGTTAAAAAGGAACTCTGTATACTTCAAGGCATGATTGAGGGCAGAAACAAAGAAAGTAGCTAAGAAAGGAGACTTGGGAGCCCGGAACTTTTAGAATCTTTGTAACATGTTCACAGGTAAATTCTCCTTGATTTGGTTTTGACTTTTTAAAAAAACACATCTTGTCCATGCCACATACTTCTCTTATTATTCCACAGTACTCCTTTGGTTCTTCCAACATGGTGTACCTTAGGGGCTTTATACATGGTTTTATTACACCTAACTCCATTCACATCTGTGTTACACCTGCACTGAGTATCCGAGAGGCATGCCACTCAGGATAAACGAAGCGCTATCTGGACTCTTGTTACAGTAACATTCCACTTTTCCTCCTTGTGATGCTTATTAAAATTTACTCTAGACTGTAATAATGATCTCCTCTACTAAGACTATAAACCTAACAGAACAAAACTGTTTAGTTATAGTATAATTAGTGCCTAGAAGAGTGAAAAATATTCAACAGGACTTAAATAAATTAATAAATGACATCACAGATGCAGCTTATCTGAAATAATTACTGAGTTTGGTAACATAGTTTTCAGAAGATAATGGTCAGAATAACTTTTGGTTTTTGAAAAACTATACCAAAATTAATTGCTTTTAATTATATATTTAACAAACATATAGTCATATTTGCAGACTAATTTAAGAACCTAATGAGATATATGATTTCTTTCATAATGCAATTATGTGAATTTGAAATAGCAATTTTTGTCATTATGGAATAAAAATATCAATAATATGAGAAGAATTAAATTCCAAGGGACCATGTTAAAGTATTTGGACCATGCTTATGATCAGATGATTATGTGTAGATATAACTTTCAAGGAAACTGCTCTGATAACTTAAAACAAGAGTGCTGTATTATGTAATTATTGTGAGTTTCACAGACCTTTCATGTGTCATGGACATGTTTGTAATGGTTATACAATCATGTGAATATCCATAATGCCACTGAACTTTATACTTCATTGTGAATACGGTCAATTCTGTTACATATAATTTGCCATAACAAAATGAAAGGTGCTAACAAAATTTCCTGTTAACTGATTAGCATAATTAAAAACTTACTTTTTACTTCATGTGCATGAGTATTTTGCCTGCATGTATACATGTGCACTCTGTGGGCCTTGTGCCCATGGAGGAGAGAAATGGGTGCCAGGTTTCTGGAACTAGAGTCAAGTGTGACTGTGAGCCTCCATGTGGGAATCAGACGTGGCTCCTCTCTGCAGGAGCAGCAAGTGCACCTAACTGCTTACATATTTCTCCAGCTTCTGGTTATAGCACAATTTTGCAAAAACCAAAACAGGTTATCTCAGAAAGTTCTGAATAACAGCTTAGTTCAACTCATTTAATTTACCTCAGTCATGTAAACTACCCTTATCTCTATTTCCTTAGTAGCCAAAAGAGATATTTAGGCCTAACTTCTATGTAGGGGAAGCTAAGAAAATGAAAATTGTATGAAAACTAACTCGGAGAACACAGACAATATTTGTTACTATTATTTGATGACCTAATTCAACCCCAGACTATTAATTTCTTACTCTGGGTTTATCTGAGAGCTAGTAATTTTATTTGTAGACATTATTCAGCGAGGAGTGGCTCTAGTAATCAATTCATTAACCTTTTTCCTGCTCGAAACTTAGATTCCTACATAAACTCGATATAAATAATACTGAACTCAGCTGATTACAATCACAAAAAGAAAGAGGGTCTTTGAAACAAAGGGAGGAAGAGAGAAGGGGAAAAGGAAAAAGAGAAACAGGGGATTAAAGAAAAAACATCGCCAACAAACATAGCCTGAATTAGAATGTAAATGCAACTTGTTAAAAGAAATCGGCAAAAAACCAAGTATGAAGGGCTGAGTATGGTTTTCATTCTTTGGAGAATTTACCAATCCAAATCTACTACAGTTTAGAGTGATTATCTGATAAACCAACATGCAATTTAGAATATAGGTCTGGTTATGTGAGAGGGTGCAGAAACACTCTTGAGAACAGAGGACCTTGGAATCTGCTGAGATTGTGTCCCCAGAAACGACAGGGAGGCTTTTTGTTCACGACACCTCAACAACAGGGCTGCCTAAATATGACCTGAACAATGGCCAACAGACATGCTAGCATAGCAGGGAGAAATCTTATGGGACCCTACCCCTAGATAAAGCGCTCCAAGCAACTAAGGACTGCTTAGAGTGGGAAAATACTTGTGTTTCTGATAACAGTTGTTTTCCAGGTTTTTGTAGAAGGACCCAAGTAACTGAACTTAGTAATGTGGAACAGATTTTTTTTTTAGGTCATTGGTGATAAATATGTCATTGCTAATCATAACCCATTCTCATAACAAGGTATAATTTTCACACACTTCTGTAGGATATTAATAGTTACACCATTTTATATAATAACCACTCACTTTTTTAAGGTTACTAGAATATGTACATTAAAATTCATCATCAATAGAAATGTTAGAATATGTTGGAGCTTATGAGTGGGTTTTAATTTTACAGTTACAAAGGAAAAACAACTGAGGAAAGTCTGAAAAGAATAAACTAAAGCCCTTCCTTTGAGATTCTACATTTGTATTACATATACAAGGCAATGATTTGGAGGCTGGAGACAAGACTCAGGAAGAGTAAGCACTGACTGCTCCTCCAGTGCCTTCTAGTGGCACCAGGCAGACACATGATGCACAGATATATAAGCTGATCAAACACCACTACTAATGAGAAGAAAGAAAATAACACGATTTTTCCCTTTTTCTAGCTTATTTGGAAAGCCTTGTTCTGGGTAAAGCACAGTTTTCAACTAAAGTAGGACACAGGTATGAAATAACACCCACTATTTCACACGGTCGCTGCTGAAATTTTCAGTGACAGTCTTTATGGTCACTACTGAAATGGTACAAACCATCACCCTCACAGTCAGACTCAACTATGGTCAAAATGCAGGATCAGGGTTACCAATTAATTGCAATGAGATGAACACCAAAAACACTAAACAAACCCCAATTCTAGCTGAACAAGGCAGTCACACTCAGATTTCATCTGCAGGTACAATGGTCAGGCCAGCACTCATGCACAGGACTCAGGAAGTTACTAAGCCAGTCAGCCTCTGCTTAACAGATGGACTATTTCTCGAATGACTCCACTAAGTTGGAAACTGATTATGTTCCTTGCACCCTCTAAAAATATTGCCAACTCTTGGTCTAGATAGTGCAACCAAACTTTAACTGGCCAAGAAGCTATAAAGAGAAGAGTTCACTTAGGATTCAGCTGGCTCAATGACAATGTACTTTATAGACACTTAAAATACTGAATGGCAAAGTGTAGTCATTTCCTCAGTCTAAGAGATTTGTGGGTATTTTCACCAATCCTTACTCTGTACTTTATCATTGGAGGTTACCTCCTATGTAGAGGAAACTGAATTTTAAAATACCAATAAAAATAATCAGATTTAAAATTAATAATTCAGAATTCACAGAAAGGACCAAAATGTCATCAAGTTAAAATATCAAGAATAGTCTTCCCAAATTTGGTTTTTGTAAAACACAGAAATTTTATTTATAAAAAAAGGATTAGCACCAGGCAGTGGTGACGTACACCTTTAATCCTAGCACTAGGGGAGGCAAATGAACCTCTATGAGCTCAAGGCTAGTCTGGTCTACATAGTGAGTTCCAGGATACCCATAGCTACACAGTGAAACCCTGTCTCAAGACAAAAAAAAAAAAAAAAAATCAAAACCAAACCAAACCAAACCAACCAACCAAACAAACAAACAAACAAAAAAAAAACAAAAGGAATGAAGCAACCTGCTCTAATTTATATATACACAAGTTACTTCAATATATATATATATATTTCTTTTATTGTTTCAGATTAAATAGACATAAATATCTAACAAATATGATGAACAAAATAGAATGTAAGAGAAAGGAAAAGTCCATGGAAAGAAATGGACAAGGAGGTAGTAACTGTCTCTTTCTCGTACACCCAAACCAGAAGTCCTGGTGAAAAAGTTGTTAAAATGTGTGTGGGAATGGAAGGATGAGTTTCTCTATTTTTAAATGTCAAGGCCTCATCAAAATTTTAAGAATCTTCTAAAGCAACAGACCTCTACTGAATAAAGGAGAGATACCACTGTCTGCTTCTAGCTTGGGAATTTAAATTTTCTGCTTGGAATAATGTTTCACATGAAGAAACACTTAGTCTGAATACAGCAATAAACCATGGAAACAGGGTAACCTCCTCCTACCAGCAGCATGAGCCATGAGCCATATGTGCCTGCCTAACATCCCATGAATTACATATTGTCAAAAGATGTAATACTCTTGTACACAAACAACTCTACTCTTTTTATAGCAATGAATTCCATGAAGCATGAGTTTCAGTCTGTTTGGAAAGACCTACCTGAATAGCTGAGTTCATGAAGCACGTATTTCCCAAGTTACTTAAGCCACAGAGACCTGGCTGCTCATTGTTTCTTCCAGGTTCTGAATAATCATAATTCTTATAAGCAGTATATGACGGGAGACAATAATTTGAGTTTTTCACACTGGAAGAAAAAAATCATAAAAGTGTAGCCAATTGCATTACAATATAGTTACAATAAACAGTACTTTAAGTATATGCATGAAATATGTGGTTAATCATTAAGTATATTTTACTGAACACTCAAATGGTATTCTGGGATACCACTTTTAAAGTAACCTCCTTAATTAAGGCATTCTTTATCCAAGCAACAAAGCACTTTATCAGAAGTCACATCACTCAATAAAAGCCACTATTATATCATTCTACCCTGGATTAATGGGAGCAGCATCATGGCTTGCTCCAGTCTGCATTGCTCCATCAAAATTAAAACATTCAGATTTTAAACACCACCCGCAGCAATAAATCATCGCATTAATGTCCCTTTTGAGTTAGTCTGCTATTGTAAGAGTGAGAACTGCAGGAGTGGGAAGGCTCTAGTTACAGATGAGCACCGAGAGGCCCAAGGCCACTGTGACATCACTGTTGAGATGCACTGAAGATTCTATTTACAGCTTCTAAGATAGATTAGCAAACTGTAGTCCTGAAATGCAGAGAATGGCCTCTGATCAGGAATGCAGAATGGATCGTGTGCAAGTAGATCCAAGCATTACCTCTCGCCTTTTCTTCTAGTTGATGCAATAGTGCATTTAACTTTACAAACTAAAAAAAAATCTAGCAGTATGCTAAGTGTTAAAAAAAAACCGCTATAATCTAAAATTAGGAAATCGGAATAATTTTAGAATTAAGTCAATAATTATTTTTACATAATTTTATGAAAAAGATGAATTCTTAATTTTTTATAAGGTAGCTATTTTGTAAGAATATTTGTAAGAGATACCTTGGAAACAGTTAAAAATCATATTTTCAGTCCATTTTATTCACTAGGATGAACCTGGATGCAACCCAAGGTCATGGATGAAGTAAATGATGGTATAAAATAAAATGCAGTTTTACAAAAACACAATAAAATCCGTAACTCCCATAATCCTGTTATTCCTGATACTTAATTTTCTCTTAGTTTCAAATATTTCATTGTTATTCTATATAACTTACTTTCACTAGATTGTAATGGTTTACATGAACTGCATATTCTAAAAAAGGTTTAGTAAACATATGCACACCACACCAAACAGACAACAGACAGCACAGAACAGCCAACCTGTGATTAGACACAACTCTTACGTAGCTTGCAGGCCCATAGGCCACCAAGGACAGACCCGTTAGCTCATGGCCAGTCTTAGAGCACTTCCATGGTAACATAGTAATTTTAAGACAGGATAATATCCCAGTTCCTGTCCTGAGGATTAGAAACATCACTCAGCTTGGAGGAAGCACATTATATAAAGCTTCTTCCTCCTTGTAATGCATGGCTATTTTTATGTTTTTATTTAAAAACTATTTCTTTTCTTATTTTGAAATCTACCTTTTTAGTGAATTTGGGCAGCAGGATGTGAGTTTTATCTCTGGCACTGAGAGGAGACACAATATTCTAAATCTTCCTAAGGCAGTGGTTCTCAACCCGTGGGTCACGACCCCCCTATCTCCAAAAAAAGTTTATATTTATATTACAGTAGCAAAATTGCAGGTATGAAGTAGCAATGAAAATAATTTTATGGTTGGAGATCAGCACAACACAAGGAAATTCCTTATAGGGTATTATATAAAGGAAGGATGAGAGCCACTGTCTAAAGATTACAGGCTTACAAAAACACATTGCTGGCCCCTCCTTTAGAGTTAATTAAGGTGAACCTATCACTTGAAGAGGACTACCATGCCTCAGGAAAGCTCCTATATGTGAAGCTGTACCGAACCGATCTCTCATCAGATGGCCTACAGACTCCAGAAGCCCTGCTTTAATGCAGTGCTCCTGGATGGTCACTGTTGAGCCTGTCCTCTTTCCTGAGCTGTCATCCTCCTCCTCTCTCTCTCCCCTCAATACTATCTATCCTAACTCCTGAGCACATCTGCGCGAGCAGACAGGGCCGCCTCATTCTTTCTGGGGGACTCCATACTTCTTGCAGCTTGTTAGCAGACTTACCTCTAACTCAGAAAAGCATGGCTTCTTTCTTCCCTCACCCAGTCCCACCTGCCCTGAAGCTGAGACTTGCAGACAGCTTACCCTTATGTTTTTCTCTTCCACTTTAATACATTCCATAAACTCTCCTTCAGATTTCTCCTGTTTTTGATAAACACCATTCCTTTCTCAACAACAACAAAAATACCAACTCCCTGACTTTCCAAAAGGAATCCACCCTAAAATTAAGTGAAAATATCAAGGCCCAGAGAAATGCATGGCTATTTTTATGTTTTTATTTAAAAACTATTTCTTTTCTTATTTTGAAATCTACCTTGATGAAATAAAACTCATGATCGTTGGACTTACAGATTTTTTTGTTTTCAACCTAATTATAAAGCAGACAAATAGAACTCAAGTTTCTTTTATAAATTACTATTTTATTACATATTTTATAGTCCTAGTAAGTAAAAACTTGCCAAGTACCTCCTGGGAATTTAATGTATTATCACTCAGATTGTAATTCAAATCAAGATCCCTATACAGTTTTTAAAAAGGCCTGTATTTCTTTTTAGACATTTCTACATGAGAGGAAAAAACAACCAGACACGGCTTGACTGTGAAATTTAAGCAGATAGAGCAAAAGAGCAAAGCACCCTTACTACACACCTGTGAGTGTTCATGTGCATGCCTGTACACACGCACACGCATGCACTTAAGGCACCAATTAAAGCACATTTTCATGCTTATCCCAGAAGCACATATTCAGCTGCCTTTCCTTACAAATAGATGCTGGAACGCTTTTGAATTCATGAGGATGAACATGAATGAGAATCAAGGTCTCATGCTAAAAGTAAAACGGATTGTTTTTAAGTGCTAGACTTTTTACTGACCCTGAAATGGGAAAACCTTATGTGCAAAGCAGTTTTTTTTAAAATCTGAACCTTTTAAGAGGTGTCTATGCTTTGGTTTAAATGATGGGATCGGTATAATGCTTACCCAAAGATTCAGACAGCCCATATGCACAATGATGGTAATGAATCAATGAATAATAAAAGCAAAACTATTCAACTCTCTCTACTGGTTATTACATCCCATACTATGCACTTGACATTGCACATGAAGGCTTGTCATGGCAAGTACAGAATCTAGCAGCTGTCTGTACACTCGACAGAACACATGGGAACCTGAAAAGTTTTCCTAGGCCCCCGGAAGCTTCTGCTTCTCTTTTTGCAGCCATCATCTTTAAATACTACTCTGAAAGATTAAATTCACAAAAGGATTAGTAGGAATTTTAATACTGTACTGTGTTTGTACTGTACTGTAAATCCTCTTTAATAGTGGTATGTGAAATGAAACGTTTTATACATCTGAATTTATTTTAAAAAGAAAATCCTGTGATTCTTTCTTTTTAAGATTTACTTACTTATTATGCATACAACATTCTGCCTCCATGCATGCCTGCACTCCAGAAGAGGGCACCAGATCTCATTACAGATAGTTGGGAGTCACCATGTGGTTGCTGGGAATTGAACTCAGAACCTATGAAAGAGCTGTCACTGTTCTTAACCTCTGAGCCATCTCTCCAGCACCAACATCTGAATTTTTTATTTAACTTTCCAATGACTTTTCAGTTAGTATTGATGCCTGGCATCATGAATACATAATTAACCATGCTCACTTTGCAGTTAATGACCACCTGCTCACCTAGGTTATTTAGTGAAAAGAGATGGCAAGTTCAAGAGGACAACATATCTACAGTTGCTGCTATGACTTAATCTCATACGGGGCATCATTTTAATTTCCAAACAGACTGAGACAAATTAAAACCGAGACAACAGATCACTAAAATATCTCTTTTTTTTTGGTGGGGGAGGGAGGGTTTCTGAGACAGGGTTTCCTCTGTGACTTTGGAGGCTCTAAAATATCTTTAATAGCAATGTTAGTAAGTAATATCAACAAATACAATAAGGCAGAAAAATAAAAGTAATGAAACCACTAACAGTTAAAGAATTGTCATATTTAAAAATGTTTATAAATTGTAATTGAGGCCAAAATATTTCATGAGCTAAGAAGTAACATTACTATACAGGGTAAATAACTATATTCCAAAAACAGACTTTTCACAATTTTTAAATAAAAACACTCTGTTAAATATAAATAATTGTAAGTATACTTTATCACACTTGCAATAGTACTGTTATTTCTGGAAATGAAATTAAATCACTTAGTAATGTATCAGTACATAATAATTTTAATCTTGGACTTGTAAATATGTCTCACATAATCCTGTGGATCTACTGTTTTTACTATATAATTAAATCTGCAGTATACTTACAGATTTTAATATACAATTTAATACTGTAGACTACTTCCACATACACAAAGTTTAAAACTACATTATGTAGAGAGATGCAACTATTTCCATTTCAAGTCTTGGTTACTACTTATTTCCACAAGTCAAATGAAATTGAAGAAATAAACCTTATGTAAAAGTTACTTAAATCCAAATTCAGGCTTAAAATTAAAACAAAACAAAAATCCCTAAATTCTGTTCATTACTCAGAAAGGTAAGTCATACGTATGACTTACTTTCAAGCTTTTAAAGAACAACCATAGTGGAGTTCCTCGGGGGGTAGTTCCTATTACAGCCCCTAAAATAACCTCCAGTTCCCTTTATGAGTTTCTTTTTTTCAGACTGTTCAGAGACTAGAGTGCACTAGGACATTTTTATTACATGAAGGGAGAAAATAAGACAAAAATAGAAGAACAAGAAACCACATATACCAACATAATGACTCTAGTCAAAATACTGTCTACAGTCAATCCCACTTAGACATAATTCACTTATTTTATAGTAGATGTGGGAGCCATCTGCAACTGGTACAAACATAAAACTTATCCCCTCCAAAAAGTAATTTTGATGAATTAAAATACATGTAAAACACAAACTGGGTTAGAAAATATTTCTTTCTCTAGAGACTCTTCCTGCTGGTATGCGTTTTCATGTCGAAGAGAAAGAAATATAACACCTGGATATTCACACCTTCCACGCTTAACTATTACATCTACAGCATAGTATTATTATACTGTGTATATAATTTTTATGAATCATGAAATGAAGATGTTTTAACCTTGCTTGATGTGAACTGGGAAACTTATTGCTAAAAAGTGTGTCACTATTACAGCTACTCAGAAGAAAGCCTGACAATAGATATCATAATTTAATTTTTTATGGTTGTAACTTACAAAACTAATTAGTGAGAAGCTTGACATGTAAAATATTTAAACTCAATTTCTTTTATTACCAAGTTATATTATTTAGTTTTCTGTTTCAGGAAATCTCTAACCTTTTTGAACCTGATAGATATCTTTTTTTTAGTGCTTTTTCTTTTTTTTTTTTCAATTCATTACCTTCTTTTAAATGCTTGATAATATAATCTTGGATTGAAAGTTCTAAAGAAAAACCATCCAGAAAGCTATGCAATCTTTTAGATGGTATTTCTTTGATAACTTAAACATTTTTCATTGCTTAGAATGCTTTGTGAGGACATCAAATTCTTTTACATATAGAGACGTTCTGGGTTGTCTAATAAAAATATGCTATTTACATTTTGTATTATTACTGTAGTATGTTATACAACTACCTTTGCCATTATTTTTCCCTTTAAAATTAGCTATTATCATCTAATTAAAATCCAAGTTCCTACAAAACACAGGGATTTTAACAGGAAAATTAAACCCATAAATGTAATTACAGCTCGATTTATGATTTTTCACAAACTATTTTAGTGTTTTCAAATTTATAAATCAGATGCCATTTGTGAGGTGAAGTAACATGCACTGTGAAGGTTATCACATAATCACAGGGTTCATATCATACCCACTAATAAATGCAGATAATGTACGATTCGGGTAAAGTTCTCATACACTGGTTGTACAATGACAACTGAAACGGTTTTCTTTTTTTGTTGTTGTTCACTAAGATAAAAATGGCATACTTGGTCAGTGAGATGGCTCAAGCAGGTCAAATGCTTGGCATATAAGCCTGGTAAACTGACTTCAATCCCTGAAACCCCACTTAAGGAGGAAGGAATGAATTGACTCCACAAAAAAAATGCAGTCTTCAAGGCAGTGTGCCCATAGTCAGATGTTATAGGATAATCTTTTTAAAAACAGCAACTAAGCACATATTTTCACAAACTACATAATTCTAAATATCATATTATGAGGAACAGGAAATATTTAGAAAAGTTGATTTTTCTGTATACCCGCTCTCCAGCTAAGAATGACTGACACAATGTTTTATTATGGGTGATTATCAGACCAAGATGACAATGAGATTTATATTCGCCCTCTAAGCTTGAGTTGTGACAAAGTCCTAGAAAAATGTCAATAATTGGAGTCAAAATCGAGGCTATAAAATTCTGAAAGTTCTTTTTATTGTTCAGCCAACTATTATATACTATCCTGTGGTATAAATCAAGTAGTCTTTAAAATGTGTCTTATTTCTTGTGAAATGACTTTTGAAAGAGCTGACCAGTGATTTAAGAGAAAGCAAATTTCGACTCATGAAGACTTCTGTCCTAAATTTTAGATAAAAGATTTTTTTGAAACCGTCACAGGGCCAACCAATTAAAGAAAGTTTTTAAGATCCAGTGCTTACTTTCTGCTGTTGATGTTGTTATAATTGTTTGATAGAGATGGAGAGATCTTTGGTAAAGCTGAAAAATTGGATGCACCTGGGGACCTTTAAAAATATGAAAATGTCAAATTAGATAAAAAATGAAGAATTACAAAATTATGAAATAAAGAAATGAAACAGGTGACAATGTTTGTAGTAAAGGAATGCTGGAAAACAGACTTTATGGCCAAAATAATTATATATCATTTAGTTTTCAATTTTCAATATATTTTTCCTTTGAAGTACAGTGTTACAAAAGGGATCTGTTTCCAATAAAATTTTTGAAATTATAAAACTTATTCTTATAAATCTACTAGTTCCATTCTTCAGGGTGACAATTACTGACATTTTACAATCAATTTCTATACGTTTAATGGAACGAGGCTACTTTACTTCCTAGAAGGCACCAGAGCATTTTACACACAGTACTGACATAGGGCTCAGAGAATGTTAGCCATTTGTAGGTCTTGAAGTCAGCAGGGGAAAGAACAATGAAAGAAAATCTAAACATAATCCCAAGAAACAGTATTTGGCCAAAAGTATCTCTGGAAAACCTGAAGAACATATAGATTATATGATACACATTTCATTAACTCAGACTCTTTGTGGCATGGGAATCTCTGACATGACTGGGTTTTAGTAAATGTATATAAAGGCAGACAGAAAAATCAATCTATTACAAGAAACCCTTATAGTCCATAAAGGTGTCTGAAAGAGTGGATTTTCTTGAGTTCTGTAAATGTTGCATTTCCTGTGGAATATCTGGTGGGGGCTGTGAAAGCTGCACTGTTCTGACTCAGTCACAGAAAATTCTAAACAAGACCCTAAGTGAGGGATGGATGGGTTTTTAACACAGATGTTATGTGAAATAAGTACTGGACAATAAAATTTCTTAAATACAAGAAAAACTTGACTTTCAAAGTTCAAACATAAATACTAGTAAAAAGTGCCTTTTTTTTTTGTGAACAAGGTTCTTTTTCTCCCTGACCACTGCATATTGATGGGTTCACTGACTCTAGTGTTTCCAACAGGCGCCCTCCACAGGCAGCATCTTACTGCACCAAGCTAAAGTAGAAAATATAGTCAGTGAAGTTTTAAGAGCACACAGAGCCGAGGACACACTTAAAAGCCCAAATGCTGTTGGTCTCTACCTAGTACTTTTCAGACACTAGTAGAAAAACTCTTTGCCTTTTGACAACTAAGGTTTTTGTTTCTTTTTGAGATAGGCTGCCTCAATATGGAGCCTCCACCTGTCTCTGGTTCCCGAGTTCTAGGCTGAAGGTGCACACCACTATGTCAGCCACTGTAAGAATTAAATAGGGGGATTTGAGTTGTAGCAATGGATTGAATATATTATTTTTTCAAAACTTGATTCAGCACAATTTTTCAGAAATCCCTTCTATTTTAATTTCAGTCAAAAGTGTGGAGATAAAGGGATACTTCATTTAATTAAGCAGAGACATATACTTACACATACACTTCCTGCCTGTCGAGAGCTTTTACTATTGAGGAGTAACTGAACTTACGGTTATATTAAAAAGGAATAAAATATCATGGCGTTTATGTGTATTTTGACACTAATTTCTATGAAGTTCAAGTGTTCAACATTCATCAAATGATTGCTATATACTTGGGTTTTAGTAAGTCTGAGAGTATAAGAAGATACAGTTCTAACGTCAAGCTGGTTTGCAATCCAGTGGGGATTTAGATGCAGTGAGAAGCTTTAATAGAGACGTTTTATTAACAAGGCTTGCGTTAAGGGGAAGCTGGTATTAATACAGCGTCTGTGAACTGTCTCCTGACTTTGGGTGCCTACTATGTACGAAAGAAGATGTTTCTACCCTGGGTTATCAGTGTATTTAAGGCATAAGCACAGCTGCTGCATGAACTCAAGTGAGGCCAGAGGCTCTCATACACTACATGTGAATTATTCTCCCCAGAGAAATAAGGTGGCGATTAACTTGTGAATGGTACTAAGGACTGAAAAAGCGCAATGTCTAGAGAGCAGGCAGGGGGTGATGGCAATGGAAACAAGAAAGCAAGAAAGAAAATATTCAAAGAGGCCTTGAGGAAATCGATGTTTTGGTTTTTAATGTGGTAGATTTTCTTAGGTTCATGAGATGACATTAGAAAGGAAACAGAAATAAATTAGTTCCTAATATATGCACAGGAAAGAGGAATTAATAAAAGAAACAGCAATGAAAATCTAGGATGCATTGATACAAAACCTTAGGTAAATGTTTTCCTTAAATGCCAAGGGAATTAGAGCAAGAGTGATGGATGTACACTATACATAAAGAATTACTGGTAAATGAATATAGCACATGTATTCTGATTTAGACTTCTGAACTATATTTCAGCTCATTTTAGCTAAAATTTAGAGTTACTGCCACATTATTTGTAAGACAACTAGTTCCCTGAAGGTGACCAGTGATACTTAGTTCTCACTTACAAACTAATTTGAAAATTACACTCTTCATTTTCTACAGAAAAGGGAAATATTTGAAATACTATACATTGCTTGACTAGAGATCAAGCCATTTACCTAGCAGTAAACTAATTTTGGTTAGTATAGGATAGGAACAAGGCAGTATAGTCTTCTCTTTTAAAAAAAAAATCAGAAAGGTAAGATGTCAATTTAGCTTAAGTGGTTTGAATAAACTCATTCAACATTCCAATGTTTGTAGTGTCTTCATTTTATGTCCAATATGTTTCAATTAAATGTATGCAACTCAGTACAAAGTTGACCTTCTTCCTTCAAAAGGAAAATAGAACTTGTCACCTTATTTCATTAAATTAACTATTTAACATTAAAATCTAACACCACATACTGAGCCACTAAAATGTAGCTAAGTTTAACAAAGTGAAACGATCCTAACTTTATGACATCAAATGACAAAAGTTAGCAAAACAAAAACTAAGAACAATCATAAACTCTAAATTTCTACCAATTATTCTAAAACAAGTTCTTAAACGAAAACATGAATCTCTTCAAATATTAAATACTTTTACTTTGTGACTGCTTCTATTCAGAAACATTTTTGTTGTGTGTCTCCTATTATCCCAGAAGGGCAGTAGGCACACAAAAGAGTTTAAGATAATTTGTTATCCATCTCCACAGTTCTTATCATGCTTAAACTCTGGCTTCTTTTATGAAATTATATCCACTACATTTCTGGTTTGGTTGTTCCCTCATCTTACACATTAGAAGTCTAAGCAAAAGCCATTCCACAGTTGTTTCTTTATGCAAACTATATGAAGAATAAGGAAAATGCAAAGTACAATTCAATGCAATAAAATAAAACAGTATGTTGTGTGATAAGTTTCCTAATAGGTCCTTACTTTTAACCCAGTTAAGTCTATGCACTAGTTATCTACCCTTCTGGCTAAAAAAAAAAATGGTGCTTATTCTATAAAAGAGTTCTAAAGAAGTGCTTGATACAGTTGTAGGAAAACAGAAACAAAAAAATGACAGGCAATTGTATGACTCGGGAAGCTTCTTTCCCTGCAGAATTCTGTAAGGAGTTCTGGGTTCAGTTATGCTTTAAAGTTTTAGCTGTTGATTTAGAGTTGTTAGTCATAGAACCACAAAGAGCAGGAAACAATGCAAGAGAAAGAATTATTGGCACGGAATGCCAGCTCAGCAGTTAGAGCACTTGTTAGTCTTGCAGGGCCCAGGCTCAGTTCCTAACACCTACACGAGGGTTCACAATCATGCATAACTTGTGTAGCAAGGGAATCCAATGACCTCTTCTAACCTCTGCAGGTACCAGCACATGTGATCCATACATGAACATGCAGGCAAATCAGTCACAACATAGAACTATTGGCATGGTTTATTTTTCAGTCACACATGCTTTAACCGGCTAACAATATATTCCTCTGATATTTACATGTTCACAGAATCACAAGTATCTTCTCACACGCCCTTTTACCAGCATTATTTAGTAATAATGAAAATGAATGAATTAAATTCTAATGTTATCTTCACAAAAGGGCATTTATACTATTCTAGAAAATCAATTTAGTTTTCTTGTTATATAATTGTAATTATTTCAAAATGCTTTAAGTTATTATACCCAAATGAAACAACAGCAAAAAAAAATACAGCAGTGCAATATAGTCAGTCACACCCAGAGCTTAAGATGTGAGGAATAAGGAAACGGAAGCATTAACTTCCATTTTCTTTCTGTCTTTGTTAAGAGTTAACTTATTGATGTAGTTTTCTCTTCTTTTTGGGAACTCCCAAGGCTTCCTCAATTATTTTACCTGAAAATTTCTTATTTGAAAGTTAACATAGCCTTGGCTATTCATGCATTTCTAATCACTTAGGATCAATTTGGACAAGTCCCTAATAGTTGTATCTTTGCAAAGCAGACAAAAGTAATGCAAAATTTAGACGAAAACCTTTTAAAGGTAAAACTGGAAAAGACTGTTTGTGAAGTGTAAGAAAATGGATACCCAAAACTGGATCATACATTTGAGTTCTAAAGCAATAAGCACAGAACATTATATATACATACATATATATATATACACACACACACGTACATATATAATGTGTATGAGTTAAAACATCAAATTGTTGATATTTAGCATGAAAATTTAATTAAATAGCTTTTGAGTGGCTGTTAGATTCTGAGATTTCTAACAGATTTTAGGTTACTTTCCATGTTAGTTAAAAAATATTTAAATGTTTTAAGTAAAATTAACTTTACTCCTTAATATTTGTAACTTTTTTTTAAAGACAGGGTTTCTCTGTATTGTTTGGAGGTTGTCCTGGAACTCACTCTGTAGACCAGGCCGGCCTCGAACTCACAGAAACCGCCTGCCTCTGCCTCCCGAGTGCTGCGGTTAAAGGCGGGCGCCACCAATGCCCGGCTTTTAATATTTATAATATTTAACATTTCTTTAAGTGGCCCTGATATGATCCAAATGGGCCTGGTAAAACTTGCCTACAGGCAAATAGGTATTGCATTCATGACTGATGTGGGCAGGCCCTGTTTACTGAGGGCGGGGCATCCCTTAGCAGGTGGTCCCAGACAACACAAGTGTGAAGGCTGAACAAGCCTTGTGGGACTTGTGTGAATAGTATCTCTCCATTGCTTCTTCTTCCATTCCTACCTCTTCCTTTGAGTTCCTCCTCAAGTTGCTTTTGTTCATGATGTTTATCAGACCAATAGAAATCCTAAGGCACTACTAAAAAAAAAAAACCCAAACAAAAACTACAAAACCAAACCAAACCCAACTGCTCATTTACATTATAAACTAAATTTGCACAGCATCATATGAGTTTGTTGAAACCAATCTTTGGGAGTAGGGAGACCCCTTGTCAGGCTGGCCCTCTGCCTCTGTAACAGTGACAAAGGAGAAAGGCAAACAGCTAAGGGTAGTGAAAACATTGCACTTCTGAGAATAACTGAAAGGTAAAGCATTTCCAATAGAGGTTACGATTGTGACCTCTGGCATAAAGATGCATGTGGTGGGAATAAAAACCTGGAAAACGCATCCACAGACATGCTTTGCCCCCCGTCTGAAAGCCTCTCTCTCTAAAGCCAACTCCAATAGGCTGTTTCAGAACAGTTAGTTTCCCTACTCATTTCTGCTGGATGCCATTATGTACAATTTGATGATGTTACTTACCTGCTGTTTGTTCTTTTACTCTTGCCTGCTACAGGTCTAATAAATGCATTCACTCTAAATCCAAAGTATTGTACTGCAGATTATTCTCCATAGAGAACAATATCCAGATGTTTGAACAACCTAACTGCCAGGTGGCAGCACACTATCATACGTCACATCCTGAGTTAGATATGTCTTTCTGAGCTCACTCATTTGTCACAAGCCATTGACTTTTTTTTTCTTGCTAGTGTGACATTAGAGGTCTTTTACTTAGCATTGTACTAATTTCTCAGTTATCTACCAAATACATCTATGCGTTCTTATTTAGGTTTTTGTTGTTTTATTTTCTATACAGTTTAGTACTAGTATCTACCAGAGCTCACAGACATATGGCTCATAAAACAAATGTATCCTTTTTGCTTTTTTATAACTAAAACTTTACTGCAATACAATTATACCTCTGTGCTAACAATGCCAAGGCTGCTTGCATGCCCTATCAGCAAAGCTGCAGATCACGCGATCGACAAAACTGAAGGTCTCTATCAGTTATCCTACTAAAAAAGGGTCACTGACCCTTGGTACAGAAAAGGCCTACTGCCAATTTGCTCAATTTTCACAGCTTCCAACAGTTTGCTGATGTAGATTTTTTGAGATATCATGTAATTACGTTTCTCCCTTCTCTTTCCTTCCTTCAAACCCTCTCATATACCACCTTCTGATTTCCTTTAAATTCATGGCCTTATCTTTCATTAATTGCTATTACATATATGTGTATACATATATTCCATGACACCTGTATGTATGTTTTCAGGGCAGATCATTTGTAGATGAACAACCATTTGGGGGTGATCTTCTTATCTAGATTTTTTTTAAAACATGTCTTTTTTTTTTTAAAGATTTATTCATTTATTATGTATACAACGTTCTGCCTGTATGCCCAGAAGAGGACACTAGATCTCATTACAGATGGTTATAAGCCATCATGTGGTTGCTGGGAATAGAACTCAGAACTTCTGGAAGAACAATCAGTGCTCTTAACTGCTGAGCGATCTCTCCAGCCCTGTTCTCATCTAGATTTTTATGTATATTATTTGATCACTAGTGTTACAAGGCCCTTCCATATTATGTGTCAATAGTGAATTTATCTTCTGTCTTAACTGAAGTGTGTTTAAATTGCACAATGAAATACATTGTTTACTGCTACTGATTTTAGCTATATAAGCTTTCTTAAATTAGGAGAATTTTCTTTATCATTAGCTTTCTAGGAATCTTCTCATACACAAGTGAGAATATCAAATGTTTTATATTCTGGAAAACTGCCACTTGACAATACAAGACACATTATGGTGTAGTAAAACACTGACTAGTCCTTAAACTACTTTTGCTAGCGTCCTTACTACACTGGTAGATACTCTGGCAGTACTTCCATGCTCCTCCAGTATCACACCTTCATTCATCAATATTTACTACATGGGTGTGGTGTATTAGGCATTGAGAAATTGGTTTTTACTCTGACATAATACAAATACTTTAGCTATTTTAACAAATCAAAATGATTATGGGGAAAATTGACTAGGACTGAATGTGGTATATAGCATGGGATCCCAACCAATTGGGAAACTGAGGATGACCTGAGCTCAGGAGTTCAAGGTCAGTTTAGGCAATACCTTGTTTTTTAAAAACAGAAGGAATGGGAAGAGGAAACAGCCAGGTAAAGTCAGCAATTTTATACAGAAAAGGCTTCTCAAAGTTTAAACTCGTGATATGTGAATGTACAACTCAGCCCATTTTATTACTTCAAAAACTGCTTCAAAATTCAGTAAATATACAGCAATCTAAACATAAGTGAGAAAAACGAACACAGTGGTCTTGATTAAACACTAAAGTGAAAATTCACCAAAAGTCTGTAATTTCCAAATCTCTACCTGTTATGATTCAAGTCACATGCTTTAATATCTTCCTATTAAAACTGTACTTCACCCTAAAGTCTACTCTTGTCTTATGTCCAACTAAGAAGGACATTGAGCAATACACACTTCTAAGTAATTAATACATTTAGGCATGAACTCACAAGAAATTAGAATAACAGCAATAAAAACCTTCACGTAAGATCAAACATGCACCTTCTAACTGAAGGTGCACTGCCTTTGGAAAAATTCACAGTCAAGCAGCAAAGTGGTTTGCTTTCACAAATTTGCCATGTCCGCACCTAATACATTCATAATTTAATTACATATTATTATTTTGAAATTTTTCAAAATTCAGAACTACAATCTCTCATCAGAGAATGTGAATTCAGAGCTATAGAAAATTAAATTTCCCTCCAACATATTTGGCATCAACCAAATTTGAGTAGATATGAAGCTATCTGTAGTTCTTATTTATCACTTAGCACAAGTATTTGCAGAAGGAACCTTGGTGTTATATAAAGGGTCTCTACATTACAATTACAGACATGTATTATGCCTCAGAGTTTGAAGTTCATGTATTGTAATATAAATAGGTTTAAGTGTTTTAATAATGCAGTGTAGATCTTATCATTTTGAAAAGATTTTCAACTCTTCATTTACCATCAAAAGCAATTCTAATACACAGACCCTGTGTCTGCTGACTCACTCACATTCTAAGACATTTGTATAATAGAGATACTACTCTCACACCAGACTGTCTTTCATAAAAGCAGCATTTCATTAACAGGTGTACTTCAGAAACATCACAAAAATACTTCAAGAAAATGCAACAAAATGCTTAAGGATGTGACTATATTAAACAACACAACAATTATTTACAATATCACTTATTCTAAAAGTGATTCCACCTTGAAGGTTTTAAATTTGTACCTTATTAACCTAAGTATAAACTTAGAAAACTTCCCCAAGAATAAAGTATAAAACTAAAGGATATATGTACTCTAATTTCAGACTTCAGTATCTAGATCCACGTCTCGACATCATGCAAGAAACCACAAGAGGAGCACTTACTTAGGAGCAGAAGGACCCCTTGGCCACGTTCCATCTTCATTTTTTTGTTCTATCACTAACACCTGCAAACACGACACAATAAAGGGTGTTTGTCCACAGCTATGAAGTCAGACAGCTTTAGGAGATAAGCTGATAAGGAACTAAAGTACCTGATTATTTAAGGATACAAAAGACAAAATGATCTGACATAAAACCCAGGATTGATAGTGAAGAAAAAAAATGGAAAAAAAAATCAGTTTCTATAACTTTAAGAAAGTTGTAAGTTGTTTCAGTTTAAAGTGTATGCTTTAAAATTGTATTTACACTTGTAACATAGGATTGTGCAGTTAACAGATATTCTATCGGTGGCTCTATCATGCTTTAACTATTATGCAAATATTATTGAGAAACAGTGGCAAAAATTCCAAACTATAGATTACTTATAATTTGTTTAGGGCTTTGAAGTTAGTATTCATTTACATTATTTTTGTGAATTCTGCAATCTTTTTTAGAAATAGTTTTTTATTACATTTATGTATTTATCTGTACTGTGTACATGATATATGGACATGCATATGCCTTGATGCACACATGGAGATGAGAGGATAATTTGTGGGAATCATTTCTCTCCCTCCACAGTGTGCATGGACCTCATTCAGACTCGGTAGCAAGTGCCTTTATCCACTGAGTCATGTCGCCAGCCTTAAATTATGAAATCTTTCAGTACATAACTGATAGTCACACTTACAAGAATCCCATAGTCAAATTACAATAACTCTAGTTCTCTGCTGTAGCAATGTTTCAGATATACAAAAATCATCTAGGTCAATAAAAAGTCCATGCCAAGACAAAGCTATGCTTTTTTTAACACATCCCCAACTCCTTCCTTTCATGTTCCAGATCAATGAAGAGGCCTTTCTTCTATTTTCTGCTAAGGATGAGTCATGTAAGGAAAAAAAAATTTAAAAATACTCATTAAAGAAATTTGTGATATTACTAAGAAGAAATTAAAAATCTAAATTTTCACGGTGAAACTGCAATGCAAGACAACACGAACTGAACACAGCACACCACAAATGAACACATACTATATATTTAGTTCATTAACTTCTCTATAGTTGCAGTTCTGCATGCTACTCTATACCCTCACGGTAATACTCCTTGGAGGAATGTAATTGATATTGAAATACTCATTCAAAAAAATTCATGGAGCTTATTGAAAGAACATTCATGTTTGACACTAAAGCTACCTTTGACTAATGTATTTCACACTCAGAAAAGCTACCTGATGTGTCTGTCGATTTCAGGGAGCTAACTGCACCAAGCACCCACCAGTTCATATATCATCTCAATATGAAAGTATATATTTTCAAAGAATTATTAAGTAGAATCTATTGAGTGATTCATAGCTTAAAAGATTTTCTTTACTACAACTTGCAACTACATAATGTATATAAACTACATCTGCATATACATAAATATTATGGTCTTTTGGAGGAGTTAAATTAGTTTGAAACAAGGAATTTCAACTATAAAAACCCTCAAAGTTAAGCACTACCATTTAGCAGTAACATTTCAGTATTTAATAGCATTTTTACTTAAAGTTCCATGTTTTACAGCCACAGATAGTATTAATAAGCCACAAGAAATAATAAAATTCACTCCGTTAAATAATTTTTTTTTTACTCAGATCATTTTCTGAGCAATGTTTTGCTTTTAAAATTTAGGAAAAACTCAAAATTTAAATTATACACATCAAAGGGAGGCAGGGAAAATTCACCAATATGGAGAGGTAAACACTTTTGTACTGCATTTCTCTTACTAAAAAAAAAATTGTTTATTTTTAAGTCATGTACAGTTTTGTGTCTATATACTGGTACGTGCTCAAGCATCTAGAACCTGCAGTCTGAATCCTCTGGAACTGGAGTTACAGGTGGTTGTGAGCCACCCACGTGGGTGCTGAGAACCAACTCAGGTCCTCTGCAAGAGCAGCAGGTGCTCTTAAGCACTGAGCCACCTCTCCAGTTCTGTTCGGGCACTTCAGCCTACAGTAAGGGTGGGGCTGGCAGGAGACGGCTCAGTGACTAAGAGTGCTCGCTGTCCTCCGTATGCACACCGGAAGGTGGGCCATGGCTACATATGCTACATGTACCTCTGACCCCAGCACTGGGGGTGGGGTATTGGGCTGAGAAAAGTGAATGTTGGGAAACTCAGTGAGCTTTGGGTGCAGTGAGAAGCACTATCAAGGGAATAGGGTATATGCAGAGAAGCTGACACTGGTCTTCTCCTCTGGTCTCTGTACACATATAACACACAATTTTTTATTTGAAAATTTTATAATGTATATTCTTTGAAACACACCTCCTTCCAAACAAACAAATCCTCACAAATACTTAATCTTAATAAACTAGCTTAATTCTCTCAATCAAGTCTAATCTTCAATTTGACAAATGAATATCACCAAAAACATCAAATTCTTTAACTTTCAAAGACAACATTTTCCATATGTCTGAGGAAAGTAACATCCATTTCTTACAAGGCCACTAAAATATTGAATGAATTAACTCTACATAATTTCAAATTATGCTCCTACTGCAAGTACCATAGATGGCAATCAGGGCAGAGGTCTGTGTGTAGTGGAAAATGAAGGGGGCTGATTAGTTGTGAAGGAAATTAATTATGTATCATTTGATCTCAAACGGGCAACTTTTCTACTGTGTATAGTGATTTTGTAGTTTCACTTAAGAATGGCTAAAACAAGTTTGAACATCACTTCTTTCTTTCTTTAAAAGATTTTAATTAGAGCCAGGCAGTGGTGGCTCACGCCTTTAATCCCAGCACTTCAGAGGTAGAGGCAGGCAGATCTCTGTGAGTTCTAGGCCAGCCTGGTCTACAAAGTGAGTTCCAGGACAGCCAGAGCTGTAACACAGAGAAACCCTGTCTCGAAAAACAAAAAACAAACAAAAGCAAAAAAAAAAAAAAAAAAGATTCGACTTGTATGAGCACAGATGAGCTTGTGTTGTGCATCCACGTGTAGCCAGTAACCAACCTCAGGGGTCATTCTTTCAGTAGTGAGTCACCTTAATCTTTGAGATAGGAGTCACACTGGAACATAGGCTTCCAATTGCGCGAGGCTGGCTCAACTAGAAGCTCAGGATTTGCCAGTCTCCATCGCTCCAGTGCTAGAGTTACAAGTATGCTGTTGATCAAACTCAGGTCCTCAAGCATAGCAAGACTCAGAATACTGGACTAGTTCCAGATCACCAAGCTGTCTTTGATAGCCTAGAATAATACCTAATATATAGCAAAAATTTACTAACAATTTATCTCAGTTCCTGAGTTTTTTTAAAATAACTATATTATTGATGTTAGTAATTTTCAAATAAACTGGCATAGCAAAGTCATCTGCATACTGAACCACCAGTCATAACTCTACCCATGAGCCTTAGTATCAGTATATTTTTCAGATACTAATAAATCAATACAGAAATTAAGGGAGACATTCTTCTTTAAGATCGATCAGTGGATATTGAGAAAAAACGAGTACAGATGTGAAGAGATGCTATGGTTTTGGGCTGAAATTTGAAGGGCAAATTAATGTGATGAGATGGCTAATATGAAACTTTGAATGGATAAAATAATTCTTTTTATTGGATAAATGCAGGGAAATGGGAAGAATGGTCCATCAGGCATTAAAAAGGATACTGTAGGAGTACTATGGCAACCAAAAGACAAAGATAGTCTAAGAGAGACAACTAGACAAAGGGCTAAACCATGACCGCATGTTGGTTAGGGGTCTGGATTTCATAACCCTTATGGAGTCAGGAAAGGTTTATGAGAGGCAAAGACTCAGATTTACATTTTAGTATGAACATTCTAGTAAAGTAAGACTATGTAAGAAACTGGAGGCAGCAGGACGTGCTGATGATGAAAGACAAGGGCTGGGAAAGGAACAGTAATTCATTGAAGAGATGGCTACAAAATAGATGCAGTTGCTAACTGTAATTAAACACTCTTATTTCTCACTATATTTAATGTTTTTAGACTATACCAAAAGGGAAGATCGAATGGGGACTGACAGGTCCAACAGGGATGGGCAAACCAAGGTTCCCTTAGCCTACAGCTCTGCTAAAATCAGTTTTATTGTAATGCAGATGTACCTACTTCTTTGTGTATGACCTATGGCTGCTTTTATACTGTTACAATGGGAGACACAGTCTACAACAGGCAGTGGAGACAAAACTACTATTTGATCCTTTATAGGAAGTCTGCTGATCTATTATCTTACATCAGCTGTTTTCACTGAAAACATCCCTAAGAGACAGAGTGTTTCCAAGCTCAACAAGTAACCTAGAAATTACAGTTATTGACCAGTGAGGATAGAGAAGAGTTAGAAAGAGGCAGTCAGAGACAGACCCACCATGTACTATGCAATATTCAGTAAGTTTTTTAATACAAAAAGCTGCATTTAAAATAAACATTCTTGTTGGGCTGGAGAGATGGCTCAGCAGTAAGAACATTTGTTCTTGCAGAGGACCTATGTTCAGTTCCCAGCACCCAAATTAGGCGGTTTAAATCACCTGTAACTCCAGTTCCACTTCCTAGTGATCCAACTCTCTTTTTCTGATCTCCACCAGCACCAGGCATGTACATGGCACAGACATACTTGAAGGTACTCATACATACACATAAAATAAAATTGAATAAATCTTAAAAGAAATTATTGCTAAAAATACCTGTCCTTGATATAAGCCAGCATCCTGAATGGTGCTATCTGGTTTATTCAGCGGCTCAAATGTATTACTCATATACTTGTTCCACAATCTAGTCTCCTTTTCATCTGGAATATTGAAGATTTTTCTTATTTCCTTTTCAATTGTATCTAAGATTTAAGAAAGGAAGATATGTAAATATAATACATTAAAAAATAGGTATATTAGTTAAAGAACTAAATGTTTACCAGACTAAACATTACAAATTCATAAAAATAAGGGTAAAATAAACAAATACATACAAAGTGAGTTCCAGGAGAGCCAGAGCTGTAACACAGAGAAACCCTGTCTCGAAAAACAGTATCACTCTGACCCTATTACTTCATGAAGTAAACAAGCATTTTTTAAAATGCACATAACAGAAAATTGGGAAAAACTTGATTGAAACTGATTTTTTTAAAAGCTCTATTAAATTGTCTACCCAGAATTAGGAAATTAAATCCCCATCTTTGTGTTTTGCTAGATTAATGAAACACTCTGTTTTCAGCGCACACTACCCACATGGTAGTAAAATGTTAACAGTAGACAGGTTGCAATAGTGTTGAGTATTAGGGCTGAGGTATTTGCCCTTGACTGTGACTCTAAACTGCTGTAATTGGGCACTGAGTGTGCTCTAGTAAGAGATAAAATTCAACTTCATATTTTGAGGATAACCATTAACAATATATTTGTTCTAAGCCTTCTAAAAACTGTTTTCTTAAAATTAATAAACTTGGTTGACAGTCTTAACTAAATATTCCTACCAGAAATGTATTTCAACGCTGACAGATGATTATTTGAGGAGCTAAAGACTGCAAAAGAAAGGAGTTAGAAACTAAAAGATAAAAAGGCATCAATCACAATGCAATAAGTTTAAGAGTATCTTACATTGAAGAATGAGAACACATTCCCAAGATATGCTATGGGATTATGTGTAGGATAGCAAAAGCAAACCCAAACACTCTGTTGTTTTTATTTCAGGTTTCTTTTTAAATAAAGACAATTGTTACACTATCCAGTGTGTGTTTATCTGTGTGTGAGGAGGCATACACATGCCTGGGCATAGGCATCAGAGGACAGCTTGAATGAGCTGGTTCTTGTTCTCCACTATGTGTGCTCCAGGGATGGAACTCGGATTGTCAGGCATGGTTGCAAGTAGAACTTTACCTGCTGAGCCATCTCACTGGCCTAACACGATCACAGTTTTTACTTGAACAACTGTTAAGAGGAGGCATTAACGACCGAGATAGGAAGACCGTGAAGGAGAAGGCTTTGTGGGCAAGGAAGGAGAGTTTAACTTTCTGTATAATTAGACACAAATGAAGATATAAGGTGGCTGAAACTGGAATTAAGAGTGTTCAGATGAACAGTAATAAAATATTTTAAGCCAGGAAAACTGAAGAAATAAAAAAAGAAGAAGAAGAAAAAAAAAAGGAGGCCCAAGGGCTAAGCATGGAGATACCGGTATTTCAGATCAAGGATATTGTGGGTGTTTCTAGACAAGGTGTATTATGTTTAGAAAATGGAAGACTTTTAAATCATCACTCAACTTGGCAATGAGGAACTCACCAGAGACTGAGAAGGGGTGGGGTGGGGGAGGGGGGGTTCAGCACTGGTGCAATGTGCCCAATGAGCCAGGAGAATGAACAAAGTAGAGGCCAGAAAACAATGTGTGTTAACTGACATGGCAAGAACAGTTAAAGACGATGGCAGTCATTCCTCTCAATGCTCCTTAGCCTGCTGTCCTGCCTATTTGCAGTAACCTATTCTAAAAACAAACAAATAAAAAACCAACAAGGTAATGAAGGTAAAAGACAATTATAGGAACCAGTGGCTGGAACTGTGTATATGACAAAAATCAATGGCAATGAACTTCAAGGGACCAAGCATTTATTTTTCCACATATCACTCTGACCCTATTACTTCATGAAGTAAACAAGCATTTTTTAAAATGCACATAACAGAAAATTGGGAAAAACATTTCTGGTAGGAATATTTAGTTAAGACTGTCAACCAAGTTTATTAATTTTAAGAAAACAGTTTTTAGAAGGCTTAGAACAAATATATTGTTAATGGTTATCCTCAAAATATGAAGTTGAATTTTATTTCTTACTAGAGCACACTCAGTGCCCAATTACAGCAGTTTAGAGTCACAGTCAAGGGCAAATACCTCAGCCCTAATACTCTACACTATTGCAACCTGTCTACTGTTAACATTTTACTACCATGTGGGTAGTGTGCGCTGAAAACAGAGTGTTTCATTAATCTAGCAAAACACAAAGATGGGGATTTAATTTCCTAATTCTGGGTAGACAATTTAATAGAGCTTTTAAAAAAATCAGTTTCAATCAAGTTTTTTTAAAGATCAAAGGGATAATACACTATATTATGAATAATAAAAAACCAAGAGACAGATATTAGGGTTCAAGCTAAAGATCAGAGAAGCAAAGCAGCCAGCCAGTAGCTCTTACCTCTAGCTCAGACCAAAATGGGTAATCCTGTCTCCATGAATCCTCAGAGCACAATGTAGACTGCACTGCTTTCCACCAACCCTCAGACTGCAATCCCAGAGTTCCTTCTCCTCCCACCTTATATTCCTCTCTCTGCCCGGCCATATCACTCCCGTCTCCACCTCCTTAGTGCTGGGATTAAAGGCATGTGATCCCAAGTGCTGAGATCACTTTTGTGTGAGCTGTTTCACTTTAGACTGGATCAATTATGTGTAGCTCAGTGTTGCCTTTAATTAACAGAGATCTGCCTGCCTGTTTCCAGAGTCCTGGGATTAAAGGTGTGCGCCACCACTGTCTGGCCTCTATGGCTGTGGCTAGCTTTGCATTTTGATCTCCAGTGGCTTTATTAGATCATAAACAATGTATCACCACAAAACACACACACACACGCACGCACGCACACACACACCCATCTTTCGCTTATTATCCTAATTCCAAGCAGTCTGAAAACATCCATTAACAATAAGAAATTTCCAGTTACCAAAAATTCAGTTCGCTAACAATATTAAGACATATATTCAATGTCTGTACCCTTAAAAAATACTAGGATACTTAAAGTATATATATGGGTTAAAATCTATGTCAGATCAAAGTTTCTGAAGTAGATATTCTGTATAAATTACATTTATCCTCTATAAATTTTTATTTAGTGCTTAATGTAAGAACTTCCTAATGGTTGTTTTCTAAGTAAAATGAATATCTATAAAAAAGTTTCTGATGGACTCATATTTTCTATAATATTTCTGTTAAAATGAAAATTTAAAACTTAACAGAAATTTTATGATTACTAATTATATTAAGATATAGTTATTTATAGTCCAATTAGCTATTGCTCTCTAGTGGTGATAAGCAGGTTGCTGGGAGAGACGTTTCCAACAGCCTTACCCAGCCATGATATGCCCTTGAATGTAATAGCATAAGAACATCTTGAGCTGTGGGTAACTAACACCTATCTTATTTAAGACCTGATTTTTAAAGGAAATTCATGCTTGGTACTATAAACCTGGCCAAGAAAGAACCTGTGGTAGGAGAGGTCACAGACCCTACATGATGAGTTATTATTACTAATTTGCTAAACTGGTCTGGCTGCCTTCTAGATACTTATCCTTGTAACTATGGTTACAGTGCAGCTGTCACCCCTTCATTGACTTTCAATCAGTGCTCTTAGTGACCAGCTCAAGTCAGGAGCTCTTTACACAGTGCAGAACCTCACAATTTGCTAATCTCTTCAGCATGGTAACTTCTGCACGTCAGATTTCTCTACTATTTGTTTGTATTTTCCATTAAGATCACTGTTACTACTACCTTTTAAATAAATACTTTATTTGAAGATAAATGTGTTCATATCTGTTAACACTATTCAATGAAGGTATCAGGAGAAGACAGGCTAATAGAGCTGAATATGTCATTGTATGAACATTTCACAATTAAACCTATTAGCATTTATAATTAATATGTACTAATTAAAATTTTAATGTTCTCAAATCATTGTCAAGATTTATACAAAACTAACTATAGAGAATTAGCAGAGACTATGTTTTTCAAGCTTACTCATGAGCAAACGCCCTCAATATGCAATAGAAATACGAGGCCTGCTGCCTTAGCTACTTACCTAGATGAAGGAAATACTAATTGACTTTTTCCCCTCCATACTTGACCAAGTTTCATTTAAACATGCTTCACTTAGAGCTCTACTTAAATTTATACTTTGTTGTTATAAACATGGCATGCAAATTTTCAAATACTAAAAATTGATTTTCTTAAAAGCGGCACAAGTATTAAACTCATTTAATAAACATGGTAAGAAACAAGCCACCGGTCAACTGGAAGCTATGACACATGCATGGAAGCTGGGATTCTCCAACGTCTACAAATATAGCTCTAAACAGGTTAGCACCACAGCAGATGACAGCCAAGAATCACAACTAAGTATGGAAAAACAGGACAGGACTTGACAGGGTCTTGCATTACCTATTGTGTCAGCTTTGCTAAATCTTCGAGTTACAACATTGTTCATGTTTCCATTTTCACAGAGCTTCAATTCTGTGAGATATACTTCTACTTTGCAGTGCTTTACAAACATACCCTGTTCTACCACCTTAAAAAAACAAAAACAAAAACAAGTTAGTATGAATTCTATCAATGTAGTTCTTGCTCATAGTAATACATAACTTTAACAAAGCTTCAGAAAAACCAGATACCCAATAAAATATAATGAGCTATTATAAACAACTTAAAGCATTAATAGTTTAAAAAGGCATTCTAATTTGTTAATATTCTGGTATGCCATAAACAATAAATTTATCTGAGTTTAATTAAAATTACTGTACACTGATTTTCTCTGTACAATTTTCACGTACAGCTTTGAATAAACATACAGACAGATGCCTACCTTTTTAACAGGGCTCTGACACAGAAAACTTAGAAAGCTTTGTGTAATTCTATCTACAAGGTCTGTTACTACTATTTATGTTAAACTGTGTCTTTTAAAATGGCCGCTCTGTTCCTCTAACAGATATATTCGTTTCGCTCTAAAATGACTTTGTCTGACCTTTAAGTGGGTACTTAGTAAGTCTATGCAGCACACAAGCAAAATAAACAAAAGCAGTCAAGCATGTAAAAGCAATAAAGTATAAGACATAAAATATTTATATATTAGGTTCACCTTTTAAATGAGTATATTTCCTTTTGCTCTTCTAAAGGTTAACTGTAGGATGTCAGTCATGAACACTGTTTCTGAAAATAGGCACTGGCCTGATATGTGATACATTAGACAGATATGGCAAAAGGGAGGCTCCAAGGACTTACACGAACGAGCAGGTTCATATCAAACGCAGTACAGGAATCACAAACTCCTCTTTCACTTTTAGGAAAAACTGTTTCAACCAAGGGCTTTTAAATATTTTATCTTGAGTTCTTTGTATAATCCAAATGACTTTACTTTCCCAGAGGTGTTCTCTGAATCATGATTGTTGCAAATCTTTCTAACAGTTTTACAGATTGTATATCTCACATTTTAATAACTTGACTCACAGTGCAAAACTTTTAAGTTCTAAGATGCCTTAACACCCTTTTGTTTTGTTTTGTTTTGTTTTGTTTTGTTTTTTGGAGACAGGGCTTCTCTGTATTGTTTTGGAGCCTGTACTGGAACTTGCTCGGTAGACCAGGCTGGTCTCGAACTCACAGAGATCCACATGCATCTGCCTCCCGAGTGCTGGGATTAAAGGCGTGCACCACCAACGCCCAGCGCCTTACCACTCTTAACACAGAGTTATACTGTTTAAGAATGTAATAATATACTGAATTTCTATAAGATTTTCTTGTAGCTATTTGATAGTAAATAAAAAGGCTGGGAATCAAATATTCTTACCAACAGTAACTTTGGGACTGGGATTCACATTTGAATAAAATAAAATACAATAAAATATTTCTCCCAATATTTACATTTAGTTGTAAAGGTCCTCCTAAGAATGACTTGACCTATTCCCTTTTCTTTTGTTTGCAGAAATGCAAACAGTTTCACTACATAATCTAAGGTAGCCCATCTCCATCTCCCAAATACTGAATATTGAGATCATAGGCATATGTCAGCAGGAACCATGTCTGGCTTAAACATTAGTTTAAAGTTTGATTTTTATCTCTTCTCTGGTTTTGAATATTTAAAATTGTACTGCTATAAATAATTGGGGATCAAGTGTCTCTTGGTTATTAATTTCTAGCTTAACCCCAGGAGAGATAACTCCCCCCATCTGACATTTTGTGAGTTTGTCTGATGATCTAGGATTTGATCGATTTATCAGGAAAAATCATGAAGAAAATGGCATCCTTAACTCCTAACAGGTCTTGTAAAATATTTCTGTGAGACATACAGCAGCCCGACCTTTGGCTCTAACATTACTGAGATCATGTTTTAAACTCTGCTGTATTTAAGCACTCCACCCTTAGCTTATCATCTTTATACACAGACTATAGGCACTACAAGTGGATGTTAGGCACCATTTTGGGAAATCACTGAATTCATGATACATTTTTAAATCTTTGTTTATAGTAGAGACATTTGCAACAAAGATCACATTCCTATAGTTCCCAAGACGTTCCTACTTTTCCTTTAAGTCTTCATTGGTACCCTCCTCAACCTCCAAATTCTCCTCAGTCTGCTCATGGCCTTTGAGGCTTTTACTGATACTCATGTTTTACACCTTCTGATCACTGTACAGTTGAAGCCACCATAGCTCCTGTTTGCTAGCACTACAGGTATCTAAACTAGTATGTACAACCTACCGATACATAATGAATTACATTAAGACTTCACTAACTACAAACACATCACAACATTTCTGAGGATCAAAAATCTGTGAGCAGTTTAGCTATGATGACCTAGGTTGAGATTTCTCATGAAGTTTCTGTCAAGCTTTGGGCTAAGTTTCAGTTATTTCAAGACTCACTTAGAACTGATAGTCCACTTCACTGACCAGGTGAACCCCATTCCTGGAGTACACACCTGTACAGTTCAGTTCCCCATGACAGAGATACCTGAGATATACACTGCAGGATCTCCCATAACCTAATCTTAAAATATGTCAACACCAGGTGTAGGCAAACACACCAGTATTCTCAAACTAGGGTATTAGCATTAGGAAAAGACAGGAGGATAAGCAATTTAGGTCTTTCTATTTTCTTCTTCTTTTTGAAGGATCCTTCCCTCAGTCATAATCCTGGATTGGCAGTTATTTTCTTGTAGTGTACTGAAAATACTATACTGCTTCCTGGCTTCCCGTGTTTCTGCTGGGAAACCATTTCTTTGACTTACTCTTTTTGAGGACAATGTATCTTTTTGTCTTGTTCACTTCTGACTATGTGTTTATAGTATTTGTGAGAATCAGTGTTTCCTGACTATAATTGGGTACCTTCACAGCTTGGGAACAACTTCAGCTATCCCTCTTCAGGCATCGGCTCTACCTGCCCACTCCCGTCTCTCCTAAGCGTCTAATGATAGGCACTTATGCTAAATGTAGTCACTATACCAAGCGCAACTTCACTTTTTAAAGACAATCTGTTCTTCAGTATAAATTCTACATTGCCCATTTTCTACTAACATCAATTGGCTTAAAATTCACTTTTCAGTTCTTTTTCCCATTATAATCAAATGTAATGTATATTACTATTAGTTTCAGAGCATTGGGATCTTGTTTAATAGTTTTACACCTCTTTCCAAATATTATTATTTTTTTTGAGCCTACTAAGTCTACATTATTAACTATTCCTTAGGAGTCTATCTCTATTGGATAAGTCCAGTTTGGCTAACTACATCTCTTGCTTATTTCCATTGTTTTCTGGTTAGCTTGTTTTTAAAGCAGAGTGCCTGACACTAAAATTGAGGAAATTTAAAAACTGAGTTACTTTTGTCTTTGTATCACAGATTCTTCAATGTAGTCAGAGAATGATACAATCCAAAGCTAGTTACCAGACTCTGTAATAGTTGTTACTATGTTTACTTCTTGAAGCAATGTTGTATCAGTAACTTAGGGTAGAGTAAAATGCAGTTTCTTAGACCTACTCATTTAATGTGGAGGGAAGATGCATCTCTAAGAGGGATTCCAGGCAATTTTATGTATATTAACACTTGAAAATTACTTTACATGCTGAAAAATTTGCACTTACCTTATTAAGTACAAATGTATGACCTTCTAACAGACTTCTCAAACCTTTTCTTATAAGTATTTGAACTTTCCATGATTCTTACTTTAATGTCCTTAGATTTGAAAAACCAAATTTCAGTAAGTCCTTTTTAATGGACTAAGAATTTTAAAAAAGCAATGAATTTGTTGGTAGACCTTGTTCCATACTGAAACTTGTAGCATACAATGTGCTCCAGGTATAAGGAAGAAAACACAATACACACATACACTTTCCTTTAAGAAGTGTTTTGGCACTCTGGAGGCAGAGGCAGGAGGATCTCTGTGAGTTCAAGACCAGTCTGTTCTACAAGAGCTAGTTCTTGTAGCCAAAGAGAAACCCTGTCTCGAACCCCCCAAAAGGAAGTGAGTTTGGGGGGGGGAATAAAAGGGTAACAGGGTGACTACATTCGTAGTACATTGCCTATCCATTCATATGAAACTATCAAAAAATTTAAAGGAAGAAATATTTTTAACACACCAAGGCACTCAATTTTCCAAGAACTGCAAAACAAATAGACCTATACTCATTACACAAATCAAAATAAATTATTCAATAGATATATATAGTCAGCTTATTTATCTTGAAGTTTGGTATTCTCCTAGATTAATGCCAATTTTAGATCCAAAATGTTTTAGTATTTCTAGACTATAATTGTAAAACTTTTAGAAAGATAGAAAAAAATTTATGTTTTCATTTTAGAGTATTTTATGTTGCAAAAAACATTTCTTTACCTTTTAGTTTATTTTTTTTAATTCTCTTAGAAAAAAAAGCAGTGTATATACAAAACTGGCCACCTCTTTTTTTCCTTACATCCTCAACTGTAAAATAAAGATATTAATTGTGTTAACCAGTTAATCATGAGTATTGCTCTTAGAACAGTGAGAATGTAGGTAGTTTCTATGTACGATAGTAGCCATTAGTATCCAGTGTACAGGAATGTTTTTCTGGCTCTTCTCCTAGGATGAGTTAAGAAGGCTTCAGAATACATTGAGTTACAAACGTGAGCTACTTAACAAAGCACATTTATATTCAGTTACTCCCAAATATACCTTTCTTGCTATTGGCTCCTGTCCTTCCATTAGTGTGTACCAGCTGACAAGTTTATTCCAGCCCTCAGTCGGCAGCAGTATGTAATCCAACTCATCAATAAGGTGCTCCTTAAGTGACTGGGCATCACCATCTACAATGGGGAAAACAAGCTCAGTATGGAACGGGAAACAGTACCGTCTTTCAATACACTGTTGCACACACTATAGACTACTGAAATTCAGGATAAAGACTTTAAAGTTACTTTGTAAAGCATCTGCTTTAATCCAGTAGCCCACAATCAGGATTCGCTCCCAAACCTAAAACCACGGTGTGTATAGTACTTCTCATTCTGAAATGCTTTAACATATCTAAGGTAAACTCAGAATTTTTGTGTAGTTCACGGCAGAGACCTAGGAACAATTTGTTTAGTCACATCAATGTCACTGCTCCATTCTGAGACTCTATTAATTGGTCCTTAAGTTTCCAAAGCACTCTGAAAGACAGCTATCTCATTGACTTCTAACTAGCCTGGAGGGGTTTTCTCGATCTGAGCTGACTTTATCCATCAGAGGAGGAGCACTGCTCTCCGTGGCATTTCTATGATGGGAATATACTATTCCTGCAGGAAAAATGCTCAAAACGGTAATAACAGAGCTATTGTCCTTTTAGGATTCACCTGTAGATTTCTGACCTTTGAGAAAGCTATGTTTTATATAGAAACAAAAATTGGAAAGTTGAATTTTACATGATCTTCAATAGAAATAAAATGGGTACTAGCTACAAATGATTACATTTATTGTGCATGCATGGTACATTCACATGTGTCATGGTACACCTATGTCATGGTACACCTAGAGAGAGAGGCAACGTGTGGCAGTGGGCTCTCTCCTTCCATCACCTCCTCAGTCCTGGTGTCTAGTACCTTTACCAAATGAGTCATCTTACCAGCCCTGAGGATTAACTTTAAACACAGGCTTTTAAACTGTGGTTTTAAAGTGTAAATTGTAAGCAAATACAATTTGGAATATGTTTTCAGAAACTCCAAAGATGAAGAAAAGTTATGTATGCTAAGTAAGCAAAATGTACTTTGAGACATCACACAGCTGATAGCTGTGTCAGACACACTACTGTGAATTCTGTAAACAACCTTACAAGATAAGAATATATCCAGAGGGGCCGGAGAGATGACTTAGCAATTTAGAGCAGTGGCTGCTCTTCCAGAGGTCCTGAGTTCAATTCCCAACCGTTTATAGTGGGATCTGGTGCCCTCTCCTGGCATAAAGGTGTACACGCAGTTGAATGCTTCTAACTTTATTGAGACAGGTTTTACTACCTAGAATATGGTCCATTTAGGTAAATACTGTTCATATACACCCATCAGCCTGGCTAGAGATTCTGAGAGTCTTTCAAACTTTTTCTATGGGTGTGTCTTTTCTGTGTTTCACATGGAGATTATCAATTGCAAGGATTCATTTGTTTACTGTTTAATTCTGTGTAGGACCCCATAATCTCTTCCTCTATTTTACAACTTTATACACACCACAGGGCAGAATACTGGAGACACACTTTACTCCTTTTGTTCCTTCTGTGGATAGTGTCATGGTCTGAACCTTACGTGTACATGCAGCAAGCCGCAGCCTTTTTTATTTTAAATTCCCTTTCTAAGTTGGTCCCAGTAGCACCCCAAGTGAGATACAGCAGAAACCAGCCCTTCACACAGGCACACAGCTATGGACTTACTCTGCTCCTCTACTGTGGGAAGCAACCATCCTAACACTGCAGGGCCATGGCAACCAAAGCAATCTCCTTACTCATTTCCCTCCGTTCTTCACTTCTAGGCACCTAAAGCACACCAGTTCAGACACACAAGGAACCAAGACAAAACCCAGTCCCTCAGCTATTACCAATAAGCCAGGATACTGGAAGGTGCCTCATTCCTCACTAGCTTTCCTGGTAGAAAAGCCTCAGATTTGCACTTCTCTTAATCTCACAAAGCATTTGGAGCACAGCAGTCAACCATGTATTTCCCTGTTAACAGCTCTCAGACATCAGAACTAGCCTGGTCCACTCAGTGTTCCATGTGAGGTAAAACATTGGTAACTTGGCCATGTGTGGTGCTTACAAACTAACCACACTGAAATCAGGGAAGTTAAATATATATTCTGTATTGTCTGTCTCTTAAATGGAGACATTTTACTGTTATATAACCTTTTCCCCAAAAATTCAAAATACATTATTGTGGTTGCCACTGTGTATGCACACAGTGTGGGTACTTGTCCCAGTGTGGATCATGTACACAGTTTAGAGACTAACACTGTACAATCAGTTATCTCTCTCTACTTTTATGTGGGTTCCTGGGATCAAACTAGAAACCATGTACTGAATCCTTTTCGTATTTGTCAGGGTTCCAGTTATTTCAGGTCTGTGGATCTAGTCCCTCTGACTCCAATTTGACCATAAGTGGGAGAGCTGGTGTTTTCTTTAAATATAATAAGGCGTAGATAAGCACTAGCAAGCAGTGAGGGTTGTGGGACAGTGCAAGAAGTTAAGAATGTAAACAGAGACTGGTGATGACTAACTTTGAAAATATGACACAAGTTCATTAGGAAAACAATGTGTGTTATATCATTTCCCCAAAACAGTAAAATAAGTGCTTTATAATTTACATTCTTCAGTTTAATCTTTGAATCCTAAATCACAATCATATCATAAATACAAAAGAGAAATGCATCAAATACATAACAAATAATTACAGGACGTTTTGCAAATAATTATCTTTTCCTTTCCCTTTCTGAAAGCATCTCCTTATGTCTCCAAGGCTAACTTAAAGTAGTGATTCTTCTACTTTGGCCTCTTGTCCAGGGTACAGGTGTATGCTGCTTACCATGCCACGCCTGCAATGAATTTCTAACTACCAGTTTATTTACATTAACATTCCCCACATTACACCCACGGACACTCACTCATTAAATTTAATACATTTACAACTTGACTGGAGAAAAAAATACCTTTGAGAAGTCCAGAGTTGTCGATGGGTCCGGGATAGACATTTTGATCTCCCATTTGGTATTTATCCCAACTGTCAAAGCCAACATATTTTTTCCACTGTTTGAACCAGCGACTATCTACTAGATACCTATAAAGAAAAAGAAACTGGTTAAATAAAACACCTGGAAATACAAGAATAACAACAGATCAATCTCCTTTTGCTATTTCATTTTGTATTAGAAAATATATATGTGTCTCCTTCAAAGTCACAGAACAGAAATAGTCTGTAATTACTACAGCCACACTGCTACTATTACTTGGAAGGAAAGACTTCATTTGTATAAAAGATTTTCATTGTTAAATAAGTAGTTACTACTTGAAATCAAGTACTGACATAAAAATGGAAAAACAATCTCTATAGCACTTAACAAAAGCACTCAAATGATAAAAATTCAAGAAAAGCCTTGTCAATTGAACTACATATATATGTATACACACACACACACCAATCAAAAATGTAAGGTACAATGTGGTAAGACAGGAGTATAAAAATGGCTCTACTAGAAACCTACAAATACAACATGTATATCTTATATGCTTTGATGTTTCTGAAAGAAAGGAAAGCTTATTATTAAGGGCTTTAAGCTGACTGTATATAATCAAACGTAAAAACAGTTTATCACCACCATTTTCAACACTACACTTGGTACTGACTTCACACCCAGTCTCATAAAGTCCCAGGGACATTATTCTAGCATTAACCCGCTTCACCTGCAAGAAAATCAGCAGTAGAGAGGCTAATGAGAGGCTTACAGCTCTGCGTGTAACGCACATTTTCAGGGATCACCATTCTAACATTTTTGGACTTACCACACAGATCACTAGAGAAATAAAAACCTACAGTTATGTCTGAAAATAGCTAAAGCAAAGGCACCAACCTAACAAACCTTCTAATTCTTACAGAATATTCATGAGCACTTTCCTGTTCTAAAGTGGATATAAAGAATCCTGCAGTGCCCCTTCCCACTGTCAGTTATGCAACTCAGAGCACTCACACTGGAGAGCTTAGAGAGGTGGGAATTATTAAATAAAACCATCTTCCAAAATTTAACTTAATTTAAAACCATACAGGACAATATACTAATCATTTTTCCACTGAAAATATGAGCACCTCATATCCTCACCACCTACATTCGTCTTTTAAAAACCAATACATAAAATCATTTAGCAAATTTGACTTTTCCTCCTTTGCAATTTAAAATACTAAAGCATGTGACTAGCTTCCTCTAAAGATAAATGTCACACCAAGACATTTTCCCTATTTCATTCATCTATGCATTTATCATTGTCCCAAGTCTACAGTGTTTTAATTACCCTAATCCTAAGACTGATTCAGTTTAGTGTTCTAACTGCCTCAGATACATGTGGCCATTTGTGTTTTCAAAAGAATTTTAAATAAACTTATCAGGTAACCCTCTCCCATACACAGAAAAAGGAGATTCTGATTAGAGTTGCACTGAACTTAATAGAATAACTTGGGGGGAACTGTGGCTTTAGTCTTCTGATCCACGGGGATAGAGTTTTTCCTCAATTACGCAGGTACTGTTTAATGTCTTTAATAAATGCTAACAAAATATTTCCATTATCAAATAAGTAGTTACTACCTGAAGTTAAGTACTGACATAAAAAATGGGAAAATAACCCCTGTAGCACTTTACAAAAAATTTCAAATGATAAAAATTCAAGAAAACCCTTGGCAATCAAGCAAAGAGTGAAAAAAATTATAAAGGATGTCAGTGTCTCTATGAGCATCTTACTTTCCCGGCAGGAATGGTAGCTAATGTTTGTACTCCTGGCACCCAAGAGACTCAAGCAGGAAGACTCTAAGTATGAGGCAAGCCTGTATTTCCAAGCCAAGCCAGAGAGACACACAATGCTGTCTCAAAACCAAGCCAAACAAAGATCAGTTTCCAAGCAGTTATGGTGTATAGTTTTTAGTAGTTAGTGAATAGAAATGATCAGTTTTATTACTTTAATTGACATAAAACCTCTGTATGTTTATGGGTACCATGTGATGTGCCATACATTTACACAGTGAAATGTTTAAATCAGCAAAACATGCTTCCCTAGAGCACTAATCAACTCCTTACAGTAAGATTTGAAGTGTTTTTTTTTTTTCCTAGCTTCTGGAAATACACGGTACATGATCATTTCTACAGCACTGTAGTGCACACCAGCACTTAGTTCACACAACTCAGGGTCCAAATGATCACTTTCCCTAGCCTCTGTTAGCATCCTACTCTCACTGCTACAATTCTTTTAGATTCCACATTTGAGTAATTCATGTTCTTGAACCTGTCGTATTTTACTTAGATCATGTCTGCTACTGCAGATTCCAGGATTTTATCCTTCTGTAAAGGGAAGAACAGCATTCCCCTGTATTCCTACATCACAATTTCTTTAGCCGGTTACTGGGTGTAATGATTTTAAAAAAGCAAACAATCTCATGTTCACCAGCTGTCTGAATCCTTAGTAGTTTTATTTTGTTGGAAATGTCCTTGAACTTTTCCTTTTCTCTCAGATATACAGCCCAGTCTCACCTGGATCTCATGGATCCTCCTGCATCAGCCTCATGAATGCTGGGGTTACTGGCATATGCCACCACACGCTGGGCTTCTCTTTATTTTTTCAGTATAGGAAAGTTAATGTTGCTGTAGACAGTTTTCTAATCCAGTTTTCACTTCTATTATCCAATCCCTGACCAGGACTGCTAAACTAGGGTAGAAGACGAAAGAAACCTTCTTTGTTGAGACAAACCACTGGACAGCCCTGGTATACTTTGCCTAGGTATGAAGACCAGGCTGGCTTAGAACTTCTGAGATCTGCTTGCCTCTACCTCTCCTGTACTACCACAGACAGCTAAAAATAAAACTCTTGTTTTTAAGAAGACTATCTAAACTTTTACCATCTGATAAGATAATTTGCTATAGTTTTTGATAAATGTTATTATGCTAGAGAAACTACCTTCTATTTAACATGTTTTTATGTTGTTATGATTAAATATTGAATGTGAGTTTTTTGTATTTACTATGTTTTTTCCTTTATTAAACAAAATTACGGTAACTTTTCATTCCTTTATTTTTAAAAGGTTAGTTTTGTGAGGATGATGATTTGGAAGTACTTACACTGAAGTTTGTTAGGGAGTCAACATTTGCTTTGATCTCCAGTTAACTTTCTTAAATACTTTTATAATGGAGATAGATACCCTAACCAATTGCCTTAAATACCTAATAGCATTAAGAGCAGAAATGTGAACTTGAAATGCCATTAATACTATAATTTAAAATGCTCTACACTGAAAATGTAGAATTTATGGAACAGTATTGACTTCCTATATACTGACACTGTAAGAGACTTTCCCTTTGGTAACTAGTTCTAGCACTAGGTTCTCTTGAAAATGTTTATGTTTCTATTATAGACTCTGATGATTTATTTACAGAACTGTGTAGAAATGTCTTGGAAATCTGAACATGCCAAGATGCAACTGTAATGCCAGGTGAATCCTAAGGACAGCGAGAACATCATCTCCTATCTATTAGGATGGCTGTTATTCAAAGAGTTGGAAAGGATGCGGAGAAAGTGCAATCCCAAAATGGTGCACTGTTGTGGCAAACAGAAAGGAGGATCCTCAAAATAGTTAAAAAAAAAAAAAAAGAATATATATGATCCAGCAATCCACTTCCTGAGATACATCATAGGCACCTCCATGTCCGCTGCAGCATTAAGAAGACCCAGAAACCTAAATGTCCACAGACTGATAAGCTGGTACAGAAAATGTGGAACACACCTACAAAGCACTATTCAACTTGCAACAGGAAGGAAATCCTGCTATATGCACTAACCCGATGAACCAGAAGGGCTTGTACTAAATGCAACAAACCAGTTTCTACACACAGGAGGTATGTAAAACATTTACAATCAAGGGACATGAGAGGAGAAATAACATGCTGCTTGGCACCTACACAGGCTCAGTTAAGCATGAGAAATGAGCTCAGATGACCTATATGTTACAGTTAATGGTACTGTACTGAAGGGCTGATCTCATGTCAAGAGTTCTTATTACATGGCCATGAGATAGTTAAGTGGGAAGACATACGCTACCACATCTGGCAAACTGAGTTCCACCCTGATATATACATACTGCGAGAAGACAACTAATCCTTCAGCTTGTCCTCCTCTGAGTTCCACATGAGTGCTGTGGGTTGCCCACATACTACTCCAAGTCAACAAGTAATAAATGCTTCTTAAAAAGTTCTTATCAAGCCAGGAGGTAGTGGCACACGCCTTTAATCCCACAGCACTCGGGAGGCAGAAGCAGGCGGATCTCTGTGAGTTCAAGGCTAGCCTGGTCTACATAGTGAGTTCCAGGACAGGCTCCAAAACTACAGAGAGAAAACCTGTCTTGTTAAACAACACAAACAAAAAAGTTCTTATCACCATACAAAAGTAATAGGCCAGGGTCCAATCTGAATACAATGGAAACTGCATTGTACACTTAAGCAATATTTTATGTAGAAACAGGCAGAACTAGGGCGAAGCAAGTAACATACCTCTGAACCTGGAAAATGAATGGTTCTTAAATCTGGTGTTCTAGAAGGATGGGTAAACACAGAAAACAACTTGCCTGTACTTAGCCTACAGAAATGTACAAGTACCCACAACCCAAACATCAGTCTTAATTTACTATGTGTTATAAACTAAATACTGTGCAGCTGCTATTAAGATATCCCAATGCATGCTGCAAAATCCACCTAGCACCAATTTACAGTAACCCACAAGCTGTAATAGTTCTCAATTCCACCTATAAGCAAATCTCATCTGTCACAATAAAATTTCATATTTATTTTGGTATTTATATATTTCTTAACCACTTAACTATTTTGAGAGTTGTGCCCTAATTTCAATTCCATACTCATAATTTAAATTTTTTATTACTTAATGTGTATGGGTATTTTGCCTTCATCTATGTCTGTTTAGCATATGCACGCAGTGCCTAAAGAGGATGCAAGACCCACTGGGACTGGAGTTGCAGATGTGTGTGAGCTGCCATGTGCCCCCCCCTCCAAGTCCTCTGGAAGAGCAGCCAGTGCTCTCGCCTTCTGCATCGTTTCTCCAGCTCCATCCCTGGTCAATGTTACCCGTGATCCTTTGCATGGCAGGGTGGTTTATAGAAGCACAAGCTGTTACAGCAAAGCTGTTGTAAAATTATAGATGGGTGAACACAGCTAAGTGTTAGATTCCCTGTCTGATACTTCCCTGGGTTTACCTGGACAGGACTAAGTGTTAGAGCCCCTGCCAGATACACCCTGGGTTCACCTGCACATGCACAAGCACATACATGCATGAGCATGCTTGTAGCCACACACACACACACACACACACACACACACACACACACACACACGAGAGGGGGGCAGAAAGAGAGAGAGACACACACACACACACACACACACACACACACACACACACACACACACACAACCAATGGACACATGGAGGCCAGAGAACAACTTTCAGAAGCTGATTCTCCCCTTTCCTGTGGGATCCAGGGATGGAACTCAGGACACCAAGCTTGGGAAGCAAGTACTTTTATATGCTAAGCCATCTTGCAGACCCTGGAACCTTCTGTTTAGCAAAAGCTACCACCAAATAAAGGGATCAGTCATAGACTGGAGAAAATATTTATACTGCATTTAGCTAACAAAAGATCAGGTTTTATTTAAAAACTTTAAGTGAAAAAGGAAAAGAAAAATAGGTAATATCTAGAACAGGAAATTAGAATAATTTCCATACTGGATGATAGATACTCAACATGGTAAAGGGGGAGATACAAATTAACACCACAAAGAAACACTTTAATATTTCAAATATACCAGCTGCCAATATTAAACATGAAAGCCATGCATAGTAAATTAAGAATTTCTATGCTGTCAAAGAAGCTTGCCACCTAAGCAAAAACCCTAACTGCAGAAAATAACTAGACAATATCTATTAAAGATGAAGATGTATCCTATAGTCTTATACAGGGAGACTGTTAAATTCTACCCTACAAAGACTCTCGCTCATATTTACAAGAATAAACTGGAAAGAATATTAATAGCAATATAACATGATGAAAGTTGGGGAAAATTCTGACATGCACCATTCATATGGAAATTCACATAAAAATTTAAATAAAAACTAGAAGTACATGTAATAATATGAATAAATCTCAAAATTACAATGTTGTATGAAAAAGGCCACAAAAGGATAATTCCCATTACAACATATATTAAGGGAATGTACATACATGCACACACAGTACAAGCACAGAAAAATTGAAGACATGCTATAGATACTGTTACATAGCTCTGTGGTTATGTAGTAAAAGTATGAAGACACTTAAAAAGCTTGACTCCAGAATGGTGGCTGTTTCAGCAAGAGCAGGGAGTAGGATTTGGGAAACAGGTGAAATTCACCTATATCTGTGGGAGGTAAACACTGGGCTGTTTATTTTCTTCAGACAATTCTGCCTTACTCATTAGGTGAGGAGATAGCTTCACTAGAAACTTTGTAAAAAACCTGGAAGGGCTGATGCCCTTCCCAATATCATGCTTCCTTCTATAGAAGGACAATGTAACTCTTTAAACTTTACGGCCTAACTAACAACCCTGTCTCCTTGGAGACTTTTCCAACACACAGCTTTCTTCTCCCCCTGAGTTTTTTTTCAAGCAGCATATAAACACAGGTTTCTCTTTTTCTTCTATCACTCCCAACTCACCTACTCATTCCCTCCTGGCTCTCACTTTTCTGACAGCTTTTATAATCAATCTTCACTTTCTTTTTCCTCTGTTTTCACTTCCTCTCCAACCTAGTATGGTAGGTCTGTTTTTCTAGGCCAACACCAGTGGCACACACACACTAAAAATGAAAAACCCAACCAGCTCACAATTTACAAACCTACCAACCCTGTAAAACTTTAACTTGTCAGTCTATTGTGTGTGTGAGCATGAGTGTGCGCATGTGCAAATGCTGATTTTTAGTCTGTCCCCATCAGAGTGCTAGTGTCACCAAGACCTACTCTGTGCATCTCTCACTGTGTGTCCTCTTGGGATACTGTAACTCACACCAGAGATCCCAACACCTGCAGAGCAGGGATAGCTCATTTCTTGTTATTTCCAATTAACAAGCCATGTCAACTAAAATCTCCCATAGACACCTCAACCCCAAGTTATCAACCTTCACATCCACATTCACTAATTTTTACTATCATTTAAATGAACTATTCACTAGTGATTTAAGCTAGAAGTCTAGCTCCATAATATGCAAGCAGTAACCAGGTGCCTTCAGAACATTTCTAGCCATTTGTAGCTCTCCTCTTCATTACCATAAAATATCATATTTGTGTGCCTCACCACCTCCATCATTTTTAGTGATACAAATTACTGAAACAGCTGTTTGATTTCTCTCTGATCCACATTTTCCTCACTTAAATTTGTTCTCCATTCTGCCACTTGCCTTTAAATGTTTTTTGTTGTATTGAGGGTGGGGTATGGTAGGAACTACTGAGCAGATATGGAAGCCAGAAAACACTTGTGGGGATTGGTTCTCTCATTCTATCATGTGGGTCAGGGATAAAACTCAGGTTGTCACATGTGGTATAAAGCACCCTTACTTGCTGGGCGATCTTACTGGCCCTGTTGCAAGACTTTTTTAAAAAGCAAAATTATGTTCCTTTATATATATTTTTTACTTTTCTTGGAAGACGTTCTCATGTATCCCAGCTTGACTTAAACTTTCTGTGTATCCAAGGATGCCTTTCAACCTCTAGTCCTCATGCCTCCACTTCCTGAGTGGTAGAATTAAAGGGTGCCATCACCATACCCGGTTTATGCAGTGCTGAGGAATCAGAATCAAGGCCTTATGAATGCTAGGCAAGTGTTCTACCAACTGGATTACAGTCCTAGACCATTCTTTTAACAGTCCTAATAGCTACATTACAGAATATATATGCTGCACACTTACAAAAATACATGTACAGTATCTTCACATTTGTTTACTGTTTTTTCTTTCTTTTATATAACTTAAGGGGAAATTAAACATTTTCCTAAGGCTAACTATGCTTCATTGGATTGAACTAAGATTTTTGTTTATTATTATTTTGTAATAATTTTATCATTATATACTTGTTACAGAATGTCTGTATGTGAAGAGAAATGGGATTTTAATAATAAGATTATACTTATAACTGATTAAGAATCTATCTGGAAATTGTCAGCATAAAGATATTCAAATTAAAATACTAAACACACATCGACTACTGCTCTAGTTCTCTAAATCCTCCCCCTGGGGCCTCCCCATACTTCTGCTGACCTCTGTTATACCTGGGACTACTGCTAAATAACTTATTGGCTCCTGTAAAGCTTCTTAAAACTTTCTGAATATGTATAGAAATACTAAGCAACAAACGAAAACAGTTGAAGTCTTACCTCCCCATACTCCCACAAAAAACAAATCTGAGGGTTTTGATGTTATTACTGTTGTTACTATAGCATTACTATATTTGAAGTCTATCTTAAAATTAACTACATTCCAGAACCACTGAAAATTACTGTCCAGACCGCAATACTATACTGTGTTTCTTGGGGCTTGCAAAATTTTCAGCACCACAGAACTTTTGTATATGGTGGTCATATGACCACTGGCAGGAGCTGGATGCCCGTTCCACCCTAATGGGAGCCCAAGAGACAAACTCAGGTCATTAATGCTCTTAATAGCAGAACTTTTTTACCCAAGGGAGCACTTCAGGTGCATCTGATATTCCCAACAAGCTCTGTGGGTGTGTGAACAAGTGTGCATGCAGGGTATTTAGTGCTTTAGTATAAATCAAGTCTTAGTTTCTCGAACCAGACTCCAGTGTTTTAGTAAAACCAAAGACAACTAGGAAGTAGTTTTCAAGAAAACCAGTGGCCTGGTTTACTGCCTCTTTCTATCTTTCAGATTTCAGGCATTTCTAACCTATTTTCTGCTATGCATCTTAACTCCATCAGTGAGAAAGAACTAATTTTTGTGACCCATTTTTAAACCTAAGCTAAGACAAATAAGGAATTCAAGAAGGAGGCCAAGTACAACTGTTCTGTTTGCCCAGAAGGTAAGTATGCACTCACTGATGCCTCAAATATGGAGGTCACCACAACTCACATCAGAGTTTGGATAAGCATGAGAAACAAGAAAGGAGCAGTAATTACTAATGCCTGATCTTTAACATATAAATTCTCTCATCTAGTTTTGTATAACCTTTTTACTGTTGGAAGAAAAACTAAGGGCAGAGGGAAGTATGGAAGAAAGGGAAGGAATAAAGAGAAGAACACTAAGACATATCCAGATAGCCCTAAACAAAAAATCCTGACAACCAGCCTCTCTTAAAAAAAAGTACATCATATGCAGGCACACATAGTCTTGAGGGTCTTTGCATACTCTTGCCCTGAATTTACTGTTGCATAAATATTTATTTTAAACATAATAGTATTCCCAAAGCAAATCCACATTCTATTGGATGTTTGCAAACTTTAAGTGTGAATAACTGCTTTTTTCACTAGAGGAAGCAGTGTGGGGTAAGCACCCTTTCAGGATGTCACTCAGTTTCCAGTTTGCTGAGGGTACTGCAGTGGTTTTTTGACCTTATTAGACAGAAACAATGGAGATGTTTTTGTGATAGTCAGCACATCTATCTATCTATCTATCTATCTATCTGTCTGTCTGTCTGTCTGTCTGTCTGTCTGTCTGTCTGTCTATCTATCTATGCATTCTTCACCGTTTCATATGATGGATGCCACAATGTGTGCGTGTGGTGGTAGGTGCTAGTATTCAGCCATCTGTACTGGCTTACCCTTGGGACACTGGCAAGATTTGCCCTCAGCTGCAGCCACTAAAAGCAACACCTGTGCACATTCACTATGCTCCCTTTTAAAAGGGTCCTGTCTGCCTCCCATTCCTCACTCCCTTCTCTCTCTCCCCCTCTCCTTCCTCTCTGCCACTGCTCCTGTCCCTGGTGGCCAGTTTCCCCTCCCTTTCCCTTAATAAAAAACCCTTCTGCTTGAACCCCGTCACCACAGAGTCAGTCAGTCAGTCAGTCTCTCTCTCTCTCTCTCTCTCTCTCTCTCTCTCTCTCTCTCTCTCTCTCTCTCTCTCTCTCTCTCTCTCTCTCCCCACCATTTTAAAAATCACCACAGTAAAGTAGGAGGACAACTTGCAAGAGCTGGTTCTCTTTCCACCATGTAGGTCCTGATACTCAAACTTATATCACTAGGGTTGGCTGCAAGCCCCTTTTTCTGCTCAACCATCTTCCTAGCTCTTGCATAGGTTCTTACATATAGGTTACTTACACAGTAAATAGTGTTTGTACCTTTAGTCCATATAAGGTAAAGATTTAGGAGAGAGAGATCTCTGGGTAAAAAGACATACAACATTCACTGTGTGAATACTGTCGACTTGTCCCTAAGAAGTGTGTGTGTGTGTGTTAATCCTAGAACAAGATTATTAGTGACAATAAGGTGTAAAGAAATACATATACATATACTTAAAATATCACATCATTTCAATATATCACACTAAAGTAGGAAGGACAAAACAACTAAAACAAAGTTGCTGAAGGAGTTTGGGCAGAAGTGGAAGGTGACTGCTAATTATATGGTTTCTTTTGGGATGATGAAGCTATTCTAAAATTGATTATGATGCACATAACCAGAGAATTGCTCACTCTTAATGGGAATATTGTGTAGTAAATAAATTACTTCAAAACAAAATTGCTATATTTGTTTTTATAAATCCAAGTGTGGATTATACCTCTATACTAAGAAATGCCTTTACAGGGATCAATTTTGAGTTCTTGAAATGAGTATCAATAATCAAGGAAAGCGGCAAGATGGCCCAACAGTTACAGGTGCCAAACCCGATGACCTGAGTTTGATCCCCGGGACTCCCATAAACAGACTCCAGTGAGTTGTCCTCTGATCTATACTCTCCACATTTGCAACCTCACACATATAACCACACAAACTTACACAATAAATATGCATGATGACAAATTTTAGAAAAGAATCAGGAAGATGTATTTGAAATAAGCAAAGTGCAACCTAAAGTCCAATAATACAGGAAACAGAAAACCCACCTGCATCAAGTGAGAAGGTGTAAGAGAAAATTCTGCAGGTTCCCCACATGGACCACAGTTGAACACGGTGTTTACCTAGCATGACAACGTTGGCACCTCTCGATTCTAATACTGTTCAGTATCTACTTTTAGAGAGGTCATGACTAGGGCTCAGTCACTCGAAGGAAGGTATTGTTAGAGTCTTATGGGGGCTAGACTGCCTAAGTTACATCCCCCTCCCACTTATCCAGTACACGAGTGTGTAGATTTTATTCCAATTTCTCTGTAAAAATAATGCTACTTATTTCATACATGTAAGAAAGCTCTTAATAAGTGAGCAACATTTCTGTAAACCACAGCCACAGATTTATATATCCTCTTAGAATCAGAAAGTTCAACACTAGATTTATTCAGTATGAATGAGTTTTCTATCTTTATCAAAGGTAAACTTCTTGACTAATCTGTTACTTTGCAAAGCTGTAAAAACAGCTTGACAGTAACAGAAAAAAAAAGCCAAATTATCAGATAAATTATCTTTTGCCAAAATAAAGGACCCCATTGCTCTTTTTCATGCAAGCAATGAATTCCGTCTTGAATATGCCCAGGCTTTGATTGAGCCATCCTTATAACTTAGAATAGTCTGGTCTCAAAGGCACTCTTGAGTGTCTGAGAGCCTCTGGGGACTTTCCCCCACAAAAGGAGACTTTTTGTGGGTACTTCTGCTATACAATTTTCTGTAACAATGGAGAATTACCCCCAGAGGCTGAGTTCACCAAACTCAGAGGGTGGAAGGGGTCCTTGGTATTTTCAGCTCTTCCATTGGAAAGAAAGCAGCCAGCACACTCCTTCTGTTTGGAAAGTGATAAGGAACTGTGTAGGAGGCTGGGGGACAAGTCACGTGGTGTAGAAAGTCCTCATGTGGGCATGAGGAGCTGCCCTAAGTTCCTGGAACCCTACTGGAGATAGCAGGCTGGCATACAGAGATGAACAACACATATTTAAAGGTGAGGACCAACAGTCAAGATTGTTCTCTGAACTCACATGCACTCATGACATGCACACACCTGCACTCACTTTCTTGAATAAAAAATAAACAAGCAAATCCATGTAGAATCTTAGCGAAGGAAGCCATTACAAACAGTAATCAAATACAAATTGCTCCTAAAAATGGTTTCTATCTTATCTCACAATTTGAATTCATTAAAGAGGAATTCTTGATGCCTTCCGTACATATTATAATGTGTATTAAAAACTGAAGTCAATTACTATTTTTACTAGAAACCTATTTGAGGTTTCTTTAGCAGTAATTTTTTTGTTTGGTTTGAACTAGATAAAAATTTACAGAAATTCAAAGATGAATCATCTCCCTATCTAAAGACTAGAGAGAAATAACTTCAGGAGAATAAATAAACAAAGACTGTGAATTAAATGGTAACCCAGGGAATGAAAAAAGGGGGACAATCCCAGCACTTAGGAGGCAGAGGCAGGTGGATCTCTGTGAGTTCGAGGCCAGGCTGGACCGACAGCATCCAAAACAATACAGAAAAACCCTGTCTCGTAAAACCAAAAAGAAAAGAAAAAGAAAAAAGGGGGACAAGCTGAAATGATACTACTCAAGGGAAAATAAAAACAAAAAGCCCTAGCAATTTGAAAATTTTTATATGAAAACTAAGAAAGTCTAAATTACATTCAAGTAGTAACAGCATCGAATTATTAATTATTTTAGAATATATGATTTTAGAATTATAAGCAGGTATTTAAACAAGCTCAGCAATCCAATGGAGATAAAGGCATGCACTTTAAGAGCACATATGCATAAGGCATTTAGAATAGTGGCTGGCACAGACGAAGCAAGTCAATAAATGCTCAATTGCAGTGGCATTATCATGCGAACCACTGGCAAATCAATTAATTCCTCACCTACAGGAAAGAAATACAAATATATTTTCTGATACTTCTTTTAAGGGTCATAAGATGTTTACACTCAGCCTTTCTCAGTTGTTTTTAGGAAGCCCTCTTAACTTCTCTGATCATGTAACCTACAGTTTTGTCTTACCTTCCAATAATATGACTGATAGGGCTAGTGATAAAGTGATTCTCCAGGTGAGAAAAGAATCATTTTAAATTCATAATGAAACAGACATATGCAATGACAGATAGCACAACTGACTGTTGAGCAGCAATGGCTCCATGAGGTTTATCCGATTTTTAGAACACATGCGGTGTCAACATAGTTATACCTACACTTTCCATTCTCTTAAAAATGACCTTTTGACTTTATAAATTCATAAACACAGTATCTAAATTTTTTTCAGTTGGCAAACATGGATCATAAACTGTATGCTTTTAAAATGCTAGGCTGTTCATATGAACTTCATGTGTCTGTGGCAATAAAGCAATGCTTTTAAAATCTGGATAGAATACTATCCTAAAATGCCCTACATTACAAGACCTTAGTACAGGTTTGTTGTGGTATTTCTGTAAAACAATGAGAATGGGTCTATCACTTCTAATAGACATTTAAGATTACTGATAATTACAACTCAAAAGCCTGTATCAGTAATGATCACAGATAATCTCGTCTCAAGAGTTTCCAATAAAAATAACAATTGCTCTATATATCTGGTTATTTGTCTATTGGTCTTTAACCATGATTTAATTTCCAGAAGCAAGATGCTAAGATTTCCTACATACTCCATCACATATAAACGAACAGTCACAAGAGACAAGTGTGGGATAAAATGAAAGAATTGTGTTGCTAAATATAAAATGGGCTCTCTCTAAAGAGGAAAAGAGTCTTTTTTTCTCTCTAAAGTAGAACTATTTTAAATGAATCTTTAAAAGAGGCAGTTTAGCACAGTGATTTAAGGGCATGAACCTAAGGTCCTAGCTACCTTTGGCCAAATTCCATCTGTTGTGTGAAGGTCTCTGAGTTTAGGGTTCCTATTCTGTCAAGTGTTCCTTGAATTTCAGCAATGAATGGTTAAGTCAGCACATACTTGGAACAGCACCTGGACACTTCGATTTTTGAAATGTAAAACTGTGGGCCATGGTTCTACAAGCTGACTTTTTCTTGTTATACTTACACAAGCAAGAATAATAACTGTCACAAAAACACTTTGTAAAAAGAAAATCATATTTTAAGTATACTGATGGGGAAATTGCATAATTTGGAGGAAAACAAAAAGCCTGAATGTCGTGAAATAAATTAAATTAGTGAGTATCTCTAGATTTTGGCCAAAAAGGACTCATTTAATCCTAGACTCACTAATGAAGGGTTAAACTAAGTGAATTTGCTTTTTTACTATTTTAAACATCTAAAGTAAGAATAAGCTTTAATGGAACTTTCTATTTTATTTTTACTAAGATGCCAATATGTCAAAAGTTTTGCTTTCTGTTTTCATTTCCTGTAAGTGATAAAATATATGCCCAACTTGGTGGCAAACACCAAACTTCTTTGGTTAGCATGTACTTTGGAATTTATGTCAATGGTGTCTTTTTGGTAACTGAGAACATTTCTTTTAATGTCTGTCAGATTATCTTGTTAGCTTCAAAGTTCCACAAGCCTAAACAATCAAAGAAAGTCTCAAAGGTTCCTAGGTAAGACTGAGGGGAAGGAAGAAAGCTCCAAGCATGGAAACCACTGTCTCCTGTCCAAACCTCACTGATCAGATTTTTTGAAAATGTATTGACACAAAAATATGGATGTGCTAAATGACTAAACACAAAGTAAGGTTATTCTCCAAAGTTACCTTAAATCTTCTAGACTTACTAGGGGTTATGCAGACATAAACAAGCCAACAACAGCTAATTTGGTTAACTACACATTGCTACTAATAAACACAACACAGGAATTACTGAAACTGGCAGATACAGTTTAGTAAAACTTTACACATCTATTTATATCAGGTTCATTTTGAGAAAAATCTCAAAATGGAACATTTTACAATCCAAAACTTTGCTTGTATTTCAACTACCATACCTTAGGCTCCTAAAGACCTTACAGGTAATTAAACATGAGAATTAAGCACTTTTCTTTTAATCTTACCAGAAAACCAACCACCACATGTATCTTAAAGGTGTCTTTAATTCATCCTAAGCTTAACTTTAGTTTTTCAATTCGTTTGCTGTAATCCCTAAATTATAATTTAACTTTGTTTATGGGTTTCTGAAATGTCTTGTCAGAACTGAAACAGAGATTAACAAATATTATGAAATGATTGTTTTATTCCTTATGACTTATTTTGCTATCTTACTTTTTATAGGTATAACTCTTATCAATGTCAATGAACTTCTTATTACAAACCAATTTTAAAGAATGTTTCTCTTCATCTCAGATTTGCATACTCCATTTGCAGTAAAAAAATCACTCACTTTACAAATAAACAGAAACTGGTATTCAGGCAGAATCAAAGAATCAAATCATTTTATTTGCCTAGGTATCTGAGTTGGTTATGGCTATAAGAAACTCCCATTTGCAAAGTGGTCAAGAGCTAATTGGTGAAATTTGACACACCTGACTACAATTTCAAAAATCTGTACTAAGTTCAAGACTATGGTAAAGCTATCTTTTTTTTCCCCTTAGCAGCCCAATCAGCAATCAGTTTTTCAGAGATAATCATATGCACACGCCAAAACAATGTTCCATTTGTCTATGGCCAGCTATAAAATGACAGGATTTGACTAAATAACCCATAAGAGGTAATCGAAAATCTGAAGTGTTTTTTTAAAGAAAATTATTAAGTTTCACAAGTTCAACAACTAAATTATCATTAAACATTCCTATCAATTTAGAACTTGCAAGTTCATTATCAAATTGTACTTTGCAAATTACTCTCCTTAAGACTCTGAACCACACCTTTGCCCCACACTTTTTTTTTGGGTGGGAGTTCATCTCCCAATTTACACATAAACTGATTCATGCCATCAAAATGATTTCTGCAAATTCCTAATGTGTACCTGCATTTCTCCCTTCTTTTACACCAATAGTTCTCAACCTGAGGGTCGGGACCCCCCAGGGTAGTTTCACTGAGTCAGTCACCTAAGACTATTGAGGAAAATACACTACAATTCTTACCAGTAGTAAATTAGTTATAAAATAGCAGCAAAAAATGATTTTATGGCTGGGGTCAGCACAGCATGAGAACTGTATTAAAGGGTGGAAGTGTTAGAAAGGTTGAGAAGGACTGATTTACACAAGACAGAAAATTAACAGGAAGGTTAAAAAAAAAAAACTTCCACATTCAGTTGCTGCCCAAAAACTGGCCTTCAGTTTCCTTTTCGAAACGAAAGCCCTGTAATAACTCAATATGAACTTCTACATTCTAACATAGAACTATGTTTTAACAGTACTTAGTTCTGTTAACATAAAACTACCTTTTAACAGTAAACATGTCAAGAAGTAAAAATACAAAGGCTTAAAAAGTACCCAACTTTATAAAATGTTTAATGTCCACAATACACTTATTTACTAAATCATACTGTAGCGTCAACACCAATTATACAAGATACTACTCAGAACACAAAAAAACATTAAAGAGAAAAATATCCAGACTTTAAATATGGAGATTTCTATTTTATCGATAGCCACGTTTGTATTTGTATGAAGCAATAAATTCGATTTTTAAAAAAATATTCTTCAAAATACGAGAGAACCCAGTTTCGACTGAGTAATAAGCATGGTAGAAACATTAGAATATAAGCGGTAATGACTTAAGCCACTGAAAGATCACACCGTTTGCTGTAAAGCAACAAGTGTTTTAAGTCATTAGGGGTCTTAATTATAGAAAGTCTATGCAGCCTTACAAACTAGTATCAAAGTACTTAAATTCGGGTTTCCAAGCTGTCACCTATTAGTTTACTTGAAAATGCTTTCAATCCCACAGCATTTGTTAGAAATTAAGGGCAGGGGGAAAAAGATTACTAAAACGCAGTATTTCGTGAGTATCATTTCCGAACATTTAACTGTATCAATATTGAGCAAATACAGTAACATTGTTACTGTCCACTTCACAGATGAGTACTGAGGTGCAATGGCTTAAATGAAGTCACACTGTGAGGTTAAAAGGTGGAAACTGAAACAAACCAGTTCTAAGACTCTGCACTAAGTCACACTGGAGTATCTGAACCAGTACTTGGGGAAGCTATAAAACCACTGGCATGGCGACAGAGGGAAGGGAAAGTAACTAAAAAACAAACAAACAAACACACTTGCCCTTCCCCTAATTTCCCTTCATATGACACATCTACGTATTTATTCTGCAACAGCTTGGGCTAAGTATTAACATTTCTACGTGCTTCCTCTTGCGTATAAGCACAGTACGTCTTTTTTTTTTTTGGTATTTTTATTACAAGTCTGAATATTAGCAAGCTATTTAAGCTTCAAGCGGACTTATCTACTTTCTGCAGGCCTACGCTACCCCCCCCCCCAACCGGAGGGGAAGGGCTGTGCACTTCTCAAACAGCAACGCTGCCGGCTTCTATCAAGCCAGGGGCAAAGCACAGGACCACGTGGTGTCCTCTCCTTCTCCCTCTCTCTCAGAATCCCAAGGTCCCCACAAGGCTCCCTCCTTGTGTGACAAGGAAGTGGGAACTAGGGGTTTCCTCTTTAAGTGGACCCCTGACACGGACCACCTGTGTGGCACCCGCCGCAAACATCCTGAAAGCCCGAGTCCCGGAAGACAACCACAAGAAATCAGAATAATGGGGAACTTGGGGGTGCCGGCAAAGGGATGCCCGGAGGAGCGCGGCCAGAGAGAGAGATGGCAGCGGCGGGACCGGGATCTGTCACATAAGAACTGTTAAATAAATAAGATAAAAGCTCACAGTGGCGGACCCATGCCGAGCCGACTGCACCCTCTCTCCGGGCAGGCCCGATGTGGGAGCGGCTCCGCCGGAGGAGGGAGGACCGGGAGCCGCACGAGCCTCAGCCGCGGCTCAGCTCAGCTCCGGGCTCGCACCGCCCACCGCGAGCCCCGGCCCTTCCCTCCGCGCCGGCCCAACCTTTGCCCCCCACATCTGCTGCCCCGGGCGGCCGCCGCCGCCGCCGGGACCCGTCCGCACCTGTCACCGAGCTGGAGACACCAGCCCGCGCGGCTCCCGCCCAGCTCCGCCACCGCCTCGGGCCAGCCGCGGGCCCCGCGACCCCGTTGCCTTACCAGGTGTCCCCTTTGCGGAGCGAGGTTTTGAGCAGCGTCGCGATGTCAGAACGCTGGGTGTCTAGGTCCGCCGCTCCGCCTTCCGCCATCTTCTTCCACTAGCGGCAGCGGAGGCGGCAGCGACGGCGGCGGCACGCCCCGGAGCATTGTGGGAATGGCGTCCGCGGCCCCGCCCCGCCGCCAGGTCCGTACCAAATGGGACGCGAGGGCGGGGGAGCGGGGGGCGTGGCTCGGCGCCCCGGCGCGGGGAGCGCAGTCTGGGCGCGCCTGCGCCTGCGCACTGCTGGCCGCTTCGGTTTCCCGGGCTCGCCCTACGCTCCCCCGGCGTGGCAACCGCTGCCGCTGCCGCCGCCCCGGAGCTGTGCGTTTGCACGGTTCTCGCTGGGCGCGGCGCTCTCTCCTCTCCCTGGCCTTGCCATGGCCGGGCTCTCCTCGCCCGACTCGCCCCTCTGCGACCGCAGCCGTCTCCCCAGACTCATTTTTGCGGGTTCACTGCCGCTGGAGGAGGGCGGGGCCGGCTGAGAAATGGCAGAAAGCGCGCAGTTCCGTGACTTGGGGCTTTGGCTTTCCAGCCGCAGAGCCCAAGCCCACTGAATGTTGGCACAAAGACCGCTCTAAAACCGAAGGTTTGGACGTAGTGCCCCTTCCTAGGTTCCTTCCAGTTCTCGCATTTTTGCTGCTGGTAGGGACCTCACATACCTTCTCATACCTTGCAAGGGCTCTTTGTGATGCCTCCTGTGTGTGGCGCGCGCAAACACACACACACACACACACACAAGTAGCTGCAGTGCAAAATACGTCCCAGTTTCTAGGTGAACAGACAGTGAAAGATGTATTGAATATGACCAGGTATTGAAGGAAATTTAAAAACAAAACATGGGGGAAAACCTCATTAGTGTCAAATTAGCATTTCTTTTGTTTAATTTTCTTGGTGTCTATTCCCCAAGTTAGACTAGATAATATAAACTGTATCTGAAGCCCAACAACTACAAGCGGGGAAATTGAGCCTCTTAAAAAGCAAATGCCAAGGTCACACGGCATCTGTGAATGCAAGGTTATCGCCCAGGTTCCAAATCCGAAGTACTCATTACCTACATGAAAGTCCCTAAAGCCCCCTCCCTAAGCCTAACTCCCTAAGCCTAAACATTTCTTTTTAGAGTGTGTGCGCACTCGCGCGTTTTAATTTCTATATTTGTGTCTACTGTTATGCTACATCAAATGTAAGCAAATGTTTCAAAGTTAATTGTGGCAGTTTTCCAAGAATGAAGATAGTCACCCCAGTATAGTGGTATGTGATAAATTAAAAAAATGGCCAATGATCTCTCCATTTTTAATGCCTCTTAGTTGTTGGGAATTCTGTAGAGATATGCGTGGGTGCGTTAGCAGGGAGCTGTGAACCCTTCCACATGAAAGCAGCATTGTGCTGTTGAGTTGTCAGCTTGATACAAACCAAAGTCACTTAGGAAAAGTGAGTTTAAGGGATTGCCTCCTTCTGAGCAGCGTGTGGGCCAGTCAGTGGGGGGCATTTTCTAGTTTTATGATTGTTGTGGAAAGTTGTATACGAGAACAAACTGAAGCTGTGGCGGTGGCACTCCAGGCTTTAATCCCAGCACATAGGAGGCAGAGACAGGTGGATCTCTGTGATTTTGAGGCCTGCCAGGTCTACAAGAGGGAGTTCCAGGACAGGCTCCAAAGCTACACAGATAAACCCTCTCTCGAAAAACACACAAAACCACGCTGAACAAAGCCATAGAAGCACGTCAGTAAGCAGTGATAGCTCATGGTCTCTGCTCAGTTTCTGTCTCTAGCTTCCTGTCTTGAGTTCCCATTTTGACTAATCCCAGTGTGGGCCACCACCCAAACCTTTTCCTCCCCAAGTAGCTTTTGGTCAGGAAGTTTCATCAGAGCAACAGAAGCAACCTAGGACAAGTGTATATTGGTGTCCTGCTTTGGGTGTGTCTCTATTATGACTGCTTGCTTCTGTACAGTTCTTTTTTGTGTTACTTCAAACTCAGAGTCTAAAAGGAATTTCCATTTACTGCCATTTCTTGTGTTATTTGAGCACTCCTGATTACAAAACGGAGTTTTTCTAAGTGCGGACATTCTCAAGGACATCCCTCCCCCCCCTCCCCTTTCTACCACTCTGTGAAGTAGAACAAAGGAAGTTTCCAAAGAGAGGCAGTGTGATATGCAAAGAGTATGCTGTATCCACACACACACACACACACACACACACACACACGACTTCAGACCTCTAGGTGCCAATACTTAATCTGTAGTTCATTCACAAATTTAAAACATATAACTTATCTTAACGGATCTTTAAAAATTGTACTACATTTATTTTCTGTACGTGAGTTGAGTGTGTGTGTGCAACAGCCTGTTGTGGAGATCACAGGTCAACTTGCAGGGGTCTGTTCTCGCCACAGTATGGGTCCCCAGGGATCAAAGTCAGGTAGTCATGATTATACCTGCTGAGCCAAATTGCCAGCCTAGATTTTTGTTGATGTTTTTTCAAGACGGGGTTTCTCTGTATTGCTTTGGAGCCTGTCCTGAAACTCACTCTGTAGACCAGGCTGGCCTCGAACTCACAGAGATCTGCCTGCCTCTGGCCTCCTGAGTGCTGGGAATAAAGGTGTGCACCACCAACACCCAGCTATAGATAAAAAAAAAAATCAAAACAAAGGGGATGTCATGTATTCCAGGTTGACAGTGTAACAGAGGAGGACTTTGAACTTCTCAGATCTTTCTGCTTCTACTTCCCCAGTTCAAGTCCAGCGCATCCTGCTTGCTTCATAAGCACCCTACCAGCTGAGTTCCATCTCTGGCCCCCATTAAGGATTTTTTTTAATGACGGTTAAATGAAACAAAGTGTGTTTGTTGCCTGGGACTTAGTAGCCAATCGATAAATGTTAGTAGGAAAAGTTGGATAAATTATATAGCATGTGTATCATATCTCAATAAAGCTATCCTTAACAAAGCATTCAGGATTTTAAAGGTAACACTGTGTTGTCTGCTATTTTATAAGCAAAACAAAACCAAGATATGATGCATTAGTCACACCCTCTACTAGTTTCCCTTTAAATAGAAATGAGGCCTATAGCCATGTAGCCAACAAGAAGAAACCCCCCAAACCAACCAAACAAACAAACAAAAAACCCTTTGGGTGTGGTTTCAGGTGCAGCTTTGACCCATTATAAGGGAGAGGAAGGATGGGCTTGTGTTCTCCTGGGTTGTGGACACCTTGGGCAGGGCGGAGACTGCATGCATCTACTGTAGTAGGAAGACTTCAGCGGTTATTCACTCTTATCTGTGTAAGTGCTTCCCTAATAAGCACCTATTTATCATTTATCTTGGGTCTGGTGGACTCATTTAAACCCTGCCTTCACATCACAGTCAATAAAGTAGTTACACTGTTTTATTTAATAAACAATATCATCATTGCTCCCTGCCTTATTCCTCCAAGATGGGTGTTTCTCTGAATCTAGATTTTGCCATATTTCAACTGGATTAGGAGCCAGCAAGTGCCAGGAATCCTTTTTAAAAAATTAAAATGGTTTCCATTAACATCCCTCTTGAATAGTAGATAAATGGAACAACACAACCGCTAAGTCACAGAAATGTTGACTATAAACAAGGGATTGCTATTGCTTCTATAGAATTACTGTCTTCATTGTTGCTTCCTTGATTGACTTTTTCCAATTGTAATCTTTGGTTGGTGATTGTTATTTTTTATGTATTTATCGTGTGTGTGTGTGTGTGTGTGTGTGTGTGTGTGTGTGTGTGTGCGCGCGCGCGCGCGTGCGCAACAGAGAACAGAAGAGGGTGTCAGTGTCTTCTGTCTCACTCTCCACCCATTTATTTGAGGCAGGGTCTCTCCCTGAATCTGAGACTGGAATTTTCTTGAGTAGGTTGGAATCTCAGTAATCGTTCTGTCCTGTCCCTCTTGGAGCAGGCATGCAGGGATTATAGGCATGTGCTGGTTGTTCCAACTTTGGTATTCATCACTGAACAGTGAGTCTCAGACTAGCTGTTCTTGATCATTAAGAAACCTAAGGGAAAGGAGTAATGTTGGACACCAGAAGTAAAACTTATTATGGGTAAAGTGGATTGTACCTAAAATGTGCCAGTTTTGAAATTTGAGCTATTCTAGGGAGGATTTTTTTGTTTTTTATTTTGTTTTGGTTTGGTTTGGTTTTTTTTTTTTTTTTTTTTTGAGACAGGGTTTCCCTCTGTTGCTTTGGAGCCTGTTCTGGAACTTGCCCTGTAGACCAGACTGGCCTCAAACTCACAGAGATCTGCCTGCCTCTGCCTCCTGAGTGCTGGGACTAAAGGCATGTGCCACCAGCGCCCGGCCCTAGGGAGGATTTTTTGATCTCCCAATTTCTCTTTCTTCCAGTGATGTCAGAACATTCCCTTGTTCAACCTTGAGAAATTCCTGTACGGAACAATTAAGAGATAAGGCTTCATGTGGTAATACTCCTGAAGAGACAAAGACTTAAAAGCAAGGTGTCAGTTTAGCAAAACAACAGTGGTAGGTTCTCCTCCAGGGCCCATGGTCATCTATCTCCACCACTGGTTCTTGGCCAGGTTTATGGTAGTAAGAATGAGTTCTGTGGAGCAGGCATAAATCTAGTCAGAAAATGTGTGGTTATTGCCATAATTAGCACACTGCTGTTGCACCAGTGGGTATAACTTGGCTGCTAGGTAATTATTTTGGCCTCCAGGGTCTATAGCTGGAAAGGAACACTGAAGACTGCCCTCATCCCCCAGATGCTTGTATTGCCTCCCACCACTCCATGATAGCTGGCTTGAAGGTGCTGAGAAACTCCCAACACAGATCCAGTATGATTTCTCAGGGTCCTGCAACCCAAGTATGTGTTGTCTTCAAACAATACAATCTTGTAAACCAAGGGCCCTGGCATTACCCTGTAATGTGACAGTGGCCTCTGGGATTCGCTGACCAAGACTTACAAGGAGATATCCTATACCTGGTTCTGAAATTTTCATTTCATAATCTTTGGCTGCTGGTAGAAGTGTTACCCAGTTGTTCAGGTTTTGGTACCACTACGGAATTGTCAAAGTTTAAAAAAGAGAAAAGAAAGGGAAACCCCAAGTCCTGTGGTGTCTGATGAGCTTTTTCAGTCTGGGGTGAACAAAGAAATATATATATATATACATATATATACATACACATATATATATCACTATGTTTATTAATAAAATTGAGTGGAAGTAACCAGTTCTGAGATCAGCTTTGCAACTTTACAGTGTTGTAGCATTGGCTTGATGAACCCCAGGGAGAATCTATGTGACGTCCCACGTTTCCCTTCTCCTCAGATCTTCTATGACTTGTTCCCTCTTGTAACCCCAGCACCCACTCATTCTTATTCATCTTTCAGTTTTTTCCGTTATGTAATCTTGTTATTTCCCATCTCCCCACCAGCTCTCTGAACAACTAGAAGGCAGTGAAAGGTGGAGGAGTAGAGCAAACACCAAAATAGCATGTAGTAAAGTGTTTAATCTGTTAATGATATTTTGAAACTTGGAGTGCAAATAAAAATTTTAAGTGCCACGATGCAGCTTTTAAAGCTTAAGAAATACACCAGCTCCTCAGAAAAATGTTGGGTTCTGATAAAAAGAATGAAAAAGTCATGAAATGAATACATTTCATCTTAACAGAAAAGCCAGACTACTTGGATTTTCAGTCTGGCTTGGTGCCACTCACTAACCAAATACTTTTGCCAAGTTATTTAATCTCTGTGAGCATTTGCCTTCTCCTTGTATCATAAGGTGATTAAACAGTATTGGCTAAAACAAATGGGCTTGCAGAGTTCAGATATGCCTAATGTAAGTGGGCGAAGCAAATCTGCATTGGGCTAATAAGGAATTTGGGGGACTCCATTGAGCTATACACCCCAGCTAAAGGTATTAAAATGAGAGGAACCAGAGCAAATGACATTTTATCTCCTTCTCTGTAAGATCAGGAAAGTTTAATTTCAACATGAGAGTGAGGGCTGCATAGTAATATTGGCTGCTGTTTGTACTGTCCTTTTGAGAAGCTCACACAGAAAGCTTTGAAAAGCTATACTATAGCAAAAGTAGGCAGCAGACTTCCCTATCCATCTCACTATATGATGAGACAACTAGGCTGATGTTGTTTTCTTTTTTAATTGTTTTGCCTTTTAAGCTACGGCTATCCTATTCAGCAACGGCCACTTCGAGCTACAAGCAGTGGTCAGGCCACAAGAACTGAAGCATGAGGGAAATCTGTTCTCTCAGGCATTGACTCTTTCAAAGCTACCAAGGAAACTTATTTAAATCTCTGTCCCACCAAAGAACTCAGGAGTCAAAGGTTGAGGCAGAATCCTTCCCAGAGAGACTGAATAGCAAGCAGCTCATCTCTTCATCTCCCAAGAAGTCCTTGTGCTTTTCCTTGCCCCTCTTTATAAACCCTTCTCCACTTGGCTCCTCTCTATAACTTTCTGTCAGCTAGTTGTTGACTCAACTTCCTAACCGAAGGTGAATTTTATTTAATCAAACACATCTTTGCATCATTAAACAAATATTCCAGAGCATAAACAAAAGTAGCACACCTTAAAATAATATTCTACAACAGGTTGATTTTAATCACATCTCAGAGCTAGTCTAGAGTCAATCACAAAAAAAAAAACTTTGATAGAGAGTATAGTCTCTGGGGTCTTCATATTAAGTGAAATATTTGTCAATGGCAGGAAACTTTTCCAAAAAAGAAATAACTTAGACTATCCAACCAAGAACGATATAAACCAAACCAAAGCTAGTATTAGCAAAAATCTTTTTTACGTTTTTTAAAAATATTTATTTTCATTTATGTGTGAGCGTTTTGTCTGCATGTAGGTATGTGTGCACGATACGCATGCCTGGTGCCTGTGAGGGTCAGATGAGGGTGTTGTGTTGTTTGGAACTGGAGTTACAGATGGGTGTGAGTGCCAGGAACTGAACTTGGGTCCTCTGTAAGTGCAGGGAGGCCCTGAACCTTCCCACTAATCTCTATTGTAATATTTTTATTTGTTATTTACCTTTACGGACAGACTTTATGGATGTTAAAAAACTATTTAATAAAAAAATAAAAATGTTTAAGTAGCAGCCCTGGGTCCTTTCTCTTTCCCAAGCCTCATAGTGGACAGGGCATAGAGAGCTAAGATAAGCAATTTAGGAGATGCTGGTCCTGAACACAATAGTGATCCTAACATGTACCTCACCATTTTCCCTTTTTCTCATTTCATTCAAAACTCTGAAAACATTTTATGTTGGGGGAACTGAGAAACCTATTGTTGTGTCAAATTCTGAACCCACAAAGCGGCCCATTTCGATGCAAAAGCAAAGAGTCTTTTATTGAAGTTATTTAATGAGCTAAACCCATTAACTTGAGCCCTTCATCCGTCCACCATGGCTGATGGCTGGAGAAAGACCCCGAGCAACCTCAAGGCAGAGATCTTAAAGGGCAGCATAAGGGGAGTGTCTAGGGCGATGAATGTGTCAGGATTGGTGTGCATCCAGGTTTGGATGAACTGCCCTGTGTTGATTGGTTAACTGGTTGTTATGGCCCATAGGCCCTCCCAGGGCAGTTGCTATGCTCTGCACATCACTGTTATGCACTTATCCATAAAGCATACCCAGAGCCGTAAAGCACAGCCCCGCCAGATTGGTTTCTTGCCACAAGGAGGGCATCTGACCTCCTAGTGACCAGGACAGGAGCCGAAAGGTCATGCAAGCACATGGCAGCCTGCCATGGCTGCTAAAACGGGGAGACTGGTCACTACACTATAATGCCAAGGTGAAGTAGAGAAAGTGATGAAGAACAGACTCTGCAAATGACCCAATTCCAGAGAGATTAACACTGGGCTCTCCAGAGAGAAGACTGAATTATTCAGCTTTTCTCTGTGGACGGTGCTTCTTTTCAGTTGGCTGGGGGAGCAAAAAGATCTAAACTGCTTACAAAGAGTTTTAGAAGAATATAATAGGGAGGCAGGACAAAGCAGCCAGCATCATCGGCCGCCATCCCGGTCTTGCCACTCCCCCCTCCAGTAGAGAGATGAGTCCCAGAGGCTCTTCTAGCCCACCTTCCCATCTTCGAGTCCCCTGACCTTCTGCCGTCAGACCCTTCCTGCCAACAAATCCTCCAGAAGGACCTGGAGGCAGTACAAAGCAGCCCCTCTACTCTCCAGGGGAGAGGGGGGAGGGATGGAGGGGGAGAGAGAGACAGAGGGAGAGGAGAGGATAGACCCTTGAACCCATACTCACCAGGAAGAGGGAGAGACCCCACCTATACACACTGGACAAGACAAGAACATATCCAATAGCAAGATATGAACATCCCAACGCAGATGAAACAGAAGAGAATGACCTTAAAAACAACTTCATGAAAATGATAAAGGCTCTCAAAGAGGATATGAGACAATCCCTTAAAGAAATGGAAGAAAAAACAAACCAAAAAATGCAAGAAATCAACAAATCTCTTAAAGAAAGCAAGGAAATCCAAGAAAAAATCAAACAGATGAAGGAAACAATTCAAAAAGTTCAATATCTGAAAACTGAAATAGGAACAATAAAGATAATGCAAACTGAGGGAATTCTGGAAATAGAAAAGCTACGTAAATGATCAGGAACTACAGATGCAAGCATAACCAATAGAATACAAGAGATAGAAGACAGAATCTCAGGCACTGAAGATAAACTAGAGGAAATAGATTCATCAACCAAAGAAAATCTTAAATCCAACAAATCCTTAATACAAAATATCCAGGAAGTGTGGGACACCATAAAAAGACCAAACCTAAGAAAAATGGGCATAGAAGAAGGTGAAGAAACGCAGCTCAAAAGTACAGAAAACATAGCCAACAAAATCATAGAAGAAAAGTTTCCCAACTTGAAGAAGGACTATGAAAGTATAAGAAGTTTACTGAACACCAAATAGAATGGACAAAAAAAAAAAAGATCCCTTTGCCACCTAATAATCAAAACACTAAATACACAGAATAAAGAAAGAGTATTAAAAGCAGTGAAGGAAAAAGTTCAAGTAACATATAAAGGCAGACATATCAGAATTACACCTGACTTCTGTAACCCAAAAGGTCCTATATTGATGTTCTACAAACACTAAGAGAACACAGATTCCAGGCCAGACTACTATACCGAGAGAAAATCACTATAGATGGAGAAAATAAGATATTCCATGACAAAACCAGATTTACACAATACATATCCTACAAATCCAGCCCTACAGAAAGTTCTGGAAGGAAAACTCCAACCCAAGGAAGTTAACAACACTCTCAAAAACATAGGCAATAGATAATCTCACTTTACCAAAAGTCAGAAATAGGGGAAAAACTTACACACAATACCACCACTAAAATGAATAAAAAAATAAACAATCAATGGTCATTAATATCCCTCAGTATCAATGATCTTAACTCACCTATAAAAAGACACAGGCTAGCAGAATGGATATGAAGACAGAATCCATCCTTCTGCTGCATACAGGAAACATACCTCACCTTCAAAGACAGACATTATCTCAGAGTTAAGGTTGGAAAAAGATTTTCCAATTAAATGGCCCTAAGAAGCAAGTGGATGTAGCTATCCTAATAACTAACAAATTAGATTTCAAACTAAAATTAATCAAAAGAGATGAAGAAGGTAATTTCATATTCATCACAGGAAAAATCCATCAAGATGAAGTCTCAGTTCTGAACATCTATGCATCAAATACAAAAGCACCCACATTCGTAAAAGAAACATTACTAAAACTCAAATCACATATTAAACCTCACACACTTATAATGAGAGACTTCAACACCCCATTCCCACCACGAGACAGGACTACCACACAGAAACTTAACTAAGAAGCAAGGAACTAACAGAAGTTATGACCCAATTGGGTTTAACAGACATCTATAAAACATTCCATCCAAACACAAAAGAATATACCTTCTTCTCGGCACCATATGAAACCTTCTCTAAAATTGACCACATACCCGGCAATAAAGCAAACCTCAACAGATACAAAAAAAAATGGAATAGCTCCCTGTATCTCATCTGACCACCATGGCTTAAAATTAGAATTCAACAACACAAATTGCATAAACCCCACAAACTCATGGAAATTGAACAGTGTTCAACTGTGTCACTCCTGGGTAAAGGAAGAAATAATGAAAAAAATAAAAGACTTCTTAGAATTCAAAGAAAATGAAGGCACAATATACCCAAACTTATGGAACATTTTGAAAGCAGTGCTAAAAGGAAAGTTCATAGCACTAAGTGTCTACACGAAGGAACTGGAAAATAGCCACACTAGAAAATTAGCAGAACACTGGAAAGCTCAAGAACAAAAAGAAGCAAACTCACCCAGGAGGAATAGACACCAGGAAATAATCAAATTGAGATCTGAAATCAATAAAGTAGAAACAAAGAAAACATTACAAAGAATCAATATAATGAAGAATTTGTTCTTTGTGAAAATCAACAAGACAGACAAACCTTTATCCAACCTAACCAAAGGGCAGAGAGAGAGAGAGAGAGAATGCAAATTAACAAAAATCAGAAATGAAAAGGGGGACATAACAACAGACACTGGGGAAATCCAGAGAATGGTCAGGCCATACTTTGAAAACCTGTATTCCACAAAATTGGAAAATTTAAAGGAAATAGACAATTTTCTGGGTAGATATTACTCACCAAAATTAAATCAACATATAAACAATTTAAATAGACCTATATCCTCTAACAGAATAAAAGAAGTCCTCAAAAGTCTTTCAAACAAAAAAGTCCAGGACCAGATGGTTTCAGCTCAGAATTCTACCAGAAATTCATAGAAGAGCTAATACCACTACTCTTCAATTGTTCCACACAATAGTAGCAGATGGATCATTGCTAAACTCTTTTTATGAGGCTACAATTACCTTGGTACCCAAACCACACAAAGATGCAACTAAGATAAAGAACTACAGACCAATCTCCCTCATGAACACGATGCAAAAATACTCAATAAAATACTGGCAAATTGAATCCAAGAACATATCAGAAAAATCATACACATTGATCAAGTAGGCTTCATCCCAGGGATGCAGGGATGGTTCAACATATAAGAACACATCAATGTAATCCACCATATAAAAAGTCTGAAAAAGAAAAACCAAATGATCATCTCACTAGATTCTGAAAAAGCCTTTCACAAAATCCAACACCCCTTCATGATAAAGGTCTTGGAGAGATCAGAGATAACAGGAACATAGTTAAACATAATAAAGGCAATATACAGCAAACCGACAGCCAACATCAAACTTAATGGAGAGTAACTCAAGGCGCGATTCCTTTAAAATCAGGAACAAGACAAGTTTGTCCAGTCTCTCCATATCCGTTCAATATTGTACTTGAAGTTCTTGCTATAGCAATAAGACAACAAAAGGAGATCAATGGGATTCAAATTGGAAAGGAAGATGTAAACTTTTCAGTCTTTGAAGATGATATGATAGTCTACATAAGAGACCCAATGAATTTTACCAGGGAAGTTCTACTGCTGATAAACACCTTCAGCAAAGTGGCAGGATACAAGATTAACTAAAAAAATCAGTAACCCTACTATATATAGACAATAAAGGGGCTGAAAAAGAATTCAGAGAAAGATTACCCTTTGCAATAGCCACAAACAACATAAAATACCTTGGGGGTAATGCTAACCAAACAGGCAAAAGACTTGTATGACAAGAACTTTGAGTAATTAAAAGAAAGAAATTAAAGAATATATCAGAAAATGGAAAGATCTCCCATGTTCTTGGATAGGTAGGATCAATTTAGTAAAAATGGCAATCTTACCAAAAGCAATCTACAGATTCAATGCAATCCCTATCGAAATCCCAGCACAATTCTTCATAGATCTTGAAAGGACATAGATCTCAACTTTATATGGAAAAACAAAAGACCCAGGATAGCCTAAACAACCCTGTACAATAAAGGAATTTCAGGAGGCATCACTGTCCCTGATTTCAAGCTCTACTATAGAATTATGATAATGAAAACAGCTTGGTGTTGGCACAAAAATAGACAGGTAGACCAATGGAATAGAAATGAAGACCCTGATACCAATCCACACACCTATGAACACCTGATCTTTGACAAAGAAGCTAAAACTATACAATGGAAAAAAGAAAGCATCTTCAACAAATGGTGCTGGCATAACTGGATGCAGACATGTAAAAGGCTACAGATAGATCCATACCTATCGTCATGCACAAAACTTAAGTCCAAATGGATCAAAGACCTCAACATAAATCCAGCCACACTGAACCTCTTAGAAGAGAAAGTGGGAGGTACTCTTGAACAAATTGCACAGGAGACCCCTTCCTGAACATAATGACAGTAGTACAGACACTGAGATTGACAATAAATGGGACCTCCTGAAACTGAGAAGCTTCTGTAAGGCAAAAGACACAGTCAACAAGACAAAAAGGCAGCCCACAAAATGGAAAAAGATCTTTCCCAACCCCACATCAGACAGAGGGCTGATTTCCAAAATATATGAAGAGCAGAAGAAGTTAATCACCAAAACACCAAATAATTCAACTAAAAAGTGGGGTGCAGAACTAAACAGAGAATTCTCAATAGAGGAACCCTAATATCAACTTTTACTAAATGCCCATGCACAATGAACACCTAGAGCTTATATACTGTGCTGATTATATTTCAGCCATGCCACATAAGTGACAAGTGGCGGTTGACAACTAAACAGTTTCTAGACAAGTTTCTGTAGAGCAGTCATTGATCCACAATGCAGAATAAACTCTATAAAGACTTCCAGTAAAATCTCTGAAGCAGCTTAAGGAAGTTAGGAAAGTCACCCAATGAATCTAGCCCAGTAAAAAGAACCAATAGGTTATGGATATGGACATAAAGAAAGATGTTTCTTATGAAAGACTGGGGACTAAGATACCCCTATTCTTCTGTATCGAAATGGAAAAATGTGGTATAGTTCTATTCAAACTTGCAGCCCTGAGAACTGGAAAACTAATAATAGTTTTAAGTCCCAGTTTAAATCTGAAGTCTTAAAAACTTGGAGACAAGTGTTTAATCTTTGAAGACACCAGAAGATGGACAGCCTGTCTCAGACAGAGAGACTTAGCACCTCCTCCACCTTTTAAAGTTTTGGATGGTGTCTACCCTCATTGGTGAGTGTAACTTTTACTCAGTCTATAGAGTGAAATACTAATCTATTCTGGTAGCATCTTCATAGACACAACAGACACAGAAACAATATTCTACTAGCCACATGGGCATCCACAGCTCAGTCAATTAGCACTTAAATTGACTATCATAGTCATGTATTACAGGCAGAGAAAATGGAGTCAGGTGACTCATGAGAGGTAGGTCCATAAATACATGCAGACCAGGATATCACACCACTCTTAGAAAAAGGAGGTTAGAAACCAAAGCACATATTTCAGTCTCTTTTTCTCCTTCCTTCCTTCCTTCCTTCCTTCCTTCCTTCCTTCCTTCCTTCCTCTCCTCTCTGTTCCTCCCTGCCTTCCTTTAATCCTTTCTATTACTAAAGGCATTTGATACTATTTTATATGAACAGTGGTTCCATAAGTACTTACGGAGTGAATGATTTTTCAGAGAAGTTAAAAACAAACGTGAACTATAAGTTTACTGACTGTCCAATGTTAGTGGAAGGCCAAAGTGGGTCAAAGTGTTGTCTGACCCTACTACAGACACATGAACACATACCGCCTCTAAATAGGACACTGACGGCAAGCCAAAGTTACAGTACCACCAAAGACCAACTTTGTGGACACATGACTTGCTGAGTTACTTACAGGAGAAGAGGTGATGGGTTACTTACAGGAATATGGATGACTCAAAGGCAGCTGCATCAGCAAAGGCACAGCCCCGCATGGGTGACAGACATTCATGAAAGCCAGAACCCTAGAGCTCTCTATCCATCTTGCAGCCAGCTCTATAAGTTGGTGAGTGCAGTCTCTTCAACAGCCCTTACTGTTTATAAAACTTAAATTCAGTTTTCAGACTTCTTGAGACTTTTAGTATGTTTACTTCCTGAATTTTTAAAAATTTCTATTTATTTATTTTTTATTTAAATTATCAACAAGCTTGTTTCACGTGTCAATCCCAGCTCCCTCCCCCTCCCCTCCTCCCCACCTCCCTAGCCCCCCAATATTCACCCTATTCCCCCTCCTTTCCCCATGGAGGTCTGTGAAATCATCTGGGGCAGGGTCTAGGTCCTTCTCCACGTGTCCAGGCTGAAAGAGCATCTCTCCATGTGGAATGGGTTCTCCAAGTCCATTCGTACTCCAGGGATAAATACTGATCTACTACCTGAGGCCCCATAGATTGCTGAGGCCTCCTCACTAACACCCACATTCAGGAGGTCTGGATCAGTCCTGTGCTGGCCTCTCAGCCATCAGTCTGGGGTCCATGAACTCCCCCTTGTTCAGGTCAGCTGTTTCTGTGGGTTTCACCAGCCTGGTCTTGACCCCTTTGCTCATCATTCCTCCCTCTCTGCAACTGGGTTCCAGGAGTTCACTTCAGTGTTTAGTTGTGGGTGTCTGCCTCTGCTTCCATAAGCCACTGGATGAAGGTTCTAGGATGGCATATAAGGTAGTCATCAATCTCATTATCGGGGAAGGGCATTAAGGTAGCCTCTCCACTATTGCTTAGATTGCCAGTTGGTGTCATCCCTGTAGATCTCTGGAAATCTCACTAGTACCAGATCTCTCCTCAAACCTATAATGACTCCCTCTATTATGGTATCTCTCATCCTGCTCTCCTCTGTTCTTCCCCTGACTCAACCTTCCTGCTTCCTCAGTCCTCCTCTCCCCTCTTCTTCTCCCCCTCTCTATCTCCCTGCTCCCTCTCCCCTCCCCCCATGCTCACAATCTGCTCAGGAGATCCTGTCCCATTCCCCTTCTCTGGGATACCATGCATGTCTCTCTTAGGGTCCTCCCTGTTTCCCAGGTTATCTGGCATTGGGATTGTAGGCTGGCAATCCCCTGGTTTCTCTTCAGATCGTATAAATCTTTCCCCTTTTACTTCCTTAAAGAACTTCTTGGGTAGTAATGAGCCTCCTCCAGGATACAGTGTTTCAGTTTGGTGGAAGTTGCTACACCATGTAAGAAAAAAAGGGCAGCATGGAAATCCCTGTGCTTTTACCAGAGCAAAGATTGAGTAGCAGCCTTTAGACCAGTGGTTCTCAACCCGTGGAGTTCAGACTATTGGAAAACACAGATGTTTACATTACAATTCATAACAGAACCGACAGTACAGTTATGAAGTGGCAATGAAGATAATTTTATGGTTGGGGGTCTCCATGACATGAAGAACTGTATTAAAGGGTGGCTGTGTCAGGAAGGTTGAGAACCGCTGTTCTAGACTATAGCTCTCTCCCTCCTTTTGACTGTCTCACCTAAATGATGCTGTACAACAACTCTCTCTAAATCCCGGCAGAGAAAAATAAATGCCAAGCTTTTTCATGAGGAGAGGGTCTAGCCGCAAAATTAAGACAGTTAGGAACTGCCAGGCTCTCAGAAAAAATAGACACCTCCTCCAACACTCCACTGTTAACATGCTTTGCATTTGAAAACACTAACTTCACGTTGCATAAACCAATTCTGAGAAGAAACAGGAATTGTACTTGGTGGCTTGTCTTCCTAACACTGGGGAGGCAGAGCTGGAGGACAGTCCCAAGTGAGAAGCCAGCTGTCTTCACGGTGAATTCCAGGCCAGCATGCAAGGTTAAACAGTGAGAGTCTATTTTGAAATGTCCATGCTTCCATCTAGAGGGTTCCTCTCGCTCTCCCTTCAGAGACAGAAACACAGTTGGGCTGACAGTGCTTCAAGAAAATCAAAGTTCAAATGGAAAAGCAGACACTCCGAGACCCTCTGTGGTAGTACGATAACAGCCAAGAGAATTTGTGAGCATTGTAGCTCTGTGCTCTCGGCAGGCTTTGGAGTGCCAGGGAAGAGGTCACTAGCAGGTGTTACAGTTTGAAGGCTCTCCAGGGCCTTGGGTGCCAACTGAGAGCCATTTCCTGAAGAGGTAGTTTGCAGAAGACAGGCTTCTGAAAAAAGTACAGACTTCTGGGAGGTCTCTGGAGCTGCAAGTCTTGGAAACTGGATGCAGTTACAAAACAATCCTGTTTGTAACAAAGTGTGGGGGCTTGGAGGCTGCAGTGTGAAGGATTTCCCCCTGCCTGCAGCCTTGAAGATTTCTTGGAGGCCAGAGCAGTGGGAATCTGTGAGAGTTCTCTGAAGGGTCTATCTGTGGTGTCTTCCGTTTCAGAAGAGTGTGGAGTGGGGCTCCTATGGACAGGGTGCCATCACAGACACAAGGCAAACAAATACAAATACAGTTTCTTTCAGGTTTGAACGAAGTTTAACACTCTTTGTTTTGTTTTCCTTTTATTAAAAATAGATTTTTTCACATAATATGTCCTAATTATGGTTTCACTTTCCTCTCCTCCAGATCCTCCTCACCTAACCTCCTATCCAGATTCACTCCCTTTCTATCTCCCATTAAAAACATTGTATTACAATAAAAACTAACCCACTGGAATTGGGCATGACAAACAAAAAGAAGGAAAAGAGCCCAAGAGAAGGCACAAGAAACAGACCCACTCATTCTCACACTAAGGAATCCCACAAAAATACTAAACTGGAAGCCACAATAGTTACACAAAAGGACCTGGTGCAGACATGTATGGGCGCTGAGCATGCTGCCTCAGTCTCTGTGAGCTCATATCAGCTTTGCTCTTGTTGACTTAGAAGTCCTTGTTTTCTTGGTGTCCTCTATCCCCTCAGGCTCTTACATTCTTTCCACATCCTTCCCCATGGCCGGAGGGATTTGATGAGACACTGGTTTCTGGCTGAGTGTTCCAGGGCCTCATTCTCTGCATAGCATCTGGCTGTGGGTCTCTGTGTGTGTACCCATCTGCTGCAGGAGGAAGCTTCTCCGATGAGCTAAGTACTGCTCTATAAGTATGCAGAATGCCAGTAAGAGTCATTTTTTTTTCATTTTTTATTTTAATTTTAAATAGCTTGTTTTACATGTCAATCCCAGTTCCCTCTCCCTCCCCTCTTCCCGCACTCCCCTTCCCCCCCTCCCTCCCACCCTATTGCCAAATCCTTCCACGTAGGGGATATCTAGAGTCTGTCATTTTACTCTTGGTAGGGTCAAGGCACTCCCCTAAGAGTCCAGGCTGAGAGAGCATCTCTCTTTGTGCTATAGGCACATGAAGACAGTTTGTATACCAGGGATAGACACTGATCCACAGCTCAGGGCCCCATAGGTTGCCCAGGCCTTCTCGCTGACACTCACATTTGGGGGGTCCAGATCAGTCCCATGCTGGCCTCCCCACTGTTGGTCTGGGGTTCAAGGGCACTCCCCTGTTCAGATCAGCTGTCTCTGCTGGTTTTGCCAGCCCATTCTTTGCCAATTTGCTCATCACTCCTCTCTGTCACTGGGTTCCTTGGGTTCAGTTCAGTGATTAGTTGTGTGTTTGCCTCTGCTTCCATCAGTCACAGGATGAAGGCTCCCGGATGGTTATAGACATCAAGTTCATTATCAGGAATGGGCATTCGAGGTGGTCCCTCCACTATTGCTTAGCTTGCCAATTGATGTTATACCTTTAGATCACTCGAGGTCACTCTGGTGCCTGATCTGTCTTCGATCCTATGATTCCCATCTTCCCCTATTCTACCCCCACCCCCTCAACTTCCTGTTCCCCCATGACCAACTCCCTTCCTCTTTACCCCCTCTATTCTTCCCAGGTCCCACTCCCCCCTCCCCTCGCCGTGTTCCCCATCCATTCAGAGGATCTTGTCTCCATCCTCTTCTCTTGGGTACTATGCATATATGCATATCTTTTAGGTTCTTTCCTGTTTCCCAGACTCTCTATCTGTGGAAGTGCAGACTGGCACTATCCTGATCCATGTCTAAAATCCATATATAAGTGAGTACATACCATGTTTGTCTTTTTGCGACTGGGTTACCTCACTCAGGATGGTTTCTTCCAGTGCTATCCATTTCCCTGCAAATTTCAAGATTCCATTGTTTTTTTCTGCCGAGTAATACTCCATTGTGTAAATGTACCACATTTTCTCTATCCACTCTTCAGTTGAGGGGCATCTAGGTTGCTTCCAGGTTCTGGCTATTACAAACAATGCTGCTATGAACATAGTGGAGCAGATGCCCTTGTTGTATGAACCTGCCTCATTTGGATAAATGCCTAAGAGTGGAATTGCTGGGTCTAGTGGTAGATTAATTCCCATTTTCCTGAGGAATCTCCATACTGATTTCCAAAGAGGCTGTATGAGTCGGCATTCCCACCAGCAGTGGAGGAGTGTTCCTCTCTCTCCACATCCTCTCCAGCATAAATTGTCTTCGGTGTTTTTGATTCTAGCCATTCTGACAGGAGTAAGATGGTATCTCAGAGTTGTTTTGATTTGCATTTCCCTGATGGCTAAGGATGTTGAGCACTTTCTTAAGTGTCTCTTGGCCATTTTAGCCTCCTCTACTGAGAATTCTCTATTTAGCTCTGTACCCCACCTTTCAAGTGGATCCTTTGGTGTTTTGGAGACTTGTTTCTTGAGTTCTTTGTAAATTTTGGAGATTAGCCCTCTGTCAGATGTAGGGTTAGTGAATATCTTTTCCCATTCTGTGGCCTGCCTTTTTGTCTTTTTGACTGTGTCCTTTGCCTTACAGAAGCTTTTTAGTTTCAAAAGGTCCCATTTGTTAATTGTCGATCTCAGTGCCTGTGCCACTGGTGTTATGTTTAGGAAGTGGTCTCCTGTACCAACTCGTTGAAGAGTATCTCCCACTTTCTCTTCTAAAAGTTTCAGTGTGGCTGGATGTATGTTGAGATCTTTGATCCATTTGGACTTAAGTTTTGTACAAGGCGATAAACATGGATCTATCTGCAGTCTTCTGCATACCAGTACCCAGTTATGCCAGCACCATTTGTTGAAGATGCTTTCTTTTTTCCACTGTACAGTTTTAGCTTCTTTGTCAAAAATCAGGTGTTCATAGGTGTGTGGGTTAAAATTAGGGCTTTCGATTCGGTTCCATTGGTCTACCTGCCTATTTTTGTGCCAATACCAAGCTGTTTTCAGGACTATAGCTCTATAATAGAGCTTGAAGTCAGGTATGGTGATGCCTCCTGAAGTTCCTCTATTGTATAGGGATGTTTTGGCTATCCTGGGCCTTTTGTTTTTCCATATAAAGTTGATTAATGTTCTTTCCAGGTCCTTGAAGAATTGTGATGGAATTTTGATAGGGATTGCATTGAATCTGTAGACTGCTTTTGGCAAGATTGCCATTTTTATTATGTTGATCCTACCAATCCAAGAGCATGGGAGATCTTTCCATTTTCTGGTATCTTCTTTGATTTCTTTCTTCAAAGACACAAAGTTCTTGATATACAGGTCCTTCACTTCCTTGGTTAACATTATCCCCAGATATTTGATGCTGTTTTTGGCTATTGTAAAAGGTGATGTTTCTCTGATTTCTTTCTCAGTCACTTCATCTTCTGTATATAATAGGGCCACTGATTTTTTTGAGTTTACCTTGTATCCTGCCACATTGCTGAAGGTGTTTATCAGCTCTAGGAGTAACCTTGCGGAGTTTTTTGGGTCACTTATGTAAACTATCATATCATCTGCAAATAGTGAAAGTTTGACTTCTTCTTTTCCTATTTGTATCCCCTTTATCTCCTTTTGTTGTCTTATTGCTGTAGCTAGAACTTCAAGTACAATATTGAAGAGATATGGAGAGAGTGGACAGCCTTGTCTTGTTCCTGATTTTAGAGGAATTGCTTTGAGTTTCTCTCCATTTAGTTTGATGTTAGCTGTTGGTTTACTGTATATTGCTTTAATTATATTCAGGTACGTTCCTGTTATCCCTGATCTCTCTAGGACCTTTATCATGAAGGGGTGCTGGATTTTGTCAAAGGCTTTTTCAGCATCTAGTGAGATGATCATGTGGTTTTTCTTTTGCAGATTGTTAATATGGTGGATTACATTGATAGATTTTCTAATGTTAAACCATCCCTGCATTCCTGGAATGAAGCCTACTTGATCATGGTGGATGATTTTCTGATGTGTTCTTGAATCCGGTTTGCAAGTATTTTATTGAGTATTTTTGCATCAATGTTCATGAGGGAAATTGGTCTATAGTTCTCTTTCTTAGTTGTGTCTTTGTGTGGCTTGGGTATCAAGGTAATTGTAGCCTCGTAGAAAGAGTTTGGCAGTGAGCCTCCTGCTTCTATTGTGTGGAATACTTTGAGGAGTATTGGAATTAGCTCTTCTTTGAATTTCTTGTAGAATTCTGCACTATAGCCATCTGGGCCTGGGCTTTTTTTGTTTGGGAGACTTTTGATGACTGCTTCTATTTCATTAGGGTTTATAGGTCTGTTTAGATTGTTTATCTGTTCTTGATTTAGTTTTGGCAAGTGATATCTATCCAGGAAATTGTCCATTTCCTTTAAATTTTCAAATTTTGTGGAGTACAGATTTTCAAAGTATGCCCTGATGATTCTCTTGATTTCCTCAGAGTCCATAAGAGTCATTTTATTGATAGTTTTGTTTGTTTTTGTTTTTAAGAACAGTAGTATTTGGTTTTACCCTAGTCTGTTTTTGTTTTGTCCCTGGTCTATCTTGTTGCAGGTTCTTGGTCGTCCAAGCAGTTTCTGGTATGGATCCCATCTCATGAACTGGGCCTTAAGTCAAATCAGATACTGATTGGTTACTCCCCCAGGCTTGGTGCTGCCATTGTATTAGCATATCTTTCAGGCAGGACACCATTGTTCATCCAAGGGTTTGCGACTGGCTTGGTATCAGTTTCTCTTTTGGTAGTGTGCATAACACCTTCTTGTAATAAAGACACTGGAGCATATGAGTGAAGGCTCTATGCAGGCACCAACTTGACTTCTCCATGTCCAATAAGTTGTGTGGATGTTGTTTTCAGCAATGGGGACTTGCTTTCAGTTTGTGGAGAGCAACCTATAGTCTTAGCAACATCCTGGGTTGTTTGGGTATTCTCATTTGGCTAACAACTCAATTAGATATAATCCAATATCAAGGCTGGACACTTCATTTGGTGACAAGAGATGGCCAGTCGAGTCTCTGTTTCCTTCATTTGACAATTTAAGTTAGATTGCTTTCATATATGAATATATTTTTAGAAAGTTTCTAGTGTATTAGGTTTCCATACTACCCCTCAGATGGCCCTTAATTTTAGCTGTCTCTCCCCATACTTCCTCCCTTGTCCCCCTTTTCCCTCCGCCTCTCTACTTGATCCTTCTGTTCCACACCCACCCTTCCATAACTATCTTTTCTATTTCACTTTCCTAATGAGATCTATCTACCCCACTATCCCCCAGGCTCCTTACTCTATACCTAACCTCTGTGTTTCTATAGATTACAGCTTGGCTATCATTGAGTTAACAGCTAATATCTATACATAAGTAAATATATACCATATTTATCTTTCTAGGCTACCTCGTTCAGGGTGATATTTTTCTTGTTCCATCCATTTATCTGTGAATTTCATGATATCATATTTTAATGGCCAAATAATACTCCATTGTGCAAATGTACCATATTTTCTTTATCCATTCTTTTGTTGAGGAACGTCTAGGTTGTTTTCAATTTCTGGCTATTATGAAGAGAGCAGCAAACATCCTGTTAAAGAAAGTATATAAACTTAAATTACGGAAAGATTTATTTAAGGGAGAGCTTTTTTAGAAAGGAAACATTCACTAACATAGTTTGTATTACATATTTAGTGTTGTGGTGTAGAAGAAAATTTATATGGAGTCAAGCAAGTGACAGTAGGTGTTTCTTTTAAAGGTTATAGAAATTGTGTTCTCCATTTAAGATTACACAAACTAAGGAGTCCCTCGAGAAAAACAAAAGCTCTTAGATCAGGAAGGAAGGCACCTAAGATGTGAAACAATTCTTCATCTTATTATTATAATGTTTTAATTTTTTAGATTATAGAATAATTACACCTCCTTTTCCTCCTTCCAGGCCCTCCCATGTATACTTCCTTGCTCTCTCTCAAATTCATGGTTCTATTTTATATTTCTAAATATGTAAATTCCACCTACTCAGTCTATATCATGCAAACCCTCACAAACAGCTGCATGATTACAAAGTCCTGTCCCATGATGGATGATGACATCATAGAAGCTACAATCATGGAGTCCATCTTTCAGATAACCTTTTATTTCCTATTTACTCAACATGTCCTAAATCACTTGCAGCTGCCAGCTATGTAGAGCTGTATGAAGTAAAAGCTGGAATTCCAAGGGAGGGTTCAGTGACCCTCCTCCTATGCCCATCCCTTCTACTATGTATTATTAACATTTCCACTATCTTATTTTATTTGTAATTATGCATGTCTCTCTCTCTCTCTCTCTCTCTCTCTCTCTCTTTGTGTGTGTGTGTGTGTATGTTCACATGAGTTCAGATACACACAAAGGTCAGAAGAAACTGTGGGATCCCCTGGAGCTGGAGCTGGAATTAAAGGTGGTTGTGAGATACCCTACATGGATTCTGGGAGCTGAATTCAGGTCCACTGCAAGAGATGTATGTACACTTAACACTGAACTTTCTGTACCCCATGCTCCATTACATTTACATAGCGTTAACTATTATTATACAACTATGGTTATGTCTAATCCAAGAAGGCAATTGGATAGTTATGCAATGTCTGGAAGAATAACAAACCCATGTTAACCAGCTGTCAAAACTCCCCTTTCTTGGTAAGTTGCTCTCTCTCTCTCTCTCTCTCTCTCTCTCTCTCTCTCTCTCTCTCTCTCTCTGTCTCTCGTATGTGTACACCTGTATGTTTATGTCAAGAGCCCAGATGTTGATATTGAGTGTGTCTTCCTCTATTGCTCACCAATCTTACTTTTTGAGACTGGGTCTCTCACCGAACCTGGAACTCTGATTGGCTGGATTGCTTTGTCTTGAAGCTCTGGGGATCAGTCTTTGTCTACCTCCCAGTGCTGGGATTACATTGTCACACTTGGCATGTATGTGAGTCCTGGGGATCTGAAGTCAGGTCTTCATGTTTTCATGGTAGACAGTCTACCAGCTGAGCCACCTCAACAGCATGAGCTAGCTAAATCTTACTTGAGTTAGACACAATAAATTGCTAAGAATCTTGTGATGACAAATATTTTCAGTAAATAACATAAAAGCAATATTTGTTGAAAGGGGTATATTTCTTATATAAAGAGATCTAATTTAAAGCTGGCTACTAATAACAGATTAAATATAAATATCACACAAATGTACAATAAACTTTTTACAGCCCACAAGTATAGGGTGCAAATGACATCCTGAGTGAATGTGCCTTATATGGGCACAGCAATACCAAGGACCCCAATACTGCAGCCCCATGAAAGTGGTAGAACCTTCCTCAAGAAAGTTTCAGGGGGATGGCAAAGCCTTCCTCTGGTCTGAGTGTGAATACTGACAGTTTGTGCAGAAAATGTCCATCATCATTTTCTCCCTCCAGATGTTTATGCTATGCTTCCAGCACTGGAGAGCAGGTGTTTCTGAGACCACCACTGCCAGCAGAGTCAAGAGATAAGAAGGCAGCTCCACAAGAGATAAGAAGGCAGTTGAGTTCAAATGACTTAGTAGCTGGTGTTGGTTCAAACTTTGAGACTCTGATCATGACTAGTATATTTTAGGTACATTTATAAGCACAGTCCAATCTGGGGGAAAAACGTTTCCTGGTGATAATTAATTCAACTCTCTATGTACAACAAAGCTTATGACATGACTACATTGAAACTCTTTGTAAAATACAAGTGACGTCTTCCATAAAGATGGGTCCACGAGATTAACTAAGAAAACAGGCTTAAGATAAGGAAGCTCATGATAAGAGTCTGGGGGAAGCACCAGTGTAATCTGGACACACAGACAACACAAAGTCCACCAGGCCATCAACCACATTCTCTCCCAGCCTTCTGGACAGAAAACAGGTTATGCATCTCTCTCTCTCTTTGAAGAGACAGCCTTGTGTTTTTAATATTCTTGGTTTGCCTAGTGCTTATCTGTGAGAACAAGCACCTACATGCCTCCTACACAGGAGATGTGGAGACAGGATAATTCTTAAGGCTCACTGTTCAGCTAGTCTACCTGGCAGATTAAGTTTTTCTCTCTCTCTGTCAAAAACAATAAAACAGTAGGGGATCAAGAAACCTAGCATCAGCTGGGCGTTGGTGGCACACGCCTTTAATCCCAGCACTTGGGAGGCAGAGGCAGGCAGATCTCTATGAGTTTGAGGCCAGCCTGGTCCACAAGAGCTAGTTCCAGGACAGCCTCCAAAGCCACAGAGAAACTCTGTCTCGAAAAACCAAAAAAAAAAAAAAGAAACCTAGCATCTACCCATTGCCTCCCTTCACGTTTGCACTTAGGTGAACATACTCCACATGCGCACACAAACACACAAGCTCATGTGCTTACACAAACAAAGGAAGGAATACTACCATACTCATCTATGAAGTCAGAACTACTGAAATACCAAAACTGGATAAGGATGCAACCAAAACATCAACAAAATTATAGACTTGTTTCTTTGGTGAATATAGATGCAAAAATTCTTTAAAAAATTCTGTCAACCAACTGGCAAGCTAAGCAATAGTGGAGAGACCACCTTAAATGCCCATCCCTGATAATGAACTTGACATCTACACTATATGCCATCCTAGAACCTTCATCCAGTGACTGATGGAAGCAGAGGCAAACACCCACAGTTAAACACTGAACTGAACCCATGGAACCCAGTGACAGAGAGAGAGCAGTGATGAGAAAATTGGCAAAGAATGGGCTGGCAAAACCAGCAGAGACAGCTGATCTGAACAAGGGGGAGCTCTTGGACCCCAGACCGACAGCGGGGAGGCCAGCATGGGACTGATCCAGAACCCCTGAGTGTGAGAGTCAGTGAGGAGGCCTGGGCAACCTATGGAGTCCAGGGCAGAAGATCAGTGTTTACCCCTGGCATACAAATGGACTTTGTGTGTCCATAACGCAAAGAAGGATGCTCTCTCAGCCTGGACTTTTAGGGGAGTGCCTGAATCCTGCCCTGAGTGAAATGACAGACTCTGGATATCCCCTATGTGGAAGCAAGTGGGGATAGGGTAGGAGGCTGGGGGGGATGGTGGGAGGGTGCGGGAGGAGGGGGGAGGGAACTGGGATTGACATGTGAAGCAAGCTATTTAAAATTAAAGTAATAAAAAAATTAAAAAAATTCTGTCAAACTGAATTGAAGAACATATTAAGATCATTCACAACGTTCAAATTGGCTTCATTTCAAGCATTCGAGCTTGTTCAACATACACAAAAAATGTAATTCAGCATGTAAACAGACTTAAGGGCAAAAATCATATGATCATCTCAATCATTGAAGGCAAACCTTCAACAAAGTTTAGCATTCATTTGTGAGAAAAGCCCTGGAGAGATTAGGAATAAAGGGAATGTACTTCCATAATATAAGCATATATACAATAAACCTAACTGAGAGCATTTCCTGAAATCTATAACAAAACAGGGTGCCTAGTCTCTCTAATTTATTCAATATAGTGTTAAAGTCTTAGCAAGAGAAATAAGACAAGAACGAGAAATAAAGCAGATATGAATAGGAAGACAAGTTGAATTTTCCCTATTTATAGACAGTTTGATTCTATATATAAAAGATAGTACAGACCCTGCCCCCAAACTCTAAAAACAGATAAATGTACTCAGTAAAGTAGCAGAAAACAAACCAGCATACAGAAATCAGTAGCTTTCTGATACACCAGTAAGTGACTTGCTGAGAAAGAAATCAGGGGAGAAGTCCATTGACAATAGCCAAGAGAAAGAAAGGAAGGAAGGAAGAAAGAAAGAAAGAAGGAAAAAAGAAAGGAAGGAAATACCTAGAAATAAGCCTAACAAAGGAGTTGGAAGGCCTATACAATAAATATTTACGACATTAAAAGAAGACATCAAAGGACACCAGACAACAGAAAGACTCCATTCTCATAGACTGGCAGAATCAATGTTATAAAAATGACTATTTCCAAAAGCAATCTCATTACCTATGCAATGCAATCTCTATCAAAATCTAATGACAGTCTTTCCAGAAATAGAAAGAAAATGATCCTACATTTCACATGGAAGCAGAAAAGGCACCAAAAAGCCAAGGCAATCATAAACAGAGAGAAAAATCCTGAAGGTATCAGAGCACCTGTTCTTAGAATGCAGTTCTTTAGCCACAACAAAAAGCATGTCACTGGCACAGAAACAGAAATGTAGACCAATGGAGTATAATAGAGACCCAGAAATAAAACCCACACAGTTACTATAACTTTTGGCAGAGTTGTGGCAATCACATATAAATTTGAGAAACAATAATCTATTTAACAAATGGTACAGGAAAAATTGGATTTCCACATTTAGAGAGATGAAACTAGATCCATATATCTGACCCTGCTTAAAAAATAATTAAAAATGTATCAAAATACCTTAATGTAAAAACCCAAAACTTGCCAGGCGATGGTGGCACATGCCTTTAATGCCAGCACTCAGGAGGCAGAGGCAGGCAGGTCTCTGCAAGTTTGAGGGGAGTCTAGTCTACAGATTGAGTTCCAGGACAGCTAGGGCTGTTACACAGAGAGAACCTGTAAAAAACAAACAAACAAACAACCCCCCACAAAACTTTGCAACTGGGAAAGGAAATATAAAAGCCTTCAAGATATACACACAGGCAAAGATTTTTTAATACATTCCAATAGTACAACAAATAATTTTAGGAACTGACTAAGAAGATTGTGTGGTTAGGCTTTGGCAAAGCAAAAGAAACCATCACTCAAGTGGAAAGACAGCTTACACCATTGGAAAAAGGTCTTTGCCAACTACTCAATAGATAGGAGATAAACAAAACACTTCAGACATATTAAGCACCAACTCCTCCACAGCATCCAATCCATAAATGTGTCAACAAACTGACTAACAGTTCCCAAAAGAGGAAATACAAATGACTAGTAAATACTTTTAAAAGTATTCTACAGTTTTAGCCATCAAGGGAATGCAAATATCAACTGCTTTGAGGTTTCATCCTATCCTAGTCAGCATGGTTATCATTAAAATAAGCAAAGAAACACAAAGACAACTTTCAACAAATTCTGGTAAGGATGTAAGAAAAAAGGGATACCTATTCTTTGTTGGGCAGAAGGTAAACTTGGGCAGGTATGGTGGAAATCAGGATGGGAGTCCTCAAACCTGGAAATAGACATGGCTATGTCCCTCCTGGGCACATACCTACAGGACTCTGAGTAAGGAAAACCCAAAGGTACCATTCACAATAGCCAGGAAACAGAAGCAGCCCATCAGTGGATGAGTGAATAAAGAAAATGTGGTACATACACATAGTGGGATTTTATGCAGACACAAAGAAAAATCAAATGATGACATTTGCAGGTAAATAGATAGAACTGGAAACCCATTATGTTAAACAAATAAACAAACAGAAAAAGCCAGACTTTGAGAGATAAATGCTTTTTTTGCTCACATATGACACCTAGACTTAAAATTATATATTAACGTTGACGGGGACACTAGGAGGTAGGAAGACTTCATGCTTGTAGAATGACAGAATCAATATGGTAAAAATGACTCATTACCATAGGTAATCTGTCTGTGTAATGTAACATCCTTTAAATTCCTTTCCTGCCTTCACTAACACAGATATTTGGGACAGATGGCCTGACTTAGTCTGTGGGTAAACCTTTGGCTTTATGGCAGGAACAAACAATTTGAATAAAAAATATTCAGAATGTATGTATACACACACACACTATACACATATGCATATGTACACACATATGTATACATATGTACACATACATATACATAAATTCATATGTACACACTAGATATATGCAAACATATATGTATATGTACATAAATATGTATACAAATGTATGTATATGTACACATACATATATGTACACACACACACAGCATGATTACACATCTATCTGTGTCTTTATCTCCATCCCCCAAATACATCTTACCCATAGAGTCAGGGGAATCATCAAGCAGGTGAGTTTGAGTGATGTACTATTGATGATTTTTTAAATTCTGTTTTCTAGAGTTTCCTTAGCTTTTGTTCGTTTTCCTAAAGAACATTCTCATTAGGAGGGAAATGACAACAACAAAAGAATATTGGGCTATTTGAGAAGGTGATGAAAAGCAGATACTCCAATGACTCAGTCTTGTTAATATCTCACTTTTGATGATAACTGTGTACATCCACCACACAGGGATAGAATCCTGCCCGTGTGTAGTGATTGCTAAATAATAGCTGTAATAATCAGAGGTTTCTTCAGGGCTGTCTGCTTAGCATTCTATATTTACCCAATGTGGTTATCTTTTGCTGGTTCAAGTCCCTAGCATTCAAGCACACATTAAAACAAAAATTAGCCTGTAAGTAGGTACCCTTTACAATAATCATGAGTATATATTGCTGCTTAGTTTAATTAACTACATAATGTTTTTTAAAATTACTTCATTTATCTAATAAACTGAAATGGCTATAGGGCTTCATTCCCGCCTAGGAGATACACAGTATGTATTCATAAGTATGTACTTAGGAAGCTTTTTAAAGCCAAAAATGCCACATTTTTGATCCAGCATCACACACACTGAAACATTTTCCTGCCATATTTCTCTAGCAGTGAGGTCACTAAATGGTTCATCTTGACATTCAAACATGAACTCTACATGAAAACACATAGTGGTACACTGACAGCCTGATGCTTCTTATTACTATGAAGACCTTCTCTAGAGTTAAAGGAAGTTCCACACATTTGCTAATACTTAAAAGGACAATTAATCCTACAATTTCACCATGACTAAATCATGCACTGCTATTTACTTCTCAGGCCAATGGATCATTTACAGGACGTACCTGAATCTGGACTTTGAGAACAAAGGCGATGTTTTGTTTAGGGTCCTTTTTTTCTTTTCCTGTGTGTGTATGTGGTGTGCATGTGTGTTCACAAGTGTGGAGGTGCATGTGTGACTGTCACAGGTGTTGCTGGAAATGGTCCTCGATTTCTCTTTTGAGAGGCAAAGTCTCCCAGACATCTCAAGAGCCGTCTTATTCTAAATATCCTCTTCCCCCTCTTTCCAAGGCTGGAATTACAGGTGGGCTACCGTGTACACAGGCCATTTACATAGGTCATGGGGAGCCGAACTCTAATACTTCTGTTTGTGCAACAGGGGCTTAACTGTTGAGCCCTTTATTTTTAAATGTTCCTGAGCCAGTATTATGAATTAGCTAGTTCCTGTTACTGATAGACTATATTTGCACCCGTATGTATAATCCAATCTATATTAATTTTATTACAAAATTGAGAACATTTTCAGTCTAGGAAGCTTCACTTCCCTATATACATTATGGGTATAGTCAAAGACTCAATGTGCAAAATTGAGTGCAATTAAAAACTTCTGAAAATTTATTTTAAAAACAAGAAATCACATGGAGTTATAAAACACACCCATAAAATAGTCATCAGAATGCTTGACAGTTCCAATTTGGTTACATTTATCTTTTTGTAATATGAAAGATAAAATAATAAGGATAACTTGGAGTCTTTATGTACTGAATCCCATTTTTCCATTTCTTTCCCTTTCCCTTCATAAATTTAATGTGTGTCCTCCCAGCTTCCATTCAAACTTTTTGTATACATACTCAGACAAACTGAATAGCATTACTGTCACCAGCATGAACCCCTGAATTGCTGATAGCTTCTTGTCCTGGCAGCTCTGTCGATTACTTGCAAAAGGCTGGGTACTGATAAGCGCACACACAGCTCCTACCCTCCAGTTATCATGTTATCACAACTTCATTTGCAGGAGGGAAAAGGGGGTGGGTCACCAGGCTGGCTTGATCTGGTCTGAACACCATGTCCACATTCTAGACAGTCTTAGGCTCATTATAATCTTATTAATGGGATAAAAAGACACATATCCACCCCAGTACCTGTGCCATAACAGATCTGAACATGCTCAGGGTATAGAAGAAGTGAGCTGACATCTGGATCCCTGGAAATCTCCTCTCCTTCCCATATTGAGTTTGGTGTCAGCCTGTGCATTGTGTGTCCTCATACCTCAGCCCTATGAAGCCCAGATCCTAGATTTGTTTGGCATGCACGCACTCCTCTTGAATACTCACTGGCCATTAAATAGAATTACAAACAACACGGAGTAAGAAATAAGAAAAGAACTGGCTGTATTCACCTAGACCCTCAAACTGCTAACATACCCATTTTTGTGTCTATCTACCACAGAAGGAAACACAGAGATGGATAGGGGTAGGTGTTCCATACACATTTGCTGCACAGAATAACCCAAGCCTCATAGATGGTATGTTGTAATTAGGGCAAAGTCAGTGGCAACTCAGCATTGTTTATTTTTCCACATATGATTGCATAGTTTAAGGACTAAAACTATTGCAAACTATAATGTTTCCAAAGATTAATAACATAAGGTCTTTTAAGGGTTCACCCAAGCTTACAAGCTATAATTTCCCATGTTAGAAAACAACTGTAAAATGAAAGTTGCCTTTAATTATTATAGACTCTCATGCCTGGTAATTAGGAAATCTATTTGCTGACTAAAAAATGCATAACAAGGGAAATCAGAAATTATAGAGCAATGAATAAAAACAAACATATTTATAAGCTCATACTCATTTCAGTATCTTTCTCTTAGTAATTCAACTCTGGTTGCAGTCAAGCTAAAACCTTCCTGAATATGAAAAGTATGTTTGACCTCTGCTGAAGAAATACTTATCTGCCACAGCAATCATGTTTCTTTTAGATTAACAGTCATGAAAAAGCAGTTGCACAGAGTAAAACCAATAGGAGTAGTTTCAGCCCAAGTAACAACTACTGGCATACCTTTTCACTATTTATCCAGTCGTGGTTTGGGGTCCCCAAGTCTGATAGAGTGTCTGAACCCAGAAAGGTGTTAATTCTGGGCTTGGTGTTCCAAAAAAATCATACCTCCAAATCAGACAAACTTCTGCAGGGAGTTTGTATAACATAGTTGTGTAGGTAGACAGAAACAGGCCTTAAGGCTCATGTTCAGTAATGGACACTTACTTGCTTTTTCCATCCACCATTCTAGATGCTAAAATTTGTCAGAAAATAGGAGGGTTTAACTGACTTATCTAGTCATCATAATTGTTAAGTACTCTATTTTATCGTAGGACTTAATGTTAACATTAATAATGCCAGCAATAACAGTACATTATAATTACTTTTATATTTTTATTTACACACAGATGCTAAGCATGCATTCCACCACTGAGCTAAATTCTGTGTCCTACTATGATAATTTAGAAGTTTATGTGAGCCTTACTATTATAAATTATGAAATATGGGCTGTGGTCTATGGATGCCTAACAACAGAAAGACCAAGAAGCCATAAGGCTGGTTGTATCAGTTGGTCTCAGTTGGTCTTCAGTATCCTGAAGAAGTGGGCTCTAAAGTCAGTGAAAGAATGGGCTTGCCAGCAGGAGTAAGGACAAACAGGAAAAAGACAAAAGCGTCCTTCTTCCATGTCCTTTATACAGGCTGCCACCAGGTGTGGTCCAGATAAAGTTGGGTCATCCCACCTCAAAAGATCCAAATTTGGTTTTAGTTAATTCCAGATGTAGCCAAACTGGCAATTATGGTAGCCATGATACATTGTACAACTGTTTCATTTGTCTTTGTAACAAAGTGTCCCAAATTCAAGGACATCAAGCAATAGCAATGATAAATTTTATCCACAAATCTGTACTTAGAGTAGTGCTGAGTGCGGATTGTTTATTTCTGCCTCATGTGTGATATGGGATGTCCTTCTATAGGCTGCAAATATATATTGCTTTTATTGATTGGTGAATAAAGCTGTTTTGACCAATGGCCAGGCAAGATATAGGTAGGCGGGAATTCCAAACAGAGTTATGGAGAGAAAGAAGGCAGAGTCAGAGACACACCTGGTAGTCACCGAGAGGTAACATGCCAGAGCATTACCAGTAAGCCACAGCCTCATGGCAATGCACAGGTTAATAGACATGGGCTAATTTATAAGTGAGAGCTAGCCAGTAAAAAAAACCTGAGACATTAGCCAAACAACTATATTTAATGGTAAGCCTCAGAGTGTTATTTCATAACAGCTGTGGGAACCTGGAGAGGGAGAGAAACTTGTCCAGAGGAACCAGACAAAACAGAGAAAAGCATTCAACTACACATGTGGCATCAGAAGGAATACCTTAGATGACTCATCACAGGGAACAGGTATTACATCCTTACATACCCGATAGTTAATACCAGCTGTTGCCAGGCGTTGGTGGCACCTGTCTTTAATCCCAGCACTTGGGAAGCAGAGACAGGCAGATCTCTGTGAGTTCAAGGCCAGCCTGGTCTACAGAACGAGTTCCAGGACAGCCTCCAAAGCCACAGAGAAACCCTGTCTTGAAAAACCAAAAAAATAAAAAATAAAAAAAAATAAAAAACAAAAACAGCAGCTGTTTACTGGGAACTCTGTTGGAGCTCTTGGTCAGATGGATTACTTACACATGGTCACTCCATGTGGCTATTTGGCTCCCTCATGGAAAGCTAGCTGGGGTGAAAGTGATAGCAGCTCAAGGGAAGAGAGTAGAAGTGTGTGATGGTTTCTAGGCTGGTCACTACGCTGTATTGGTGCAGTTATAATTGTTCATCCATATGAATGAGAAGGACTATTAGTAAAGAGCACTATTAGTGTTAATCTACAGCAAGATCTTTATTATATGGATTTTTGTAAAAATCTCAGGATAAAGATCAGGGTTGACAGTTTGGGGCCATTAGCATACTAATAGCAGTTGAAGTCAAGAGATAAAGGATTGCTTAGGAATACCACATTATACAAGCATACAAACCAAGAGTGCTTGGGAGATTCTTGGGCTGGAGATAACTGAAACGGGAACAGAGGGAAGAAGAGTCAGGATGGCTGCTACAGAGAGCTTGGGCTGGCAAGATGGCTTGCTGGGGAACACTGCTCACCAGGCATGCCCAAGTTTGAGTCCCATGTCCCACAAGAGGAGAGAAACAACTCCTGAAAGTTGCCCTCTGAACTCCTGCTGCACCGGTTGCCTCTGAGGTTAAACCTTCTATCTCAGAGGGAAACTCCTGAACGCATAGGATGTAAAGGGAAATCGAAAGGACAGGATATTTCAGGATGTTTCCGAGGTGGTAAAAGAGCAGGATGCTTGAAGGGAAACACTCCACCCTGTAAGCAAACCTCTTAAGACAGGCAGTAAACAGATTAAGGGGTTGTGGAAGTCAAAAGAGCTTCGGGAAGTCCCAGAAACTGAGCAGATTCACTGTGTCCCTCCATCCCCAAGAGTATACAAGTAAGCAAAGACTGCTAAGAGTCATTCTCAGACAAGCTGCAAAGAAGATGTCCTGAGTCTTTAGAAGAGGTCAGAGAGAATGGCCCAGAAGAAGCACAGATCAACCAAGCAGTTGAAAGAAGCAGAGACCAGCCCAACTGCCTAGATTAGCTGAGCTGCCCTGACACTGTCCAGTCTTGTTAAGCTGCCTGCAGGCTGTGAAGGCTGCTGCAGGCATCCAGATTTTGTGACCTGCCGCCCATGCTTGGGTGAGCTTCTGGTGATGCAGCTGTCCTTGAGTCATTTCTGCTCCTATAAGTAACCTCTCACCTATATTCCTGTAAGGGACTCCAGTAAAACTAAGTTGAACTTTGTTCGTATCTGTACTTTGGTCTGTTGGCAGGTCTCTAACTGCAGTGAGTAGAGACTTTTTCCATATCCCCAGGAATAGTGTCACATGACCCCTCCACAGGAACATACGTGCACACCGGCACATCGATTAAAACACACATATACACGCAATAAATAAGTTATACTAATATTACCCAAAAGCAAGAAGAAAAAAGAAAATACCCAAGGTCTCCTAAAAATTAAGATGATTTAACTTTTCTGTTATATGTATTTATTGATGTCTCTGGAATTGGATTTTCAGAGGTTACAAAGACACATTCTAGTTGTCTTAAAAAAAAAAGCTGAAAGAGCAGTTGACTCAGTGTTATCTGGTCAAATCCAGAATACATATTAAATACCAAACACAAGATCTTAATACTGCATCCCACAGTTCTGCTGACAACTTAAATACAACTCAGTATAGATTAGGTTTAGTTCAACAAGCACTTAAGAAGTACAGGGTGGGCTGGAGAGATGGCTCAGTCATTAAAGGCTAGGCTCCCAACCAAAAATATGAGAAGTACAGGGGATATTTCAGACATCAGTTGTCAGAGCTATAATGAAGAATGAAATTAAATTATTGCTCTGAATTTAGTAGGATGGCCAGATCTAAACAATGCAAGTTTCAATTAAAAATTTTAGGTGGTTAGTGTTTGGATTGTGAAATCAAAATATCTGATCATGGGTAAATTAGTTTATATATCAGAAAGATATTTGGACAAGCAAGTGAGAAAATATAAGTAACATGCTTAGTTTAGTGCTTGGGTACATGAAAAGTGTTCACAAATTGAGTGGTGCTTATATAACATGATTAATATGGTCAATATAAAGCTTTGGAAATGCACAGGATTCCATGAGGACACAGACAATGGGGCATTTAAACAGTGCACATGTTGGGTCAGCATGAGATAAAGCCTAGGGGCTCTTATTAGAATATTACTATGAATTAAACATTGATATACTGGTTATTACACAGACTGTACTAAGCAATGATAATTCTATTATACCCATGCACCTGTGCTAAAATTACAAAATGATGACCATTTTGTCACATAGTAGGCTGTCCCAACTTGGTCCTAACAGCTACTGTAGATGGCACAATTGCACACTGTAACATGGGACCCTTATCCCAAGGCTTCTTATGATATGACACGTAATTTGTGTCTTGAAAGATAAATAAAATTGACCACAAAAGAAGAAAGACAGAAAGAATAAGTTCAGAGGAGAAGAAACATTGTGGTGTGAAGGGGAAACTATCAGAAAAAATCTGTAGTGGCAGAGAACAAAATGCAAAGTCTGAGATGATTAAAAAAAACTTAGGCAAGGCTAAATAAAGGGAAATAAATGGATCACGAAGGTCTAGTGTCATGTCAAGAAGCCTGGGTTTTAGGCTGATAGCAGTTGGATCCACTGATGGATTCTAAGCAGGGTCCCCTGCATGACCACCTTGAGGTGACTGACGGGGTCCCGTCTATCAGGCCTGATCTGACTGACATCCACTGGTGACATCAGACCAGATGTTCACAGAAAGGAACAGTTTCATCCAAGATGGGATCAGGTATGCAGGGGGAGACAGTGGTAACTCAAGATAAGACTATCTAGGCATCATCTTAAGCAAAGGAACCCCGGATCAGCTTTTAGCTTTGGCTCAAGCACTCCTCTGGGGGGATGGCAAGGCTATCATCACATACAGTGATAGCCAATAGGCTTTTGCGAAGGCCCATGTCTAGGGGGCTCTATACGGGAAAGAGGATTGCTAATCCAGGCAGGAAAAGAGATCAAACATAGAGAAGAAATCTTAACCCTTTTGGAAACTATCTGGTTACCCAATAGGGTGGCCAGTGTCCATTGGAAAGGACAACCAGAAGCCAGATTCCCCAGAAGCCAGAAGCAAGAGTGGATGTTCTAGGAAGTGACCCTAGGACCAGTGGGGCCTCTCCATGTCTTGGTAGCCCTGCTGGAGCCCACCTTACTGGACCTGAGCTGACTCCTTGGAATGCACCCTGGGGGTGAGACTGACCTGGGGTGAGTAAGAACTGACCAATTACCAAGAACTAGGATAGCGGATGCTGTGAGGCTGGGAAGGCAACTGCTTAAGGATCTCCACCAAGCCACTCCTTTAGAGCCGCTGACTAGCACAGTGAAACACGTCTGCATTAACCAGCGATCCCCATTCAGGGCAGCAAGTCAGACAAGTAGTCCGATTCCCATAAATTATCCCTGAGTTCCATTTTGAATTACTTTGTAGGCTTTTTTTTTTTCCAAGACAAAGGGGATCCTATGGTGACAGAATTAAAGCAACAGGTGGGAGACATGAGCTAGAATGTCCAGAAATAGTTCATACATAAGGAGTTAGAAGTTTTACGTTATGAGACAACATAAGCTGTTTAAAGAACTGTTGGGACAATAGTCCTCGGAAAAATAATGAAATTAGACACATGTATTTCCTACCTTATAATAAGAAAAATTCCAACTCGACCAAAAAGTCACATATAAATAAATCACAAATAAATTAGAAGAAATTGTATATGAATAATTTCATAATCTTAACTATACACAAACAGCGTTTAGTCATAGAAAAAGATACCTAAACTTCCTTATAAAGATATACCAAGGTCTGTGCTTAAGTTTGGCAAAGATCAGGCTGTTTAGTAGCACATTGTCGACAGATGTGTACACAAGGCACTTTATAACTTTTTATTGATCCTTTGTGGATTTCAAATCATGCACCCCGATCCTGCTCATCTCCCCGTCCCCTCCCTTCTACCTCTGCTCTTGCCACCTCCTCCCCAAACAACATTTAAAAGTAAAGCAAAACAAAAATCAAAAACAATAACAACAACAAAAAACAAATTAAAAAATTTTTGCCGTGGAAGCTGTAGTGTAGTCCAGTGAGTCACACACTCTACCCTTTAGTCCACATGCTTTTACTTGTAAGTGTTAATTGCGTGAGTCATTGGGGCATGATGGATTGAGGAGAGGCGAGAATAGGAAGGAAAGTGAAGGACACTCACCAGACTAGACCCTGGAGAAGGAAGGGGGAGCTTCTTCTCTATGGAGAGGTTAGATCCATAATTTTAAGTGTGCGTGTGCGTGGTGTGTGTGTGTGTGTGTGTGTGTGTGTGTGTCTTTCTACACCTGAGTGCAATGTCCACAGAGGCCAGAAAAGGGCACCAGATCTATTGCAGCTGCAGTTAGAAACAACTGTAAGCCAACTGATGTGGATGCTAGAAGGGAAGTCAGGTCCTCTGCAAAAACAGAATGTGCTCTTAACTGCTGAGCTGTCTCCCAAGGCCCTCCTTGTGTTTTTTATTGGCTGGGTGAAAGATTGTCCTCTCATGATGATATAACTTTAGAGTCAGCTAAGAGTTGCTCTTACAGATGAACAACATCCCGCTCTGTGTGTGTGTGTGTGTGTGTGTGTGTGTGTGTGTGTGTGTGTATGTGTGTGTGTGTATGTATAATTTCTTTAGAAACTTCCAAAATGATTTCCATTAATTTTCACTCACACTGGTAGCATTACTCCCTCCCTCTTCCCAGTGCCATCTCCAACATAAGTTGTGAGATTTGTTGATGATGCCCATTCTATTTGGGGGTATACTCAAGTTCGCTTATTTTGTTTTCATCTTCCTGATGACTACAGATTCAGAATGTTTGAAAAAACTGGCCCGGTGTTGGTGGCACACGTCTTTAATCCCAGCGCTTGGGAGGCAGAGGCAGGTGGATTTATGTGAGTTCAAGGCCAGCTTGGTCTACAGAGTGAGTTCCAGGACAGCCTCCAAAACAATACAGAGAAACCCTGTCTTGAAAAACCAAAAAACCAAAAAACCAAAACAAAACAAAAAACCCCAAAAAACAAAAACAAACAACAACAAAAAAACCCAACCAAACAAACAAACAAAAAAAAAACCCAGTTACTATCCATTTGTATTTCTTCTCATGAGACCCATCCATGCCTTTCATTAGTCCACTTATTGAATGGCTTATTCTCTTATTGTTTAATTTTTGCAGATTTTTGTAAATTCTCAGTTAGCCATCTCCCCCAAAGTATAGCTGGCAAAGGCTTTCTTTCATTCTGTAGGCGATCTGCTCACTCTGTGGATAGTTCCTTCAGCTGGGTAGAAACTTTTAAACTTCATGCAGGCCCATCTGTTGATTCTTGGAGCCAGTTCCTGGGTTATTTGAGTTCTGTTCAGAAAGTTCTTGTCTAACCCAGCATGTTTAAGTGTATTATCTAAGGTTATCCTAACAGTTTCAGCATTTCTCTTTTTAAGTAAAGGGTTTTGGATAATTTTAAGGGTTTTTTTTGCATAAGGTAAAAGATAAGGATCTAATTTTATTTCTCTGCAGGTGGATACCCAGTTTTCCCAGCTTCTTTGTCCAATAGGCTATCTTTTTCTCCCCATTACCTGTTTTCACCATTATCAAAAACGTGGCCATAGTTTTGTTAGTTTATTTTCAGGCTCTGTATTCTGTTCCATTAGTCTAATAGTCTGCTTTTAATGCCAGGACCAGGTTGTCTTTCATTTCAAGTATTTCTGTTTGGTTATTTTTCTTTCTTTCTTTTCTTTTCCTTATTTTTTTTGAGCAAGGGTTTCTCTGTGTAACATCCCTAGCTGTTCTGGAACTCCCTTTGTAGACCAGGCAGGTTGGCCTCAAACTCAAAGAGAGGCAGCTGCCTCTGACCCTCAAATTCTGGGATTAAAGTTGTAGGTTATCATGACTGGCTGTTTGGTTCTTTTTCACTGTTGCAATTTTCATACTGAATTTTTCTCCATATTTAGGACAGTCTCTTCCAATTTACAAAGTACTTTATTCACTTTGGAGACTGTCTTGTTGAGGACTGAGTAGATTTTTCTTAGCTTGTGCATCTGTTTGAATTTTCTGCACAATCTTTAATTCTTTTGAGCATTAAGAATGAATTCTTTTTTAGACGGTTCATTTATCTCTGTGGTTTTGGGTTCTACACAGGCAGTTGGTTGGATGAGAATGAGTCTTGGGTTGTGGTTGTGTTTTATTCTTTTTGTTCTTTGTTGTGCTTTGTGGTGTGTCCTTGGAGGGGCTTGCCTTTTGGTTTTGACTTCCTTTCTTCCCATTCTATTTAGGTGTTTTTCTGTGATTCTTCCTAGAGGAATTTCTGCATGGAGTTCAGCCATAGGAACTGTTGAAACATAGTGTTGATTGTGAAATGACATCACTGAGATGATTCAGTTTTAGTTATGTGCCTACAGGACCAAAGATGGGGCTGGATGCTGGACACAAGTAACTCAGTGATGTCAAAACCCTTGTCTCACTGTGAACGTACTGGGGGTACTGCTAGTCCCACTGAAGTATATGAACCGTGTCAAATATGTGTGCCGTGTCAAAACCCCAGGCCCTGGTCGACCCCTGGGGCTATAGGAGTGTAAATTCTGGTCCTGTAGTGACCACTGAGTTATCTTGCTGGCCCTTGTTTTAAAATTTTAATGTTTTTCTAACATTAATGAACTAGGTAAAGCAAATCAATGGCAGGACACAAATTAATTTTAATTAAATCAAGTAATTGTAATTGATAAGTACAATTAGATGTGATAACATGTCAATTTACTAACGTGGTCTGCTGTATTAGAAACTAGTAAACAGATCCATGTGATTATGTTGGCTTTCATGGATTCTCAGAGTTGGAATTAACAATGATCTGTTGGCAGTTGAGAAATTCTGGGCACACGGGAGGCGTGGTGTCCAGTTGTGTCCACTGTTGAGCCTAACAACCTCTGATGGTTAATTCCAAACTCGGGATCACACAGAAGGCCCAGATTAAACTCTGTGGGGCACTATACAAACGCAAACCCAGTAAACAGGGGAAAGAGTTACTGCGGTGGGGCTGTTGGTAGGGGTGGGAAGGAAGAGGGCAAGAGTGAGCATAAGAGGGATCAAAATGTGCAGAGCATATGTATAAAATTTATGAAATAACAAAATTTATTAACAAAAATAAAAGTACCAGAGTTAACTGAGTGCAAAAAATTTAATGTTTTGAAATTATGACTAAATAGGCATCACAGGAAATATACTATTTCAACCATTCTTAATTACAGTGGCATAAAGAACATTCACATTGTCAGGCAACCACTACTTCCTTCAGGTCTTTTTTATGGTCAGAAACTGAACCTCTGTAACAATTAAATAGTAACTTTGCATCACAGATATGCCCAGAACTTTGTCAACTAGATTATTTTTTTTTGTTTTTGTTTTGGTTTTGGTTTTTTACGAGACAGGGTTTCTCTGTTTTGGAGGCTTTCGGTTCAGCCTGGCCTCGAACTCACAGAGATCCGCCTGCCTCTGCCTCCCGAGTGCTGGGATTAAAGGCGTGTGCCACCAACGCCCAGCTGTCAACTAGATTATTATAGATAGATTCAGACTAATTGACAATAACCATCATGGGTCTATGCCTCGTCAAACTGACACCCAAACATATTACTTTTCATCCATTATTTTATATCCCTTTTCCAGATTTAAAAGTCTCCATAGTCTCATAGTCTTTAATAATTACTACATTGTTCAAAAGGTTTAGAGTAGGTGTCTTCTGAGACTCAGACAGTCTCTTAACTGAGCCCTATAACGTTAGCCAACCAAACAAACAACAACAACAGAAAACAAGTTACATTCTTCCAAAAATGCAATGGCACAGAGTAAACATCCCCACTCCAAAAGACAGGAATGAGAGATTAGCAAAAGACTATCAGATAAGAGCCAGATTGAAACCCAGCAGAGAAAACACCTAACCCTTCAATTCTGTCTTGGCCACCTGGAGTTTATGATAGAATCATGCCCGAAAGGCTTGAGTTACTACATCTCTGCTGCCTAAAGCACACACAGTTCCCCCTTGGGCCAGATCCATTTTGCGTCAACCATTTTCCTCAGTGCATGTCTTAGGATCCTGGCATCTCTAACATTGGGGTATCCATTACAATTAGGCGTCACCTCCACAACTTTACACAATAGCTTCTCAGGGCTTCCCTCTAGGGAATATGATTCTACCTCCCACTATTTGACCTCAATAGCTTTCTAGAACATTGGCCCAAGCTTCCATGCCCTATTGCATCTTACTTCTAACATGCCTGTAAATCCAGTACCACACGGAAGGCTTTATTTAGCCATAATATAAAATATTCAAATCCCCCGAAATGATGAATAGGGCTATAGGAAGGAGAGACAACATCGAAGCAAGAGTGAACTTATACATACTGTGTCCTTGTCTGGCATCTGGGGTATGCGATGGGCTGATGTGAAATCTGGCCATTTGCAGCATATAGAATTTCTTCCTGAAGTCTCTTATCCTCATTTGTTGCTGCTTTCCTATGTGTATTTCCACGTTCTTGGCATCGCAAACATCCTGGGGACTACGCTGCAACTTAAATTTCACCCTCACACTTTCACAGACTCCCTTGTAGGGAATATAACTGTGCTGAAAATTGTCTGGCCTTATCGGCTTTCACTTGGAGCCTCAGTGAAAGCCACCATGATTCTGCAAGTCTTGCCTTTGTAAGCACATGGTGCTTACAACTTCTGCTGTCACGCACCCTTTGACAGCAGCAGCAACTTCAGTCTAGGGGTGGTACTACCCACGATGAGTTGGGCCCTCCATCATTGACCCCTGATTAAGAAAATGACTTACAGCTGGATCTCAGGGAGGCATTTCCTCACCTGGAGCTCCTTCCTCTCTGATAAATCTAGCTTGGGTCAAGTTGACATAAACCAGGCAGTGCCACATGTACCCGTTATTATAGTATTATATGAGTAGATCCACTGCACTAAAATTCCCGTGTTTTGGCTATTCATTCCCCCCTTTCCCTAATGGTCAACCATTGCTGATCTTTGTAGGGTCTCCATTGTTGTGCCTTCCCTAGAATGTCACATAATTGAATTATGTAGTGTGCTTACATAATTAGAATTATATAGCATGCACACTTTTCAGATGTCAGCCGTGCAACTCAGCAATTTACTATTCTGTTTCCTCCACATCTTTTTTTTAGCTTTATAGCTTATTCTGTTTTGTATCTGTGTGAAACAGTATTCCATTATCTGGATATAACAGTTTATTCAGTGACCCATTGCAGGGCATCTTGGCTACTTTCAAGCTTTGGCAATTTTGAACAAAGCTACTATAAATATTGGTACCGGTTTTCATGTTAACAAAATTTCCCAACTTATTTTGGTAAATACCTGGGCGCTGTCATTACTGAGTTGTAGAGAAAGAGAGTATTCAATTTGAAAGAAATTTCTAAGCTCCCAAAGTGGCTGTAACATTTTGCACCACCACTAATAATGTGTGTGAGGTTATAGTACCCTCCATCCTTAGCGGCCTTTGATACTTCCAGCTGTTAGGTTTGGGACATAATAATAAGGACAGGGTTATTCCATTATTTTAATAAAAAGTTTTCCAAAAAGTATTTTATCTTTACTTCTATTTCATTTCTGTTTTATTATTCTTGCCAGTAAATGGGACTAATTTTGCAAATTTACTTTCAAAGTGAGTGTTAGTTTGTACTTATTTTTGCTGTAAGTTCATTGTTTTTGTACATCTTACTTTTTGTTTTAGTTCTAAGTTCTACACCCTCACCTACCCCTGCTAGTAGGTGTTTGACTTCTTAGAGCTTGCCTTCAGTAAAAGAATTCCAGGAAATCATTTTCTTTTTGGTAATATTTTAACAATTTAGTTAATAAATATACCACAATTTTGCTCTAGATTATTTTCTCTTTGTCAAATTTGCTAAATATTTTCAGTTTTCAGATCACATCGTCTCTTATCCACTGACCACTGGACTTACAGCAGACATTCTAGGTCTGTAGCCTCACCTATGAAGCTCTCCCTGTGGAAAAGAATGATTCATGCTCTGAATGTAGCATGTGAGAATGGCCTATTTATTGCAATAAACTATTCAAGGAAGTTGCAGATACAGTTCTAAGCTAGGGAAGTAGGAGCAGCTTTGTGTCATGGGTAGATAGATCATTTAGAATCAAAACTAGTTTGGTTGTAGTTTCACTTAATATTTGTAAGTTCATCGAGCAGATTCAAACATTTACTTACATACTTAGATGAACAGCATGTCATTTAGCAAATATTTCTTAAGACAAACACATGATCTGAAAGTTCCAACTCCACAGCCCTCAGAACTTTTCTATGAAAATTATCTCTGAATGTTACAGGACAGCTCCCTGCCCTTGGTTGCAGTACTTCAAGTTCATGCTGATTTCTTGTAAGTAGATTTGATTTAAAATTTGTTATTGTTGTATGTAAATATCCTCTAACCTTTCCCCTTATCTACAATACTTCATTTCACCAAGACACTGCATTTGTATCTTCTTCATTGCAAAGTTTCTACTAAATATAAGTAAAATTGTGACCTCTGGTTTCAATTGCAATTTTAACTGAAGCCAATTTTTTTACATCTACACTTCAAATAACCAAACTAGTTTTCATTTAGTTGTATATTTGGATTCTAAGTTAATCTCCATTTTAATTTTTACAGCCAGACATATTTTCATTCATCAATTTACAGAGATAGAGTTAATAAGAGGAGCATCTAAATGGTCTTATCTATTTTTTTCCCTTCAGAATGTTTTCCCATTTAAATTGTTTTCTTATGCTGTATTCATCCTGACATATTTACTGTCGGTAATTAAAGTGATATTTTGCCCTTACCCTTTCTCATTTATATAAATCGAAGTTTTCATATAATGCCACTTTAATCTTATCACCTCAAATCCAAAATACCTCAATATCTAGCTACTTTGCAAGTATGATATTATTGAATCTCCTATGTAAATGTGTAGCTTCCTGGGAAACTGTCCTTCAGAATATCCTCGGCAAACAGAAAACTGTTCCAATTTAAACGTCCTTTGGATATCTACTCTGATTATCATTGCTTCATTGACTTTGTGACTTACAATGAGGAGACAACAAAATGCAAAGGGGACAGAAAATAAGTGTCCAGCTATAATGTCATATGCAAGAATATTTGTAACATCTTTTTGAGGCATGCTCCTAAAGGTATACATAGAGTAGTATTATAGTATACAATGCTGATGTATTTTTAGGTGGTGACTATTCTCTCAACAAATGAAAGAAATCTGTAATTTTCATAAGATCCAGAAATGAGTACGGTTTTAGTTAATGTATTTAGTTTCTTGGTTGAAAAGCAAATGATAGCATTTCTCAGGGCTGCATGACTCGCCAGTCACTTGAGATCTGAAGGCCTACCTAACTGACTGTAGAATGGCATTTGAAACAGAGGGAGAGACATCTGAATTAATTATGGAGTGGGCAGCCTGTTTTTTTCTTTCTTTCCCATCCTGTCTTCCTTTCCTATATTTTTTCATTATAAATTTGAAATCAATATAGATTTATTATGAAAGTTCTAAAAGGAAAGCTTCCTTTATTCCTCTTCCTGAATTAGAGAGGGAATCACAGAGGTGTTTTTTTTTTTTTCCTTAACTTGATGTGGGAAGTCCTGTGATTATGTCAATAAAGCACTGTTGGGCCAATAGGGAACTAAGACAGGTGGGACTAGGAGTCCAGGATGTAAAGAGAAGCTTTTTTCTTTGAGAGAAGCCTTCCCGCCAGCCTGGTTCTAGCGCCGCATCAGTCCCAAATAAACACACAGGAGGCTATATTAATTATGAAGCTGTTGGCCTTGTTTGCTTCTTACTGGCTAGGGTAGGAGAAACACAGAGAATCAAGATGTAACGCCATGGGGTAGGAAGCCTGGAATTATTCTCCGGTAAGAGACATACTTAGATTAACAATTATGGGGTAATTACTTAAGTCAGAGCTAGCCAGTAAGAAACAAGCAAGGCCAACAGCTTCATAATTAATACAGCATCTTGTGTGTTATTTGGGGACTACAACACGGCAGAGCCCAGGCGACTGGCGGGTGATAAACCAAAGCGGCTAACAAGGAAAGGCTTCTCTTTACATTAACTAATGTTCTCTATTATATAAGTCTTAAATCCACAAGCCAGGGAACCACTACAAACATTCTACTCATTTCCAAGCAAATCGACTACAACTAAACATTTAGGGATGGATGGGAGTTGTGAATATGAGTGGGTGTGTAGACCCACTGTTGGCTAGAATATGGTCAGTACTCCATGGAAGATTCTTTCATTAATTATGGCCCTCTGTGTGTGGGTATTCTAACAGGGACACATTGATGCATTTATTTAGTTATTCTTTACTAGTAAAAACTTGGGTGTCAGATATTGGGGTAAGAACCTGAATGACCTGAGAAGCAGTGGAGAAGTAATTGGTGATCTCCTGTCTCTGTTGTTCCTCCATTCAAGAAGGCCAAAACCCCTCTAAAGCCTGCTCTACTGTTTCCTGTCTCTCTATCTGTACTCAGTCCTCCAAAACCTCTATGGTTAATTTTTGTCAGCTACTAGTTCCGCCTTCTGACTCAAAGCAAACTATTGTCAGAATTCTATCCAAATGTCATACAACAACACACAATGATACTTAGTGTTAGTATCAATTCTGTGACCCTATGACCTAAAGTCCTTGAAATGTTTGGCTTTTTTTTTTGGTTGTTGTTTTTCAGAAAATGACTATAGGAAATGACCTTTTGGGGATAGACTAAGAGTTGCTACTTGTTAGGCTGTATAGGGTTTTGGGGATCCACTCTTTCAACAGACAAAACTCCAAACAAATAAAGTTCTTAAAATAGTTTTATTTGAAGGTCAACACTAGCCTTATAATTAGGATAGTTATTATTATATAAGTTCCCTCCTACTTCAGACTGGAAGCCAATATTTAGTTTAAGTTATTAAAGAAGCAAGTAGAAATCTATTTTTTAACCATGTATTTTCTGTTTGGGAAACAATGTCCTTTCTCTTAAGCCAAATGCTAACCTGGAGAGAGTGTGGCTGCACTAGATTTGCCCTGGGTAATACTGTGTTCAGATAATTCCGTATGCCTGCAAAGCAGAGGTGAACGGCAAGAGAGTAGGTGAAAATGTCAGTCCTTCCCTAGGCAATGAGATGCTCTGGACATTTTCTTTTTGTATTCTATTACCTGGCCTTTTGTTCAAGTCAGGCTATTTCCACTGTTAGAGAAGCTATTGAGAAGAGAAAACTCAAATGATATACGTTAAGTATGTAAAAGGCTGCTTCGGGTGATTATATGCTACATGCAATTATTAAATAATTTATGAAAGATATAACCCACTCACTAACGACCCAACTGTGAATAAATGGAAACTGAATCTGCCTTTTGTATTGCAGCTCAGAAACCTGGAGGTAAAAGCATCTTGGAGATTTTGGGGTTTGTGGATATGTAAAGTAAAAGTATCTTGTGAAAAGTAGTGACTTAGCTTTCTGGCTTAGGTATGTATATTTCACAACTTCCTCCTCTTCTAAATAACTTCTTTTTCCCTTTGAACCAGGAAACCTGGTCTTTACTGGGATGTCACCATGCTTGTTTATCAGCATCACTAATGGAACCTCTAAGGATGGCACCTCCTCCTTCAGACCACCTTCTGTCTTGAAGCATATTCTATTAGGAGGTGGTGATGACTAATGTATCATTACTGTGATGGGCTGCCATCACCAAGTGCCGTTGTCTGGTGATTTAAACCTCATAAAAATAGTTTTCCTCATAGTTCTTGAGGCTGGACCTCTGAGATTGAGATAAGGGAGATATACTCCCCCCAAGGCCTTTGTCTGGGCTGGCCGATGCTTACCTTCCCATGGTCTTTGTACACATCTGTTTTGAAATTCCTCTCTCATAATGGTAGCAGGCGTGTTGGATCAAGTTTCCCTTCCTTAAAAGTCTCATTTTTAAAACGGACAGGGTGTCAAAATAAACTTACATTCTGAGAGATTGGAGGTTAAGACTTCAATATATGAATGTTGAGGTGTAGGTGGCATAATTTATCCAAGTTGAGAAACTTGAGATTGTTTTTTAAGTTAGCAGTTATCAACTGACTAAATGAGCCCTTCTTTGCTAGATCACTTGATGGATCGGGGGTACTCCTGGATGCCTTGGAAGAGTTTGTGAAATTCTAGTGTATACATTCATCAGGTTTGCTATTGTTTCCCCAAAAGTTTGAGGGATTAAAAAATAATTTTTTAAATTAAAGTTAGAAACAAGCTTGCTTCACATGTCAATCCCAGCTCCCACTCCCTCCCCTCCTCCCCCGCCCTCACCACCAGGTCCTCCAGTTCCCCCATCCAATCTCCACTCTGATCCCCAGGGAGGGTGAGGCCCTCCATGGTGGATCTCCAGTAACTGTCATTTCATCCAGGACAGGGCCTAGGCCCTCCCCGAAGAGTCCCAGCTGAGAGAGCATCCCATATTGTGGTATGGACACTCAAAGTCTATTTGTACACCAGGGATAAATACTACCCAAGGCCCCAAAGATTACCTAGGCCTCCTCACTGACACCCACATTCAGGGTGTCTGGGTCAGTCCCATGCTTTCCACACAGCCATCAAACTGGGGTCCAAGAGCTCCCCCTTGTTCAGGTCAACTGTTTCTGTGGGTTAAACCAGCCCAGTCTTAACTCCTTTGCCCATCAGTTCTCCCTTTCTGACACTGGATTCCAGGAGTTCATTTCAGTGTTTGTGGGTATCTGCCTCTGCTTTCATCAGTCGCTGGATGAAGGTTCTGTTTCCCAGACTCTTTGGCAGTGGGATTGTATGCTGGCACTCCCCTGATTCATGTCTAAAATCCATATATGAGTGAGTACATGCCATGTTTCTCTTTTTGTGACTGGGTTACCTCACTCAGGATGGTTTCTTCTAGTGCCATCCATTTGCCTGCAAATCTCAGGATTCCATTGTTTTTCTCTGCTGAATAGTACTCCATTGTGTAAATGTACCACATTTTCTCTATCCACTCTTCGGTTGAGGGGCATCTAGGTTGCTTCCAAGTTCTGGCTATTACAAATAATGCTGCTATGAACATAGTGGGATAGACATCCTTATTGTATGAATGTGCATCTTTTGGGTATATGCCTAAGAGTGGAATTGCTGGATCTTGTAGTAGACTGATTCCCATTTTCCTGAGGAATCTCCGTACTGATTTCCAAAGTGGCTGTACAAGTCGGCACTCCCACCAGCAGTGGAGGAGTGTTCCCTTTTCTTCACATCCTCTCCAGTACAAACAGTCATTAGTGTTTTTTATTTTAGCCATTCTGTCAGGAGAGAGTATCTCAGAGTTGTTTTGATTTGCATTTCCTAATGGCTAGGGATGTTAAGCATTTTCTCAAGTGTCTCTCAACTATTTTAGACTTCTCTACTGAGAACTCTCTATTTAGTTCTGAACCTTAATTTTTGATTGAATCCTTTGGTGTTTTGGAGACTTACTTCTTAATTTCTTTGTAAATTTTGGAGATCAGCCCTCTGTCAGATGTGGGGTTAGTGAGTATCTTTTCCCAACCTGTGGGTTGCCTTTTTGTCTTGATGATTGTGTCCTTTGCCTTGCAGAAGCTTCTCAGTTTCAGGAGGTCCCATTTATTATTGTCTATCTTAGTGCCTATGCTACTGGAGTTATGTTCAGGAGGTGGTCTCCTGTACCAATTCTATCAAGGGTGCCTCCTTTTTTTTTTTTTGGTTTTTCGAGACAGGGTTTCTCTGTGGCTTTGGAGGCTGTCCTGGAACTTGCTTGGTAGTCCAGGCTGGTCTCGAACTCACAGAGATCTACCTGCCTCTGCCTCCCGAGTCCATTTTCTCTTCTAAGAGGTTCAGTGTGGCTGGATTTTTGTTGATCCTTTTGGATTTAAGTTTTGTGCATGGTGATAGATGTGGATCTATCCACAGCCTTCTACATGTCAGCCTCCAGTTATGCCAGCACCATTTGTTGAAGATGCTTTCTTTTTTCCATTGTATAATTTTAAATTCTTTGTCAAAGATTAGGTGTTCATACATGTATGGGTTAATGTCAGGGTGTTCAATTCGATTCCATTGGTCTGTCTATTTTTGTACCAATACCACGCTGTTTTCAGGACTATAGCTCTGTAATAGAGCTTGAAGTCAGAGATGGTGATTCCTCCGAATGTTGCCTTGTTGAACAGGGTTGTTTTGGCTATCCTGGGTCTTTTGTTTTTCCATATAAAGTTGATTGTTGTTCTTTCAAGGTCTGTGAAGAATTGTGCTGGGATTTTAATGGGGATTATGTTAAATCTGTATATTCCTTTCGGTAAGATTGCCATTTTTACTATGCTGATCCTACCTATCCAAGAGCATGGGAGATCTTTCCATTTCCTGGTGCCTTATTTAATTTCTTTCTTTAAAGACTCAAAATTCTTGTGATATAGGTCTTTCACTTGTTTGGTTAGCGTTACCCCAAGGTATTTTATGTTGTTTGTGGCTATTGCAAAGGGCGATGTTTCTCTGATTTCTTTCTCAGTCCTTTTATCGTCTGTATATAGTAGGACTAATGATTTTCTTGAGTTGATCTTGTATTCTGCCACTTGGCTGGAGGTGTTAATCAGTTGTAAGAGCTCCCTAGTAGAGTTTTTTTGGTTCACTTATATAAACTTTCATATCATCTGCAAATAGTGAACGTTTGGCCGCTTCCTTTCCAATTTGTATCCACTTTGTCTCCTTTTGTTGTCTTATTGCTCTAGCTAGAACTTCAAGTACAATATTGAAGAAGTATGGAGAGAGTGGACAGCCTTGTCTTGTTCCTGATCTTAGAGGAATCGTGATGAGTTTCTGTCCATTTAGTTTGATGTTGGCTGTTGGTTTGCTATATATAGCTTTTATTATGTTAAGGTAAGTTCCTGTTATCCCAGATCTCTCCAAGACCTTCATCATGAAGTGGTGTTGGATTTTTGTCAAAGGCTTTTCAGCATTCAGTGAAATGATCATGTGATTTTTGTTTCTCAGCTTGTTTATTTGGTGGATTACATTGATGGATTTTCGTATGTTAAACCAACCCTCCATGCCTGGAATGAAACCTACTTGATCATGGTGGATGAGTTTTCTGATGTGTTCTTGGATCCCATTGGATCCAAGTTTGAAGGATTTTATACTTGTGTTGTAAATTGAGAACTTGATTCAGATTCTGGGTTTTGTTTCCTTAAATACATGCAAAAGAAGCAAATCTACATTTTAATCATTGTTTCCACGACAGACAAAAATCTTTAAAGACATTCTGTTCATAAGTTGAGATCTAGTAGACTTCAGTGGCCGATAACCATTTTAACTCTTTTAACTTGACCTCTAAAGTCTAGAAAATAAGGCCTGTGCATTGACAAGTGCAGTTCCATACACAGGAGTGCCCAAGAGCACCTTGTACTTTTTCTCAGATATTAAATGGAACGTATTTATCTATGCTGTTTAAGTAGTTATCATGAAAATGGGGCAGTTTTTCCACAAACAAAATACAACTAAAGGATTTCTAGTCTGAATTCTAAAGAACATTAAATAGCACTCACTCTTCTATTCCTTCCGTCTTTCTGACCCAGTTCCGTACTTAAGTCAGAAGGGATCATAGAGCAGCTGCCTTGTCAGCATCCACGACAGAAGTCACACATGGACAAGGGATAGGGTCCAATCAAAGTCCATAGAAGTTGCAGCTGCAGAACTTGTGGATATGTTGGTGTAAATTCTACTCATGTGGTCTTTTCACACCCTTGGAAATAATGATTCTCACTGAGAACCATAAGCCAGCTTGGTTTTTGGTTATGTAGGCTGTATTTTACACAATTTCATAATTGTGTCTCTTCATTGAAGTAATATATGAGACAAAGATTTCAGAGAGCAGTCGTTTGTTTGGGTTTACTTTTGTTCAACTCAGAAAGCTCAATTGTACCAGTTTCCATTCCTTGCAAAGATGTTTTATTTTGAAATTTGTATCTTTTGAGGCTGAGTGGTGGTGGTGCACGCCTTTAATCCCAGAACTTGGGAGGCAGAGGCAGGTGGTTCTCTGTGAGTTCGAGACCAGACTGATCTACAGAGTGAGTTCTAGGACAGCCTCCAAAGCTACACAGAGAAAGAGAGAGAGAAAAAGAAATTTTTATCTTTTGGACTTGTGACTCAACATATCTTTGTTCTTCTTAAAATAATGAAATAATTATTGTTCTGTCAAAACCATTTGTTTTTCAATAATTGTTTTACATTTTTGATAATTAAGAAAGCCATTTGAAATAAAATAAGTATTTTAACTGTTCAAACTCATGCTGGTAGTACATATAAAATTGCCACCATCCTAACCGACTTTCAAAGCAAAATAATTCTATATGCTGAAGACAGGACTAGTGTTTGAGGGGTTTTTTCTAGAGAACAAGTTGGAATAGGGTCAGTTTTCCTTCACAAATGCTGGATGCCTTTGGTTTGGTAGGCAGTGATGCCCTGCAAACTTCTAGAGTGCTTGCTGATGGTCTAGAGGTGAGTTCTAGAAGATACACTTGCAGAACGTGACACATCATGATAATGAGACTGGTATTAATTAGCTCATTTGAAACCCACAGAAGTCAAAATCAGAGCAAGTAAGATTATTGTGAGACCCAGGACTCAAGAAAATATCTCATTACAAGTGGATTTTTATGGAAGTTGTCAAATTTTCACAGCTGAATATTATTAAAGCAAGTGTAAGTTTTAAGTGGTTTAGGTTGAAGACAAACTTTGTAAATGAAGTGACACTGAATATGTTTTTGGAACAACCTTCTCAATTCTATTAGTTGCTGGTAAACACAAGCCAAATTGTCTTGTATTTGTCTCTCTTGAATTATGATGATAACTGAAATAAACTCTTTGCTAGTATTGATGACTTGAATGCTGGCCTTAGACCAGCTGATATTTTGTTGGTAAGTGGGTAGTGGATAATGAATTAATACATCACTAAATTTTGGGGATATCTGATATATAAAGTAGGGAAGCTATAGTTGTCATTTTACTTACTCATCAACTATAGTCCCTTTAGAGGGGACAAAAGAACTTACGGGGAAGAGAACAGAATTTCAAATAATCGTGATACATTTACAAGTATGCTCTCTATCCCACATATGGAAACAGAGACACATGTTAGGAGTCAGTGGTCTAATCTAGGGTCTGAATGTTTTTGTGTTGTTTGCAGCAGATACCCAGTTTCACAATAGATGTTGACCTTACTCATATCCAAATACTTGAGAAAGAATATATGCCACCCTTTAAAAAAGTCCTTTTTATTTTCTTGTAGTCAGAGTTCTGCAGTCATTTTCCTGCTTCCAAAGTTTAAAATATAGTTTATGTCTATGCTCTAGCTTATTCCCCCTTGGCATTCATACCGTTGGATTAATGATGTTAATAGCTTCATGTTGTGACAGTGTCATTATTTTTGCTTTATTGAGTTGTGCTAAGGGCAGGAGCAGTCAATCCCCTTAGATGACAGGGCTCTGGCACTGGTCCTACAGGATGCCTTATTGTCTGTACGCTTGTATTTGTCATTACAGGTAGGTCGGGCTTGATTTCTATAGGTTTTCCATCAGTTGTCTAGATAGGTATTCCTCTGCACACCATTAATACTGGCAATTCCACTCATTCCTTTTGCAGCTCATTACACTGCCTAATTAACCTCCTATTAAAAACAGCATGAAAAACCTTGGCTATAACTTATTTTTTTGGCTGTTTCCGAACATGACTAAATTTTTGTCTCATTTCTTTTTACTCCTTTTTTTTTTTAAAGAATGCTTTTTCCTAGCATTTTGGAATGAGCAAGTCTTTGCTTTATATCATTTAAAAATTTTCATTTAATACATGCTGCTCATTTTGATATTTTTTTTCTGTTATGGGTTCACATTTGATATGTACAAGTTTCTACCATTCAGAAACTTTGGAGCCTCCTCCATGATTTATTTATTTATTTATTTTACTGTTCTAGTTGTCATTTTCTTTCTTTTTGTTTTTAAAATTTTTTTATTTTAATTTTAAATAGCTTGTTTTACATGTCAATCCCAGTTCCCTCTCCCTCCTCTCATCCCGCAGCCTCCCACCCTATTGCTAATTCCTTCCAAATAGGGGATATCTAGAGTCTGTCATTTCACTCAGGGTAGGGGCCAGGCACTCCTCTAAGAGTCCAGGCTGAGAGAGCATCCCTCTTTGTGCTATGGGCACACGATGTCTGTTTGTATTCCAGGGATAAACACTGATCCACTGCCCAGGGCCCCATAGGTTTCCCAGGCCTCCTCACTGACGCTCACATTTGGGGTCCGGATCAGCCCCATGCTGGCCTCCCAGCTGTCGGTCTGGGGTCCAAGAGCTCTCCCCTCAGATCAGCTGTCTCTGATGGTTTTGCCAGCGCATCCTTTGCCAATTTGCTCATCGCTCCTCTCTCTCTGTCACTGGGTTCCTTGGGTTCAGTTCAGTGTTTAACTGTGGGTGTTTGCCCCTGCTTCCATCAGTCACTGGATGAAGGCTCCAGGATGGTTATAGACATCAAGTTCATTATCAGGAATGGGCATTCGAGGTGGTCTCTACACTATTGCTTAGCTTGCCAATTGGTGTCATCCCTTTAGATCACTAGAGGTCACACTGGTGCCTGATCTGTCTTCTATCCTATGATTCCCTCTTCCCCCCATTCTACCCCCACCCACTCAACCTTCCTGTTCCCCCATGACCTACTCTCTCTACCTCTGAGGCAAGATCCTCTGAACAGATGGGGAAAACGGCGAGGGGTGGGGGGAGTGGGAGATGGGAAGAAGAGAGGGGGAGAAGAGGAAGAGAGAGTAGGTCATGGGGGAACAGGAAGATTTATTTTTATTGTAGTAAGAGAGCAGTAATATTGACATTCTTTTTAGAAGGGATAATGCCTGCCTGCAATGGCTCTGTTTTGACGCTAGGTGGCCAACGTGTACCGAAACAAACGGGTTTTTCCCTGAATGGCAGAGAACACTTTGGAAGATAGTAAAAGCGGGGATGCAATTTTGTACCGGAATCCAAAGAGAATTTAAAAACAGGAACTTCAGGGCTTGTGTTTAACCTTCCAGGAAATAATTAAAGCGCACGGAGCACAGAGTGAAAAGAACAGTTGATTGGGAATTGGAAGTAACAGTTTCTTGTCCATCTTCTCTTAAAAAAATGTAATTATATCTTTAGATGCCATGTTTTCCAACTGAACTTAATACCTGAGCTTCAATTTGCCGTCCCCAAACAATGGCCACTTGATGTAGTCACTACAAGAAAAAAGAGAAGTGTCAGTTTTCTTTCTTGATAAAAATTTGTAACATTTATTTAGCTTCATTTTGAAAGAGTCTCCGATGTATGTTCACTTAAGTTATTTCTCCCATTCTTAGCTCGGTTCTGAGGAGGAACAAAAAACTATGTATCAAAATCTGTTTAGTTGGCAAATAATTGAGAAGGACCTGTGTCTGAGCTAAAGCTGGGAACTCCATGGCTTCCTCAGCAGGATGCTATCAGTTGGCTCTGAATTTCAGGGCGGACTTCGTTCTGAGAAATCTTTGGTTTCCTGTTAAACCGAGAGTCTGCATGGCTTAAGTGTTTTGGTGGAATTCCTGAGTGTGCCGACGAGGGGGATATCCGATTCCTTCGTGTTGATTGTTTTACTCTGAGCTCTTTTGCTCTTTGCTCTTTTGGGGGCCCCGCTGCCAGCTCCCATATAAATCACACATGAAGACTTATTCTTAGTTATGAATGCCTGGCCTTAGCTTGGCTTGTTTCTAGCCAGCTTTTCTTAATCTTAAATTATCCCAACTACCTTTTGCCTGTGGACTTTTTCCTTTTCTCTAGTATATCTTCCACGGTTGCTCTGTGGCTGGCCCAGTGGCTGGCCTCTGACATCCTCCTCCCTTTGTTTTCTCTCTCTCTCTCTCTGTCTCTGTCTCTCTCTCTGTCTCTGTCTCTCTCTCTCTGTCTCTGTCTCTCTCTCTGTCTCTGTCTCACTCTCTCTCTCTGTCTCTCTGTCTCTCTGTCTCTGTCTCTGTCTCTCTCTCTCTCTGTCTGTCTCTGCCTCTGTCTGTCTCTCTCTCTCTCTCTCTCTCTCTCTCTCTCTCTCTCTCTCTCTCTCTCTCTCTCTCTCTCTCTGTGATTTCTCCTCCTATTTATCCTCTCTGCCTACAAGCCCTGCCTACCCTTGCTCCTGCCTCACTATTGGCCGTTCAGCTTCTTATTAGACCATCAGGTGTTTTAGACAGGCAAAGAAGCACAGCTTCACAGAGTTAAACAAAAGCAGCATTAAAAAAAAAAGTCACACAACTTTACATCATTAAACAAATGTTGCAGAACGCAAACAAATGTAACACACCTTAAAACAATATCCTACAACACTTGTGCCTTCTCTTGGGTTCTTTTCCTTCTGTTCCTTCGTCTTGCCCAACTCCATGGTATGTTAGTTTTTGTTTTCTTATTATATTTTATCTGATTATTATCCCTCAGAAGCCTGCTTGTTTTCTAATGAGAGTTAGAAAGGGAAAGGTTCCAGATGTGGAGGTGGGAGGAGCTGGGAGGAGTAGATGGAGCAGAAACCATAATCAGGATATATATAAAGTGGGAAAATTTTATTTTCAATAAAAGGGAAAATGTATTCCAATTAATTTATTACATATAAGTGCAGAATTCCAATATGAGGTCTTATGACTATAAGCATTGAATAGAGGATCCAGACTGTAGGAATTTAACATAATTATATAATCTGGCATCTGCAAATAAAAGTAGTGCTTTTTACAAACTGAAAAGAAGTGAGAGTCTGTTTGATTCTACAGCCTAACAGTGGGAAATGTGAGGAAAGGGCAAAAAGTAAGTCGGAATCGGGGCTAGAGAGATGGTTCAGCAATTGAGAGTTACTCTTGCAGAGGACCTGGGTTCGATTCCCAACATCCACTTGGTAGCTCACCACCACATGCACTCCATTTCCTGTGGATTTTATGCCCTCTTCAGGCAAGCATGTAGGGCATATACATACATGCAGGTAAAATAGGCATCAAAACATAACACGTAAGTTAAAAAAATTAAAAAATAAATCGAAGATAAAAAGTAATCGAACTAATCTAATAAATCAGGCAGGAAGAATGAAGAGTAGAAGAAACATTAATTGTTCAGGATTGCCACCAGCAAGACAACATTAAGAGACAGATATCTGAATTAGCAGTACAGACAGGAGGTGATGTATCACAGGCAGAAGCAGGCGAAGGATGAACTCAAGGTAAACTCATAAAAGTCTTATGAACCAAGCCTGTCAATGAGTTGAATGAAGTACATTTAAATGCTCTGGCCTTCCATCTAAGCCAGTGGAGGTTTTTATTCTGATGGAGGGGAAAGTTTGCTAGGACAGAACACTCAGTCCTGATGATCTTCGATAATCTGCCTGACTGTAACTGTTATTTTCACCATCATATGGGCCATTCATTTCTCATTTATCTGGAGTTGTCTGTCTTAGCCCAGTCCTATACTAGCTATTTACAATATTTAAAGCAGTTATGGAAATCATGAAATCTTAGCCAACTGCATTATTAGATTGCTAGTAAAATGTGGACACACACACACACACACACACACACGACCATAGAGACAAAACATCTAAAAGACCATTACTCATAGACCTTAGCATTTTGCTCATTGAAACATGGACACAAGATGTTGCTTACCACCTCCCTGAAATGCCTTGATGTCTCAGACCACTACCATTGTGATGTCTACTCGGTCCAGGAGTTAATATGACAACCATGAAATGATAGCATTGTCTTTTGACTATTGGATGACTCCCTCTCTTTCTATTTGGTGTTCTTTTTTTTTTAAAGATTTATTTATTTATTATGAATACAACATCCTGCCTCCATGTACATCTAGGCATCAGAAGAGGGCACCAGATCTCATTACAGGTGGCTGTGAGCCACCATGTGGTTGCTGGGAATTGAACTCGGGACCTCTGGAAGAGCAGTCAGTGCTCTTAACCTATTTGGTGTTCTTGGTCACTTCTGGTTTTAGAATTTTTCTGACAAGAAGCAAGCACTTTTCCAAACTATTAGGAAACAATTGTTAGAGTCTCCACAAAGCTGTTTTGCACTTTGGTCATTCAGCAAGTATCCAGTCATGGAGAGACCTCATCCTCCTATGACAGTCCTCAGTGTTCACAGGGCATGAAGTTATTTAGACATCAGATACTTGCTGAACATCAGGACCAGTTTCCCAGGGAAAGGCTCAGCATCGTGATTATATTGAGTCTTTCCTCCTGTATTTGTGTAACTAGCTTAATAATAGGGCATACTGGGAAGATGTGTACATGATTGTGACTCACAATGAATATATTATGAAAAAAGTTAGGGATTCTGGAGTTGAGGGCTATTTTTCTTTGATCTTTGAGAACTGAAATGAGGCTTTTGTTGAATAGTGTATGTAAAGAGTCAAATGCAGAAAAACCAACAGGTGTCTTCAAGGTCAGGAAGAGTGGATTTGAGTGCCACATTGCTGCGTGTGTGTGTGTGTGTGTGTGTGTGTGTGTGTGCACGTGCGTATGTATTTGTTTGTGAGGGGATGAAGAAGACAAATTTCAAAAAGGCTAAATGTCTGTACCTTTCAAGATTTCCAGTAACAACTTGGGGATCTCATTGCTAGGTGAATGTCACTTTGTGGTCTTCAGGATGGAGACTTAAAGTCATTCATATCAAAATAAATGTAAACATGTATTATCTCCCAGTCTCATGAATTGAGATACATTAGCCATCCATCTGTTCATATATGCAGTTTTGTTGGCTAAAAAAAGACATGTGTACTACTTACATATACATAGCATAATAGGAAATGAGTTATAAAAGTTAAGTCAAATACAACACAATGTGATATGTGTAAAAATGAAATAAAGCACAGGTTTTTGGGAATACATAGGAAAACACTGAAACAGTAGTCTTGGAGAATTAGTGATATTTTCCTAGAAGGGATAACTCTTGTCCCAAATCTTAGCCAATAAATTGTAGCTAATGAGGAAAGGGAGGTCTCGCTTACAGATATAGCATGCTGGTGGCAAGGGTTCAGGTGGTTTATTTGGGTATTCATCCCATGAACTAAACATCAAGAAGTGTGTGAATTACCAAAGTAGATGATATCAGGTTAGATCTCACTGGCCATGGCATAATCATTTCCCTGTAAATGTTACTTACTTCTAGTTTTAAAAACATTAAAAAATATACACTGCACACGTGTCTGTATGGAGGTTATGTCCATGAATACATGTGTCTGTGGAGGACAAAGAAGGAGTTGGGATCTCTTGTCAGACTTTTGGCTAAGATCAAGTGAAGAAGGAGTCGGATTCCTTGGTCCTTGAGTTAAAGGCCTTAGGAGCTGCCTGACGAGGGAGCTGGGAACTGAACTCAGGTCCTCTGCAAGACCACTCTGTGCTCTTAACCATGGCACCATCTCTCCAGACCCATTATTCCCACTTTAACAGTTAGACTCTGCTACATAATAGGTAGGTTTGGATTGTAAATTAATACCATGGTATTCATTCGGTGGCTGACAGGAATATCTTGCTTTTTAATGGGGCAAAGAGTTATGAAGTCATATTTCATAATGTGGGTGAAAATATTTAACAACAGGAATGAGCTCGGAGATGGTATTCTGGATAAACTTCCTGCTCTGACCCAAGACAGGCGCTCTGTTACCATTAATGGGGGTATGATGCTTTTCACAGTCATCTCATAAAACACTTGATTTAATTTACTGGGCAAACTATTAGCCTCTGTGATAGCTATTTCACTAGATTGTGAGAGCATAAACAATGTCTCCTTTTCCCCATAAAAGGTGCTTACACAGTTCTACCTATCAAGAGATGGTGATTTTTCCTATTTGGGCCTGGCATGCCTGTATGAACTGTCTAGCCCAGGAACCATAACAAACCTGATTTCAGCCGAGACTGGGAAAGTTCCTGGCATCGAGGTTTCCCTGACCATTACTCCTAGGAACCCAAAACTGTCACAACTTTTCATGCATTCACCAGTTTGTTGCATGCTAAAAGGCATAGCTCCTCTCAACACTCCATCTTCTTTTCAGTCAGTTGTCACTCAGGGAGAGAAGAGATGCATTGCTTGGCGGTTGTAAGGAAGCGCAGCTAAGTCCAGACAAACTTCCTACCCGAGTTTGAGCTGAACACCGATAAAGCACCCAAATGTGGGCCAACTCAATCACAGGACAATTATACGTTTTCAGTGCTTTTTCTACATCATTTTTGTGAAGCAACACCCCCTTTTTTTTGTCTTGAAGCTGTGTCCCCACATGTCTATGCGGTCTGTTAGGTGTGTTAAGCACTGCTATTTATCGGGAGACTAAAAGTTAGAGATGTGTGTGTATGGAGTGAGTTTTTTTCTTCTATTTATCTACTTATTACGTGAAACAATTCTGTAAATGTTTAAAAATGTATTTAGAAATCAAATGGGGTGTGGTGGTGCATACCTTTAATCCTAACACTTGGGAGGCCAAGGCATGTGGGTCTCTGGGATTGCTACCCACCCCCGCAAGTGGGAAAACTCTCTCAATCCCTAGAAACTAAGTCGAGTGTAGTAGTGCATGCAAGAAACACTGGCACTAGAGGATGAGGAAGGTAGGTGACATTTGAAGCTCGCGTGGACTACATAGCCATTATCCCGAGCAATTTGGCAAGGCATCATGTTTTGCTAGAGAGAAAGAGAAAAGTATGGCTCAGCGATGAGGAACTTGCTGAGTGTGTACACGGCCTGGAGTTGGTATCCACCAGGAATTGTTAGAGAAGATGAGTAGACTCACTGGGTAGACCAGACTGGCCCCAAACTCACAGACATCTGGCTGCCTCTGCCTACCGAGTGCTGGGATTAAAGGTGACTGCCACCAATGCCCAGCAAGTCTCTGCTTTCTTACATATGTTTTGTAACATTTGTGACATTTCAGAATCCAGGTCCTAATGATTTTGATGTCCTTGTAATATACGAGACAGGACATTTTAGTGGTTGGAGGAAGGGACAATGTGGGGAGACTCTGGATAAAACCATAAGAAACTAACGCAGACGAGTGGCTTTTGACTCGGCAAGGGCCTCCATCATCTCCTTTGTTTACTCGTGGGCTCATCTCATCTGTTTTGTTGGATATTGTGAGGATTTGAGATGCGGGACGAGATAACCTATAAAGCTTCTACCTGAGCCTTTAAAGTGCTCCTTAAATCTCCACCACAGCTGAGGCGAATGTTCAGAGGCGCCCACAGTACTGTAAACAAGGTTCCTTTCTAAGTGCCCGCCACCATGAGACACAGCCTTTCTGTTCCTAGATGTTTACTTATGAGAGCCGAAAACATGTTCACGGAAAGAGTCCTTCACAGATGTCCTTAGTGGCTTCGTCATATCCCGGAAACGGAACTAACACAAGAGGTGCACGTCAAATATTTAGTATTACTCCGCAGGAGTAAGAAAGGGTTGATCTGTTACTGCAGTGTCGGTGGTGAACCTCAGTATAATTATGCTGATGGGAAGAAGCTGTGGGGGGGGGGGAAGACACACCACGTTGTGATTCAATTTATAAAACCTGTAGTATAGGCAGGTAATTGCACTCCGTAGTCTAATTTTAAAGCAAGAAACCCTGCAGCAAACATTGTGAGTTCTCAGAACTTGGTTGAGTTATGATGGAATTGCAGCCCAGTTAAAGCTAACATTTAAAGAAACCAGCATTTTTCCTTCTATAAAGTAGGGGAGGCGGGAAGTTTAACTAAATGGATGGTAGATTATCAACCCTGGGGTTCTGTTAAAGTAGATGAGTGTTTGTCATTTTGTTCCTTTTGGAAGGAATACAAAAGATTTTGTTCCGAGTCCTGATTTTGACACCTTGATCTGGAAGTTGTTTGGATCTATTTGCTTGGAGATTTACAGAGAGTGCAAAGGTGTTAGAGACTTTTAGCATTGTTAGGTGTTTGGATTCCTTCCAAAATGGCAAACACTCATCTACTTTAGCAGCAGAACTCCAGAGTTGGTTGATAATCTACCATCCATTTAGTTAAACTTCCTGTCTTCTCTACTTTATGGAAGAAAAAATGATTTCTTTAAATGAGGAACTACAGATGAGGGACTTGTGTTGTATCTTGTTTTTATACATTTATTCTCTTAACTTTTTCATATGTTTGTAAAAACGCAGTGGGCTAAGTTGGAAAAAGTATGATAAAACAACAGAAATAAATATGATAAAATGATAGGTTTTTCATGAAACCACAAAGGCCCTATGAATTAGAAACTAGAAAGGATGATAAATCCTGACTTTTACTCATCGTGGGGAAGGGCAATGTTCTGAAGTGATGATGAACTAGTTTTTCCTACTAGTGCAGAATCCAGGGTTCTAATGTCATTTTTGCTCAGAATCTATGATGAACAGAGTAGACAGAAAATTACTGTAAGATTTCCAATGAAGCAGTGCAAGGTATTAAAAAATAAACTTTGTTCCCTGGGAAAATGTGTTACCATGTAATTGAAGTAAAATAAAAAGCTTGAATCACAAGAGACATTGGTAACAGCAATTAAAATAAAGACCCCTATGTTATTTTTGTTTTGGATTCTCATTTGAAATTGCTTCAGTTGCTTTCAATTTAAAAAATCATTGCCTTTCTTTAAGACTACACAAGACACAATTGTTAAGTTAGAATAGAATAAGTACAAAATTAAAAATGAATGGAAAAGTGTTTTATCATAACCATAGTGCATATTCTATAATTACAAATACAGAAATGTGTAAGGAAACCTGCTACTAAATTATAAAGTTCACAGTATCTAAATAGCAAAGTTATAGGTGGACTTACCTTAATCTTGGCTGACATAACAACACCTTTGTATAAAATCTGAAGAAACACCTTTAAAATAGTGCCTCCCAACTTAATTCAATCATCTGAAACCCTTTAGATAAAAATATGGCTAAATTACTAAGCATGTTAACATAAAATCACTATCCAAAACATATTCCCTAGTTCTTTGTAAATATGGTAATATGTATTAGTTTATAGCTGGTGGAAAGAATCATGCTAATATTTCAATGATTAAGGGCTATGAAAACACAAAAACTTAGAATTGGAAAGAATTTGTGCCATCTTGAAAAATTAACCTAGCTGTACAAGAGGAGACAATTAAAGACAAGATCTCTTCGAGTAAGGATTGAGTAAGATTTCCCGAGTCAGCAATTTCTTTCTTTGTGTCTAAGTCTATTCCTATTTACTCATCTTTCATATTATCCTAACCACTAGCTTAAAGTTTTTCTCATTAATAAGCACGAGAAAAATGAGCTGAGTCTAAGAAGGCTTTTCGTGTGAGATCTTATGTACACTGCTTAAACCAAGACCCAATTTGGCCAAACATTAAGGACACGACCTTCTAGGGTTCTGCTACGAAATGTCTGTAAACACCATGAGATATCCTTACTAACGAGTATGCTGGCATAGCACCGTATAGAAAAGTTTTACCTTTAGATCCACCAGAGTTTGGAAGTGGTAGGAATGCAAAAATTCTCTGCAATCGGATAGTAATTTTCTTTTATTTGTAAAAAAAAAAAAAAAAAAAAAGTCAGAGTCCCAGTTGATAGCCTGCAAAACGTTCTAACTCAGGTTTGCCGCGAGAGGGAGACATAGTCCAGCATTTGCAGCGTTTGCCGCTGTCTTTTACTGTGGGGTTTTTTTTTTTTTTTTTTCCCTTGCAGGAAGGTGGTTTGCTCTCAACAGCTGCAGTCACTGTTAAAAGAATTGGGTGGGGGAGAGAGGGAGTCAAAAGCCTCGTGGTCCCGTCATCCCATTTTACTGCTTAACTCAGCCTGGAGTGTCAGAGTCCATCTCTCTCTGCCTTCTCTGTGTTTTGCACAGTGGCGCCAGTCTCTCCTAATGCGGTGGTCAGCCCGCCGTGGAACAGGGGGTCTAGGGTGGACCAGCGGGGTTCTGCCCGTTGTGTGACTTTCTAACACCATCACTAGTGCATTTTGACAGTACAACGCTTGTAGTGGGACTCAGAGAGGAGGAGCCTCTGACTGCTCTTGGCTCCTTCTTTTTCTCCCGGTGATCTGGATTCCTTTCCTCGGGCCCCTCCCCTTGTTCTGTTCTTTCTCACTCCCGCCTTTAGCGAAGTGACACAGGCGACACCTGCTCGCCTGTGCTGTCTGATGCTGGAACTCGCACCTTCGCGGTGGTGAAGGTGCCAGCGCATTCGTGACTGGGGGACAGCAGAGGGTCCCCTTCCTTGGAGCACAGGATGCCTTAGTGGCAGCGGGTGGGCTGCGAGGAGCTCGGCTGGCTGCGCTAGAAAGAGGGGTCGGGGGGGTGGCTGCAGCTGGCCAGGAGTTGCTGCTAACTGGACTCGGAGTCGTTGGCGCCCAGGTGTCGGAGAGGGCACCCGCGGGGACCTGTGTGCGAGCTGCGGGAACGCGGACGCCTCGCCGGGGGACGGCGGCTGAGCTCAGAGCCGGCGAGCCTGCTCAGAACCGGTCCACACCGGAGCCTCGCAGACCTGGGCGAGCCGGGGAAGTCGAGGAGTCTCACGACGGAGGCTGCTAGGCTGAAGGTGAATCATCGCGTCCAATTGCCTTTCCCCAGAGAACCCGGGGGAGGGCGGGAGAGGTGGGGGACGTGTGAGCGCGCGCGTGTGTGAAAGGGAAAGACGACGCGGGGCGAGAGGAAAAGTCTTCGCTCGCAGCTAAAAAGCAAACAAATCGGAGATGGAATAAGAGCGGCGATTGCTGGAGCCCTCCTGGATCCTGCTCGCAGTAGCCGGAGCGCACCGGGCGCATCGCCGAGGACAGCCGGGGCGACCGCTGGCGCCGCTGGGGGCTGTGGACACTTTGGCTTCCCCTCCTCAGTCAACAAACCTTTTGATTACTTTGTCACTGTGGGATAACGAACAGAGACCAGAGACCGGCCTCGCGCGCTGCACTCCCACTTGCTTCGGGGAGGGGACCCCCAGCTTGTATGTGAAGACACTGCCGAGCCCCCCTTTAGCCTTCGGAGGAGGCAGCACCCACACGCGCACTCGGGGTCACACTCGCTCGCACACACCGGTGGACTTCAAGTCCCTATGCCCCTGGATGGTGCCAGCGGACCAGCATCTCCGAAGCGATGCATGAGCGGTAAGGCTGGCGTCGGCCCGCGGAAGCTACAGGACCATCTCTAGGTGCTGCCGCCACCGGGACGCCCGGCTGCAGGTAGGTGCGAGCCGCGCCTTCGGGAACCTTCGGTCTTTGGGGACCCCAGTGGCCATGCGAGGACCACGCACCCCCGCAGCCTGCCTGGGCACATCTCTTCCCTAGGCTTTCTAGAGGGCCCGGGGCAGAAACGGGCTCGCCCCGGGAGACCAAGATGAGGGTAGATGCGGTCCCGCAGCCCGCGTGTCCCCCCACTCCCCCGCAGCCGGTAAGGACAGGGGCGGGGAAGAGGGACATCCAGAGAGGGACGGAGGCATGACAGGAGGCTTAGGGAGTAGGGTCCTCCCTTTCTTATTTCAAAAGGAGAGAGACCCAGGCGAGCATCAAAGTGGGGTTTAATTGGCTCTCTCACTAGTCCTGACTGGTGAGCATTTGAGACTTTTTCCTAAGGAGTTGGGGGCGGGGGTCGCAATCAAGGAAGAAGTCATCCGAGGACTGATGATACTCCACGGAACGCGGCGGGTCGCCTGTCTGGAATACCCACTTTCTGTCCACTTCTGACTAGTTAATTCTCAGGCCTGTCTGCAGAGGGTGGGCGTTTCCGTGGGGCTATTGATTCTTCCACATTTAACTATTTCCATCAAGAATCGCGTCCATAAGTTCCGGAGGCTCACCCGCTTGCTTAGAGGTTTATTTCTCTCTGGCAGCCGACTCGTTGTTACCGAATAAAACAGCTTTTGTAAATGCTACCACAAGACAGCCTTCGTAAAGGATCTTTCAAAGAAAAGCATTCAGGGGGAAAAAAAAAAGGACAGCTCTGGGTCGCGGGGAGACTAATGGCTTTTCATTCCTTTCCGGGCAGATGTCTTCCACATCTTGCTGGCAGCACAGGTTTTTTCCTACCCACCTGCTTTGCTGCCCCCTCCTCCTCCTAAAAGGCTAGGTGTCTACCAAGAGGTGTTTTCAGGCGATGGGTGCCTCTTTGCTATCTGTAGGCAATGCCACATTTCCAGAAACTGCCTTTGCAAAGGTAAAGTTTGAGGTCCCTCGCCCTATTTCTTCTGGAGCTGCCGGCTGAGCCACTCTGTCTCCACTGGAAGAGGTGCCATAGGCTTTCTAAGAACCCTAAGGGAGACCATGCTTTCCCATTCAGTGTTCCACTTCATGGCCAGTGTTAAACAATTGCCCCAAGTCCCTGGAATTGAAATATGTAGTTACTACAGTGACCAGCTCCTCCCACCCAGGGCTCGGTGAGTTTGGCTCATGCCAGTAAGATAGAGGATGAAACACCTTCCTTTTGTGAGTGTGAAACCTCCTCTTGAATTTCAAAGTCCTTCGTGGGTTTGAAAACAAACAACAAAAGCTCATCTCAATCCCCAAACCTATGTTTTTTTTTCTCCTCACTCTGAAGAGCAACTCCCCCCCCCCCCCCAATAATTTAGTGTCTGAGTGTCCTTCTCAGGACAGGGCGAATTTCAATGACTATGAACTGACTGGTAATTATCTGGTTCCTGTCTGCCTGGCCAGATTGTTGTGGACATCAGACTTCAGATGGTTATCAATTACCTCCTTTAAACTGCTCTATTAGTAGAGGTGACTTAACACAATTGAGCAATTAATTTAAGCTTTCCATGTGAAGTAATAAAGGAGATTACTGGCAAAGAAGATTAAACATACATTTGACGATGTTAAAGAATCAGAGCAGGAGGGATATTGTGTTTTCCTTTTTCGTGTTTGTACATGTTTGCCCAAGCTGGTGAGTCCTTTATAGTTTCAAACTCGGCACCAAGCATCGTACATTTCCAATAACAGATCAGACATATTTGATTCTTTTTCTACTTCGTGCTGTTAGGGATCTCTTCAGTCAATTGTTTGGATCTTGACCTTTTTAGAATCTTAATTTTAAAAGCCATCACTAACCACTTATAGGCCATCAGTAACCACATTGAAGCTTATTTTATTCTAATTTCCCCAATTTCTAGTGCAAAACGCTGGGTTGTATTATTTATATGCAAAAGGTTGGGAGAACACTGTCATTGCAAATTGAGTACTTAGGCACTGGGAGTCTTGCAAGAGGCAAGCAGAGTTTAAGTGCTGCCTTTTTTTTTTTTCCAAAATGGCATTTAAAAAACTGGAAGTTAAAAAAAAACTGATGAAAGTCTTGGTTATTTTCTTGCCTTTACAAAAGGTAGTCAAGTATGCTTAGCTTCGCATTTACGTACAGTGATATTTGATTTATGCTTCTTCAAGAGTCAGGAAACCTTTGTGTCAAAGCAAATACCTATATAATGCTACAAGTTACGCTTGAGCGAAACAGAAGGGCTCTGGGTCTGTGTGAGCGCATGTGTAATTTTGAATTGGAAAGACATTATCTACTTTAACAGTGACAAATTGGAGAGTAAAGATGCTTGTGGACCTGAATCTGTTTAGACACTGCATTATCTGCACTATAGTGTTTACCAACCACCAAGTTATAAAATGGGATGACGTGGCTGTAAAGAAAGGTCTATTTTTAGACATAGCCGCTTTCCCCTTTTAAAAATTTATAAAGTGACGAAACTTTGGGGTGGTATAACATTTTAGAGAGATTATTTTGCTTTATCAGAAAAATTTAGTAGTCCTGGGTTTAATACTTATAATACAGTATTTTGATGGCCATCTTATATGGCATCTCCATATGGAGATGAACAAAGTATATTTTAAAGTTGACTTAGCACTAACTGAGTCTTACGGATTACACTGTACAGGAGGGGTGATCTTTGTCTCTCCAGCATTTGCCTGGCATTTTTTTAAATCATGGCTCTCAAAAAATAGTACTATTGAATCACCTTCAAGTTGGGGTGTAATTGCAAACTGATGGATGTTTACTAATAAGGTTTGTAATGCGTGTCCCAAACGAGGAACTTGGCTACTTCTATTGTATTTTAAAAGCTGAAACTGAGTGCAAACAGCCCAGTTTATGCTTTAATTCTGCACTATTTTATTAGAGATACCTCATTAAGTAGCATTATTCTGCAGCTGTTTTGTTCATTGAAAATTCAAGCAAAAAGAAGGAACTTTGCCATGTAATGCAGTTTTGTTTTCTTGGTGATAAACTATAAATTGAGGTTAAAAATAAGCATCTAACATCATCTGCTTTGATCCATGCCTGATATTTACAAATGCAATTCATCAATCTGTTACAGAGAGAAGAAATTCATTAATACCAATGACTGTTAGACAGGAAGGCCAAGCCAGCCGAATCAGCATCATTTCTGGGCCTCTTACTTGCACAGTGTTTCATGGGATGTGTCTTACTCTTTCTTGAGTCACTGGTGGGGTAATGCTTTGGAATAGGTGAATTTGCCATTTGTTGGGAAATTCTTTGGAGCTTTAGCTGGAACACATTGAGTGAGCTATTTAAACATTCCATTGATAAAGAAAAGATGGGTGTATGAATTACCATGAATCTTCTTATAGAGCAGGTGTTTTGTTTGGAGTGTGATCTGAGATGGTTTATAGACAGTGGGACTAGCAAATAGACCCAGAAGTTTGACACTGACATGTTACATAGTTTCTGAAGTTCTGACTCTGTTTATTCCGTACAGTGTTTCAGAGTTCTTATCATGAAGTACAACTTCTCATTTTTGTCTTCTCCTTCTTTTCCTTATAGAAATTTAAAGAGGAATGGCTACACTTTCTAGACTATGAAGGAAGCAGAATTTAGATATATTTCTTGTGCATTATGTTTCTGTATAGTCTCTATATGCCCATATGGATGCAAATGTTTTTAATGGTATCCATGTAAAATAATGATTTTATATTAAAGGAGGCAAGAAAACTTTATTCAAGGTCCTTATTTTTACATATCTAGTTTTCTTAAAATTTATATGACTACCTATAAAACAACTGCATCTATAGTTTTACAAGATAATATATAGTTGAGTTTGACACTTTGATCCATTGTTATATGCAGCATATCTATTTTTGTTTATTCTGAGATACTTTTATTGGCTAAGTTACTAAAATATAAAAGTCGCTTTTTTTGCTGTCTGAAAGTGCATCTTGGGGAGTGTTGATTGACAGTAGCAGTGAGAGTTCCTACACATTTCAAAGCATAGGACCTGTCTAATTACTTCATTAAGCATATTTTTTCACAGCCCCAATGCAAACCTCACTAGTCACATTGCAATATACAATTGTGGTTTGTAAATGGTAGTCACAAATCAGCTGCACAGATATCATCCTCACACATTGTGTTAGGTTTCTAAAACCCACCTGCTTCCAATGAGTATATGTCATATGTATTTGTTGGATCTCACCGAGGACTGCAATAATAGATGCTCTATTCGCTAATTCGGTATCAATTTGGCAATTGATTGGCATTGCCATCAGAAAATACAGAACTTTAGTATGCTTGAAAATCAGGTGGCTAGTGAACACATAAGCTGCAAGGAGACTTCTAATTTGCTTACAATGATGCATATGAGGCTTGGGATATAACTAAGGAATCAGAGTATACTTGCCTATATTAGATGAAGCCCTGTTAATCTTCCTTCAGTCTCCTAAATTATTCCATAGTAGCTGTAATTGCTTTATGATTTCCCCTGAATGGCCTGTTAGCAAAGGTACATTTCCCTTTCCCCTAGCAATAGTACATCTAGTCATTCAATTAAATTTATATTTGTATTGCTTTTTCTTTTTCTATGAAGTAGATTTTGGAAACTCCTTACCGTGAGATCCAATAATGCAACAATGTTGCATTGCAGCAATTACTGCAATGGTAAACTCAGGACTTGACAACGTGGAGACAACCAGCCAACTTCATGTCCTTTGTGCTCATCATAGACTTTGCAGGACAAAACTGTACACGCAAAAGCTGAACATGCAGACCCTAGAGCACTTGAAGTAACTTTTGATGACGAGGCTTGCTTTGCTAAATATTTTCATTTTTATATTTTCCCCCTACAAACTAGTCAGTGTATAATTGCACCATGTGAATGGGCAACTGTGTTGCCCTTTAAAGGTCATGCAAAGATTCTAAACCTTCCAATTTGCAGTGTTAATTGCCTATGACCTCCTGTTGTCGCACATGAAGCTGAGTTTAATAGTTCAGAACAGCGCTCTGCTTTCTTTGGTGAATTTAAGCATCTCTTCATCAACAATACATAAACATATCCATGGTGAATGCTAGATAGAAGACTTTGGGACAGTACATTTTTGTTCTGAAACATAAGTTTCAAGTCAGAATGGCCTGGGCTATGTGGAAAAAGACAGGGTCTTTCTAGAGCAAGCCAAAAACCTTATAATTTAAAATTATCCTCTATTTGTACAAATGCTGGCCTGGTATTATTTCATTTGAGGCTTAGTTCTTTGTCACTTTAAAGTGTCTTTTTTGAAAGTAAATGAAAATTGTACTTAAATATTCAAGAAGTAAATATGCTGTACTCTCTTCTGATCCGCCTACTTTATGACATCAACAGTATGCTTGTTCTAGCATGAAAAAGTTCATCTGCTAAGAAAAGCTAGGTAGGTTATTTGCTACAATTTGTTTTGTCCTAGCTTTATAGTCTTTGTCTTTGTGGACTGGACACACAACCAAAAAAGTATGTGTATGTGTGTGCATTAGAATCTAACAAAGTGTCAGTTGGGTGACAACAGACTTTCTAGAATATTTCCCTTGAGAGGGCAACTCTCAGACAAATATTACTGAAACAATAGGGTGTTGTGCACTGATAGAATGAATGTATGACTGTTCCTTTCAGGTGAGAATTCATAAATGGTCAGTTCAAAACACTGTAGGAAAATAACATACACATATAATACACACATACATACATATATTCATACATATATAAAACACACACACACATTAACATTCTGTGTGAATCATGGGCAGTCCCACATCCACAGAGGCATGACCTAGTGTGATCTTATTTAAGGTGGTAAATCCTGGATACTATTTCTGTTTCTACCTCCTCACACATGTATGGTGAATAGCCACTCAAATTGGTTGGTGCTGGAAAGTTCAGATTTGTTCTGAGAAATGGCCTGCAGACATTGTGACAATAGGGTCATGGTTTGGCTTGTGCTTTCCTTCAGAAATCTGAGTCAAATTGGGTGAAATAGCTGCGACTTTAGTTCTTTTTTTTTAATGGTATATGAGGAAGAAGGAAGTCGATGATCTATATTTGAGTGAGGCAATCTAGAGGCCAACAGGGGAGGTGAAAAGCCGTTGGAGTCTCTTCAACTTCAATGAAGAACTTTAAGTTTTAGGAAAAAATTATCCTAGGTATTTCATTTTTTGAGCTTTAGTTTTTAGATTGCTACATGGCAGTAGTTAATTGGTGAGTTTATAAATTTATGTTGAGAACTGGGTCAGAATTTAGACTGTGCTATTTGAAGGTGTAGTTGGTTGGCACATCATTTGTTAAGTGGTGAACAGTCATTAGCTTGCTGTTTTGGCCAACAGATACATTAATTAGATAATAGAAAATGAAATAACTATTATAAAACTTGTGTGGGGCACTGGCAAGAATGCTGGAGATTGCTTATGCAGCTCAAACAATAGGTAATTGTGGGACCATAAGAGTGTCTCTTTATTCCTGTGGGCCTCAGTTCCTGCATCTCTTCATTGGAATTCTCAAGACAATTCAAGTTGATGATGATGACTCTGGGGGGACCATAAGAATGAATCAGACTAAATCTTACTATTCAGTTTGTTTAAGAGTCTTAGTTTTGATGCTGTTCTTTTATTACAAAATCGGTTGTGACAGATCGTGTCTCTCAGGTTTGTAATGGTGGCATCTTCCTCTACTGTTTATTTTCAATGCCACTAATGTAAAAGGGTTTGGTTTAATCAACCCAAGTAGAAGTTAGATCAGGAGACAAATAATCACATATTGTATGATGATTAGATACATTCATTCAAAATCGATAAATTAAAAACTTTGATAACACTTAGGAATGTTCATTTATTCTGTAAGTATTTATTTAATATTACTAGTTAATTTGTTATTACAAAATACCATAGACCAAAGGCCTTTTGCACAAACATTTATTTTTTATCGGTCCAGGAACTGAGGTTTCAAGAGCAAAGTACAAGCAGATCTGTCTGGTGAAGGTCTGTTTCTGGTGAAGACAGATATATTCTTAGAGGGGGAGAAGAGAGGGAAGAGAAAGATGAGAGCCATAGGAAGGGGAAAAGAAGGAGGAGGAGGAGGAGAAGAAGAGGAAGAGGAGGAGAGAGAATCTAAATTATTCCTCTATTATAGGGACATACTTCAGTCACAGGGGCTACAACTTTATGACTTAACTAGCTAACAAACTCTGCACTTCCAAATACCATATCAAGGATTCAAGAATCATTACAAGACTTTTTAGGGGTCACAGACCTTTATTATATGAATAGCAAGCATCAACTGTATTGCTGGTTTTTCACATGAAGCCATAAAAAAGGGGGGGAGCCAACTGTCTTCAAGGAATTTTCCATTTTGCCCAATCACCCAGGTTTTGAGATGACTCTAAAGGAATGGCTAAACAATGCACTGTTCTGTACCTGCTTATGCGGACTGACTATAGCTCACAGTCTATTAGCAAAAGTAGTGACTCTAATAGTCATTCTCTTTCCTGAATTACACATGTCGAGTGACTTTAGATCAGAGACATGGCATGGCCTAGACCTTCTGTGAGGGAGTGCAAATTCCAGTGCCTGTTGGAGTCAGGCTGGGAATAGAAATGAATCAAAGAGACCAAGGAGAGGAGGACAAATAGCAACCAGCAGTGTTGGTCATGCTGTTGGGGAGAACTTAGAAGGTAGTGGAGACTAGCTAACATCTACTCAGGACAGCTGGGACTTGACACTAATGTCACTATGATGGAATGGATTTTCTGACTTGTAGAATTTAGATGTGCAGACTTTTGAATTGTAAATGATGGCAATGAATTCAAATGTGAAACAAGCAGTCAAGAGATATAGCTATCAGCTGTATGCATGTGAAGGACCTTGAGTGTGTCATTGTCAACAGAGGGGTACATGGAGACAACAAATTAGGGAGATGTGTGCCAGCCATGATCTCCCAGCTCTAGACTGTGGTTGACAGTAAAAGGGAGGAAGAGAATGAGACAGATGAGTGACTCAGTTTAGCCCCAGTATTTAGTTTCTTTTTTTGAAATTCAGATGACTCTATATTTGATGAAGAATTCACTCTGAAGTTGGTGCCCAGGTAACAAGGCAGGGCAACAGGGTGCAAAAGTCCCTCTCTCTTGTATTCTTGCTGAGGCGATTAAAGGTTTAAATAGAATTTGACCTCCTTGAAGGAGGATCCCATGAAAAATTACCCAACTCTATTCTAGGTACCCAAAGTCAAGATGCATCAGCTGACTTAGCTTCTGTTAAAGTGGTCACTGGTGCAACACCTCCTCCGGCTAACTGCTTATCTTAGCTTCTGTTAAACCATTTGCCTGCTCAGAACCACCCCCACTACTGCTCACCTTTCCCCCAGTACCCCAGCTAACTACTTATCTTAACCTGTGTCAAATTGCTTGCTAATTTGAAGTCATCCTGTGGCTCCCCTGCCCTCCACCTGTCCACTCCTTCTCAAAGGTGCCGAGCTAGATGTCAGTGTTGGGGTCCACAAGAAGTCCTACAAAAGACCAACAGACACATATGCAAAAAACAAGAGCATTTATTTTTTTCCCTGCATGCAGGGTTTCAACTATTCAGCAAATGAGCCAATGGTGACCCTGAGAGAAGCTCAAAGACTCCCTTTAAGACAGATTAGGCGAATTCCAGGGAAGGGAGGTTTGTCTGGGGACTGATTGGTGGGTTTAAACACAAAGTTTATGGGTTGCTATAGGGTTGGGTAGTGGCTTAGTTGTTAGGGACTTTCCAGCAGCAGGGTGGGAGAAGCTATCTTTAGTTCTCTGAAGCTTGCATAAGTTTGTGTGGTGCATACTGATTGATTACCCCTGAGTTGTGGTCTTTCCAAGAACTGCTTGTTCAGTTCCATTAAACCAAAACTGAGGCCTGATCCCAGGCAGGGCTATTAGGAGCCTGTCATGGAGTTGGTTTGGTTCCTTGGTGCTCTCAATCAGGATATGGTTTCTGCCTTCAAAAACCCTGTACTGTGGACACTTGGTGCTATAGCTAGAGTCCAATACCTGAGTGTAGTTCTAGTCATTGAGAATAAAGAGTTTCAATTGGCTGCAAACCATGTCTGAGTGGTCATCCCTGGTGGCTTCCCCGAACCACCCTCTCAGGGTTAGAGTTAGGGTTAGAGATGTACTGGGTGTGCAGCAGCTTAAATTCGTGCCAAACACTTAGAATGGGCTGCAGAGGTCTACAGTGCCTTCTTCCTTAGGCCATTGCCTCCTAACCTTCTCTGTGCAGACACAAATCCCATGGAGGAATTTCAGAGTGTGAAGTCTGAAATTGGGCTGAGAATCTGTATTTCCAACGACTTCTCAGGCAAAGCTGGCACTGTTCGTTGGTGGAGGACGGTTTATGCTGTGAGGCTTTGGACAGGATTTATCACTGAATATTGCTCCAGGCTTTGAGAAAGGAGGGCTGCATCTCTTGCCTCTGACACACTCCTCCCGGTTGGTGGTGAGCAGGCTGAAGCTGCTAATGACTCAGCGCTTTGCTTGGAGGCTCTGGGAGGGCAGAATTAATAAGTGTTTGGCTTCTTCCTAGCTTCCTATTCAGAAAACACATTGTTCCTCTAAAACACAAACCAGACATTGCCTGTTCCTTGTCCATTGATGGATTTCTTACAATATGAAAAAAATGAGTTTATCTATTTCATAACCAAGCTATTACATGAGATATATTCTACCATACAAGAATGATTTTAGCTCCTTAGGTCTTTTTTTTTTCTTTTTGAGAATTTCAAGAGTAACTGCCAAGTTTTAAAGCTTAGATGTCAAGATCTGGCCACAGTGACTGGGTTGTTATTCTTCCTGAATAGGATTGTGAGTGGTGGGAAGGTGTACCTGGAAGACTGATTTTCATGTGTGCTCTCTTGGCGGCTCCCTGAAAGCGACCCTCTTTGTGAACGGGGCTTAGAGTTGAATGGGGTACCTCACATCTGTAATCCCATTACTAGAGAGTGGCTGAGGCAGGAGTATTACCGGGAGTATGAGGCTAGTCTGATCTGAGGACAGCCTGGGCAGCAGGGTGAGACTCTTGTCACAAAAACTGAAAGAAACATCAACTACCATCCTCCTTCCCAGTAAACAGCTCTGCTTGGCTGTGTTTTAAGGAGCTTTCCTAAAGTGGTTTCTTTAGGATTAAAGACAAAATACTTGATGGTTTAGTGACTTTGAACTTTTTGTCTTTGTGTGATGTTAGTTAGCGTTTTGTTTCCTAAGCCAGATACGCTGACGTCAGAGAGTATCATGCGTGACTCTCTTCTGCCTTGTGACCTGGTTCTTATGTCTCGTGCTTCGTGCACGAGACAAAGCATTTGTCATAGACTCAGACATGCCAGTCTGACGGCATTGAACAATTTGTTCTATGCTATGATTAATATAGTTTTCAGCCTTCATATGTTAACTCTTACTCATTTCCTTTTTCTAAGTGTTTGTAAGCTTCTAGTTTGTAGAATAGCTCTGTTTACAGCCGAGCAACATGCGGATTCACTTTACCAAATCTGTTGAGCTATAAGCTCTGGTCTTTATGTATATGTATATACATATAATGTACTTATTTACTTATTTTATGGGCTTTGGTGCTTTGCCTACATGTAGGTCAGTTCAAGGCTGTTGGATCCCCCAGAACTGGAGTTATAGACAATCATGAGCTGTCATGTGGGTACTAGGAATTGAATCCCAGTCTTCTGGAAGAGCAGTCAGTGCTCTTAACCACTGAGCCATCTCTCCAGCCCTGAATGTCTGTATCTCATTTCTCTTATTTAAGGTTTAGAGTGACATTTGGTACATAATAGATAATGAGCTCAACCAGAAGGTGACTGTTTCTACATAATGATTACGGCGTTAACTTTGGAACACCTCCTTAATGTGTAAGGGAGTATTTGGGTAATAACTTTCACTTATTCTAAGTGTGTGCATGTGAGTGTGGGAATGCGTGTGCACATGTGAGTGGATGTATGTGCTTTCCATATCTAAGTTGACTTGAAAAATGTTTATTTCTAAATCTTAAAGTTGGATGAGAAGGGAGGGGAGTGTGAAGAGCATGGAAGGAAGGAGCTTGGTGCTTACAGGCTCAAAATACATCACATGAAATTCCCAAATGATTGTTAAAAATGCCACCAAGAATGTACCTGTACAGAAAGAAAAATATTTATATGTATACAAAAAGTAATGGTGAAAAAGAAAAGTACATTGACCCCAAATTCCATTCTTTATGTAATTTAATGTAGCTTGCAGACTTAGAGATGACATATGCTATGATCCTGCTGTTACACAAATTAAAAAATTCAATAGTATTTGTCAATGCCAAATTTAAGTGTTGGTAGTCATATATGGAATATATTTTGATTGATCTCGCCACTAATTTGACTCATCACTCACTACGGAATTCAAACCCATTCATCCTTATTTACATAATTATCATTTTCATGAATCAGATAGTTTTTAACTTTGGTAATATTACTGACTGTATTATCATTGCTCTTGGCTTCAGTGATACTGGAACATTTTGTTGCTATAATTCTGAATTCTATTTCATACAGACAGTATGCTTTCAGATATTTATTGATTTTTGTGTTAGTCATTCTAGGTTAAATAGAGCCTTTAAATGTCTGCTGCTATAGAAAATCAAAAAAAATTAAAACTGCCTTATTTGATTATTTAAGAGAAGTAGTGTATTTAATAAAATCTAAAAGGTCAATTATTTATATAATAAAATTTAAAGCTGAATATTTCTGACTTTTGTTTAAAGACTTGCTTTCCAACTATCTGTTACAATATCTTCATTGTTTGGGGTTTAGGTGTGTTTTGTGGACTTTAATGATTATGGTGACAGACTATAAGTTGAGTCAACCTTTCCCTCTCCCTGTATTGTCTAAAAATGTTCAAACTTACATATTTAAATCTACAGTTATGAAGAGGGTGCTACTGTGGAATTTACTGGAAAAAATAACATCTGTTTTTAAAATTCTTTTTAATGTACTTTTAATAATTTATTTAACTTGCCGGGCGGTGGTGGCGCATGCCTTTAATCCCAGCACTCGGGAGGCAGAGGCAGGTGGATCGCTGTGAGTTTGAGGCTGGGCTGGACCGACAGCCTCCAAAACAATACAGAGAAACCCTGTCTCGTAAAAACAAAAATAATAATTTATGTAACTTATGTCCATTGGTGGTATAGATAGTTGCAAGCTGCCATGTGGGTGCTGGGAATTGAACAGCCAGTACTCAACCGAGGAGCCACTTCTCTAGTACCTTATGTCTGCTTTTCTTTTCTGACTCAATTCCAATAAGACATTAGTGAGAATTTTAGAATGATTTTAAAAATCAATAACCGGAATTAGTAAAGTTTCCTGTACATCGGTGAATTTTATCTCAGAGCAGTGTTCCCTATACTTCCAAGAAGACTGAGAGAGCAGTGTTTCCCCAAGCTGGCTACCTTTTCCTAGGAGCTGATTTCATGCGGTGTTTAAGTGGACTTCAGAGCTCTTGGGTGATATTTCACTTGCATCAGGTCCTCCAGAGAGAAAAGATGGCAGACTAGAGTGAACTGAGAGGAAAAAGCAGGCTTACTAACTGGCAAGCAGGCACGGCGAAGGTGGCATGGTTAACATTTGAAGGGTGTGACCCAAAAGAGGTATCAAGTTGGGGGCCAGATGGAGGGAGACTCAGGGAGAAGATAGGGGTGAGGGGGTTGTCACAGCTAGCATTTTTGTACAAAGGAAAGAGCTAATCAACCTTCAAGAGGTGAGACGCTAGCCCCAGAATAAATTGATTGTAAACCAGCCACCAAAGCAGCAGAGGAGGGTGCACTATGTCAAAGTAGATTTCCTCCTCTGTTTTGGGTAAAATTCTACCCAGGAATAAGAAGGTTCTAGCAAGGCCCTTTTCCAAACTGAAAGTCTGAACTTGTACCAGCTAATTGTCAGCCCTTAAAAGAGTTACCAAACATCTTTGTCATCAGTTTTCTCACTGGCAAATGAGATGACTGGATATAATGACTCCTTAGGTGTCACTACATTTATGCGCTACTGGTAATCTTATGCACCCATCCCCTGTCCTGTCACTTGAGCCTATCTGGGCCACTGCCCATTTTGACTCCTTGGATTGTTAAAGTAATTTTGTAATCTGCTTATATTTTTTTTAGCCACGGTGTCATTTTTCGTCCATGTTTATGGGAAGCACAGTGTGTTGTTCAATACCTGGATACAATGTATTGAACAAATCAAACTAATGAGAAGATCTACTAACTGCAAATTTTATAACTCCTCTCTGCTGAGGACCTGCTTTCTTGCAGCTCTCCTGAAACACAGTTAAAAAAATTAACTGTAGAAACTTTACCATACAACAGAACAGAAGAGCTTACTACTTTCTAATGCCTATCAACTTTTTAAAAGTAGTTTGGTAATTTTTAACCCATTTTTTTTCCTCTCTCCTGAGACCCTGACAGCAAACAGTTAAGCATTTTGGTATTGTCCCACAATTCCTTGCAAATACCCTTCCCCTCAATCTTCCTTACCTTTCTTATTAAGACTGGGTAGCCGGGCGGTGATGGCACATGCCTTTAATCCCAGCACTCGGGGGGCCGGTGGTGGCGCATGCCTTTAATCCCAGCACTCGGGAGGCAGAGGCAGGTGGATCTCTGTGGAATTAGAGGCCAGGCTGGACTGATAGCCTCCAAAACAATACAGAGAAACCCTGTCTGGTAAAACCAAACAAACAAAACAACAACAACAACAACAACAAAAAAACAAAGACTGGGTAATTTTTAAAAAATCAGACTTTTTGTTATTATTTCAACTGGCACATATTCAAAAAGATATATAGGGGTATATTTGATATTTTGATAGTGCATACATTATATAACCATCAAATCAGCATACTTATGTGTTCATCTTAAGCACTTATAATTTGTAGCAAGTATGTTTTTAAACCTTTTGTAGTGATTTTGAAGAGTACATAACTCAATGCTAAGAGAACTCCCATTCTGATATTGAATTCTAAAGTTTCTTATTGAGCTGGAACATTGTCAGTTTCAACTACTCTTGTCCTACTGCATGTCTCTTACCCTTCCCAGCCTCTGGTAATCACCCTTTCTTCTTCATTCCGGGAGATCAACATTTTCTGGTCCCACCTTCACATGAGAGACCAGATAGTGGTGTTTCAGCAAGTCACTTATTTCCTGCTCTACCATTTTTTAAAGAATGGATTCCATTGTGTGTTTCCATCACATTTAAGACTCATTTGTTCACTGATAGGTGCTTAGACTAATATCTATATCTTGGCTGTTGTCAACAATGCTGCAAGAATACTGGAGTGAGATGTCTCTTCAATATAGTTATTTTATTTAAGCAGTAGTGGGGACGGGCATTGGTGGCACATGCCTTTAATCCTAGCACTCAGGAGGTAGAGGCAGGCAGATCTCTGTGAGTTCAAGGCTAGCCTGGTCTACAAGAACTAGTTCCAGGACAGCCTCCAAAGCCATAAAGAAACCCTGTCTTGCATGGACTAATTTAAGTTATAAAGGCTAGTTAGAATAAGTTATAAAGGCCTCACCCTCCCTGGGGAAAGAGGTGAGAATTGGGGGAGGGGGTATGGGGGTTGGTAGGAGGGCGTGGGAGGAGGGGAGGGAGAGGGAGCTGGGATTGACATGTGAAGCAACTTTGTTTCTAATTTAAATTTAAAAATAAAATAAAATAACAATGTTTCATTAAAAAAAGAAACCCTGTCCTGAAAAAAAAACCAAAAGAAAAAAAAAAAAAGAAAAAAGAAAAAGAAAAAAACAATAGTGGGCTTTCTGGATCTTCATAAACCCATTGGTTACTTATCCTTTTTTTTTTTTTTTTTGAGAAATGTGTGTTTACCTCTTTTGATTATTAATAAACCAGGTTTACTTGTTTTTCATAGTGACTTGAAAAGCTATGAAATTTTTGCACTCAAGCAATGTTTTAGATTCTTCACCCTGCCTCACCAAAACTTAACCTTCTATGCGGTGGTTAATAAATACTTTACTAAAGGATTGATATTTTCTATTCTGATATTTTAACTCATATTCTTTTATTTTTGCAATAAATAACTTCTAGAAGCACAAGGAGTAACTATATTTCACAATACCGTCCTACTTGGGAAAAGTTTAATGCATATAATTTGACTTGGTACTATGAAATGCCTGGGTGACTGAGGAAAGCTCTTCCCAGTTCCACAGAGAAACAAAGTCCTACAAGTCAGGAGTACTAGGGGCTGGTTAGAATTCCAAATGTATCTGTTGGAAGACGATTTTCCACGGGCCTGTCAGGAAAATTACTGTCCCTTTCTTCCACAATACATTTAAGAATGCTAAACAATCAATCAAAAACAACAAAAAAGAAGTGATCAATGTTGGAAGATAATGTCTTCACTCTCCCCAGTGTAATAAATAATCTCTTCCTCCATGACTAACGAAAATCTGGTTGTCACTGGTTTTAATGACCCTAGTTCCCTGAGTTCGTTATTCCTCAGCTGTGACACCATCGAACAAAGAGAAAGCATCATAGCTGTGCTACTTTCAAACAGAAGTGATGAGACCTGCAAGCAGCAGCAAGGCATAACAGTGTCCTGTTGTAGAATATTATTTTAAGGCGTGCTGCGTTTGTTTCTGCTCTGGAACATTTGCTTAATGAGGTAAAGATGTGTTGCTTTTGTTTGTGCTGCATTTGTTTAACTCTGTGCAGCTGTGATTCTTTGCCTGTCTAAAACACCTGATGCTTTAATAAAGAACGGAGCGGCTAACTTTGAGACAGGAGCAAGGATAGGCGGGGCTGGCAGGCAGAGAGACTGAATAGGAGAAATCTGGAAAGGAAAAGAAAGAAGGAGCAAGAGAGAACAAGGAAAAGAGGATGCTAGGGGCCAGTGACACAGCCAGCCATGGATGGAAGTGAGCAGGAAAGTAAGAAACACAGAAGCAAAAAAGGAAAAAGCCCAGGGGGAAAAAGGTAGACGGGTTAATTTAAGTTAGGAAAAGGTGGCTAAAAATAAGCCAAGCTAAGGCCGGGTCTTTATAACTAATGTGATTTATTTGGGAACTGGGTAAGAACAAAGACTAAAAAACAAACAATAATAAGGTCCTTTGTCTGTGATAAATGAGTCTTGGTCTGTGTGTCTGGCCAGTGTTATGAAATATACTAGATTACTGGTTAGCCTGTAAGTAGGATAAAATAAATACAGACACTCCACAGTATTCACAGAATCTCTCATTGACGTGTCGGAGCAAAGATGTTTATTTGCCTAGTTTATACATTGAGTCACTCTTGATAAAACCTCGGTGGCCCAGTGACCTTTATACGGTCGTAGACCCTAAGTGCCACGCATCCGTTTCTAGGCTCTTCCTCCTGTGACACTTTGAAAGGTACTTTTGGTGACAGTATAGAGAATGGATTGCATTGGGTGGGTGGTGGGGACTGTATGGAACTACCTGGAGAGCTATTTCATTCATTTGGGTGGCAAGTGGGGGAGAACTTAAAAAAAAAAAGACATGTGGAAAAAAGGAGGAAAAGAATTTGGAAGTAGGAGCTAGTTGTGATCTTAGCAAATCTGTGAAGAGAATAGTCACAAGCCAGTCTTGGTTTATACAACGAGTGGTTATAGTGTAATAGCCCCAAAGTCGCCACGTTCTCCCTAGATGAAGAAAATGGAGAAAAATTTTAAGCATTTGGAGTCTTCAGAGCTGGAGCTTGTTCTTTTTTTGTCTTGGGGATAGCTGAGAGGAAATATGAATGAGCAGTGGAAACTGGTACCGGGCTGTAGCTTGGAGTACAGGACAGGGATCCTTTTAGAAGGTTCCAGCTACAACCTGTATGCTAGTGTGTGAAAATACCAAGTGAGTCCCGAGGAACAATCACATGGATAAAAGAACTCCAGTGCTCTCAATGCCTTCAGGAAGAGTTACATTTTTTTTCCTTCCGGTTTTCTCTTCCTGCTTTTTTTTTTTTTTTTTTTTTTTTTTTTGTCCAGCTTGACGTACTCTAGTCTCATGGTCTGTGGGGCCCTTGTTTGTGGCCTTGAGCCGCTTGTTGGAAAGGATGACATGACACAGGATGGGAGCCAGGGAAGAAGAAAATGGGGCGAGTCTGAGTGTTGATCTTTCATGTTGCCCAGTGCAAGCCCTGGAGCACCCAGCGCCCTGATGCCATGCTTCTGCATAACTGTCTTGCACAGAAGTGCGGAGAGGGAGGAAGACCTTCACTATAGTCTCTGCTTTCTACGGAGATCTGTGGACATTTGATAATTTAAACCTGAACATACACACCACGATAAGTGCCATGGTAAATACTTGTCATTAATTACCTCTTTTGGCCCATGCATTAATTACAGAGGAAGGTGCAACTTTAGTCCCCAGATAACAAGTGGCTGGAGCAAGCCAGGCCAGCTTTTAACTCCCCATTCGGAGCAGAGTTTTACTTTAAAAGATTTATTTATTTGCTATTTTATGTATTTGAGAGGTTTGCCTGCATGCGTGTCTGCGCACCATAAGCATGAAGTTCCCAGGGGAGGCCAGATGAGGGCATCAGATCTCCTGGACCTGAAGTGATAGAAGGTGGGTGCTGGGAAAAAAAAAACCCACCATCCTCGCCGGGTGTTGGTGGCCCATGCCTTTAATCCCAGCACTCAGGAGGCAGAGGCAGGCGGATCTCTGTGAGTTCGAGGCTAGGCTGGTCCGACAGCCTCCAAAACAATACAGAGAAACCCTGTCTCGGTAAAACAAAAAACAAAAAACAAAACAAAACAAAACAAAAAAACCCATCCTCTCTCTGCAAGATGGGTAACTTCAGTGAAGCGCTGAGCTGTCTGTCTAGTCCCCGGAGCAGAGTTTTAACTGTATATTCTGTATCTCAATCACGCTCATTGGGGAAAAATTACTTTTATTATTTATTTTTTTGCTTAACATGATGCTGATAAGGGAGAACAGTCTTGGTAGAAAGTATTTGTATCTGAAAATTCCAACTAGGACCTTTTCCCCCCCAGCCTCAAATTAAGAATTGTATCATTAAAATCATACTATAATATACATTGCATTCTTTGAATGAAACTCAGTTTTCTCATAATAGCTTTCTATGATGTCTCCTTCCTATTTGATGAAAAATGATAATCTCTTAAGCAGTGAGATAAAGAATTAGTGTTTAAGAAAATTTGAAGAACTCACAGTATAAGCTCAAACATTTATTACAATGAATTGAAAAAGAAAAGCACAGCTTGTAAACAAATGTGAACAAGAGTGTACTTTTTTCCCCTGGAATTTAAATTCAGGCTGTAATGCTCTATAGCATTTATCCTACAGAAATCTCTCTTGGGCACTCTGGTCTGTAAGAAATAGCTTTCTTGGGAGCAAGGTGGGTAGAGCTTCTGTGGAAGTCCTGGTTGCAGCACACACTTGGCTGCCTTTGTAGAACATCAATATGAGACTAATTAGATGCTAAATGCTTGGTGAGTATTGAACAATGCAATCTTCTAATTTTCTGATTAATGACAAAACCTCATAAAAACATTAATTATATTGGACAAATTCAGACAATCTCTTTCTGAGTAAGTCTATTTTTAAGAATTAGTTTTATGTTTGGCAAGTGGCAGAGCAGAGAAGAAAACACATTTGTGAATGGATTTTTTTGGTAATCGGATGATAATGCAGGCGGCAGCCTTTGTATGGTAATGTGAATAAATGGGCTGCTCCTTTCGAAGGTTATGGATGTTTTTAATACAACAACATCAAAGAAGAAGTGGTGATTTACAGATAGATTACATCTTCTTCCTTACTCTGTCTTAAGAACTGAATTTTGAAAAGGTTGGTCTATATGGAATCTCAACTTGATGTATTTATTTCTCTCTGTGTGTGTATGTGGATGTGCAGGTTTGCTCAGAGGGTGGGGGTCAGTGTGAAATACCTTTCTCCGTGGCTTTCCTTATCTTTCTTTCTTTTTTTGTATCTTTGTTTTTTTATTTTTTTATTTTTTGGTTTTTACGAGACAGGGTTTTTCTGTATTGTTTTGGAGGCTATCGGTCCAGCCTGGCCTCGAACTCACAGAGATCCGCCTGCCTCTGCCTCCCGAGTGCTGGGATTAAAGGCGTGCACCACCACCGCCCGGCTTTGTTTTTTTTTTATTTTACTTGAAATTTTCTAATCAGTTGACAACCAACCACAGTTCCTCCTTGCTTCCCTCTTCCTGAGTCCCCTCCCCCAACCACTCCTCAGAAAGGACAAGGGCCTCCTATAGGGAGTCCACAAAGTCTGGCAAGTCAAGTTGAGGCAGGACCAAGGCCCTCTTCCCCTACATCAAGACTGAATAAGGCATCCCACCATATGGAATAGGCTCCAAAAAGCCAGCCCATACACCAGGAATAAGTCCTGGTCCCACTGCCAGGGGTCCTACAAACAGACCAAGCCACACAACTGCCACCCACATGCAGAGGGCCTAGTTCAGTCCCAAGCAGGTTCCCCAGCTGTCCGTCCAACGTCCATGAGCTCCCAGTAGCTTGGGTCAGCTGTCTCTGTGGGTTTTTATATGATCCCTCCTTCCTCTCTTCAACTGGACCCCTAGAACTCCATGTGCTTGGCTGTGAATCTCTGCATCTGCTCCCCTCTGTCACTGGATGAAGGTTCTATGATGATAATCAGGGTAGTCACCAAACTGATTAAAGGCACCCTCTCCTGTGGGGTCATCCTTGTGGATTCTTGGGAGTTTCCCTAGCACCAGGTTTCTCCCCAACCCCACAATGACTCCCTCCATCAAGATATCTCTTTTATTGCTCTCCCTCTCCATCCCTCCCACAGCTCAACCATCCTTCATATTCTCATCCCCCATTCTCTCCCCCGTCTAGTGCCGTCCCCTATCACTGAACCTGGAGCTCACCAATTTGGCTAGACCTGCTGGCCAGTGAAGTCTAGGGATTCTCCTGTTCCCACTTTCTCAGCTTGGGATTTCAGGGGTGTACTGCAGTGTCTGGATATTAATGTGGTTGTTGAGTGTCAAATCATGACCCTATGCTTGCACTTTACTGATAGCCATTTCCCTGGAAATGCTGTCTTATAAAATTTTACGTGTGTGTGTGTGTGTGTGTGTGTGTGTGTGTGTGTGTATGTGTGTGATTAGAGAACAATTTGTGGAATTCAGTTCTCTTCTTCCATTTAGGGCCAAGCATGCCACAGCTATGCATTTTCTCAATGTTGACCAGTTGTGAGCTTCTGTATTTAACCACTGTGCGTTGCAAGAAATAGTTTCTCTGGGAAGGGCTGAGTTACACTAATCTATATGTATAAAGACAAGAATTTAAAAGGAAGTTTGATATTTTATCCAGGAGAACATGATTTTGAGAGCAAATATCAGACCCTTTGTTAAATTACTTTTATTTGAGCTTCCTCATGGATAAATTAAGCTCTTTATCCAGTTAAGTGTATCAGTATTAATTTTATCTAGACCCTGACATTTGTTCTATGTTACTACCCTTTCCCTATACAACTTGTCTCCCTTATGGAACAGTATTTGTAGATCTCTTATTTCTATGAGCATTTCCTAGTTCAGAGTCTCCTACCAGTGTGTGTAGAGGGAGGGAGGAAAGAGCCTGAGATATGGGGAAAGCAGAGGGAGGAGGGAGAAAGAGACAGACAAACAGACACACACACAACTGACATAGAGCGAGAGAGAGAGAGAGAGAGAGAGAGAGAGAGAGAGAGAGAGAGAGAGAGAGAGAGAGAGAGAGAGAGAGAGAATTAATATACATGTGGACATGTGGAGGTCAGAAGGCAACCGCGATGAGATAGGGAACCACATCTTATTGTGAGGTTTCCATGACAAGTTCTTTCATGCATCCAGCCATCTCCCAGGTCTCCCTGCATGAATGATCAGTGCTTTCCTCCAGCACTCTGCCCTTGGTTTGACTTTCTTATCAACACATTCACCTTTCTTTGATCTTGTATGCTTTTGAATTTCTTCCTGTGTGTCCAAAGTTTCCACATTGAGGGTGTGGAGAAAACTTCGCAGTGATTGTCATCTTTGTCCTGCCCCTTCTCATCAGATGTTTCAGAGAAACCAAGACTGATGTCACTGTTACCCACTCCAGACTGAAATCATCTGTATTCCCTCACAACTCCTTCCTCTTTCCTTTATCGGCAAATAATATTTAGTCTTTCCAAAGACTAAGGGTTTTCTTCTTAGTGGTGAACTTCTAGTCCTGCGGGTTATTAGATCATTATTCACTAACCCACTTCAACCAGAGATTCAATCAAAGGCTTAATTGACACTGGAAGTTGCTATGCTAAGTGAAACCAAGCACACAGAAGTAGCAAGTATCATGTATTCTCTTCTGTGTGAGATCTGGTAAAACAAAACAAACCAAAAATAAGAAAGAAACAGATAATTTGATATTAGAAGCTTTTTATCAGTAAAGAAAGGAAATAGGGGTGGATATATGCATGGTTGTAAATGTCACAGTGAAACCCATTAATGTACTCGAAATACAAGTTAATGATAACTAAAAATAAAGTGGAAAGAAAATCTCCACTGGTCTGGAATACAATCTGTGGTGTTTGGTAGATATGTAATGAGTGTTAAGTAGATGAATAGATGTTTATGCTAAATACTGTAGATCAGCAATTCTCATCCTTTCTAACGCTGCAATCCTCTAATACGTTCCTCATGTGGTGACCCAATCATAAAATTATTTCATTACTACTTCATAACTGTAACTTTGCTGCTGTCATGAATCATAATGTAAATATCTGATATTCAGCTCCTGTGAAATGGTTGTTTGACCACGCCCCCACCCCCCAACAAGGCGTTGCAGCTTCCACATTGAGACCCACTGTCATAGGTGGATGGGTGAAGTTTATGCAGATACTGAGGCCACTTCCTGTTGCTTTGCATTTCAGAAGGATGCAACCCTTTGATGGGGAAGGCAGTAAAACACCTTTCAAATAAACACTAGGTTTAGAATGTGTCCAAAAGTAGCTGATGAGGGGATCCTTTACAGTTCTTTAGTTTGGAAACTTCTTTTTGTTTTACATATAAGGGAAGGATAAGTAATGAATGTTTATTGGTTACCTTACATTGCGTTGTGCTTTAATTAGGACATTCATATAAATTAGTCAATTCATCCCACATCATGATCCAAGGCCCAGGGCCTTATTAAATATATCCTCATTTTTTTGTTTTAATACATATCTTCTGGGTTTTTGTTTTTTGTTTTTGGCCTGGATAGTTGAGTGTCAGAGGCTAGAGACTTCTGCTGATGGCCACTGACCTTATTAGGCAGCTGTGTGAAAATCTGAACCTAGGTTCTTTGAATGTTTTTTTAAAAAGGCCTTGTTCCAGTCTTCAGTCACATTCTGTGGCTGTTTTCAGTTTAACAAGGTCACTTTGCACTTCAATTCTCTCTTCATTGAGTTTTGAATATGCAATTATGTATTAACTAGTATGTACTAGGTGCTTCCTTTGTGTTTATCCTGGGTACTAACCCACTAAATAGAAGCAGAAGCCAGCTCCTTCTTTGAAAGAACTGTGAACATAATTATCTGCACTGTCACTGGACAGCATGTTGGATGTGTTATGCATATTGTGGATAAATATTTTACATTGCTTTATTTAGAAGGGTCATTCTTGAACACCTCATTTCTCCTATTGAACTTCTGCAGTTACATGGTATTGGTAATTTTTTTGGCATATTAATGACTAGAGTTTCCATCAAGGGTAGTCGCTGAGATCCTCTTTGACACATACACAGCATCGATGGCATCCATGAGTACATCTATGTTGTTGTAATAAAGTCACTTGTTTGCTTTAGTCCTTAGGTTATAGGCCACTTGAGGATGGGGTTGCCCTTTGCACATGACACGTTGTTGTCTACTAGGTTGTGTTTGTTGAGGATGAGGGTGACAGAAAAAAAGAAAGGAAGAAAGGGATACAGAGGAGGGAGGGTGACATTCTCATCTGTCTCTTAAATGTGCAATCTTGTTGAAAAATATCAAATTTGCCTTCATTTTCTGAGGATTAACTTTCACTACACAATCCACACAGAGTTTTTTTCTGGCGTTGAACAAGCTATTATGATAATTTGTTTCAGTAGGCTTCCTATTAACATAGGTAAGAATATATGTGTACATGTGTTTATATGTGAAGACAGTATAGATACATTCTGGCAATCTTCCTAAGTTTTCATGAATTAAAAAAATGAAGATGTGGACCAGTGAACAATTTCTTAGTGTTAGAATAGTTTTACATATTTATGCTCACAGGATGGCATTATGTATTGAGAATCATCAGAAGTAAAACAACAAGAAATAGATCATTTAAAGTATTCTGTAAAATTTTTATCAGTGTGGAGGAGTACTTTAATTTGTTTGCGTTTCTATGACAAAACAGATGAGCTGCACAACTTATAAACAAAGGAGATTTGGTTCTCACTGTTCTCGGTGTGGCTGGTCTAAGATCAAGCTGTTGGGAGATGGGAAGTCTTATAAAGGTCCTTCTAAGGCATACTCTCCACCTCAGTATAGGCAATGGTGAAAAAAAGGCAAGTAAACTCTCTTCCTACTCTTTCATGGAAGTACAAGTTGCATCAATGCAAGTAAGTTCCACTCTCATGATCTAAAAGGGCAAGACCCCAAAATATGAGTTTTGGGAATGTATTCAGATTACAGCAGTTACCGAGGAAATGTCAGAGTAGAGGTTTATTGTTATTGTTCTAGTTTTTCTAGTTTACATCTTCTGTCTTCTGTTAATACTGCCAAAGAGTGAGACATATGCTTTAGAGTTGTCAGCAATGTAAAACTTCAGTACTGTGAAGCTCAACATTAGTGCACGGAGGATTTGCTTGTTCACAGACTTTTCTTTTTCTCCCTTCAGATATGGTAGACTGTCTTGTGTGTGTTACCTAGTGGGGGTGAGGAGATGATCAATTTAAAACAATAATGATGTTTGAATAAAATAATATCAAGTTGATGTGTTAAGCATGGTGGGTCATTACCAAATGAACAATATAATAAAGAGAGATTATAAACAATGTGTTTTAAAATATGGATCAATTAAGAAGTGTCATAGGGAGGAAATTCAAAGAATCACCAGGTCATACTTTGAAAACCTGTACTCCACAAAATTCGAAAATTTAAAGGAAACGGGCGACTTCCTGGATAGCTATCACTTGCCAAAATTAAATCAAGAACAGATAAGCAATTTAAATAGACCTATAACCCCTATGGAAATAGAGCAGTCACCAAAGTCTCCCAACCAAATAAAGCACAGGTCCAGATGGCCTCAGTGCAGAATTCTACCAGACATTCAAAGAACAACTTATTCCAATTCTTCTCAAAGTATTCTACGCAATAGAAGCAGAAGGGTCTTTGCCAAACTCTTTCTACGAGGCTTCAATAACCTTGATCCCCAAGCTACACAAAGACACAACTAAGAAAGAGAACTTCAGACCAATATCCCTCATGAACATTGATGAAAAAATACTCAATAAAATACTGGCAAATCGGATCCAAGAACACATCAAAACAATCATTCACCACGGTCAAGTAGGTTTTATCCCAGGGATGCAGGGATGGTTCAACATACGAAAATCCATCAATGTAATCTACCATATAAACAAGCTGAGAAACAAAAATCACATGATCATCTCACTAAATGCTGAAAAAGCCTTTGACAAATCCAACACCCCTTCATGATAAAGGTCTTGGAGAGATCTGGGATAACAGGAACATACTTAAACATAATAAAACCTATATACAGTAAACCAACAGCCAAAATCAAACTAAATGGATAGAAACTCAACACAATTCCTCTAAAATCAGGAACAAGACAAGGCTGTCCACTCTCTCCATACCTTCTCAACATTGTACTTAAAGTTCTAGCCAGAGCCATACGACAACAAAAGGGGATCAAGGGGATACAAATTAGGAAGGAAGAGGTTAAACTTTCACTATTTGCAGATGATATGATAGTTTACATTAATGACCCAAAGAACTCTACCAGGGAACTCTTACAGCTGATTAACACCTTCAGCAAAGTGGCAGGCTACAAGATCAACTCAAGAAAATCAGTAGCCCTACTAAAAACAGATGATAAAAGGGCTGAGAAAGAAATCAGAGAAACATCACCCTTTACAATTGCCACAAACAACATAAAATAACTTGGGGTAACACTAACCAAACAAGTGAAAGACCTGCATCACAAGAACTTTGAATCTTTAAAGAAAGAAATTAAAGAAGCCCTCAGAAAATGGAAAGATCTCCCATGCTCTTGGATAGGTAGGATCAATGTAGTAAAAATGGCAATCCTGCCAACAGCAATCTACAGATTCAATGCAATCCCCATTAAAATCCCAGCACAATTCTTCACAGACCTTTAAAGAACAATAATCAATTTTGTATGGAAAAACAAAAGACCCAGGAGAGCCAAAATAACCCTGTTCAACAAGGCAGCGTCCGGAGGCATCACCATCCCTGACTTCAAGCTCTATTATAGAGCTATAGTCCTGAAAACAGCTTGATATTGGCACAAAAATAGACAGGTAGATCAATCGAATCAAATTGAAAACCCTGATATTAACCCACACACGTATGAACATCTGATATTTGACAAAGAAGCTAAAAATATACAATAGAATAAAGAAAGCATCTTCAACAAATGGTGCTGGCATAACTGGAGGCTGGCATGTAGAAGAATAAGGATCGATCCATGTTTATCGCCATGCACAAAACTTAAGTCCAAATGGATCAAAGACCTCCACATAAATCCAGCCACACTGAACCTCTTAGAAGAGAAAGTGGCTGGTACCCTTGAACGAATTGGTACAGGAGACAGCTTCCTGAACATAACACCACTAGCACAGACAGTGAGATCAACAATTAATAAATGGGACCTCCTGAAACTGAGAAGCTTCTGTCAGGCAAAGGACACAGTCAGCAAGACAAAAGGGCAACCTACAGAATGGGAAAAATATTCACTAATCCCACATCTGACAGAGGGTTGATCTCCAAAATTTACAAAGGACTCAAGAAGCAAGTCTCCAAATCACCAAAGGATCCAATTAAAAAGTGGGCTGCAGAACTAAATAGAGAATTTTCAATAGAGGAGTCTAAAATGGCTGAGAGGCACTTGAGAAAGTGCTCAACATCCTTAGCCATCCAGGAAATGCAAATCAAGACAACTCTGAGATACCATCTCACTCCTGTCAGAATGGCTAAAATCAAAAACACCAATGACAATTTATGCTGGAGAGGATGTGGTGAAAGGCGGACACTCCTCCATTGCTGGTGGGAGTGCCAACTGGTTCAGCCACTTTGGAAATCAATATGGAGATTCCTCAGAAAAATGGGAATATACCTAACACAAGACCCAGCAACTCCACTCTTAGGCATATATCCAAAAGATGCCCATTCATACAACAAGGATGTCTCTTCCACTATGTTCATAGCAGCATTATTTGTAATAGCCAGAACTTGGAAGCAACCTAGATGTCCCTCAACCGAAGAGTGGATAGATAAAATGTGGTACATTTACACAATGGAGCACTATTCAGCAGAGAAAAACAATGGAATCCTGAGATTTGCAGGCAAATGGATGGCACTAGAAGTAACCATCCTGAGTGAGGTAACCCAGTCACAAAAAGAGAAACATGGCATGTATTCTCTCATATATGGATTTTAGACATAGATCTGGGGAGTGCCAGCCTACAATCCCATGGCCGGAGAGTCAGGGAAACAGAACCTTCATTCAGTGGCTGATGGAGGCAGAGGTAGACTCCCACGGCTAAGCACTGAGCTGAACTCAAGAAAGCCAGTAATAGAGAGGGAGGACTGATGACCAAAGGGATTAAGACTGGGCTGGTTTAACCCCCAGAAACAGCTGACCTGACAAGGGTTAACTCTTGAATCCCAGGCTGATGCCTGGGAATCCAGCATGGGGCTGATCAAGACCCCCTGAATGTGGGTGTCAGTGAGGAGGCCTAGGCAATCTATGGGGCCTTTGGTAGTTGACCAGTGTTTATTCCTGGCATACAAATGGACATTGGGTGCCCATCCCACAATGAGAGATGCACTCTTACCCTGGACTCTTGGGGGAGGTTCTAGGCCCTGTCCTGGATGAAATGACAGACTATGGACACCCCCATGGAAGAACTCACCCTCCCTGGGGAAAGGAGGGGGTATTAGGTGGGTGGTGGGAGGGGTGGGAGGAGGGGAGGGGATGGGAGAGGGACGTGAGATTGACACGTGAAGAAACCTTGTTTCTAATTTGAATTTAAATTTAAAAATAAAATTTTTTAATAAAAAAAGAAGTGTCATAGGGCTCAGTGATGTCTCTGTGCAGGAACTTACTACTATGTCTGATAACCTGAGTTTGATCCCCTGCACCCACATTGATAGTTGGAGAGAACTGATTCTTGTTGTCCTCTCAACTCCCCATTTGTCCCATGGAAGGTCACTCACACCAATCAGCCAATCAGTCAGTCAGTCAGTCAATCAATCAATCAATCAATCATCAGTTAATCTTCAATCAATCAATGTGAAAAGTAGCTACATAAGTAAATGACATAGTAGTTTAGAATATAACAAAGACTAAACCTAGTTTTAAAATTTGTGGTATCAAGCATTCTTGGTTAGAACATATTAATAGCTGGCCGACCAAGATAGTCTTCTATCCGATACCACTGATATAGCAGTTCAGGTTTCTAAGTCTATTGGTCTATTTGGTAAATTCTGTAAATGCACCTTTAACTCTGGGAGAGTAAACAAGCAAACATGAAAACGGATGAACATCAAAATGTAGTGGCCTATGTCAGGATTCTTGCTGACTTGATGTTCAGGTTGGAAAACTTCCAAACCTAGCTTTTCTCTTTTTTTTCCACCTTAGGACACATTTCTGAAGAAGGTACATCCTGCACTAGGAACAAGACTAGACCGTCTGAAGTACACACCAAGTGTGACATGAACGACTTAATATTGAGCTCACCTGACTCAAAACGTGCTTTTCTTTCTCATGATGAAAGCATTGGGTGCTGATAAACACTTTCCTTTGTTCTGCATTTTGGAAAAGAGTGTCAGTTGTGATAGGCCTCTAGAGTACGCTGTCTTGCCCTGGGGTCACGAAGACTGCTGTTCTCTAGCTTCTGTGAATTGCAGGCACAAAGAGATAAATAACAGGACGGTCATGGTGCATTTAAAGAACTTTGAAAGTCATGTAACATAGAAATGACTTTACAGTCTTAATTTACTTTTTAGATACATGCTTATTGTAAACTCATTCCTATCATATACCCAAGCTCATATAGACACTATCCATTCACAATATATTAACAGAAGTGTTTCTTTAAAAATTGTTATTCATGGGCCGGGCGGTGGTGGCACACGCCTTTAATCCTCCCTCCCTTTCTTCCTCCCACTCCCTTTCTCCCTTCCTCCCACCATCCCTCCATCCCTTCCTTCCCCACTTTTCTTACTTTCACAGGGTCTGCCCTGTAGCCCAAGCTGGCCTTGAACTCCTGACATTTCTCATGTCTCTGGCTCTTCAGTGCTTGAATTACAGGAATGCATTGAACTGGATTATAGAATTTGGAAGTATAGAGACAAGTGGGACTGAGCTCAATTTATCCATTGTTGTTGCCCTTCTTAAGCTCATCTTTAAGCAGTTATGTTGGGGACATTTTATGGGTGCAGCTTCTGACAGTCCTAGGAGTCTCACAGTGAACTTCCTGATCCTCAGGGTTCTTACAGTCCTTCCAGCCCCTTTTCAGAAATGTCCCTAGAGCCTTAGGTACAGGAATGACTGAGTTCCCCAACTCTGCATTTTGATTGGTGGTGTTTTTCTGTAACTGTCTCTGTCTGTTGCAAAGACGTTTCCTTGATGAGGGTGAGAACTACACTTATCTGTGGGTATAAGACCAAATATTTACAGTGTAGTTAGGGATTATGCTGGTTGTAGTTTCTTCTCCAAGACCCACGACTTCACTAGCCCTGGGCGGTTGGCTAGGTTTCCAGTACCAGGCACGATTGCCCTCGTTGAGCAAGTCTTAAGTCCAATTAGGAAGCTGTTGTTTACTGTGAAGGTGTATGCATCCTGTTACTGCACCCTTAGGGTTATCATGCCATGCTGGTCATTGCTGCAGTTCATAGGCTCATAGCTCCCCTAGCATTTTTATTGCTTATGTAACCTCGGAGGGATCTCATTTCAGTAGCTTCTTGAGACAGCTATGTTTTTCTTTTTTTAACTTCCAGATTCTTACCATGCCTCCTTCCAAGAAGGACTGCTTCATTTGGAGGAAATAGCCATATAGCAACCGTTACAATGTCACAGGAATATTTTTAGCTATATTATGCTACCATAGGACACCATTATGTGAGCCATGCACTCTTAGCTTGTATGTTGCAGCATCTACCTCTTCATGCCCCCACTTCCCCTTCTGCAGTTATGAAGAAGAACCTAAGAGAAGCTCACAGATTCAGTGGTTGGAATGTGTGCTTAGTTTTCAGTTTACATTTCTCCTCGGCTTCTTTTTCCTTCTTTGCCATTTGTCAGTGGAAGAAAAGAAGTCAGGGTATTAGTTTAGTGAAATTTCCCAGAGTGTGGATTTTGTTGATTGAATCATTGCTGTTTTTAATCTGTTTATTTATTTATTTTGGCAAATTGATAGCTCAAAATGGAAGCAAATCATACTGAACTCAGGTCTCTTGGGCCGGAGTAACCCACAGGCAGTTTTCATATTTGTATCCTAGCCAGTTGTTTTTCTTGATGTTAGTGGCCACTAATGTCTGGTATTGTTAAAGCAGGATGCGGTTACAAAGTAGTAATATGAAACCTCTGTGATTCCTTTCAAAGGACTGGCTACATTAACGAGAGAAGTTCCTCTATTCTAGCTCACTGCTTACTTAGCACTCTATAAAAGCAAACATAGGACAAATGTTTGCTGTTTTAAATTTACAGGTTTTGAAATAATATGTTGTTACATTTTCATGTCTTTCAAAGGTCACTGATGAGTATTTTGCAAAGTGTGATTATGAACCTGTGGATTTAAATACATTTCAGGGGTTTCATTCCGTTGTAGATTTTGTCTGGGCTAAAGCTGTTACTGCCCTATCAATGCTCAGTAAGACTCTTGGCAAGTTGTGTTAGAGTCTGTTTGAACAATATGGCAAGATGTTTCAAGTATTACTTGTATGTCTCCTGTTTTCCTAATTTGATTTGGTTCGTATTGGCAAATGGTGTTTAGAACTAAGAATACTCATTGTTTTCAGGTTGAATGACATTTTCAAGTCTTTCTAGCATGTCTCCCTCCTACCCACCCACCCTCCCTCCTTCCCTCCCTCCCTCCCTCCCTGTTTCTCTCTTTGTTGTAGCATCCACCTCTTCTCTGTTTCTCTCTGTGTATTTCTCTCTCTCTGTGTTTCTCTCTCTGTGTCTCTGTATCTCTCTCTGTGTCTCTATCTCTGTCTCTCTGTCTCTCTCTCCTCTCCCTCCTCCCTTCCTCTCTCTTCTGAGAAGGAACATCCTCATTACACTCAAATGCTGGGATTCTAGAAAACCACCATGGGTTTTCTCAGAAAAATGTAAACTTTCAACAATCAAGTTTATTCTATTTTAAAGTCATAATACTAGCTCCAGTTCAGGTTTAGGACTAAAGACTTAATTTCTTGCCTACATCTTGTCCCCCACTGAAAATCAGGGTTATTTATGACAGCATGGTTAACATTTCTTCCACAATGCGCATAGGATACTGCAGCATGACAGCAGTGCCATCCCCAGATGATTCCAGAAGTCATGGACCATTGACAGTTTCTCTCTGGTTTTAGAGTCAGCTTGATAACATAGCTTCATGTTGGTTTTTAATGTTTAGAACTTGCTGTTATGGTTTAATGTTTTACTATGTTTGTATTCTGAGAAGTCTAACTCCTAATTCTCCTTTACCTTCTTCTCTCCCTGCCCCCCAATAAAAAACTTTAAAGATTTTGATTATCTTTATTTAAGCATCCTCACACATTTACAGCTGTATTTCTTAGGCAAACAGCAGTGTGCACCCCAGCCTTTCTCTGTTGACTTTTTTTCACTTTGTATTTCCAGAAATATTTTCATTTTGGTATATGGAGAGATTCAGAAGACTCTCTTTCTTTTTTTCTTTTAAAATCATATTCCATTGTATTTGGTCAATCTCTGTTTATGGAGCTTGCCAAAAGAAATTATTAGTTGAAATGATTTAAACAGCTTAATGATAACACAGGAAACTACAGTTGAGAAAGTGAGGAAGTAACAATTGGAGATGGTTTCACTCTCTGTTTTTCTCCCTCCCTCTCTCTCCCTCCCTCCCTCCCTCCCTCCCTCCCTCCTTCCCTCCCTCCCTCCTCTCTCCCTCCCTCTGCAGAGGACTGTATTCAGTAGGGCAGTCACACCAGTCTCCACTCAGCCAGAGAACTTTGAACCCAGACTGTATGCATTGATGAGGGGATGGAAGGAAAGGAGAGTGGGAAGAGGTGCTTATTAAGCAATTAGCAACTGCCAATCAAAAGTAAACTTAGTTCAGGTTGCAAACTAGTAAAACCCAGTCCCTAAGCTAAGTTTCCTAGCTCAGGCAGCTTGTAACATCATCACAAGGACTAAGGGCAGAATCATCGGCTGAGGGGGTCTGGGAATAGCTCATGTAGTGAAAAGTTAAACTTATGTGATGTTAGCAGTGAAGAAAGGAAGAAAACAAAGGTGAAGTAGAATCTCTTGATGGGTTACTCAGGAGGGAGAGGAGACGTAGACATGTTTATATGGTTTCAAGACTGGAAGGATTATGGAGTTATATTTTGAAAACAGGGTCTGAATTACCTGTGAGGGAAATACTATGCCGATTCTGGATACTGTAATTTTAAGATAACATTGTAATATCTGTGCAGTATATTTACAGGAAACTAAACTTTTGGAGAGTGAGCAGGAAAGGTTAGGTCCAAAGATACATATTCTGAAACTATTGACCTTGCTAGAAAACATATGTGTCGATGAAGAACAGAGTGTAAAGATCCCAGGGTTGAGCTTTGGAAGGTCCATGCACTGGGGACAAGGACAGAGAGAAAACAGCTAGAGGGCAAGAACTCCAGATAGGCAAGAGTGGGCGAGGTGTGATTTTGCTCAGGTGTAGCCAACCATGTTAAATGCAACAGGTCACAAGGAGACAACCAAGAAAAGCTCTCCAGGATTCTGAATTAATTACAGATCAGTCAGGAGAGAAGCTTAGAAGCCTTGGTACCTTAAGATGGAAGGATGTTCTCATGCTTGCTGCAAGCATGGTTTATATGACACATTATCCATCATGATTACAAAAGAGCATTTCTCCCACGATCCCTGGGGCAGTGCATTGAACTCCTACTCCAGGTTCACTCTGCTCTGGTTTGTAGCTAGGGTCAATTGTTTAACTTCTCTGGGCCTCATCAGTAGAAGGGCTTGTTGGCGAAGCCAGTGCACAACTACCACTCTTTATCGCAGTTACACTACTAATTGCTGCCTACTGCCTGTGGTGGAACCTTTTTGGTGAGACTTGTGCTAATTGCTGTACCCTATTCTGTCCTCAATGTGATTTTGCATGTCTGTTCTACGATTTTATGATTTATTCTGGGATGCATCAGAAGCACTCCTAATTGAGCGCTGTTCTGAATGAACCAAGATTATGTCAAAAAATTCTACTTTGATTAATTACTGTGTGGATTAAAAAAATGAATATCTTAAATCTTGAGTGAACCACATGTATGTTAATATGTAGGGCCTGAACCCTGGCTACCTGGGGGAAGTAGCACTTGCATTTTTTAGGTGTATTTCCTCTAGTAGAAACAACTATGTTCATCAAGGCTCTACTTCAAAGAGTAAATGGAACTCAGTGTCTCGGTTAGGACATCTGGCTTTTGTGAGTAAATTCCAGTTCAAGGATGTCCGGAGAATAGAATTGCATCTTAAACTCTTGAGTTACAACAGCACAGAGGTTCAAGAATGAGAGGGGAGGGGAGAGGAAGTGAGGAGAGGGGAGGAGAAGAGAGGAAAGGAGAGAATTGTTGACTATTTAAGAGAAAATTGGCTGCCCTTCAAAACCTTCAAGTTTACCAAATGGACTTGGCTTTTGTTGAAACTTCTGAGAGAGAGCCCTCTGTGGCAGCATCCATGGCATACGTACAGCTGTTCTTTGAATCATACTAGTAAAAACAAATCAAATACTAGATTTCTTGCTCAACTCTCTTTGATTGCCTGAAATAAGAATATCAATAACATTTTCATTTTCTCTGTCTTCCAAAAATAAATTAGATTTCAGCTATGATTATGCTAGTATCAGTTGAGATAAAAATCCATCTAATGAGGCTCTGGCAAACACTTAAAATGTTTTTAAGCTTTGCTTAACCCCCCAAGCTTTGCTTTAACATACTCATCAAGAGAAACAAAACCTATCAATACAAAAGGGGTGTTGCTGATGGATTTTCTTCACATAGTCCATTTTTCTTTTTTTAAATATTCATTGAAGTTATGTTCAGTCCATGGGGGATTTTCATTGCATGTTTCTGCAATGGTGTAGTTTCTGTATTTAAACAACAACTCATCTCTAAGGATACTGACCTTACAAATGAAAAAGGATATTCTGTGACCTCTTGCTTACATGGTTTCAACAAATCATCTTTAAATAGGTCAGTTACCTCTTTGAAAATGAGGAGGAAGATCAAAGAGAAGTAACACTGCTTACGTGAGCAACCAGAGAAGAGGGCAGTATGAAAGGCCCTAATGGTTTTAGCTTCTTTGTCAAAAACCAGGTGTTGTAGGTGTGTGGGTTAATATCAGGGTTTTCAATTCGATTCTGTTGATCTACCGGTCTATTTTTGTGCCAATACCAAGCTGTTTTCGGAACTATAGTGTCACGTCTGCTGTGCGGCCTGTGTCCGAGAACGTGCGGAGGGTGTCGGGTATTGAAAACACAGAGACTCGTTCAATGATATAAAGAAAACTTTAAACAGGCTCCAAAAAGGTTCAAGAAAAACTTCCTAAGAAAAGCTCCCACCAGAGAAGCTTCTGCTCTCTCCTCTCCCCTGGCTGGTTCTGCTCTGACCCAGAGGTGGATGTGTGTAGGTTTTTGAAGGTGCGGTTAGTCTCTGGACAAGGTCGAGGTCAGGGCGGTTTCTGTGGGAAGGCCTTTCCCAGGAACTTATTGTATCATTTTTAGTAAACATGTTTTTACTAAACATTGTCTTACAGCTGCCTACTCCCAGGCAGAAGGGGAAGTGGGTCTCTGCTCAAGGTCTGGTGTTCCCACAATTCACCCCTTTTTATTTTCAAATGAGGCACTCCTGGCTTAGGTCAAGTAGGGTCACCCTCCCTTTCCCGTCTTTGGGGGACCTTGAACCCCTGTTTTAGGTGGGAGGGGTCTTCCCCACAGGTTGCCCGTCATCGGAGATACCCCAACCTTAAATCATCTGTAACCAACCTTCATGGCTATCGGGATTGCCATGGGCTAAGCTAAGCAATACTTGGTTACGGATCTCTTGTCTCTGGAACAAGGCACGTTTGAGCTCGGCATAAAGCCAGAATGCCTACCGCCACTGCCACCATTTCCAGGACCCCCATTGACATAGCGCCTCTCCATTACCATACCCATCACCAGATCTGGGCCATAACATTCTACCAGCCTTCGTCTGTTACAAGGGTAACCCGCATGTGATTTACATTTACAATTTGATAAAGTTTCCAATCGTTTTAAGATCTGCTCAGGAAAGCATTTAGAAAGTGCACTTGCACAGATACATTAGGTACAATCATTGATGTTACACATGTAGCATTACGAAAAATATGAACAATAGTTGTCGCATTAGGACAAGTTGCATTTCTCCAGAAAAATACACTGGCCTAGTCGTGATTCCAGAAACAGGAACCATCAAGTGACCATGTCCTGTTCAAATACTGAAAAGAGGCTTTTGCCACTCATCATAGTCCATACCAATGTCCAAATGCTTTAAATGGGTCCTTTTTTCTCTGTTAGCTTCATGATGAAAACTCATGGGTCCGGAAGGTTGATGCAGCAGGTCTGTTGAGAAACTGGAAATCTCGAACCAACTGTTTTCTTTCTTTCTTGGGCTGTAGATTCGATGACATCAAGAATCAGGAACACTGATTTAGGAGATCTCACTCAAACTGGCTTAGGTAGGCTCCCATGGTCTCAGGTCCAGTTTTTCTCTGCTCCATGCATCTCACTAAATGGTCTGACAGTTGCCGAAGCTTTATTCTTTTCCTGCAAGAAAACACAAACATGCCCTCGACCCCAAATTAGGGTCTTCTCCACTGTCTAGTGCATGGATGTCTCCATTTGACCTGAGCAATGGTTGCTCAAGTTCCATCATGCCAGTCTCTAGGAATGGCCACAGGCATGGGCAAGCCAGGCTGCAGAGCCCCCATAGGCTGCATGGTCGCATTCACGGCCCTCAAGTCTTGTAGTAACCTCCATTTCCCTGAAGATTTTTTTATTGCAAATATAGGGGTATTCCAAGGGGACGTGGAAGGAACCAAATGACCTGCCTCCAATTGTTCTTGAACTAGCTGGTGAGCCGCCCTTAGTTTCTCCGCTGGTAAGGGCCACTGTTCCACCCATACCGGATCATCTGATAGCCATGTGATGGGTATGGGGGCTGGCGGCGCAACAGTGACCCTCATCAAAAATGGCCAAAACCCTTCCTATCCCCTGGGGCCCTGGTCTCCAAAGGGAGGGATGCCACAGGGCAAACCTCTCCCTGTTCTAGTTTACCTAGTTCCCTCCCCGGGCTCCAGCCCCTCCCTTGCATCATCTGGGGGCCCCTGCTTTTGGACTTGGGTGCCTGAGTGGTGAGGACCACTCCCATTTCTTGCATGAGGTCCCGTCCCCAGAGGTTAATAGGGAGGCCAGGCAAAACATATGGCTGGAAAAGCCCTGTGTGGCCTTCAGAGTCTTGCCACTTTAAGATCCTGAGGCTTTTTTGGGGCACAGCCTGTCCTATTCCCTGGAGGGTCACTGTCCCTTCCTCTTTCGGCCAGGCGGGGGCCAGAATTTATCTGAGAGGACAGAGAAATCTGCCCCAGAATCTAAGACGCCCCTAAAGGACTTGCCTTCTATCTTTAATGTAAGCTGGGGGCGGTTCTCCATAGTGGCTACCCAAAATGCTGCCGGGCCGGTACTTCCAAAACCTTGGTTGCCCCTTTTCTCTTTAATTTTTCTAGCCTCACAAGGAGCTGTAGGGAGAAGGAGTATCTGAGCAATCCGTTCTCCTGCAGGGATGGCAACAACCCCACTGCCCACTGATGTCATTATTTTAATCTCCCCCTCACTATCCTGGTCTATAACACCGGGATGTACCTGGATGCCTCGAAGAATAGTACTGGACCGTCCCAAAAGTAGTCCGACCGTGCCTGGGGGCAATGGCCCATGCACCCCAGTAGGGAGGGCCTGGATCCCCATTTCCGGTGTTAGGATTGCCCGGGCAGAGGGAGCGAGGTCCAATCCTGCACTCCCGAGGTGGCTCTAAGGAGGTCTGAGATATGAAGGGGTTGCTCTGGGGGAGAAAATGAGTCCTGCCACTGCCCAGAGCAGGGGTCATTGCCCCGTACACATTGGTTTTGGGGCCCTGGGGCGGGCCCCTCCTCCCGTTTCCCTGATTATTATTAGCAGGAAGGAAATTTCCCTCCCGGTCAGTTTTAGAGTAGCAGTTATTGGCCCAATGATATCCCCTTCGACAACGGGGCATAAACCAGGTCTCTTGAGACCCGCAGTACTATTTTGAGGGCACTCTCTACGGAAGTGTCCCTCCCTACCGCAGCTAAAACATGTTTTTCTCCCTCCCAGAGTAGGTCTTTCTTTCCCCACTTGGGGCCGAATAGCAGCAGCTAACACTTGGCCCTGGATGAAGTTCCCATCAATGTCCCTACAGATCCGGATATAGTCATTTAGACTTTTATTTCGATAGGGGCGAAGGGCTTCCTTACAATACTTATTTGCGTTTTCAAATGCCATCTGCTTGATGACTGGCATCGCAGGCCCAATGCCCCCAAATATTCTTTCTGCTACCTGACTGAGACGGTCTACGAAGTCTTGAAAAGGTTCGGAAGGTCCTTGAAGGATTTTGGACAGATGATCCCCTCCTTCCTTGGAAGGCAATGCTTTCCAAGCCCCTTGGGCCGCTGCTGCCACTTGGGCATAGACTGCGATGTCATATTGCATTTGTTGCTGAATGGTGGCGTATTGACCACTCCCGGTAAGCATCTCCACATTTCTCTGGGGCTGTCCGGCCTGTGCATTCCTTTGGGCTGTCTGGCTGCATCTTTCCTGAAACTCACCTCTCCAAATCAAATAATCTCCCCCCGACAGAGCTGCTCTGCAAAGCTGCTGCCAATCGCCAGGTGTCAAATTAAGAGACGCAAAAGATTCCATTAAGGAAAGTGTAAAGGGAGCCTGTGCTCCATAATTTAAAGTTGCCTCTTTAAGTTGTTTTATATCCTTAAAATTTAAAGGGTTATGATGCCGAATGACCTGTCCAGAATTGTTCGGATCTGGAACTTCCATTACTGGGGCCACCACTGGGCAGCATTGGACCCCTCCTCTGGGTCTTCCCTCCAGGTCTGAGAAGGACTGGGTTATCTCATAGGAGGAGTCCCTTTTTTCAGAGTATGGGGAAGGGTTTCTCTCCCTGTCCTGTCTTTCCTTAATTAGAATCTTTTTTAGTTCTTTTTTAAGGGCCGCGATCTCAGCAAGTAACCGTTCCTTTTCAGACTGTGACGAGTCTGAGTCTGAGCTACTTCCATTTTCTAGGTCTGATAGAGAAGGATATAACCGATTCTGACCGGAGTCCTTCTTTTTGGGTCGCGCCCGGAGATCTCTACCCATTTTTTTGTTGTTACTAAGAGACTCCTCCTCATCCTCACTAACAATGGAGCCTCTAGTTTCAGTCACGGTCTCTTCATCATCACTCTCTGCCCCTGAACTCAAGGAGGCTTGAGTCTCAGTCTCTTGTAACTCTAAAAAGCCTCTTTTGTGTCCTGAACTACCTGGCGGTGACGAACCTTATCTGTCAAAAGTGCTCCCCTCACTAATCTCCATAAGGAGAATGTCGTAGGGGGCAAGGACTCAGATCCCTCTTTTCGTAAAAGTCTATGAAGATCACGGCGAACCTCCTCCCAATCTGGAATATTTAAGCTTCCCCCAGTAATGAACCATGGACTGGCTCGTTCGATGGATTTTAGAAAGCCTTCTAGGGTTTTAGACTTGACTGCAGTCCCATGTTCTTTAAGTAACTTTTTTAGTTGATACTGCAATGATTCTAGCTTCCCGGAACTATTCCCCATAGTTTCTTAACCCCGTCCACTTACCTCGCTTTCACGATCTCAGTGGGACCTCCAATTGTCACGTCTGCTGCGCGGCCTGTGTCCGAGAACGTGCGGAGGGTGTCGGGTATTGAAAACACAGAGACTCGTTCAATGATATAAAGAAAACTTTAAACAGGCTCCAAAAAGGTTCAAGAAAAACTTCCTAAGAAAAGCTCCCACCAGAGAAGCTTCTGCTCTCTCCTCTCCCCTGGCTGGTTCTGCTCTGACCCAGAGGTGGATGTGTGTAGGTTTTTGAAGGTGCGGTTAGTCTCTGGACAAGGTCGAGGTCAGGGCGGTTTCTGTGGGAAGGCCTTTCCCAGGAACTTATTGTATCATTTTTAGTAAACATGTTTTTACTAAACATTGTCTTACAGCTGCCTACTCCCAGGCAGAAGGGGAAGTGGCCAGGAACTTATTGTATCGTTTTTAGTAAACATGTTTTTACTAAACATTGTCTTACAGCTGCCTACTCCCAGGCAGAAGGGGAAGTGGGTCTCTGCTCAAGGTCTGGTGTTCCCACACTATAGCTCTATAATAGAGTGTGAAGTCAGGGATGGTGATGCCTCCGTAAGTTTATTGTACAGGGTTGTTTTGGCTATCCTGGGTCTTTTGTTTTTCCATATAAAGCTGATTATTGTTCTTTCAAGGTCTGTGAAGAATTGTGTGGTATTTTGATGGGGATTACATTGAATCTGTAGATTGCTTTTGGCAAGATTTCCATTTTTTTACTATGTTGATCCTACGTATCCAAGAGCATGGGTGATCTTTCCATTTTCTGGTATCCTTTTTAATTTCTTTTTTTAAAGACAAAGTTCTTGTGACACAGGTCTTTCACTTGTTTGGTTAGTGTTACCCCAAGATATTTTATGTTGTTTGTGGCTATTGTAAAGGGTAATGTTTCTCTGATTTCTTTCTCAGCCCATTTATCATCTGTATATAGTAGGGCTACTGAATTTTTTTAGTTAATCTTGTATCCTGTCGTTTTGCTGAAGGTGTTTATCAGCTGTAGGAGTTCCCATGTAGAGTGTTTCAGGTCACTTATGTAAACTATCATATCATCTGCAAATAGTGAAGGTTTTGACTTCTTCCTTTCCAATTTGTACCCCTTTGATCTCCTTTTGTTGTCTTGTTGGTCTAGCTAGAACTTGAAGTACAAAATGGAAGAGTTATGGAGAGAGTGGATAGCCTTGTCTTGTTCCTAATTTTAGGGGAATCACCTTGAGTTTCTGTCCATTTAGTTTGATGTTGGCTGTTGGTTTACTGTATACAGCTTTTTTTATGTCCAGGTATGTTTCTGTTACCCCTGATCTCTCCAGTACCTTTATCATGAAGGGGTACTGGATTTTGTCAAAGGCTTTTTCAGCATCTAGTGAGATGATCATGCGGTTTTTCTTTTGCAGTTTGTTTATATGTTGGATTACATTGCTTGGTCCTCTGGGGGTGAGTAGACCTGCCTGCAGTCCCCAGGCTAGGAGATCCCAGAGTGGGCAAGCAGAAGTGGCCCTGATTGTATTTTAAATCTTTGTCTTATACCCGCAGTAAGTGTAGTCTTCACCCTTCATCAAAGAAACAGAGACCATTACAGCAAACCACAACCAATCAAAATGCAGAGTTGTGGAGGCCAGTCCCAACTGATGTATCTATGATACAACCCCCGGACATAAGGCTCAGGGATCACTGAGGGAGAAGGGGCAGAAGGATTGTAAGAACCAAGGCATCAGGGAGTTTGCTGTGCGATTGTTTCCTATAATGTCAGAAGCTACACCCATCAAGTCTCACCAGCATGTCTCTTAAACATAAGCTTGACAAGGACAACAGCATTCGACGTGCTGAAGTGCACAGGGGAAAACCCAGAAAGCCTCAGCTCTATACAAAGTATTGCAGGCAACAAAGGTGTGCTGACTACAGGGGAAATAGTCTTCCCCAGGGAAGGCTATACCAGTTGCTTATGCAATACCAAATGGTCAGTTCTGAAAATGCACATATATGTAATTTCAGACTGGGAATATTGTATTTAGGAAAATGTGTGTGTATATATGTATGTGTATATATATGTATATATGTATATATGTGCATATATATATATATATATATATATATAGTATGTAGCAACACTCAATGTAAAAAGAGGACACAAATTTGAAAGAAAGCAAGAGGAGTATATGGGAGCATTCAGAGGGAAGGGAAGAAGGGGGAATGGTATAATTATATTATAATCTCAAAAAGTAAGATAATTGAAAAAAGCCTGTTTCTTTTCCTCAGGACACTTTACTTTCTGACATACATTAAACTACATTTGTTCCTCACCTTCTCTGTGTGACCTGGAGTCCCTGAAGGGCATGCTAAGAGGAACCTACTGATTTTTGATTCCTTCATGATTAGCAACATTTATCCAGCGCTTATTTGTTGTGACACAGGCTCTGTGCTAAGCACCGTGGTAGAAAGATGAATATGAAGAGATCACAGTTCATTAAGAGAAACCAAACCTTTGAATGTGGCCAAATGCCTGCAGCAGAATCATGAACAAAATATTCCTGGAGCCCCAAAGAGTGGACAGCTCCAAAGCATCCCCTAAAGCTTCCCTCAGGAGGCCACATTGGGCCTTGGAGGAAATCGTGCTATCAGCTGCCTAAATGCACACTCATGGGCATGTTCACTTTTCTTCTACATTTGATGCCTAGTTCCTTAGGGAACCAGGCAGCCCTTAGAGGGAGAAGAGAGACTCAGATGGAGAGGGAACAGCAACATCTCTGGATTCCTAAGAGATCCATTAGGAAGGACTTCAAGCCATAGTAGGGGTCAATAAGTGCCAGCCTCATGGCATGAGGGTCTCCAGCAACCACATAAAAGCTGGACACAGTAGTACATACCTGTAATCCCAGTGTTGGGGAATGGGGACAGGCAGATGCCCAGGTTCTTGGTCAGCCTGTCTAGTTGAGATGGTGTGTTCCAGGTTCAGAGAGATGCCCTGCCTCTCAAACACAAGTGAGAGTGGTATAAGATACCTAATTTTGATTTCTGACTTCCAAATGCACTTGTGTGCAAATGTACACATTCCTTATGTGTGTATGTGTGTGGGTACACAATACACAAAATTAAAAAAATAATAAGACTTCATATATATCCTGAACACTTACTAGTTTGCCTCTCCGACCTCTCTAAAACCATGTTTCCCATCACACAGAGAATGTCCATTCCTTATTTACTTTTTATCCCTTATCTTAATTATTATTTTAACTTATGTGTATGTGGGTACAGACATCCTTAGAACCTAGAGGTGTTGGATGCCCTGCGGTCTGGAGTTAGGAGAAGTTGTGAGCTCTTTTGTGTGGGTCCTAGGGACTGAACTCTGGTCTTCTGGAAGAACAGCAAGCATTCTTAACCACAGACCCATCCCTTTAGCTCCTTATTCCTTATTTCTTGAGATGACAGTTATATTTGAGAATAGAGAGGGGGAGTATCGACGCTCAAAGCCATGAGCACTGGGGGCAGGGTACCCAGAGATACAATTTTGGGGAGTCTAGGAACACAAAACCATTATTTTACTCCATGACTTTATTTTCCTCATGTTGAGCCTATTTTAAAAGCTGGGATTTAATTGGAAAATACCAGAGTACTATTTAGATGCTGCCACAAAAATATTTATGGTGGTTTTTCATCGAAACAACTTGGAGCACGGATACTCATGGAAACAAAATGTTCCTTTTAGGATGTTTCTTTCTGAGTTATAAGTCTTAAGTGGGGGAAGTGTACCCTATAAGACACTTAGGAATTTTACAGTACTTGTTAATTTACCATAGTGTACTTGGTTCACAGTGGCAGTTCCGCTGGTAATGACAGTGGGTATTTTTTTTATTAATGGTCATTACATTGAATATCTGTTTCCTCAGAATTATTAAAAACCTGTGGTTGCTGATTTGTTTTTGTTTTACTCTCCCCTGCATCCACCCTTTGGCAAGGGGTCAATAGCAGCACTCCACAAGGCACTACTTTATGAAAACACTTGAGTTTTTACAAGACATCTTTTCGCCTCATCCAACATGTTTACAGAAACAGAAGTATTCTCCAGTAGCAGGTCAAGATATACCAGGCGACAGGAAGAAATGAGATTTCCTCTTCACAGCCTGAGCTTAATGAAGGTTCTAGAGCTCAGTGTTGATTTTAGAATTTAGGTATCAGAAGAGATGGAAATGCCTGAATTCATCATACACATTGCATATGTGTTCCAAACTTATACACCATACCCCATTCATTCCTCAGTGCAAGTAAAATGGCAGATAATGAGAGTTTACTCATCCTGTCTCTACAATAGGGAAAGTAACCATCATTTACATGCAAACCAGAATACTTTAAGTAAAAGCAGCATTTTTCTTTTCATTGCTCAAAAGCTGGAGAAGGAATCGAATGCTACCTACTTTCTGATACCTTTTTCTTATCATATATATATATATTTCGAGGCAGGGTTTCTCTGTATAACAGTTCTGGTTGTCCTGGATCTAGCCCTGTAGACTAGGCTGGTCTTGAATTCATAGAGACTTTCCTGTCTCTGCCTCCTGAGTGCTGGGACTAAAGGCATGTGGTGCCACCACTGCCTGAATTTGTTGTTTAAATAATAACAACAATTCAAAAGATTAATAGTCTGTTTTGCTTTTTAGGTTTATTTATTTATTTTTATTTTATGTGCATTGGTGTTTTGTCTGCCTGCATGCCTGTGTGAAGGTGTTGGATCCCCTGGAACTGGACTTGTAGACAGTTGTGAGCTGCCATGTGGGTGCTGGGAGTTGAACCTGGGTCCTCTGGAAGAGTAGCCAGTGCTCTTAACCACTGAGCCATGTCTCCAGCCCCTACTTATTTTGCTTTTAAATGCATACTTTGTCTTTATTATTCTGTCTTTAAAACAGAATAAAGATGGGGATAGGAATAGCTAGGCTGCCATATATAAAAAGAAATATTTCTGGAACAGGATAGTTAAACTTCCACAACTGTGTTGTAGTAACTGGTGAGTGTAAAGGGGTTGCATTAGAATAAGACAGAGACCTGTGGGCACGCCTTTAATCCCAGCACTCGGGAGGCAGGGGCAGGCGGATCTCTGTGAGTTCGAGGCCAGCCTGGTCTACAAAGTGAGTTCCAGGACAGCCTCCAAAGCCACAGAGAAACCCTGTCTCGAAAAACCAAAAAAAAAAAAAAAACAACAACAACAACAACAAAAAAACCAAACAAACAAACAAAAAAACAGATGCAAGACACAGATTCAAGTGAACACAGTGGTTTCAGTCCTTGGTCCAAATGATTAAGCCTGTGGGTCTGAGGAAACTAAATTTTAGTGTTTCTGAAAGTAATAGTGTCTGGGTAAGTGACTTCTTGCATGCTGATAGACTGTAAAGAATTAACTGAGAGAAGGTCTGTATTAGTTTTTACCTGTTTTTCTAGAGGTAGTTGGAATTTTTTCCTCTATGCACTAGTACTATTATATCATGTTTCAATGGAATATCATATAAGGAAGAATTACATTAATAATTTGAGGTGTTATCTATTACAGGCACCTATATATTTCTTAATCAGCGTTCTATTGATGTGAAGAGAAATCATGCTCACTATAATTTTATAAAAGAAAACATTTATTTGGGGCTGGCTTACAGCTCAGAGGTTTAGTGCATTATCGTTGTGGTGGGCAACAAGCAGGCAGACATGATGATGGAGAGGTACCTGAGAGTTCTACATTTAGATCCACAGGCATTGGGAAGAGAGGGTATGTCAATGGGCATAGCTTGAGCTTCTGAAACTTCAAAGCCTACTTCAATGATACCCTTCCTCCAATTAGGCCACACCTATTCCAGGAAGACCACATGTCCTAATCCTTTCAAATAATGCCACCTTCTATATGAGCCTATGAGGCCATTTTCATTCTAACTACCAGAACAGCAATTTAGCCATTTGCAAATAATTTCTTCTTGCTGTGTCATATTAAAGAAATATAAACAGAATTTGAATAATGGAGTTTATCACACCCGGACACCTACTATTTGTCTGTTTCCATTTACTTAAATTGCTAAGTATAGAAATTCTGATGGTAGTTTAAGGAATTCATTTGGCATAAACCATGGGTATGCTGAACTTTTTTCAGAAATCTATATAGGACACATGAATTTACCCTATGACACCATCAGAGCTACTTAATAATCACACATGCACACATGTATGCAGTCTCAGTCTTAGGCAACTCTCACTCATATTTGTATATGTGACAAATGTACATGGAACACTTTGTGATGTTTTGGGTACTGGAGACAGGACAGTGAACATGGGAGACAGTGCTCTTTTGTTTTCTCTGAAACTTATGTATTCTATATCAACAGAAAAGCTTCGATGAAACAAATTAAATATGTCAGGTGCCAACAAATGGCAAAGACTTAAAAAAATTCAATGTAAAAATACGGTGAGTGGTTACTTCAGGGTAGTTTGATCACCTGTGTTCCCCAGGGTGGTCAGAGAGCTGTCTGTGAGGAGCTAACATTTGGACAGCACTAGAATAATAAGGAGTGGGCAGTTCCATGTGAATCTTGGGCGGGGCACAAGTGTGGGATCCCTGTGTTAGGAATGGACTGCCATGCCCCACTGAGGGAATGGCTTAGCAAGTGCAGGCTTGATGACAGAGGGTCTCCTCAGTCAAGCAAGGGGCAGATGGAGGTAAGGTGTTTGCAGATGTTTCCCCAACAATCTGCTTCATAATATTACTGACTACTGTAACCCACATACGTTCAAATTGCATTTTAATGTCATATGTTCTCCACTATTCAATAAAAATGAGATTACTGTGGCAACTGCTTCTTCATAGTGCACTGTAATTATATTGTCACAGAGACAGAATATTTTTGTAGCTTCTTCCCTGAATTGACTTTTTTATTTGAAAAAAATTTCTTTTACAAATCATTTTCTGCTACATGAAAAAAAATTCATAGACTTCATAAAAGAAAAAAATGACAAGGCTTGTTACATGGTGATACATTAAAAAATGTGCTTAGGGTTTTTTAAATAGTTGTCCTACCTTTAATTTTTTTTCAGAGAAGAGCAAAATACTGCAAAGCATTTAAATTCACTGCATAATTGCAGTTTAATTCTAGCACATGGAAATGAGGTATAAAGGTACAGAGGCCAAATTTTAAGGCAAAAAATGAGTCAACAAAGGTAAATTATGCAATTATGTGAAGAAAGATGGTAAAAATTAAGTAAAACATTGAAACATTACTGGACTATTATATACTGTAACACAAGGAGGATAAATTCGCTCCTCTCATTTGATTTATATGTGTGTATACGTATATGAGGTACATGTGTATGTTTATTGACTAAGGTATCCTTATGCTAGGTGGTATATCTACATGTTGGGATAAAATCCTATCTTATTTTAAATTCTTTTCCATGATATAGTTTTTTTAATATGGTCCAATATAGCTTCTGTCCTGTGCTCCCTTTATCTGAGGCTTGAATTTAAATTTGTAAGGCCACCCAGAAAGGCTAAGACATCCACAATCATGGAATTGTGGCATGCATCCTTCACATGCCAAGTCAACTCAGTAACTTCTTATGTTGACCCATTTTTTTCTGGGTAGGTTTTTTTTTATATAGCTCAGGCTGACCTTGAACTTATCTTATAACCAAGGATGATTTTGAGCTTTTGATCTTCTTGCTTCTACCTCCCTAGTGCTGAGGCTACTTTGCACATCCCTGTGCATAGCTCATGAGTTGCTGGGGATGGAACCCAAGACTTTGTGCATGCCAGGCAAGCATTCTACGAACTGAGCTGCATCCCCAGCCTATTAGGGACTTCTTGTGTAGAAACAGACAATCCTTACCTTTGCTTGTTTGCAGGTGTCTTAGTTACTTTGCTATTGTTGCATTAAGACCCCATGACCAAGGAAATTTATAAAAGAAAAGTGTTTAGTTGAGCTTAGCATTTCAGAGGGTTGAAGTCTGTGATGGTGGAGTTGAGGCCTGGTGGCAGGAACAGCTGGAGCTCACATCTCAAACTGCAGAGAGAGCACACTGAGTGTGGTGGGAGGCTTTGTAAAACCTCAAGCCTACTCCAGTGACACACCTCCTTCAAAAATGTCACACCTTCTATTCCTTCCTCAGAGTTCCACTAACTCAGGACCAAGTATTCAAACACATGAGCCTATGGGGGCCATTCCCATTCAAACCACCCCATCATGTAAACTATTACTATTCAAAATGTATTATTTGTATTTTTATGACAGAATTTCAGTGATTTGATTTAGAGCATACAAAACACAAGTGACAACATTGGGCCCTAACAAATGTTTTGATTTTTTTTACACTTATTTTTACTATGTCATATTATTTCTTTGTATCACATAATTGGTTTAGCATTTTGTTTATATAGTCCTCTTTCTGTCCTTAGAAATTTTGTCTAGTAGGATTGAAATATTTTTTTCAGAGCATTGACCAAGATTCTTCATTTATTGATCTTCCCATATCACTTGAAATAATAATGTCATAGTTGAAAAATCTGTGTGTCAAATACACGGCAGGGTTAGCAGACAAATCCTGTTTTGTTGAAGATCTATCTCACTTTGGACAGTTACCACTAACTCTTTTGCAGAAGCAATCTTTTGCCTTCATACTCCGGATTTCTATTTTCAACTGTAAAAATTAGAAGTCATATTCATTAATTTTAACAAGTTATTGAATTTTCCTTATGTCGATAGTGAAGTGGGGTGATGGTGCTAGAATTATTGACAGATTATTTCATCATAAAATCTTTGAGTTTAGCAGTGTATGCAGTTAGCATACCTCTGTTTTTCATGTTTGACATCGACGTGTCACAACACTTTGCCTTTTTTTTTTTTTTTGGGCAGTAGCAAGAGTTCAACATATTTTTGGAGATGGATCAAAATTAAAACATGAATACTTCTGGGGAGCTGGCTCTATTGTTCTAATATAATTTGACACTTCAGTGGCTTTTAAATCTATGCCTGTAGAGCCACAATTATGCTGGTGATTTGGGCAAAAGCAATTACCCATGCAAGTAGCTGCAGCTGTGTACAACTAGGCTAGAATTATTCACTGTCCCTTTCTGAGCCCTATGCTTCACTTCTGTGGGAGTGTGATCCTGCGTTTCAGACTGAGGGAACACAGATCTTTAAGCAGCAGATGTATCAGCATGTCCAGGAGAACATCGTCAGAATGTCCTTGGAGATCTCAGACCCACGTTTAGCAATTTTGGGTTCCAGGTTTCCAAGTTTGGGACCCCTTTATGTCACAGACTATCAACCCAGAACTAAGTAAAAACCTTGAGATGGCTGAGTGAGTCAGCATATCTCAGGGTTATTATTTGGGTCAAGTGTGAATCCTTGAGTTTGAGGAGTGCCAGGCTGTTATTCTCTGCGGTGTGTGTGTGTGTGTGTGTGTGTGTGTGTGTGTGTGTGTGTGTGTGTGTATGTGTGTTAAGCTGCTTTATCTAGCTGAGGTCAGTTCCTATTTCTTCCTGAATTTTTCAGGAAATAATTATCCACTTCAATTTTTACTACATTGTTCACTATGTATACAAAATAATATCTGAGATCATGTATGTAATTAAACATGCTCCTTAGTGAGTTTGGCAGGCGGAATCTTCCAGACACTGTCCTCTCTCTCCCTCTCCCTGTAGTTGACTGCAGTGTAAGGGATGCTTGTACTTTTTGCAAAGCAACACTGTTGTGCTGTGTATTTTATAGATAGATTTGCTGCTCCAGAGGGAGGCACTAAGTCAGAATCGTCTGCTTTATTGAAAATAGTTTGCACTATAGACTTGCATTGTGTTTTCTAATCCTCTCTAGAACCACAAACATCTAAAGGCTAACATTATTTTGTTTCAATAGTTCAGTGAGCAACCATAGCTGATAAGTAAATGAAACATAACTGAAGAATCTATTCTTTGAGTCCTGTTAGTAGCCTAACCTCATAAACACACTTCTCCAAATAATATAGTCTATTCTAATGTATGGTATAGAAGCCCTCATGGATGAAAGAGAGTGTGTAAATAGAGATTTCCATTGTACATAACATACACAAATCTGAAGCAGAAAGAAATGAACCTACCAACACGTCTGGCTAGAAAAATGGAAAAGTTACAGTTGAAATCCGAACAAGCCAACAGAAAGATTTTCCTCTCAATTACCATATAATTGCTGCCAAATTAGCAATAAAGCCCAACAATAAAGTATGAAACCTTTTATGTATGATGCTAAATAACCTTATAAACTGTGGATATTACAAATAGAACATATGCATTGCCATTCTGAGTGTTCACCTACATTTGAAGAAGACTTGCCTTTGTACAGCAACGCATTTTATGCTCCTCTGAGAGTGAAACCTAGAACACCATCTCCCTCTCTGGAGAAGACCTTTGAGGTGTAAATGGCGAGGGGCCAGTGAGAGGAATACACTATGGGAGTCACTCCGCACTTGCTGTTCGCTGCACCAGGGAAAGAGGTCAAGCCAGCAAGATGTTCCAGCTTGGGTTCTGGCATGTTCCGGCTACTCTAAAAGATGGGATGAATAAGTACCTTTCTGCACCCCAAATGAAGCTAGTCTTCATTTCAAGAGACCTTGGAAGCCTTTCTCACAGAAACCATCAGATTGGGGCCACATTTGAAACTACAAATTACAAAGTGCTTATTGATGCTTCTGCCTGTGTTTGGCTATGGTGGAGATGGGAAGTGATGTCAGCAACTAACGTGCTGGCTATGTTTGTTCCCCGATAGGTACAGATGATCTAATGTGACCACCTTTTGTTTGTCCATTTGTTTTTCTGAAATAAGAAACCCTTTCATTTATAGGTGTGCCTAGGAATGAAGAATTTAGGAAGGTGCTCTATTCTTCACATCAAGATTGCCTCTGATTTGCTTCAATTTTTCTGTTTTGGGGCCAGTGTGTATAGTTGTGGCTATTATTAAGTTTTAGTAGAAAATGAGCAGCACAGTCAAGTGAGGCCTAGGTTGATCTGGTTCTGCCTGTAAGAAGAGGTAGAAGGTGAAGAAAGAACAATCTACTATGAGTTGTCTGCCTTTTGGGGGATATGTAAGTTTATGTCTTCTATTTCCATATGCTCTCAAAATAGATTAAATAACAAATAATTTGTAAGCAGAAAGATCATAGAAATAAATTAAAAAGGCCAGCACCACTGGCCCGAGATCCATTTGAGGGAAGGCATCATGTTTAAATAATCTTTGTACTCTTGGTACTTATCACAGTGCTTAGCACTTAAAGACTCAATTAATGATGGCAGATTTAAGGGAGACACGGGTGATAATTGGGTCAGAAAACACAGCATCTGAATATAGATCTTCTCTCCTGACTTCAACATTAAATTTAACTCTTAGTTTACTGGAGGCCCAAAGCGAACCCTGGGGGATAATTACATGTCCCCTTAATATCTCAAAAATAATGAAGCCAAAGGTTTTTCTAGCCCTTGGCTGTGAGGAAAGATCTTTGCATGGAGCTTAATGTAAAGGATATCAACCATCTACCTAATAGCAGTTTCACAGTTAAGACAGAAATATCTGTCACACTGAAATTGCTCATACTGACTCCCAGATAAAGGGCAAGGTGTAATATTAAATTATAGCTCTTTGAAAACCTGTTTGTGGCTAAGAAGAGTTGAAGGAAGTTACTTAATACACCCGACTATTGGAGAGTGAATCTTGCAATGAGGCTTATATCTGGGCAGAGTTATTAATGTTATTTTTGATAATATTTCATAAGCAAGTCCAGATTTTTTTCCTTATTTGATAAGGCAAAAGGACATAGCAGTGGTTTAAAGAAATTCATATAGCAAATGTTTAATTTTTATTTTAGTGACAGACTGTTGTGATGTAAAGTCTTAAGTGGGAGCCTCACCTTTACAGGAGAGGAAACAAGATTAATTTTGGTTGACAGTGTACTAAGCAGAGGGGACAACAGGGGGATAGCCACTTTCCGGTTTCCTACCACTACTGAAGCAATCCAGGATGCTTCTGAGAATTCCAGAGGCCTGACAAGCAGTCTAAAATTCTCTCTCTAAGTCTTCAGTGTTGTCCAGGTCTACCTCTGCTCTTGCTCTTCACCTTTAACATGGCATGAGTTTCAACTGAAGAGCCAAGTACTCCTGGTGCTGATTTTTTTTAAAATAATTTTTACTTGGAATAAATTTCCCAAATAGATTAGAAATTCTTGAGAAACAACAGTACGGAGTCTGAAGGATCTTAATGAGGATTCATAGGAAGAAGTCACAGTGGGTCAATAAATCCTTTTTGTACTAGAACTGAAACAGACTATTCATTAACAATTCTACAAATGTGCGCACCTGGGATGTAGCTCAGGCTAGATCTTTATTCTGATGCATATTGAGATGCTGAGTTTTCTAACCCAATCTTCACACAGTTCTCCTCAGGGTCAGGCTGAGGGGGTGAGCCCCTCTTGCTGAGGTATACTGTTAGATATGGACTTGGACATAATCTTGAGAAAATCTATGCTAACACTAGTTTCTGGGATCATAGAAAATATAAAGATTGAAAGATTTTTATGCTGAGATGTCTAAAAACATCAATGAACCAGCATGTATATTATGAAATACCTGTTGTTTTTTTCTACTGAGAAGGACATATTGATTAGCATTGAAACTTGAGTTCTAATTGAGTGTATCAGGTAAATCAGTCCAAGATTGATCAGGAAGAGGGAGATGACTTCTTCTTACCTTTGCACTTCCTAGTGATTCTATGAAGAGTCCATATTTTCACCAAGAGGCAATTCCTCTCCAGGGCCTCAGGCTGTGTCTAAACAAATGCTTTTAAATTCCCCAAGGGAGGAGTGTCAAGCTAGGGTCTGGATCTGACTGCTTTATCCTAAAGAGTTTAATCCTTACCAGAAGTAGTGCAGAGACCACTCACCGGCACAGGATGAGTGTCTGTCTGTATTTCTCGATGCCTTAGATGTGTTCCTAGTTGTAGCAGGATGTTGAGTGACACTGTTTGCCTTATCTTGGTTTAGGGACTGGATCTCAAAGCTAGGCTCAGAGAGATTAGGTGTCTCTCATTCTTATGGATGAGGAAATATATCCTTCACTCAGGACTAAGAGGCCTGGATGTTGCTCCTATCAGCTTTAATGAAAACAAAGCAATGCCATTGGCAGAAAAATGGATGGAATTTGAGATCATCATGCTAAGTGGAACCCAACAGAACCAGACAAGCACCTCCTGATTTTTATTATGTGATGAATCCAGATTTAAACTATATACATCTGTCTGTCTATACATGCGATGCAGAACTAGAAGGAAAAAGGAAGGCTATAATAAGAAGACAAGGATTGGAATCAAGACCCAGCTGGCCAAACACACAGAGGCAGCTGACCTAAACAAGGGGGAATGCATGGACCCCAGACTGATGACTGAGAGGCCAGCATGGGACTGATCCAGACCCACTCTTAACCTGGGTGTCAGAGAGGAGGCCTAGGCAATCTATGGGACCTTGGAGAGTAGAGCAGTATTTATTCCTGGCATACAAATGGACTCTGAGAGCCCATTCCACATGGAGGGATGCTCTCTCAGCCTGAACACATGGGGGAGGACCTAGGCCCTGCCTGGGATGATATGACAGACTCTAAAAATCCCTCATGGAAGGCCTTACCCTCCCTGGGGAGCAAAGGGGGAATGGAGTGGGGTGGGGAGTTGGGAGAGTTGGAGGATAGGGGAGGAGGGGAGGGAGAAGGAACTGAAAGAAATGTGTAAAAAGTTAAATAAAAAAAGAAGACAAGGGCCAGGCGGTGGTGGCGCATGCCTTTAATCCCAGCACTCAGGAGGCAGAGGCAGGCGGATCTCTGTGAGTTCGAGGCCAGGCTGGACCGACAGCCTCCAAAACAGTACAGAGAAACCCTGTCTCGTAAACCAAAAACCAAAAACCAAAACACACAAAAAGAAGACAAGGATTTGGGGAATATGGGAAAAATACACTATGTGTGTGCATGAGCGTGTCATATTTAAACCCTAGTTTGTACACCTATTTAAAACAGTAAAGGAAAAATAGCCTGCTAGCCATGAGGTGGCAGGATGCAATAGGATGCAATGGTGTAGATGAAATTCTACTACCAAATAATAGGAAGGATTGCTTTTGTCTAATCTGAAAACTGACTCTTTTTAAAGACCTCCTATCCCGTAAATCCAAAACATACAGAGGTATAAGTAAGAGCTATTCTGTTGTTGCTTTGTCCTGCATCCCAGATAGTATCATGCAGGATATGTGTACTGCCTCAGCCATGTGAGCTCTCCATGAAGATTTTAGCCTCTATTTTTCAGCAATTGATTTTTTACTTAAAATTTTTATTTATTATTAGTGTTATTATTATTATTTTTAACCAATATCTAGCTATATTTGAGCCTTTCCTATTCTGTGGTAGGAGAAAGATAAAGTTGTTCCAGAGCCAAGGTGATCTTACTTTGTTATGCTCCCCTGAGGCAGAAGTGATTGGCAGGAATGACATCCAGGCATAATTGCATGTCTCTGTAGAGACAATTCTAGGAGCGGTTCCTCTTTTGCTTTTTAGTGGCAGTGTTAGATGACAAACTGACACAATGCTGGACAAAGACATTTCTTGCAGAAACTTGGTGACATTCACTCACGTATGTATCTTGCTGAGGAACAACAGATGGCATTTGCAATTTGCAAGTTCTATTCCCACCCCCACCCGACTCTGGTGAAGAAAATCTAGTAACAAGATGATTTACAAACTTAAGGAAGCTTTGGGATTTTAAGAGATAGACTAGCCAAGGTTCTCAAAGACATAAATACCAAATCTAGAGGAGATATTGTGTAGGGTTTCAGTAGGAAACCTGGTGCTGTAAGCCTGGCCAACTACTAGTGAAGTCATGGATCCTGGGGGAGACCCTACTACTAACACTTTACTAAACTTTCATAATCCCTAATTATACTCTAAACAGTTGTCCTCACTGTGTGTAGTCCTCACACCTTGTCAATGAAGCTTCTCTTTGCAGCACAGGGAGAACATTACAGAATACATAACCACCACAATGCAGAACTGTGACGTTCAGACCCAATGGCTAAATCTACAACACAATTCCAACACCTAAGACTCAGGGAACATTGCAGAAGAGGGATCAGAAAGGCTGTAAGAGTCAGAGGTGCAAAGTGTTTGCTGGGTGGTTGTGTCTCTTAGGAATGCTAGAGGTTACACTCAGAAAGTCTCACCAGTGTGATTGCCTAAACATGAGCTGAACAAGGGTAACAACAGCAGACACGCTAGAGTGGATGGAGGGAAGCCCAGGAACCCACAACCCTACACAAAGAACTACAGGCGAATAGTGAAAGCCGAGAGAGGGAGAAAGTCTTCCCTAGGGAAGAGCTCCTGAACTGGTTATCCCATATGAAACAGTCATCCTTGAAAACACACATATAAGTAACATGAATACTGGGTATGTTATATTTAGAAATACATTATTTATGTACATGCACACACACACACACATATGAATATAACAACAATTAATGAAAACAGAAGCCATGAGTTTTAGAGAGAGCAAGGCAGGGTATATGGGATGATTTGGAGGGAAGAAAGAAATGATGTCATCATAATTAAAAGAATAAATCTATAAAAAGATTATATACATACATACATACATATAAACATTTAAAGGAAAACAGCAAATATCTGATGATGCAGGAGGGTTGTATAGCAGATTGATTCCCCAGTACTGGAATGCCTGGATTTGAATTCAGCTAAGTCTTCATTTGTAGTATGACTTTATATGTAATATTGACCTCTGGATGCAGTGCTGGAAGGTGATAGTAATTACATTAATTTTAAGTGTTTTTTTTACTCTCTCTAGACTATTTTTCTACAAAAGATGTGTCCCTTTTGTGTTTCTAAGAAGTCACTTAAATTTAAGGAGATTTTGGTCACTTAAAGTTATCTTTCTTCAACTGGGAATCAACCTACCTCAAGACCCAGCAATACCACTTTTGGGCATATATCCAAAGGATGCTCAATCACACCACAAGGACATTTACTCAACTGTTTCATAGCATTATATATAATAGCCAGAACCTGGAAACAACCTAGATGCTCCTCAACTGAAGAATGGATAAGTAAAATGTGGTGCACTTACACAGTGGAATACCACTCAGCAGTAAAAACAATGACATCTTGAAATTCTCAGGCAAATGGACATACCTAGACAAAAAGCTATCCTGAGTGAGGTAACCCAGACCCAGAAAGACAAGTATCATGTATACTCACCTATAAGTGGATATTAGACATAAAGCAAAGGACAGCCAGACTAGAGGCCACAACCCCAGAGAACTTAGGCAACAAAGAGGACCCTAAGAGAGACATACATGGATCCACCTAGGAAGGGGGAAAAGACAAGATCTGAGTAAATTGGGAGTGTGGAGGGCAGAGCGGAGCATGGAAATGGAGAGTGGAGGAGGGAAGGGGACTGGGGAAAATATATAGGTCAATAACAAATAAATAAAATAATAAAGGAAAAACAATAAATAGACTAAAAATTCAGCTCACACACACACACACACACATTATCTTTCTTCTAGAAATGTCACAAGGCCCTTTCTTGAGAGAGAGGTGAGGGATTTCACTGGCATGTCTGATGCCTATGTAGAACCCTTCTCTACTCTGTGTTCTGATTTTGTGATAGCTGCTCTGCAGTGTTGCCCAGTATTGAGCAGTCATGCTTGGGAGTCATCGTGAGTTGGAGTTGGTCTTTTGTTAGCTCCTGGTTGTTGGTTGTTTTCAAAAGGAGATATTGTGATCTGAAGGGTTCTCATGGGGGATGGAAGGAATGCAGGCTTTTGGAACAGAGTGGCAAGGTGGAAGGCCTGGCCTGCTGCCTACTAATCTTCAATTCAGTGATAAGAATATAGCTGACACTTGTGTAATGAATTCAGCCCTGGTGAGCTTCATTTACTCACTCAACTAATGTTAATTGAGGGATTAGTGTGTGACAGGTTAGGGATAGGAATATTGACTGGACTCCAGTAGTTACTATTTCCCCCACTTTTATACACACTAGGACTTAGCTTGCATTAGGCCATAAGTTCATAAGAATAGTAAGTTATTTAACCTCTATACCGTCTCTTTCTTTATTTATAATAGATTAAACTGATAGCAGTAACCAGTACAAATTGAAATAAAATGCCTCCATATTGGATGTCCAGAATACCATAAACAGCACTAGTGGACACCTAGTAACCACAGAAGCACTGATAATAGTGATAAAGAGGGTGTCAGTATATTTCCTAAGGAAGGTTGGTTTACAGCTCCTGGAATCACCAGAATCAGCAGTGGACACGGCTCTCTCAATCGTAGTTAACTAGGTTTGTTCTTTATTGGGATGTTCATCAGAGTCACCCTTAGGGACAAGGAGGAGTCCGGTGCAAAATTAACTCTTAAAAACTAGCATCCAGCTTGTTAGAGAAGCCTGGCTCTTATCATAAATCGTTAGCTTTGAGCTGTCTCTTAATCTTCACAGGTTAACAATTAAAAACAAAGCAGATAATGCCAAGCCAAATCAAAAGGCTGTTCACTTGAAGAGGTGAAACCATGGAGCTATCCCATACATTAAAGTTTTCATTTTGAAATGGCAAAGATCTGGGCAAAATCCCTTGTTTGAGTATTCTAAATAGTAAGTCCAATGTTTATCCTTCAAAGCAGGGAGCTGAGACATAGAAGGAAAGATTTCAATGGAGAAGCTGCCCAACAGGGAGGCAGTCACCAACGATCTTAAATCATGTTAGATTTCACAGTGTTGCATAGTCAGATGCGTGGACCATGTGTATGAAGAGAAGATGCAAGTCCTGGACACAGGGCCATGATTTATATGGATTTTCTAGCTCCACGAATTCTTGAGGGCTTTGAACACTCTATCACTCTAGAAGGATGAACTTGGTCCATTGTTAAAGACATCTGATCTATGATCAGACTGGTAGCTTTGAACAGTTTTCTTGGCTTTTCTGAGCCCATTTTCCAAACTGTAAAACCTATGACAGAGCATAGGCAACCATAAGGCATTAAAGGGACAGTAAACATAAATCATGTAGTGCTGGCCCAGAGACTAGGATCATAGTAAATTATAAACGGATAGTATTCACCTATTGTCTCTACAGTCAAGGCTGTTTTGTCTCACCCATTTGCCTGTTCTTTGGACACGGATACTTATCTTTGATTGGCCATTCTCTTACATTTTCACACTTCTCCAGGAAGAGCCCAGTGGACGCATAAAGACATGCAAACTGGACTAAGTTGGGTGAAAGCTTGTGTATAAGGCGTCGGCCTGAGAAAGTAAAACTATATAGCACGCTAGTCTGAATGGAAGCAGAAATGGAGGCAGGGTGTGATGTATGAGATATTTCTTAGCAATCCATCCCTGTGAAGGTTAAGGAGGGAATGGAGTTGGGTGGAAGGAGATGAGCTGTGATGTTGGCTTGACGAAGCCTTGGCCACTCGGCATGGACTGTGGAGTGAGTATGTATTGTTCATTGGCGTTGTCCTGAAGTAGTCACAGTGTTTAGGTTCTTATGCCCTGACCTTGTTCTTATCAGGTATGTGGTTGGCATCTAGTAAGGAAGTTATATGTAACTGATAGAATTCTTGAAAAGAACAGATAGCTAATTTCACAAAGGGCAGGAGGGTCTTGGAGTAACTACCACAATGTTCTTTAATGAAGAAAGTCATAACTCCTGTTGCAGGCACTCACTCACAAAGCCACTTATAATCTGCAGACATTAGTCTGGGCAGGCAAGGATAAAAATTTAATCCTACAGCTAAATAATAGGAAACTGTTAAAATATTTACAGTAAAATCTGCCAAGTACCCAGGACAAATCTCTTCATAAAACACATTTACCCAAGATCACATCGCGCTTCCAGGAAATAAAATACACACTGCCACAATGGCATTGTCTTTTTAAAGTCTATATTAAAAAGGACAAGCAAACAGTAATAAATGACACTGTCCCTTCTCTTTGTCTTTCCTCCCACACCTATAAAGAAAGAGAAACCAGTATTTATTGAGTGCCCGCAACCTCCTGAAAAGATGATTGAATTGGGAGTTCAGAGACTATTTTCATCCTGGCACAGTCATTGTGTGACCTTGGGCAAGTCTTTACTCAAGTCCAAACCTCAGCCCTCTTATTGCCATAGTGAGGAAATTGGGTTCGATTCCTGTCAACTCTACTGTGTTGCGGCTTCAGAATACAAGGAACTCTGTCCCCGAAAGATTGGCCCCTTAGGCCTTTTGTCCCCTGCCGAGACTCAAGCATCATTTTGTTACAAAGATATATGTTAATGATCACATGATCTATGAAGCAGAGAACAAGTTTCTGTGGCACAGACATTGGCTCATATAGCCACTTCCAATCTTTAACCAGAAGAGGACTTAAAATTCCCCGAGTTTCTGTGTTTAGCCTTAGATTAGAACTGTATGTAAACTGTAAAATGGAAGGCACTTGCCACGGAATCTTTGGAAACATTTGCAGTCTGCTCTCCCATTGCTTGTAACTTGCAGTGCTGCTACTCAGGAAAGCAGTGTTTTAGTCTACAGCTAAATCCTCATGTGGGGAAAATGCTTGCACACCTGTGACCCTCAGTTAATTCTACCAGGACTCCTCAGTTTGCAGCACTGGGTGCTCTTGTTGTAAAGGCACTGGGTAATTATGACTACGTGCTCCTGCCTTTCGGTAGCATGGAAATACATTTTCTCATTTATTTGTCTTTATTTTCCCTTGGCACACCTAACTATTGATTGACAGCATTGCTTACTGGGTTGGTGTTAAAGGTGAGCAGCTTCGTGAAGGTCTCTTTTCCTGCCCCTTATTTAACCATATCTAACTATTTCATACAAGTATATGGTTTATCTAATTATCCCCCAAGAATGGTAGGAAATTGTATTTTTTTTCACTTGATTCTTTAGGTGTCACGAAGTCTATGAATTCTGTGGCACCCATTATTGAATTAAGGATAATGCTGGCAAGCCTGTTAAAAATGTAAATCTCACAGCTCTTCTGGTAAAAAAGTTATTTTAAGTTAAAATGAGCTTTTCTGTCTCCTCTGTTTCCCATGTTTTGAGTGGCACACTGACCTGAAAGGCAACGGTGAAGCAGCCGTTTGGTGGTACCGCGGGCGGCCAAACTTTGCCGAGGACTGCGTGCTCAGCCTCTAACTGGCATGGCGTGGCGGGCTGTGATGTACCACCCCACACACAACAGCAGTTGTCATTCAACTAGGTTCTAGAAGACTGCACTTAAAGTACCAATGACCATTTGCTCCTTCATTTATCAGAGGTTGACTCTGAACCTACTGCACGTCTGCAAGTGGAACCATAACAGCAAACTGTCAGTCAAATAGAGTATGAAACACGTTCTACAGAAAGAAGGAAAAGGAAAACCTAGGCAAGTAAGTAGCATGAACGATAGCCAAGGGCGGAAGTCATATAGGGAAAGTTAGAGAAAGGTGGGGGAACTGTGGATGTCATTAAGAGGCACTGTGTAATTATGTACAGCCTACTCAGCAAAGATGTCAGAGAAGAAGAGGCATTTGAAGCAAAGACTTTAGTGATGAGAGATAGTTTGTGATGGGAAGAACATTCCAGCCACAAGGGGTACACAATGCAGAAGCCAAGAGGTTCATGCAAGAGGCTGGTGTAGCATCCAGATTGGGATGGTGCATATGAAAGGTTTGCAAAGATCCCAGGCAGGCCAGAGATGTAGGGAGGTCCTGATGCAGGTTGATTGCTCTGGTCTTCTGTGAGGCATGAGGCTTTGTTCTGAGCCTGTTGGGGAGACACTGCAGGGTTGGAGAAGAAGAGTGGGGCTGTGATGAAACTGATGCTGTAGGAGGACCCCGTGGACCTCTATGTTGAGAGTAGACCATATGTTGACAGAGCTGGGCCACCTGAGAGGAGGCTCCTACGATAGGCTAGCTGGGGAGGGTGATACTTTGCTCTGGGGACTGCAAGGGGTTGGTGAGAAGGGTTTGGGAGCCTGGAGTGAATTAGGCATGCACCCCAAGAGGGGGTTCTTGGGTTCTTGTTCATATTTCAGGAATAGTGGATGAAGTTGGGTCACATGTATGGAGATGTAATTTGGAATTTGAAAACCTTAAGTTAGAATCCAACTTTTGTCACCTACCAGCAATGTGACCTTGGACAAGTCATTCCTCCTCTTGGAACTAATTACTGTGTTTGTTTTTAAGTTGGAATAATAGGAATTCCCTCTCAGGATTCTGTCAAAATTTAATTGGTAGTGTTTGAAAGCTCCTCATAGAGGGTTTAGCATACTAAGTGCTTCATAAATATTAATTCCCCTCAACTCCTCATTAGCTTAACTATGGTATTTTACAATGTAAGTTCAACAGATCATGGCTTATTTACCCATGAACTAGAAATATGTGCCTTTGACACTTAGGGGCAGGATCTGTGCAGAATATTTTGTAGCAGGTCTGTCCCTCAGGTAGCAGGGATAGAACAGGAGTTGTTTTTTTCTGCTCAAATAGCTATAACTATATTGAAGACAGATTGTTGGTGCCGCACCCCCCAAAACCCTTCAGTATCTTGTTTGAGGTGAAGACCCTTTTAAAGCAGAGGCTGCATCTGGAGCAGGGAATGAGATGAGGTCCCAAGGACAGACTTAAGGACCCCAGAGAGTCTCCTCAAATTTCATGAACAATTTGTGAATGTATGTGTGTTTTCCTGGGACTAAGAAACCAAAGACAACCATCTTTTCAAAGGGGTGCATAGTACAGAAACATTAGCAACTATCATTCTTTCAGAGCATTACTTAGTCAGGGCTTGTAATACACTCCTGCTTTGTGTGAAAGAACTCGCCGCCCGCTCTTACTAATCCTCCTAACAAATATTTCACCACAAAACACTTTGTGGTTAGAAGATGTTATCCTGACTTCTTCTGTTTCTCAGTCTGTCAATATCTTCTGTCTTTGGCTCTCCAACCACTTGCTAATTATAGACGTCTCTGCGTGTATACTGTTTTCAGATAGGAGCTTCAGATGCCATCACACATTGTATCTGTTGCCATTTTGAATTACAAGGATGAATCCTTTCTTTTTTTCTGTTCAGTATTCAATCCAAAAAAACCTGTGGGAAAAATTATAGCCTCAGAAGGTTTGTCTTTTGCTATTTGTACTCACTGAATATTATATTAAGATAGTTTCACCAAAGCAAAATTTGATCTCTTCTTTGGCAATTATTAAACTTGACAGAAGAATCACAAAGGAGATGGATTATCACAGTCTGTATGCTTCTGGATTTTTCCCCATCTAAGCCATCTGTAGACACTCTGACACTTAATGATTCATAACCATTGTAGACTGCTGTGTTAAATAAATGACCATTAGTTTTCTTAGATTTTTTTGATTGATTCTTGGATTACTTTTACCCACATTGATGGTGAACATGCGCTTTCCCCCAATAAAGTCTCTATACTTTAAAAACCAAAACATGCCCACTTATCAACGACGAATCATATGCCAAAGTACTGTTGTGTGCACAAGCCAACAGACTGAGGGCGAAGTTGAAAGGTCACAGCAAAGAAGTCTTCCAGGCTGTGATGATAAATCCGATATTGTCTCATCGGTATTCATCATGATGTGTCTAGCATGAAAAAGAGCCTTCCCCTCCCGAGACATTGAGAACAGAAAACAGTCAGGCAGGCTGAAGAAGTCATGCATTCATGCCATACAGAGAACTTCCCCTTGGAAGTCCTTCTACTTGCTTGCTGGTGCACGTCACATAGTACATCCCCACTAACTGGCTACTGAGCGGTCAAAGGCAACCTTTCCTCACACTACTTTATATGGTTTTCACTTTATTGCATGAGGCAAGATCTATTGCTGACTTAGTCGAGCTCATGTTTGTAGGTAGAATAATTCTAACATGGCACATCTGTCCCTGGGTTGGCTGAAGGAAATCTTGTGTTATTGTTTCATTTGTGTGTGTGTGTGTGTGTGTGTGTGTGTGAGTGTGTGTGTATTTATGTTCATTTTCCATTCCATGCTTTCTCTTTCTAATGCTTATTTCTATTTTCCAATAACTCCCTGCCTTAGTTGTGCCAGGCATTTTCCAGATAATTCTTACCCCATATGAGAAATACTCTGCTGACTTGATAATATTGGGGTGAAGAGATATTTATCTCTGCAGAGTAGTTGTGTTTCAAAATCATAAATCTGATGGCAACATTTTGATGCCTGTCACTGTCTGACTAGGTTATTTATTAAAGTATACAGTCCTTTGGAACATGTTTCTTATTGTTAACTTGGAGGGGGTGAGACTTTCCAAAGATACTAGATTTTCTTGGGTTGTTTGGAAACAATCTAATGAGGTGTTCCTTTCTAACATGATCTTGATTACAGCCTTAGCATAGATACTCATATTCTTGGAAGAATGAAGGCAAAAAAGACTTTTTGAGAACCTACTGTGTATCTCAGAGGAGACCATGAGAAAGTCCTTGGCTCTATCTAACTTTCACTTTACCAGTGGAAGGAGATATTGAAATAGTTACAATACAAGAAGTTGATATTATGATGTAACACTATTGCTGTAGACAGCAGTGAATATTAAGTTAGTATCTGAGGCCAGAGAAGGCCCTTTTGGAAAGAACACTATTGAGTTGGCATCTGGTCAATCAGTAGTAACAAGACAGGAAAAGCAAGACTGGATTAAGAAGCGGGTTGAGTGCTGCCATCATGGGATGGAAGAAGATGGCTCACAAAAGGGACAGTGGCATGAACAAAGGCAGGCAAAGGATCAGAAAAATCCCAATCAATACAGAATACAGAGGCTGTGCATAAAATGAGTTGGAGAGGAAGTAGGAATCATTTACTTGGTAATTATACATTGGCAACTACATGCTATGCAGTGGTGATAGGTTTAGTTACATAGATATGCTTCCTGCCTTCACAGACTTAACAATATAGTAAAAGACACAGGAGACAAATACATTAAAAGAACATAGGCAAAAGATGCGAATGGAGATCAATCCTGTTAAGCCTTATCAGTTGTCTTATAAGGAGAGGGTCTGTGGTAGGACACTGATCCCATTGACAGAACTACCTCATTACTTCTCCAAAGACTTCTTTCCAGTATCACCACCACCTTGTGGGCTAGAGTTGCAAATAAGAATTCAATTAACTGGCTACATTCATTTTTGTGTTAATCTATGTAAATAAATTAGGAAGAAACATTTAATTTTTCTCCCCAGATAAGTGGTGATGCTCAAGTATGGTTATTTCTCTTAAGGAGTGTACCTCCAAATATTTATGGCAAGTTCTGTCGTTTCTGCATTTGCCATTTATGCTACTGCTTTTTATAAAGAACTAGTATATCTTTGAGATAGCACAAAAATGTTTTAAGATTTATAACTGCAAACTAAACCTGTGACTGACTTAATGTCTTTGGATCTAAAGGCTATAAAAATGTTATTTCAATATTTCACTTATTCCCAAGAAAAGAAGTATTCTCAGTCTTTTGTAGAAGGGAGGAAAATTTTTGCATACATTTTTACTCTTTAAAAAAGACACTTATACTATCATAGTAACAATTATGTATTCCTTTGTTTTTTTGTAATTTTACATAAAACAGCTATTTTCTATTTTTACTCAGATAAAAATGTTTGTGCATAATATGTAAAAATAGTAAATGAGAAAAATAAAACTATTATACAATAAATTTTTATGTTGGAAAAAAAAGAATTAAAGGGGTGGGGCTTGGGAGATAACCAGTCAGTGGAATGCTTCTGGTGCAAGCATGAATACCTAAATTCATAGTCTTAGCACCTACATAAAAACCAGGTGTGATGGTGCATGCCTGCAACCCTGTTCTAGGAGGTAGGAATAGGAGGATCTCTCTCTCTCTCTCTCTCTCTCTCTCTCTCTCTCTCTCTCTCTCTCTCTCTCTCTCTCTCTCTCTCTCTCTTCTCTCTCTCTCTTTCCAAAACAGTCTAGCTTAATCAGCGAGCTCCATGTTGAGTGAGCATTCCTGTCTCAAAATTGAGCTGGAGAGCAACAGTGGAAAGCATACAGCATTGACCTCTGGCCACCACACCAACACCAAACACTGTTTTCTTTCTCACATACAAACGATAAAGGAATCCAGTGTGGGGCTCAAGCATTCATTCAGTACTGTGATGGCAATCTGGACAGTGCACTGGGATTTTCCGAGATGCCCTCATAGAAGTGTTACTTTAATAAGAGCCAAGCATTAGAACAGGAGTGAGGCCATCACCAGTAGAGGATATGGTCTTTGTGTGACTTGGGGAAGAGGCTGGAATGCTTGAGGACCTACCAAGAAGCATGTGTGCTTGGTACATGAGATGGAGTTGGAGAGGTGAACCTATAGGACTCTGTACATTGTTTTACAGGTAGGGAAATGACATGCTTGTTTGCTTGGGTTTTATCAGTAGTAAATGGAAAGCTACTGAGATAATTCAAGTCTCTATGTTCTGTGGTTTCTTTTCACTTTCATCATTTAAAGCTAATCTTTCTCTGAATTCAGGCACCATGGTGTGCTCTAGAGATGCAATATGAAACTATGTATTCAAGGTGTTTGCCTTCATGGGGCCCTGTTTCTAGATTTTCTATTTTAGGTTTTGTGCTTTGCCCTGATTGCGTTGACCATGCTGGAGTCAGATTGCTTCTGGCTCAGCTCTGGATCCCATACTTCTTCCGGTTACTATCTACAGGAGCTACAGTAACTTTGGGAATGTGGATGCATGGAAATGTATGGGAGGGGACATTTATGAGGAGTGTCACATTGTGACAATGTTGAGATTGAATGTGTGCATGTTAAAATTATTGATCTTTAGTGGATGGAGGCCAATGATGCTAAGTGCAAATGTACAGGACACACCTGTACCAGAAGGAATGGCCCCAGATGTATTTTGAATGTGCTTCTAGATAATATGGAAATGATAAAATTTGTACAATCATCTTAATATAGCAAATATTTTCTTTGGTGCTGTGTTTAATATATACTGAGTTGTCCAGAAACATAACTGCCGAATGTATGGTGAGGAAGAACTGAAATGGAAAGGCAACAAATATGGTTCATCCAGGAGACTGAAGAATGAGATGATAACTGGAGTTAGATAAAGTTGATTCCTTTAAAACAGGGTTTATGAATGACAGGACCCTGAAAACATACTACTTAGAGTGTAAATAGATTTTGCTTTACTGATACAATATCCACATTGGAGCGAATGCTCTCTCTTATCTTGTTTCTTAGTCACTTCTCTATCTCTGTGAGGAGACATCATAGCTAAGGACACCTACAGAGGAGTTTATCAGTTTTGGCTTTTGAAACTTCAAAGCCCATCCCCCAAGTGACACACCTCCTCCAACAAGGCCATACCCCATAAACAGTTCCGCCACCTGGGGACCCAGCATTTAAATATATGAGCCTCTGAAAGAAATGGGACTGTATGCTAGATGCTGTTTCAAATCATATGCTTCCTTCTAGAGAACTCTTCACCAGCCCCCCAGCCTAATGCCACCTAATTGGCACTGTAACTGTCTTCCATCATTCCTTTAGTCTCGCTCCTTCATGATGTGGGAAACATGGTAAAACCAGTGGATTCCATGAGTGTGGACCCATGGTCACATTTCTCTGGGTGTCTTGAAGTCTTCTCTGCCAACAAAATCAGTACAAAGAGTCTTCAATTTAGCTTCAGGCAGATCCTTAGGACAAGGATAAAAAGCTACATTCTTTTAAAAAAATACCACAAGAATGATATCTAGCCCATTTGCTAATATTGTTTCTCTCTGAAATCTCTTTGGTTGAACCTCCATAGTCCACATTGCTCTCAGAACTGTGACCCATCTATCCATCTATCCCTCTATCATGTATCTTTCCCTCTGTCTATCTGTCTGTCTGTCTGTCTGTCTGTCTATCTATCTATCATCTATTTATCTGTCTGTCATATCTGATCTATCTATCTAGCATCTATCATCTGCCTATCTATATGGATAGATATTTACTAGATAGAATTTATATAGATTAAATTATTTATTTTAGATATTTATATAGATTAGTTAATTTATTAGATAGAATTTATTAGAGTGGCTTACAGGTTGTAGTCCAAGGAGTCCAATAATAGCTGTCTCCTGATGAAAAGGACAAGGATTCAGTAGTTGTTCAGTCCGTGAGACTGGATGTCTCAGTAGCTCCAACACAGTGTTGATGTTCCAGGGAAGTCCTAAACAGCTGTCTGTATTGGAATGTGTTAGATTTCCAAAGAATTTGGTGTGGTCCATACATGGTCACAATTCAGACCGGTCCTGTGGAGTTCTCAGAAGATAATCTGGGTTGTTTCAGGAGTGCAGTGGTGTTAGTTAAATTTTACAATGGTCTTTCTGTAACGGCACTTAGGTAAGACTCCTAAAGCCCTTTACTTCCAGGGCATTCTAGTTTTATTAAAACAAGTGATTTGCCTAGCAAATTCCATCTATATATGGCAGACTAATTTTAAATGATAAAGTACAAATGTCACTTGTTTTTTTTTTTCTGTATGCAAATGCCACCCAACAGCTCCTTCTAACCTGAACAGGCACTGGGGGGCAGTTCATGTAGTAATTACTTAGCAGAGAACTGGTGTTGACATTTTGCTTTTGTGCTCCCTATTCCTAGTTCCTCCAGTGAGCTTAAGCTCTTGATTTGCATGGGTTTGTAAGTGTCATCTTCACAACAAAAGCCAATGAGCTGTATGGCATTGTCCCTTTCCATTAGTGTGGTTTATATGTCTGCTGCCCTTTTCTGTTCTGTATCAACACTGCAACCAGGAGCTAACATCTTGTTGGCAATTTGTTGATGCTTATGACTTATCAGATGTTCAGTCTGCTGTACTGCTGGCATGAGTTTCACTTTCTTGCAAAGAAAGGGTTTCTTCCAGTTGATATAATGTTTCCTAACACACCATTTCCCCTTGGGTCTCTTCTTCCTGTCGTAACCATCATCTATGGATAGTCCTGCCCCTTGAAATGGATATTGTTGTTTTTTTTTAAATGTGGGAATTAAAAAGCCATATACAAGTATGGGTCAGTGAAATTTCTTCGATCAGAATATACTAGAGACCTATGTGTGGGTGCGGTCTTAAAATCTGTGAACGTTGCCAGCTCAGTGACTGCCACTTAGTGTCAGGGAGTGCCAAGTGTGCAGAGAATATCTAGTGGAACAAAGTAAGTGACACGGTCCCTAAATTTCACCATCCATCCTGGGCAATGTATCCGTGAGTACCAACCATCACGTTTGGGGTTTACTGCATCTGCAGTGTTATCTTGTATTTTCATCGATTCCTTATGCCCTTAGATTGTGGTATTTCCTTTTTATTGTTTTCATTTTGAGTTAAAATGTGACATTTTCTCGCTTCTTCAAAATTTGCTTCTTTGTGTGACTCTCAGCAACAGCAGGGAAATGCTAAAGGCGTCTCCACACCAGTTAAAAAGACCCAAATTACCTTGTTTACTCAGAGTAAAGGAAAAACACTAGGAGACACAATATGTTCTAGGTCCCCTAGGCTACCCAGTTGCATGGGACAATGGAGACAATGTACCCTTGTCTTCTAATTTACTGTTAAAATTAGTTGCTAATATGTAAGAAAGTGAAGTTCATGAATACTCTATTTTTGGATTTATGTTTATCATCTGTTATAACTGGGACTTGGGATTTATAAGTTAATTTAATATGCTGTTTAATGGAGTGTTACTAAATCATAACTTACAAACTTCTCATTTATCCCTAATAGCTGGGAAATAGAATATTAGAGTATTCTGGCTGTTCAAAAATTGCCATACTTTGTACCTTCTACATTTATGGTTCTCAAATGGAGCAAACTTAAATCCTAGGGGCCATTTGTCAATGCTCTCAAGCACTTTTCCCCTGTTGGGAGGAGAAGAAGGCGGGGTGCTATTGGCATTTAGTGAATGTGGTTCAGGGTTGCTGCTAAGCACTCTGCAACATACAGAACAGTTCTTACAGCCAGGAGTCATCTGTTTTGATGGTAACAGCCCTGAGTTTGGGGAACTCTGCTTAGCAGGTGGGCACATTAAAAAAATCAAATTGGAATTTAGCAAAATTCAACTGCAAAAGAGGATGATGGTGGCTTCCTTATTACATGATAATTATAGGGTTTTACATCCTTATTAGTACTAGCTGGCATGGTATTGGTGAAGTCTAGACTTACTGGCATAAACAGATGCCCAGCTAGATGGGCAGGGAGGTCCTTTGGTGGTGCCATTGCTTGAGGAGGCTCATTCTTTTCAATGTCATAACAGCTATTCGTGTTGCAATAGCTGCTTATTTCTTTCTTTGAGAGGGTTGTTTGACGTCCCTGTCACAATGGAGGTGAAATATAGCTTGGTCTTTGTTGATGGCTTGCTAATCTATTCCAAGGATGTCAATGGCACGGCATAGATGAGAACTGCTGTTGACACAGCTGCTGGCACAATATCCCGCTGGCTTTATTTTAGGTTACTGGGAGAACCCAAGATGAAGGGGGGAAAAGTTCCCTCTTACTTGGGTAATTTATTTCTGAGAAATAGGAACAGAGAAATACTTGCTTTTGAGTAGAAAACTGAAGGAATCTGTTTACTGCTCAGCGAGATAAATATTTATTGAGGACTCTTGTTCACATTCAAGATAGAACAGTAAATAAGATAGAATATTTTATGATGTTGTTCACGAAATTATTTGGAAAATAATAAAAGTTTAAAGCATGAGACTGAAATTAATTTCTATCTGTAGTAACCTGTGGGGGTTTACAGATATTGTATGCTATTTACAACGATAGAGACATCATAGAAACTGCCTATTGTGTGGCCTTGGTGTTATCCGAATATCCACTCTTTCAGTTATGAAGTAATTAAGGAGTTTATCATTAGGAAGTGGGTTTATGCAACCAACAGTGCCTTCCTTATTAAGCACACACTAAGCACTTCATATGCGTCATTATTCTGGGAACACGGGCATAAATGTGAGTGGGGAAGAGTTCCTATTACTCTGTGTGAGAATATGGCGGAGCAGCTAAGAAGAGGCAAGGGCAGGGTGGAGGAGAGGAGTTGAGTGTTCAGCTAGACCAGAGGGGTGGGGCTCCCATGTGGTAGGAAGAGAAGCCAAGTACAGAGGGAAGAGCTATCTCTTAGACTTATGGTGGCCCCTTGGCCTTTACCTAGATTTCTATGTTTTTAACCCTTTTCATGAGAAACATTTGTCTCTGAGTTTTGTTAATTAATGAGCCTTGAAAGGGGCAAGGTAAACAAACCCTTAATTTATGTTCTTTTAACAACCTCTGAGTTTCCAGGGAAATGAATTATCTGAGTGTAAAACCAGGGCATTGATTTTTGTCAGTTAACAATAACGAGCAAGCTTCTAGGTTTGTGTCTCCCAACAGATTAACATTGAACAAACAGTGCAAATTCTCAAGTTTATGTATTTCTCAGCTCTGATTTCCAAGCATAATCTTAATTTAATTTCAAGTGTTTTTGGTCCTAAAAGGCAGTAATAAAATTGATGGGAGAAAATTGCTGAGCTAGAAGAAGAAAACAACAATAAAAACAACAAAAAAGCAAAACCCCAAACCCAAACAAAACTACGAATCAGGCATTTAATCTCAGTGTGCCCTAAACAGAGCGTGTTGTTTCCCACTTAAGTTCGCTCCTTTCCTCCATGTTCTTGCCTTGATGGTACTGCCTGTATGTTTCCTTCTTCAGCACTGAGTCTCTCAACCCTGCCTCTCTGTTGTTATCAGAGTGAACTGTGGGAACCCCTGTGTGAAGAGAATAAAAATATTAGCAGAGGACATTTACTTGAGTGCTTATCATGTACTTAGCATTCTCCTAATCCTTTAATTTGCAGCAAACCTTTCAATTTTGAGAAGAGTGTGCTACCAGAATTGTTAAAATCTTTCATTTAAAGATAAAACCCTAAAATGGTGGCTTTCAACCTCCTGAATGCTGCAGCCCTTTTAATACAATTCCTTATGTGGTGGTGACTTCCAACCATAAGATTATTTTCATTGCTACATCATAACTGTCATTTTGCTACTGTTAAGAATCATAATGTAAATATCTGTGTTTTCCCATGATATTAGGTGACCCCTGGGAAAGGATTGTTCAACTCCCAAAGGGGTTGAGAACCACAGGTTGAAAACCATTGCCTTAGAACATAGTTTGTTCTAGGTAACATCCAGTATGTGTTAGAACCAGGTTCCAAACTCAGATAGTCAGATGAGGGGAAACAGCTTACAGTCACTGACTGTTAGGAAAATAGCTAGTCTCCATTTTACCTTTACTGGCATCTCAGAGCCTATCACAATATTCAAATTACATCTGTCACTCACATAACGGTTTCAATTCATTTTTGAAAACCTATTGCTAAGTCAAAAGCTAAGTGGTTAAAAATAAAATTCCATTAATTCTAATAAGAAAAATGATAATGGGATTGCATCACTTCTTAAGATACCTAAACAGTTTTCATAGATAGAAAAAGAGAGCAATTTAACAATGAAAATAGGTTTGTATAGCTAATAAGCGACAATTTGAAGTGAAAGAAATCCAGTTTCTGCATAAACAAAGAGGAAGAAGGTATCCAGGAGTAGAGCCTGATGGTGGAGGTAGGGTACAACGGGGTCTTCGTTGGAGAGGTGCCATCTCCTTCCTGTCACATTTTGTACCTAATTCTTGAACCTTTTTGGGCTTATTATTGTCTTATACTCAAACTTCATTTTATGACTGATGGTACAAAGAGAGGCTGCACTTGAATCATCAGTAATTCTTGAACTTGACCCACATGTGTTTTTTGGCTTCATCAAGACACTGTAGTATGCAAACCACAGGCTGGGGTCCTATTTGCTTCAGTCTAAAAGGCTTCGGTACATCCCAGCATGGTGCTTAGTTCAAATGCACTGGACAAGACACTTCTGTCTAAAACAAACACATAGAGTCAAGAGCATTGGTAACTGTGACTCCTTGAAATAGTAACATCAACATTATCATGTCATTCAGTTTCTTTATATAATGAACTCTCTCTCTCTCTCTCTCTCTCTCTCTCTCTCTCTCTCTCTCTCTCTCTCTCTCTCTGTCTGTGTGTGGTGAGGGGATGAATGTTGTAGATGGGGGAAAAGACTCCCCAAAGCTGGCATAGTATCTGCAGAACCATAGAGTGATAAATTGTTAGCTGAATATGTAGCATGGAGTCAGTTCCCACTTAACATATGAAGTCCTCCAAGGTTCTGTCTCTCTGTGTCCCCATTTCCTGTGTCCTTCCTTCCTTGTGCACGCTGTCACATTGTTCATTGGTGTGCATTGTAACCTGGTATTTTACTCTGTGTCTCCTGCACAGACTCTTCTCATCTCTACCATGCACATGCAGTGAGCTTATTGTGTAACAGAGAGGCTTAAACCTTTGGCAGTCTCAGTTCTGAGCAGAGGATGGTTATCCGGTCTGTACTAATTTTTCCCTGCAAAGACGTACTGTCTTTATCATCCCTGTGAGAAAACACATCGCCGCCCCCCCTCCACCCCTCGGCTTGGAGAGAGACATTATTTCTGCCTTACAAGGCTGTTTGACATGCAAATATTCGGGAACACCTAATTTGAAAGGAAGTATCAAGTAATGTGTTGGAAAGTAGAAAAATGGGAGAGATTCATGGGTGATTGTTTTTCGACAGTTCTTGCATCGGGTACATTAAAATTATTCATGTAAAGGTTTGCTTGGTGGGTTTGCTTAGAGAAGACACATAATCATTTCCATCTTTATATTTTTGCTATTAATCTCTCAGAGGAGAGAATCAATACATATGTATGATGAATGCATAATACATAAATGAATAATATCTATAAAATATAACGAACACGTGGGCTATAGCAAACATGTTTCTAATAGTCTAGGCTAGCCTGATTACCACGATGTAACCCAGGCTGGCCTTGAACTTGTGATCCTAAAGCTATCATTCTGGCTCTCACAACTGAGTTTTAAAATGGCTGGTTTCTCACACACAACCAGCTGGTTTTGTATGATCTAGATGCTGGTATTTAATACTAAATTCAATGCTTGTTATGTGTCAAACCCTCAGTTAAGCCTATGTAGACAATACTTCACTGTATCTTTTGAGAGGTGCTGTTATCCTTGGCTAAGAGGAATGAAAACTCAGAAAGTCTGAAGAAAGAATTACATGGAATTTTGAGGTAATTTGTTTGTTGAGTTAAACAGGTGACCAGTGGCAGAAATCAGGTTTAAATCTATGGAGTTTGATGCTAAAAGTTCCTTTTTAAACATTTCAGGACTATAGCTTTTCACAGGAAAAGGCATGACAAAAACGGTGTACGAGTCCTATTAGAACTGATAAGCTCATCCTCTGTCTTCTCAGCTATACTGGACTAGAACATGTGCATGCCATGTTAGCAGGATCCAGCATGCATTGGGGGAATTTTAAGGTGAAACATCTTTGCTTTAGTAATAAAGTCTGTCTTGCAAAGGAAATCCTTTGGGGAAGGTAAACATGGAGCCAGACTGCTTATACACGCTGGGGGACAGGAACCTGTGATTATGTCAGCAGCTTGTGCGTGCTGGTATAGGAACCCATGATGAGGTCAGTGTGCTTGTGCACACTTTGACTATGAGACTAGGAATTTTAAAGTGTGTCTATGGTGCTGGGATGATGTCTTGGCAACTAGTCATTTGGAGAGAGGAGGTGATTTTTCCATGCACAATACTGGAAAAAAATCTTATATTCTTGCCTGAGTTCTTCCATACAGCTATCCTGAGATTCTTTATTTATTGCAGAATACTAGCCTGTCTTAACCAGAAAAATTAAAGATAATAATATAGTAATTTCCAGGGTTTAAAGATCTGAGACCAATTTTCTTTCCTTTCAGTGCTTTGATGCTTTGTTTTAGATCAATTGAACCATTATCTTTCATATTATAAGAACCAAATCAATTAAATGAGAAATAATGTTTCCTTTTAACAGCAATCAATGCCATTTCCAGTTTGGTGTGTAAGTTACATTTCTATTATGTTTGGTAAATGTGTAATACGTTTTGTGATTTTAGGGTTTTTGATATGAAGGTAATATTAACATTTCTATACCATGAGTATATTTCAGTATTATTACCAACAGTTTTGTTTTCCATTCCCTTAGTAATATTAGCTAACTACTTTCTCTTTATTTAGAAGCCTTACTTAGGGACTTCACATAATCTGTGGCCATTCATTTGTATTTGATTCCAGAAAATACATGTTTTCTTTTAGGTTTGTCTTCTGAGCAGTTTTATATCATTATCTTGTGGTTTTTGTGCCACTGCCCCCCACCCACCCCGAACTCCACTCTTTTACTACAAATGGAAACAAGTGGCAAACATCAAAATGACTTTTTGTTGGGGTAACTTCAAAACCTGTTATTTGATTTTTTAAAAAATGCTGGTTGATTCACATCTTGATTCTTTGCTTTTTCCAAAGTGTTTCATTAGCTGAGGTTTGTAAATTTTAGTTTGTAACATTCAGGGATGCATGTTATGCTGCTTCAGAGTCAGCAGAGGGCGCCCAAGCTCATGGACAAATTTCAGGAGCTATTTTGATGCCGAAACTAGAAATTCAATGTGTAGTGGTTTTGAGGTTGTGGGATGAGAGAGATCAGGCTATGTGATAAGAGAGATATAGATATAGATATATAGAAGATGGGTGGGTAGGTGGGTGGATGGATGGATAAACAGACAGACAGAGATGAGGTAGATAGAGACAGACAGACAGAGAGGTGGTGGTGATAGAAAACACTGAAGCAGAAGAGGTTAACAGTTCTCATTTTAAGTTATACTTGAAATGTGGAAAATATCTAAGAAACTAACCAGTAAAAGCCCCTTTCACTCCCTCCCTTGAGTCCATTTCCACATAGGTCTATATACTGTGTGTATCTCTGTGTGAGGTAGAAGTATAGAGGTGAATGTTTACTCAAGAGATCAATCAGTGAATCCATCAACCATCCAAAGAGTGGTTATGGAAATCTTAGCACTCTATGATGTGGTGTGTGTGTGTGTGTGTGTGTGTGTGTGTGTGTGTGTGTGTGTGTGTGTATGTAGGGGAACGGGGAACACACAGGGAGAGAAAGAGTCAAGACTGCCGTTTGTCCTCCATGAAGTTCAGTGTACCAGCATAAATAACTGTGCTTGGCAAAACAGGAAATAGTTGTCAACTGAGCAGTGGTTCTGTGTGTACAGAGTGAGCATCACGTGGCTGTTCTGAGAAGTGCTACACAGACAAACTCTTGAGGTCTGAAAAGCTTAGAAAGGCTTTAAAGGATAAGATGGACTGGGCATGACGGGGTTCAAGCACTAGATAAGGAAAGAAGAGAGGGGTGAATGTTTTTGAGTGGAGAGGAAATATAAGAAACGTGGGGAGTAGATTGGTTTGGTATTTGATGTGTTGCCACATGATATTATATGTACAGCACACCCCCAAATGGTGTCAAGTTCATGTAACCCATGTGAATGTTGCTGCTGGATGTATCCAGCACCTCGGGAGGTATTTCCTCACCACTGTAATCTATAACTATGCCTCTGTTGAAGGAACCACATGAAGACATGAAGAAGCAGTGATCTTAGTGGGTACAAGTTGAACTGTATAGGGCAGACAGGGTTGGAGATATCTGTGTGACATGGTATGAAGTTATCAGCCTCTCTATCCCTTATTTCTCTCATCTATAAAATGGCATGATAATAATAGTCCTGAAAGCAAGAACTTGTGAAGGTTAAATGAGACAACATTGTATTTACTTCAGAGGGTTCACTGTCCGCTGGCCCCAAATGGTAACTTGCTACTGTTAGGTGGGGGTGTCACCAACACAAAGCAGACGCTATCCATTTTCAACTACAGAAATGTTATAGTAGATTCTCAGTTGTGAAAGTCTTGGGTTTCTTCGGGACCTTTCCTTCTATTAGTGAAGAAAGATGTGGCGGGTCACATGGTTTAAGATTGTGCTGACCTCACAGGCTGATGATTGACACGAATCACATTGCACAGTCTCCCTTCTCTCAGCAGAAAACAATGGTGATGTTCATTTTAGAAAAAACGATGCTCACTTGGGAATTTAGTGCTGCTGCCTGTGTTTGCAGTGACTCCAATTTTTTCAGCTGCTTTGGACCTTGGACAGAATATAAACTTCATAGGCATGGGGTCATGGCTGCCTTTGTCACTTATCTGACATACATGCCTGCCTTCTACTCTTGTTTCAAATGGCTGGCTAGGTAAATGACTGAATGAAGGACTAGTTTTGAACATCATCTTGCCATTTTGTGCACATTTGTTGAAAGGCCTATTTCTATCAGAGGTAGACCAGATGTCTCATTGAATATCTTCCTTAATGACCTGTCATGACCAGAAGATGAAAATTAACCATGTCTCAGACCAGTTTACAATGCAAGAACACCCTCTCACCAGCATACAATTCCCTACAACACTCAAGTGAACTCATTGATATTTCTTCCAATTAGTCATTTTAGGTATTAAGTATCTCTAGGGTTAATGGATGGACTCAGTTCCTGTGCTGGTTGGTTTGTGGACACAAAAAATATGGGAAACACAGACCTCAACTGAAGAGCTGCCTCCTTTAGACAGGCCGGTGATTACATTCACTTCCTGGTGAAGGATAAAGCCTGTCTAAATTTCTCACATTTGGTGTATTTTGGCTTAAGAGATTAAGAAGGGTTACTTCAGAAGACATAAGAGCTCACAGTGGATGTGATGCTAGGTAGGATTAAAAGTAGGAAAGGAGAGATGGAGAGAATTGGGACTTCTACTGGGTCCTCATAAAATTCATCACACATCTATTGACAATGGGAGCATGGATGGAATACTACAGCGCTGTGTGTGGGCTAATTAAAGACATCAGGGTTATAGATAACAGAAAGAGTGGGGGATATTGGAAAGTGTATGACCTAAGTGGGCATTTAAAACGTAATAATGTCATGTAGAACTCCTTATGCTTCTGAGGCAGATGCAAACCCAAGACTAACTTGAATTAGTTTTCCCATCAGGACTGTCTATGCTAGAATAGGGTCTGACTGTATACACTACAGAAAGGGCTTGGAAAGACTGTTCTTTCCCCCAACTCCCGTCTCTTGGTTGGGGAGAAAATAATTCACTTGATATGATAACACATTTCATTGTCTGTTTTGCCATCTTTCTGAACATGCTTGGAAATACGTTTTACTTAATGTTTTTTAAACCAATGTAGACCATTTTAAATCTAGATTTCCTATATCATCAAATTATCAAATGGATGCTTTAAAAAGAAACCAAGAATACCTATTTAATGAGACTGTGTATGTGATTCATAATCACTAGCATAACTGCAATATTTTTGGCTACTTCTGTTATGTAATGCTGTACCCAGATGCATTTTTAAATTACTGATTATATTATAGGTCAAAGTTTGCTCTGCAATGCCATACTTGGTTGCATCTTAAAATTACTGTTGTACTGTAGACCCAAGTTTTGCTCTGTGTAGTATCTAGTGCAATGCCTAACTGAAGTAGATATTTAATAGATTTTTGTTAAATGATTTCAAAGTCAAACCTTAGGACTTTTAGCACAGATGAGAAGTCATTGAATGATGAGGCTAGCAAAGACAATTGAAGGCTCCAATGATGTAGTGGATATTGACAATGCATCCACTTTTGGTATGGTATCCCTTATGTATCCATAAGGTAGAGATTAGTTTAACTTCATTTTAAAGTAGTATTCAAAATAGTTAATATTAAAATGATTGTTAAACAAATTAAATCACAGTAGGAATTCCAAAATAGAAATTGGTCCAGATATGTGAAGAAATGATTACATCTGTTGGTCATTGCATGCTTTTTCTCTCTCTGTTTCAATTAATCAAAAGGATTCCTCAGTGTGACTTGGTGGAGGAGTTGGAAGTGTTACAGGAAATCACCTCATGCTTTTCCTCTTTTAAAACAATCATTCTAATGGTAGTTTTTTTAGGGTTTTTATTTTAAACTTTATTATAAAAATTCTGCAAATTAAAAGCACACCAAAAGACTATCTATAGCCCTGTGAATGTCTAGACAGCTAGTTTTAGTTTACTTACTCATTTTTATTTTATATGCATGTGCCTGTGTGGATATCTAGTGCCTGCAGGAGTCAGAAGAGGGCATCAGATCCCTAGGGACTATATTTACAGGTGATTGGGAGGCAGCGTGTAGGTCCTGGGAACTGAACTCAGGTCCTCTGCAAGAGTAGAAAGAGATCTTAACTACCAAGGCATCGCTCCAGGATCTGCTTTTAGTTTTGAAAATAAAAGGTGTGTGTGTGTGTGTGTGTGTGTGTGTGTGTGTGTGTTTGTGAATGTGAATACTTCCGAAGGAAGGCATTGGGTCCCCTGACACTGAGTTTTAGGTGGTTGTGAGCCTTGGGGCTTGCCTCTGTAAGAGCAGTGCATGTTTATAACCTCTGAGACATTTCTGTAACCCCCTCTTGCTATATTTTATGAAGTTAACAACTTAAGTTACTATGGTGCAAGATCTACTTTCATTTAGAAAAACAACACATGAGTAATTAAAATTTTATTTAACTTTTAGAGATGTGAGTTTTTTTTTATTAGAATCATATCATAGCAACCTTCTGGAGCTAAAGTTCAATGCTTAAAGAATGAACAGTTCACTAACTGTCTGGGAACCTATGCAATGACATCCTTATCTCTCCCTATAAAATAAAAGAGAGGTAAAATACTTAAGTGTCAAAAGAAAAATCTTAAACATTTAATAGGAAGCATGCATAAACATATTTCAGAGATGAAAGTAGGAAAATATTTCCTGTATGAGGAACAAAATATGTTGATTATAAAATGTGTACATTCTATCATATTAACGTTAAGAACTTTATTTAATCTAGAAATCATTCTAAGAAATTAAAAACTCCTGTCACAACTACAAAATTGAGAAAAGACTTGTATCAACAACACAAAAATCATTTACAAATCAGTCTGGAAAAAGAACAAATTCATTTATAGACATTTCAGAGAAGAAGAAACTGATATGGTCAGCAAAAACAAAGACAGATTCAACATGATGAGTCACGTTCATTGGTGATCACGGAAAAGCAAATAAAGGTGGTAATGCCACCTTGTGGTCCTATTTCAGCAAAGATTTATAAGCCCAGAAGCATCAGCTGTTGGAGAGGACAGAGGTCTACTGGATGCCTGTTTCTGGTCAAAACACAAATTGCTGCCACCATTTTAGAAGCCATTAAGCATTTCGGGAAAAGTGGCTTCTCACATATCTTATGACTCAAAATTCTATTGTAGACATCCAATAGCTCCTACTTTCTGTTGTACAACAGAAAGTCATGTAAGAGCAAAGGGAATGTATGGGAGGGGTTGGAGGGAGGAAAAGGAGGAGGGGGGAAATGAAGTAAATATAATTTCAAACTGTAAAAAGTATTTTTAAAAGGGATAAATAACTACATTAAGATGAGGAATACAATTACCAGCGATGAGAGTGTGTTATGAACAGGTTGATGACTAATTCTGGGTTGTGTACTTCAGGGAAATTGCTCCTCCGAACTGGAAAGGGAATTTAGTATTTGACTATCTACTAATAGTGGGCATGGCAGGCTCTATTCTGTATCTGTCTTTCTATTTTTTTTGTTTTTTTCGAGACAGGGTTTCTCTGTATTGTTTTGGAGGCTATCGGTCCAGCCTGGCCTCGAACTCATAGAGATCCGCCTGCCTCTGCCTCCCGAGTGCTGGGATTAAAGGCGTGCACCACCACCGCCCGGCCTGTATTTCTATTATTTACAAATGCATTTTTAGATTATAAGCTACAAGGAAAGCATTTTTAGTGCCAGTGAGATGGCTCAATGGGTAAAGGCCCCTGCTGTCTAAACTGGTAACCTGAGTACAACCCCAGGAAGTGTCTGACGTTGCCCCCTTGACCTCCATATGCACATACACTTTCATGTACACACAGACACACGCAGGTGAACACACACATATCATACTCAAAAAATCAGAAAAATTCACTCTTAGATTTTATGCATCTGTCATATGAAATAGAAGTATAGGAATAAATCATTTTGTAATTGGATAAAACTATTTCACTAATTTTCTAAAGTCAAAATGTTGAAAGCCCATAAAGACACTTGAGGCTTCTGAAGTGTGTTGAGCATTTAAAAAATGTCTTAGAAATACGTGAGGTCTTGGACTAAATATTCTGAATCAGCAGTAGAATTTCAGATCTAAATATTGAACATCCGAAACACTCTTCCTAAAATGCACAATGTTTGCTATTTTGAGAACAGAATTGTAAGCATTTTGTCCTAGAATATCAAAACTAAACCTATTATGAATTACTGCAAATGGAATACAATATAAATATAGTGAGGGTGGGTACAAAACCCAAACAAACAGAGAAGCTAGTCTGTTGTAAGATTTCAGCTTACACAATGCATAGAGTTTAGAATTTGAATATACTACTTTGTGATGGAACCTTGATGTTAACTCACATATGTTTCTGTTTGTCAAGCCTGCCATAACAAAACACCATAGATTGGGTGGTACTGGACATCACAAATTTATTCTCTCATAATTCTGGAGGCCAGAAGCCCAAGATAACGGTGCTGTATGTGTGAGGGTGCCTTCCTTGACCTGTTGGTGGTTACTTTCTCCTAGAGTCCTCTCTGCTTGCATCCTTTATGCTGCCTCTTCTCCTAAGGACAACAGTCATAATGGATTAGCACTCTTCCGACAGCTCCACTACAAGTTCATCGTCACCACCTTACCTGTCTTCCAGGGGCTTCAGGAACACAGAGGAGTCCCCTGTAGCATCCTTTTTCTGTGACTGTCTATGCTGGAGTCTTGCCTGCTGTTCTGGATGAAGCTCACAGTCTGTACCCCACAAATATACATGAGATAGGGACACACAGATTAGAGGAAAAAGAGCATTGATCTCAGTTTATAAATGTCTCCACGTCTCAGTTATTTCAATCTGTCTGTCTGTTAGGCTCTGCAATGAAGCACCTGGTGGTCCAGTAAGTCCAGGGCAGGGAAGGAAACAGGGTAGTTAGGTGAGGTGGAGAGATTCCACGCGCCTTTGTGTGTTTGATTAAGCCTTTTCCCTATGGTTAATATCCAGTGTTACTGGATTAAAGGATGATGGGGGGGTTTGGGTACAGCATTATTTCTTTTTACCTTTTCCCCTATCTATCATCTATCTATCTATCTATTCTCTCTATCATCATCTGTCTATCCATCTATATCTATTTATTCATCTATCTATCTATCTACCTATTTCTATATATCCATCATCTGTTACCATCTATCTACATCTATCTATACATCTATATCTCTATATCCATCTATCTATATCTGTAATCTATCATCTGTCTGTCTGTCTTTCTGTCTATCAATCATTTATTTTACATCCCAACTACAGGTTCCCCTTCTTCCTCTCTTCCGAGTCCCCCACCCTCTACTCTCCTCTGCCCCAAATCTATTCCTCCTTCATGTCTACTCAGTAAAGGGCAGGCCTCCCATGGATATCAGCAAAACATGGCATCAAGTTAGAGTAAGACTAAGCATTTCCCCTTGTATTAGGATTGAACAAAGCAACCCAGTATGAGGAATAGGGTACCCAAAGCTGGCAACAGAGTCAGAGACAGCCTCTGCTCCCACTGTTAAGAGTCCCACAAGAAACCAAGCAACACAACTGAAACATATATGCAGAGGGCCTAGGTTAATCCCATGCAGTTTCCCTAGTTGTTGGCTCAGTCTCTGGGAGCTGCTATGAGCCTACATTAGTTGATTCTGTGGGTTTTCTTATGGTATCCTTGACCCCTCTGACTCCTACAGTCCTTTCTCTTTCTCTTCAGCAGGATTTCCTGAGCTCTGCATAATGTTTGACTGTAGGTCTGCATCTGTTTCTATCAGTTGCTGGATGAAGCCTCTCTGATAAGAATTGGGTTAATCCAGACCCCCTGAATGTGGGTGTCAGTGAGGAGGCTTAGGTAATCTATGGGGCCTTGGGTAGTATTCATCCCTGGCATACAAATAGATTTTGAGTACTCATCCCACAATGAGGGATGCTCTCTCAGCTGGGACTCTTGGGGGAGGGCCTAGACCCTATCCTGGATAAAATGACAAACTCTGGAGATCCACCATGGAGGGTCTCACCCTCCCTGGGGATCGGAGTGGAGATTGGGTGGGGGATTGGGGGTCCTGGTGGGGAAGGATGGGGAGGAGAGGAGGGAGAGGGAGCTGGGATTGACATGTGAAACAAGCTTGTTTCTGACTTAAATTAAAAAAAAAAGGAATGAAAAAAAAAGAATTGGGTTAGTCACCAATCTATGAGTACAGCAGAAAATCATTAGGCATCATTACATTGGCTTTCTTTTTCTCCACTCGTGTTTGTGTTTGGCTCCACCCTAGGTCTATGGACTGTCCAGCATCTGGGTTCTGGCACTTCAGGCAGTGTCAGGGGTGGGCTGACTCTTATGGCGTGGGTCTTACGCTGGACCAGCCATTGGTTAGCCACTCCCACAATCTTTATGACACCCTTACCCCAGGACATCCCATAGGCAGGACAGACTATAGGTTGAAGGTTATGTGACCTGGTTGGTATCCCAATCGCTTCAATGGAAGTCTTGTCTGGTCACAGAAGATGGCCAGTTCAGGCTATGCATTCCCTATTGCTAGGACTCTTAGCTGCGGTCATCCTTGTAGATTTCTAGGAGTTTCCCTTGCACCAGGTTTTTACCTGACTCTGAAATGTCCTCCCTTTTCCCAGTCAACAGAGTGACAGATGAGGAGAGGCATGAGTGACAGCACGATTTTCTTTTTACCTTTTAAAAATTTCAGTTTTTGAAAATTTCATACATATGTACAATATATCTTTACAAAACCCTCACTACCTCCAATTTCCCTCAGGTCTCCCCCATTTTATAATTATTTATTGATTTTTAAACCATTGGCTCTTTAAATGTATTGAGGTATCATTTCTATCACACAAGTATAAAAACATAAATGTATTAAAAGTGGTATTTTGTGTTCTTGGGCTTATGGTTGGGGATTTGGACTTGTACTGTGGGAGTCTGTGCAATTCTATTTACATACAATGGCCTCTGTTAACAAGAACTGAGAAAGACTAAGCTGTGTTATGGCTTGACTCAAGGCTAAAGACTCACTAATGTAAAATTCTTATTATAGATTTTAAATATTCTGTGATAAATAGAAAAAAATGTCAGAACTTTGTGAAATACTGGGTTTTGGCAGAAACATTAAGGTGCACATGGAGGGTGATGCTTGGTTGCAGTGTAGTTACAGTTTCTTTTGCTGTGAAGGGACACCATGGCAATGACAACTCTTATGAAGTTGGACATTTATTTGGGCCACTTACAGTTCAGAGGTTTGGTTCATTATCATTGTGACGGGACATGGCAGTGTGCAGGCAGACATAGTCCTGGAGAAGGAACTGAGGGTCCTACATCTATGTTCTGCAGGCAACAGGAAGTGAACTGAGGCACCTGGAGTGTATGAGACTCAAAGCCCAGCTCCATAGTGACATGCTTCCTCCAACTCCAACAAGGCCACACCTCCTAATAGTGCTACTTCCTATGAGCTTGTGGGGGACAATTGTATTCAAACTACCGTAATACTCTTACTTGCTTCTCTTTTGAATTTGGAATTAAAATGGGAAATAGGTACATTATGGATAAAGATTTACTTAAAGGAAGTCAATTTTGAGAAACTATTTTAAAAGAGAACCACTATATTTAGGAGTTAACCTTAGTCTAAATGACAAAAATCATGTTCTATTATATGGAACCTATGAATTAATATTTTGCCCAATTAGGGCCTATGACAAATCAGTAGCAACAAAAGTAACATTTTTGAAGAAGTTGCTGTGTCTTGTGCAATTTTGACAGTGCTTCTTTGTGTACCTATGCCTGAGACTATTAGATGATGGTCAATATATAGACTTTAGGTCCTGGTAGTCTCTAGTTCATAGCAGATATCTGAACCTGAACTTGTATACTGCTTATTTGAAAAGTGGGAATATCACAACTCCAAGGGTCAGAAAGATGGTTCAGTGATTAAGAGCACTTGTTCTGGTAGAGGACTTGGATTCCGTTCCAGGACCACATGGATTCTCACAACTGTTTGTAAGTCTAGTTCTAGTAGATCTGATGCCCTCTTCTGATCTCTGAGGGTACCAGGCACACACACGCTGAACGTGCATACATGTAAGCAAAGCACTCCTATATAAAATATAATAAAGATACAAAAGAAAACCAAATAAAAATACAATCCACAGCCTGGTTGAGGATTTAACTAATCACACAATTATTGTGTTTGGCAATAGAGTTAATTTTATTATTGCTGAAAGTTTTACTAATTGGAGGTTTTTAATAGCTTGACCCGTGTTCTATAATGTTTTGCTTGGTTGCTTTAACAACATACATTCAATTGTTGAGCCATTATGAATTTTTGGATTCATAAATAATTTAAATTTCTTACACACATTAGAAAATAATGTATACATGATAAATACCTTCATGTGGAAATGAATTACGAAGCCTGGCAAACAAAGAAACAAAAAAGAATGAAGAAGAGACAGTAAATATGAAGGAATTTTCCCTTTTGTTTGTATATAGGTGTATTGCATTCATATGTCTGTCGGTACCAAGTACATGCCTGGTGCCCATGCAGCCCAGAAGGGGACAGAGGTCCCCTGGAACTGAAGCTACAGATGGTTGTGAGCCACCATGTTGATGCCAGAAATCGAGCAGAATCCTCTGGAAGAGCTGCAGGTGTTCTTAACCACTGAGCCACCTCTCCAGACCTAAATTTTTGTTTTTGGATCTGGAAAGCAAACCCAGGGCCTCCCGCTCCTAGAAACACTGTTACTGAAGTATTTCTTGGGCTTTGAATAAAGCCTGTTGATGAGACCCTTTCACTGCTTCCGAAGGAGACTAGGAAAAAGAGAAGATAATTCTAATGTTCTCTGGCAAGTCCTGGTGATGACGTTAAAATTTTGTCATTTGTATTCATTTAACGTGATTCTCATTTTATTTTTCTGAAGTGAAACAGAAAACTTCTGTCACTGAGTGAGTGAGGAGGGCATTGTTGCCCATGTGCACTAAGGAAAATACAAATTCAGGAGGCTGAAGGATTTGGATACATCCTGAGGAAATGATTCTTTAGCAGGGTCCCTAGTTTAGTTTCTTTCAATGCCCATCTTCTTTAAGAAAGCCATCTCAAGTCTGTCTCCTGGGGCTAGGGGCCGCATGATCCATTGATCTAGGCTTGTGGGTGGTCCAATGACCCTTTCACAGGGTCACATATCAGATATTTACACCATGACTCATAATAGCAGCAACATTACAATTATGGAGTAGTAACAAAATAATTTAATGATTGGTGTTCACCACAACATGAGGTCACCACAACATGAAGGACCGTACTAAAGAATCACAGCATTAGGAGGGTAAAGAACCACTGCTCTAGGCACAGAAAACCAGTTGTGGTTTTCTGCGGTGGTCCCCATTTGGTATAAAAAAGTCTTTGATGGGGAGTAGTAGTTATATTCATCGGTGGGTTGGAGGATGAGACTTAGACTGTAATAAGTAATTAGCGGGTCTAGCAGAGTGGCAGTAGTGGATTTCTTACTAAGACCCACGACCTCACCTGCCCTGGGAGGCTGGCCAGGTTTCCAGTACAGGAATGATTTCACTCCTGTGTAGTGGACCGTAAATCCAATCAGACAGCTGTTGGTTTCTACCTATATGTGAGCTTTATGCATATCTCACCGTGCTGCTAATTGTAGATCAGAGATTGTAGCTGCTTATGTCTGTTTAATGGCTTTTCTTTTGTGGGAGCTTTCATAGCATTTTTTGGTACCTTGGAAGCTAGAATGAATGAACGAGGCTTTCAGGTCAGATCAGAACTAATAATCCAGTCCTGTGTCCTAAGTATACAGTATCTTCTGCATTAGGGGTTTATCTTCAACCCCCAAGAGGCCACCAAGGGCAGCAGCCTTACCCTGTGTTGTTCTGGGAGTTACTTGGACTATTCTGACCAACCATTTGAAAGGAGGTTTTCGTATGCTACTTGGCTTTTTTGTCAGTTGTGGTAGTTGTCAGGAGTGGCATAACTTACATGAACACTCACACATTCACACACATACAATATAGGCACACACATTTGTATGGGAAGCTTTGTCAGACTGAGTGGTATAACTTAGAACACACACATTCTCACACATATGCACACACATTTATATGCATTTGTATAGTTTCAGGGAAGTATATCAGCTCCTACATCTAAGGTTCAGAGAACATTGAGTCAGAACATCATGAAGTCTGCTATGAAGCAACCTCTCCTAGAAAGGGCGGACTCTCCAAAAATGGCACTATCAACAGACATGCTAACATGGAAGGAGGAAAATATCCTAGGAATGAAGAATTATAGGCAACTTAAGACAGCTCAGAGAGGGAGAATTAGCTACTCCCAGGGATGAGCCCCCTAGTTGGTTATCTAGTATGATATGGCCAGCTCCGAAGTCTACACAGACAACAAAGGTGGATGCAGCATATTGTATTTATCTATCTGTGCATATGCATACATGCCTTTTCTGGTCTTCAGGGGACACTAGGCACTCATGTGGTTCACTCTCCTACCTGTCCCCCCCATAATACATACATGCAGGCAAACACTCAAAAAATAAGTTAAATATTTTCAAAAAGAAATTCTTATTAGCTCAATTTCTTTAGTCAGAATTCTAAAAAATCAAAACAAAATGACAACAACAACAACAACAAAACAAAAGAGGAAAAACCTAACTCAGACTTACACTTCAGGTGCCTAAATGAAAATAAACAACTTAAAATTAAGAAAACATAGCTATAATAATCCTGTAGTAGTCACAATTTCCTTTTTTTTTTTGGTTACTCCTCCCTTTCCTTAGAGCCTTATTAACTCTTGAATCTTCCTCTTTTTTTATTTTGAAAAAACACCTACGTATTTTCCAAAGTTAAAAAGTAACCTAGTTTGCTTTTAATTTTATTTCTTTAATTCCCAAGGCCAGATGATAATTTTAGCAGGATCAGAATGGGAAAGCAAAGATCAATGTCTGAAGAACACTGAGAAGGCAGGCTTTTCTCCTGGGGCATTTTCTCTTGACCTTTGTGGCAGGGCTGATGGAGAGGAGGTGAGGGAGGGGTAGGAATTTCTCAACTCTGCTCAAGTCAAAGGGAAGCAGCAATCCTGCAGAAAGAGAATGCGGCTACAGTAAGAGAGCTCTCACACAAGCCTCTCGATTGCTGCTGCAGCTCCTGGCAGTGAAGCTATTGGAACTTTTAATTTGCTGAAAGTCAAAGAAGGCAGCTGTGGCACAGTGGGGTCTTAGGGCGACTGTTGGGGAAGCAGCCTCAGCGTTCACATAAATTAAAGGAGACTGTACTAAAGGGAGGTTCACTGTTGCTCTATGGCTCCTCGGGAAGTTAGATGCCTGGGATGTTGTCTTTAGTGTAAACTCATCAGACTTGACGGTATAGAAGTTTAGGTTAGGAATTTGAAGCATCCCTTCCCTTCTGCCTCCATCTTCCCAGACATCAGAAACCAGAAAACTTTTGAGGTAATATCAGACCTGGGGACTCATGTGTTTTCATCAAACCATTATGCTTTTCTTTATTTTTTATCATAAAATTTAGTATGAACTAAGATTATGCCTACTTTTCATTGAGTAGGGGCACCTTCACAGACCTAGTGTGAGAGCTACTAACAGCAGAATCCTCTGAATGGCTCTCTTTGATGTTGTTCTCTACAGGACTCCCCTGAAGACACCCTCTCTGCAGCATCCATCCCTTCTGACTTCCCGTGGCTTTGTTTTATTTGGCTATTGATTGGTATTACACAACTATCTTAATGCTAACATTAGATGATGCTTTGTCAGTGCACTTGGGGGAAAACCACAGCCTATAGGTAGAAAGTTCATTAAAAAGTTTGAACAACGTGTCTGGGATGCACTATCAGCCAATTATATGCCCATCTGTTGGACCATTTGGGATTTTGGTACAGTGACTCACTTAGCTTATTTCTGCTTTTCACGTTGCATTTTGTCAGGTGACATGCATTATTTAGAGGAGTGCAGAATGCTCTCTTGTCTTACTCAATATGATATATTTTAATGGCTAATGATTATATAGATAATCTCATACATGGGAGCAAATTGTTTCCCTTTGGTTATCATTATAAATTTACTTCTCAACACATTAAAAACGAAATCATCATCCCTGGTCAGATGGGCAGGCAAACAAAGAATTTGCCTTTCCCCTGGTGAACTGTGATATCAATAATCATTGTAGCCCATAATGTATGTGGTTTGGCATGACATATTAATTTGTGCTGATTTAATGATGGAGAAACCATTACCATTTTAGTTTAGCTCTTTTTGCTTCCCACACCCCCCCCCCCCGCCCCGCTCTCTTAGGGACCTGTAGTAGTCAGGTGCCCTCTGTAAAAGACTTTGCATTATGGTAATCACACTGACCGATGTGGAGTAAACTCAATAAAAATTAAAAATAACAGGCTGAGTTCTTCCAATGACAAAGAAAGCAATATTTCCTTCCCCATTCTTTTAGTTCTGCCTCAGAGAATGTGTAATTGTAAGTTCTTTCTCCTGTCTTTGAAATGTTTATTAATCCTTTTGGGCCTTGTGTCAGCTTTAGGATTTAGGAATGTCTTCCTCCAGGATCTGGAAGTCATCCCTTTGAAATATAAGCCTCAAGGGAGACAACATTCCAGACTCCCAGTTTCTCTGGTAGCATAGGCATTGAAACTGAGCCAAGAAACTCCCAGGGAAAGGCTTATTCAAATTCCAAAGTCCTTCCTGTCACTGAGATATGAGTAACTTGGTTCTGCTCCCAATAAAGCCAGTTAGCTTAGTGGTTCTCAACCCATGGTCATTGAATAACCCTTGCAAGGGGGTCACCTAAGACCATTGGAAATATCAGATATCTATGCTATGATTCATAACAGTAGCAAGATTACAGTTATAAAGTAGCAATGAGAATATTTTTACAGTTGGGGGTCACCACAACTTGGTGAGGAACTGTATTGAAGGGTTGTGGTGTTAGGAAGGTTGAGAACAACTGTTATCTAATGCAGATAGATGATCATCCCAGTCACCAGGTACCTTTGGGATGAAATGTGTGTAACAAGTGGTGCGGCTGGGTCTCTTTTTAGTTGAGGACTTATTGCTTAATCTTGAAACTGTATATAATTATTAGTATTTGCCTGGCATATAACAATACAAGATAACATTCAATCTTCGTGTCTGCCGGTGTGTTTCTCTGGTGTATGTGCTTATTCAGTAATAAATTTTTTTGACTGTCTCTGTGGAGAGGTTTTCTAGGTTTATGAGATTTCCCTTTTAATTCTATTTCCATAATAATGGACGTGACCCATTGTAAAAGCAGTACTTTGAGCAGCATGTCTGGTAGTTGTGTTGTTTCTCTTCTTTAACAAGATGTGCATTTCACCGGGAGGCCCCATGGCTAAAATCACAAGGGATTAGATATATTATGAAAAGCAAAACAAAATAAACAAATAAAAAGCAATGTGGGGAGCAAAAAACAAAAAACAAAAAGCAAGGCTGTGTGTCATCAACATTATCTGTTTTCTGCAGAAGAACCACCTTCCACATTCCACCGTGAGAGCTGCTGTGAGGGCAGGATTCATTAATTGGTGCGTTTGTTACTTTTTCTTTTAATGATTACTCCATACGGTCCCCTGAGCACTCTACTCTTAGGCTAATTTTAATCTATGCAAGTTATAACTATTCGTTTTAAATATCACTTGCTTCCCATCGTATTGTTGTGGGATCCTGCAAAAGGTTAAGCGTGGCATCGCTAATGTAAAGGCGACTGTTGGCACAGGAATGATTTATGCCTCTGGAATTGCAGAGGTCTAAAAATAGGGCTTGATGTTACATTAATATGTACTGCGGTACCCAGGCACAATAGGGTTAGAGGAGATGGAGTTTCACCCTGAACTCTGTTTCCTTGCCTTTGTCTCTGGATCTGAGCAATGACTGAGTAATTAGACATTGTTCGTTTATCACTTGTATCATTTCCTATCAGTACATAGCACCCTGTCTTGCCAGCTCCTTGGTGGTGATGAAGAAACATGTAGTCTGTAAATAGCTTTTCTGCTTGACTGTTTGCTGGTTTAGTTTGAAGATTTAGAGCTGGGTGACAAAGAGATCGCTGCCTCTAGGTTCCGATGGGGTAAGTGCGTGACTTCTTCATTTTTCGGTGAGATCAGAAATGAAAGTGTTAGACATACAGCGATTGTTAGAGTCTATAAGAAAGGGTCTCCATTAGCAAGCGAATGCCAGCACTTTTGGGGAAGCAACCTTATTGAATGAACAGCAAGTGGACTTTGGTCAGTGTGTCCTCTGGAGTTAAGTTTCTGGTTTCAGCTGTAAGCTGTAATGGGTGGAGATAGCAGAGCAGAGCAAGGCCTTCTGCCTGTCTTTCTGAGTGGGGGCTATGATCAGAGGAATGGAGTTTGTATAGCCGAGAGTTCACATATTTATTGTCGAATGCTAGTGGTTGCATGCGCATAGGAGAAGTCAAGGAGGCTTGTATGGGAAGCACATGTTTCTTACTGGGTTGGCTAGACTGTTGAGAAGTCAGAGAAGATAATGGAGTGGCCATGCTCACGACAGCCCCAGAGTTATCTTTGGCCAAGTTTATGAACATTAAACTCTGTAGCCAATGCAGTAGCCAGTCCTGCTCCCACGCATTGTATATTTTATTGTCATTTATTCTACATTAAGCTGATGAAGAGATTGGCTCCTGGGCCCACTCTTGTGCTATATAGTAAAGGGTTAACTTAGTTTTGGGGGGCAGCTATCTATAGAGCTCTGCAGTGTCACAATGATTCAGAGCTGTTCCACAGAGTCTTAGCATATAGTTCAGCTCTTGGAGTTTTCTGGGAAAGATCCCAGAGGTTACTGGCACAGCAAGGATTTCGCATTCCATCATGGCTTCTGTGTTACCATGGTGAAACAATGTGGAACTCAATAAGCCACTTGCCAGCTGCCACCAGCCAGGGGAAGGAATCTCGTTTTCTGGAAATTTCAACTTGATGCTAATAAATGTTGGTGTTTAATTTGATTATGACCTTTACAATACACTTTTTGAAGAGAAGAATGTGTACTCTTCTCATGAACTGTTGAAAAGTCAAGATTCTGTGATGTTTTAATGGTCCTAGGAATGTATTTTAAAAATAGCGTAGTATTTATCTGAACCAAGATTCCACTGTTGTCCAAATAACAGCTTTTGTGAGTAGTTTTTGATTACTTAATTTAAAACCAAAGAAAATGTAATCAAGACATGACAGAGTGGTAGTATGAGAGTTCAAAAACATTTCCACTTGTAACTTCTAGTTAGCTATGCAGCAAGCACAGTTGTGTTCAACTTTTCAGCTGAGCAAACTCCTATTGGCCCTTCAAGACCCTTCATTCTGTTGCTTTTTAAAAAAAAGAATCTTCTTTTATTTTTTTTTTGCAGATGACACAACAAATTCTTTTGAACATTTTGTCCTTATTTTAGCATTTTCCATTTTACGATTGGTCTTTTCCTTCTTCTCTTGTGACTTTCTTGGGGATAAGGACTCTTTGCTTTTTAAAATAAACTTTAACTATTATCGTGTGTGTGTGTGTGTGTGTGTGCACCCGTGCATGCAGGTATGGGCCTGTGTGTGCCATAGTGTGCATGTGGATCTCAGCGAACAACTTTAGGGAGTTAATTCTTTCCTTTTGATCCTGGGATCTAACTCAGATAGGGTTTGCAGTGTCATCTCAATAGTTCTCAACCTGTGGGTCATGACCCCAGAGGGCCTGCATATCAGATTATACTGCATATCAGATATTTATGTTAGGACTCATAGCAGTAGCAAAACTACAGCTATCAAGTAGCAATGAAAATAATTTTATGGTTGGAGGTCTCTACAATATGAGGGAACTGTATTGAAGGGTTACAACATTATGAAGTTGAGAACCATTGTACTAAGGACAGAGACTTTTTCTTATCTATTTCAATATATTTTTGTCTAATGCTAAAGTTGGCAATTAGATTTAGAATGGGTACTTAGTAAATATTTTGTGAAAAATTAAGGAAATGGAAGAGATCTCACACAGACTCCAGGAATGGTCTATCTTTCCTGTGCAAAGTAGAACTTTTTAATGTATAGGCCTTTTGGTGAATTGCTCTTACAAAAACATACCCAGGGTCTCGGAATTCACCTGTTGTATAGAAATAACTTGGAACACAATTATATTCTGTTCGTCTTTGTCTTTAAAACCAGAGAGTTGTGTTTAGGCTTATAGAAGCACTGACTCTCAGACTAGAGACAGTGGGTAACTAAGCTATACACAATGACTGTATAGCTTATAGTTTGCATATTAAAAATTCTTACATGTGATATATGTCCTAGCTTGCATATTGAATATGCTTCATAAAGTCTATATGGTAAAGGGTTGGTTCCCAGCCTTGTGCTTTTGGGAGCTAGTGGCACCTTCTAGAGATGGGCCCAAAGCAGAGACCCTCAAACCCTGGTTGCATGTCCTTGAGGGAATCGTAGTTCCTCCACACTCTCTTCTTTCTACTTCTTTCATTTCATGACTGTAGGTGAGCTGTTTTATTATACCATGTGCTCTTGTTGTGATGTATTTTGTTCTCCACCCAACCGCCTTGCCTCCAAATTCGACCAGTCATGGATGGCGACCTCTGAAACCATGGGCAAAATAAGTTTTCTCTCCTGATAAAGCAATTAGCTAAGGTATTTGTTTTAGGGGAATAAAGTTGATAAGCCAGGCAAATGTTAAATGTCTTTTCTGGTTATTTCCAACTAAGGTTCAGTTTCATTATAACCTTGATCTTAGATGAGAGATGAATTAATTCTTTATACCTGGAAGTTCATTTCGGGAGATAGTCTGGTAATTGGTGTTAGCCATAGCATGGTCTGTCTCCAATGCATTAGTCAGGCATGACTTAGATGGGCATAGGCCAGTGGGGAGGAGACTATGGAGAGTACTGATCTTCGAGAATTTGGCATCTTTTAGGAGCCTCAGAATTCTCCCAGGTTTTGTTTATTCTGGAACACTCATGAGCAACAGGCTTTGATTGCAGCTGTTATTTGTATGACATGCTAATAATAATCTAGTGAATATGTGTTTTTGACTTTGTGTCTTGAATTGTTTGTGTGTACATATCTAAAAGCTGCACTTCTTAACTTTCCTAAAGCTCTGACCTTTCAATGCAGTTCCTCATGTTGTAGTGCCCGCCCTCCAGCTATAAAATTATTTTGTGGTTACTTTGTACCTGTGATTTTGTTACTGCTATGAATCATAATGTACATACCTGATATGCAGGATAACTGATATGTGACTCCTGTGAAAGGGTTGTTCAACCCCAAAGGAGTCATGACCCCCAGTTTGAGAACCACCATCTTAAGATATCATGGTTTAATACTATTCTACAGGAAACCATAGAATGAAGGTAGTCACAATGGCTAAGATATCCTGTTCTGACATTTCTGCTGCTTAAATAAACATTCTAAGCCTCAGTGGCTTCAGTATCTGCTATACAGGGGTGTAGTAGTATCTGTATTCAGGTCGCTTGGTTTAGATGTGGCCCGTTGACTTGAAGTGCCATTTTTACTGTAGTCTGTGGGACTGACACCTTTGACACCAAGAGCACAGTATATAGTCACCCAGGTAGGGCTGGTTGGCCCTGAGAACGGGGTCACTCCCTGCACACAGGTCTCAGTGCAGTGTTGTGTGTTCAGGAGATGCAAGCTTCATGGCCTTCATCATTGCAGGATGGTGCAGGCTGCTGATTTTAGATTACTGAATGAGACAAGAGCTTGCAAAAGGACCTCTAACAAATACTATTTTCAAATTATGCTTACAGGTGGATAGATAAGCGATTGAAAATACAGTCTACCTCACAGATTAAAGCTATAGCTTATGTTTAGAAGTTAGGTAATCTATTAGAAATCCCCCACCAAACTGTAGAGATGTATAATTACAGCCACTTTTCATGCAGGTGAAGGTGATTCATTTTAGTTCCCAGTCCTTCCTTCTGAAACTTGAATACTATATAATTCTGAAGGTGAGGAAATAAACCAATGGTTTTCTGAATGAGTAGTTTCAAAGACCCTGTCGTTAATACAGAGAACTGAGCTTGAGGTTTATTTCAGTATTTTAATGTTTCTCAATGAATATCCAGAGAAAACTGTAAGGACAAGCTTGTCAGTTCTTGCTTGGTGTGTGTGTGTGTGTGTGTGTGTGTGTGTGTGTGTGTGTGTGTATGAATGAAGTTATTTTCAGGTGGAGTTTGTGTCAGACACAATACACAGCCACAGTAAATGGAATAATAAGAAGCTTGACCTGGAGGGATGACGAAGAAAAATATGCCTTCAAGGAAAAATGTTCAATATTTTCTACTTTACAAGGCTATCTATGTCTCCAATGTATTCCATTTTAAGGCATTTATTGACAAAAAACAGTCTAAATGAAAACATTTGGAGCGTAGGGAGGCAGCATAACATGGAGAAAATGTAGGCATCTAGCTAGACTGCTTGCAGCACAGATCGGTCTCTTACAGTTAAGTCATGCAAGCGAGTTATTCAATGCCGACTCTCAGCGTAGTGGTCTGTTAAGTGGAGTCCATAGTATTCAGCTTGCAGAGTTGTTGTGAGCCTGTGATGATTTCATATGTACAGAGGATAGCCAGCCGGAGCCTGGCTCATGGCTGATTCTCAATGTACTATTTGTCTCTTGTCTTTAAAAGCTGTCCCAGGTTTATTGAGCATACAGCAGAAAAGATTCAAATGACCACTTGATGGATCTCATTTATCTAAAACATGACATTCTTAATAACATACCATTATATGGTCATCTCATTGACTGAAAATAGATATGTAATGCTCACTTCAGCAGTAGCTGGTTGTTGAACACCACAGTTAAAGCATAGTTTCAAAATTTTGAATGATCTAGGTACTGCTAAAAACTTGTAGCTGTGAGTATGTCATGATGTCCTAGAGTGTTCTGAGACCTCAAAAACAATTTGCTCCCTAGTTTTGTGAGGTTTCTGGAGTGTTAAGACCTTTTAGATGCATTTTATTTTTTGCCCTGGCTGTTGAAGTTAAGCAGACTGATCACATTCTTGTATTAAATGCACTTTTAATATACTTCACTTCGGATAATGGATTTGGGATGTGTTGCAATCTGCTGTTTTTTTTTAATTTACTCTTAGGTGCATCTTGTCATTATTATATTTCATATTGATTTGGGGGATGTTCTAGAGACTTACACTATTGATTAGGTAGAGTGCTACTATATTTTGTGATTTTCCAGGGTTTGCTCCTCATATCATCATTACCACGTTTGAAAGGTCCTTCCTATCATGGAATTTTTTCAGTCTTTGTGAATATACTAGATTACAGATTTTTGAGTGTGCACTAATTCCCTTAAATTTATGTTAAATATGCCATCTGCTTTGGAACCTCAAGTGATCTTATGGTTTATTAGATTTATTAAGTAACATTTAATGTGTAAAGATAATTTAATAGGCTTCCCACAGGTGTCTAATTAGGCATCAACTTCTGCCACTAGTACTAAATGCCCAAAACACACGTAGTTCTCTGAGACTTAGTCATATTATGAATGCTATCTAGTCAAAGTCGGATCCATAGTTTGGTTCAATTTCAATTTTAGTATTTCTAGGTATCTTATGATTCTGATGTAAGGCCACTACATTAAGGAGGTGATTTCAAAACCTGTCGGACTGTTTTGTAAAGATATAGATACTTGTATTGCAAGGGAAAGAGCACTCTAACTTAAATGCCTGACACAAAGAGTACCCAGATAAAGGAGCTTGAAGAATACTGCCTAGATTCTAGTCCTGGACAAAGAGATGCAGGACCAGAGTGTAGACAGTGATGGCAGCAGTTGTCTATCTTGTCACTATTTGTCCACGTTTTAACTTTGTTACTACTGCTTTTGTAGCACAGCAGGGAACATGGCCAGTGTAGCCCAAGCTTAGTTACTTCAGAAGCAAAACATCCATTTTCTTCCTTCTCATTTGTCTATCTGAGAGGACTCTACAGGGCTTTGGTTATGTGCTCACAGGTAGCTAGCTTATAGGCCATGGGCAGGTTGATTTTGTCACCCACTCTGGAAATCCAGTCGAAGGTGTGGTGGATGTTTTATTCTTTGGCAGCAAAGTCTCAAAGCACAAAGATGTGTTAGTATTTGCGTATTCTTTCAGTGGAGTTCATGGTCTTCCTTCTTGACTGGAGTGGGCTTGTTTGTTCTAATAAAGGTTGTCTCTTTTATTCTTTCTCTCCCTGTGGTAGGTGTTTCTCTGTTGCCAGTCAATATGTAACTTCCTGTCCTGGACCCTCGGGATCTCTCATTTAAGTTTCTGACTGTTAGCTTTCCCTTTCTGCCTCAGATCTGCAACTATTCGTTTGTATCTAGAACCCCCCCATGGCCCCTCCCCTCTACTTTCACTCTCTGGGCAGTGGCAACTTCAGATCTATAGCTATTACGTTCCATCAGGGACCTTCAGCTGCGGGTTGCTGCTGTCACAGCACATCAGTGACCCCCAGTCTCCAACTGCCACTTCACTTTGCTCTCTGAGTGGATGTACCTTCCAAGATGTACGATTCTTGTTTGACCACAGAGTGCTCCTAGATGACTGCCTTTCGCCCAAGACCCCAGAAACAACATGATTAAACTTCGATGGCAAAGCAGCTCCCATAGTGAATGCCACTGAGAGGAGCCAGAACGGTTCGCATGTTGGCTGTTTGATTTTCTTCACATCAAGCAGAAGAGAGAAAGCCCTTGGAAGAAGAGATGCCAAGCAGAACTTCTCTACGAGAATGACGGTTGGCTGTAAATAAATGGAGGAAAAAGAAGAGTCTGGGCTAACGTATTGAGCCTGTCATTGGCCTCCTGTCTTCAACTCTTGACACATTTGAATTCTTTTTTCTATGACCAACCGAGCACTCATAGAAGATGCAGCCAAGCAGACTGTGGCATGTGCACTGGTCAACTGTGAGTGATATAATTCAGGATGACTACCTGTCTTACTCTGGATCCTCCTTCCTCCAGCACCTCATCACTGCCGGGTTCATCATCGCCATCCATAGCCTCCTTTCCCTTCTCCTCCACGTCAAGGTCACCTAGCTTCAGGAATTGTTTTTACCTTATTCCTTGAGTATCCTCACTCTACATCTCCTTCCCTTGCCATTTAGACTTTGACTTAAATTTTCCTTCTTCGGGGGTAGGGGGAGAAATCGGAGTCCAAATGAGTCCCTTCAGTCCCTCTCTGTAGCAGTATTGAGGTACCGCAAGTGATAAAGACAGATGTGTTTGGTGACTCTCCCTTTTGCACTGCAAGTGCCATGTGAAAAGTGATCATGTCTGCTTCATCCTCATGGTGCCTAACACGGTGCTTGGGGCATAATTCTTATTCAATAGATGCATGTTGGTTTGTCATTGAAGAAACGGGAAGAGAGTTGTTGGAACTGGAACAGCTGGGACAGCTGACAATAAAGATTAGAATTATCAAGGGGATGGTGAACAGGAGATATTTACGGCGGAGTCACAGACAGATCTATGTGCAAACGGCTCAGAGAACATCATTACAACCTTGGGCACGGAGCTGTGTGATTTCAGCCATGTGCCCCATGAGGACATGTGCAAGCCCATGTGCCTGCTGCTCAACAAGTCCTGAGTGAATCAGTGTGATATTCAGGAGGCCTGGCAATCAATACAGCTTAGCAACCTGGAAACAGGCTTGCACACTGCACCTGAGTGACAAGTGAAGCCTTTGGTGCCTCTGTTTCAGTACCAGTTACACTGAGAGAATTGGTTTCATTTGTAACCCTCAGTTACTATTATTAAAGTATCGGAAGCTGTACTGCACATGCCAGACTTTTTTCAATGTAATAATTTAAAGACAAATATGGTAGTTTAATATTTTTGGGAATGATTAAAAGAAGTGAGCATCAAGGTGCAATTGGGGTTTATGATTCTGGACACTTGCATTGTTTTTCCTTGCTGGGAAAAAACACCTTGCAGAAGCAATGTAAGAAAGGAAGGACTTACCGTGGCTGTGGTTTCAGGGGATTTCAGTCTGTCTTGGGGAGAGGTATGTGGGATGCAGCATCTGGAGTAGCTCTTGTCCATGTAGGCAAGACATGGAATTAAAGAAGGAGATGAGAATTAGAGATGGGTGTAACATTCTAAGTCCATCTCCGGTGTCCTGTGTGTGCCTCTTAGGTACCGTTTTCCTAGAACAGCACAACTAGGGACCATGTTCAAACCTCTGTTACTGTCAAGGGGGTGTGTTTCAGATTTAAATTGCAACAGTGCTCAATACACTAGCATTTTAAAATAAGTTGGATTAGGTAGGTAGGTTCATTAAAAAAATCACTGTTCTGGCCTGAATCCCTTAAATCTCTGTTTTTTTTCCTGCCTACTGTCCTACAGTCTCTCTCTCTCTCTCTCTCTCTCTCTCTCTCTCTCTCTCTCTCTCTCTCTCTCTCTGTGTGTGTGTGTAGGTGCATAAGTCTGTATAAATGAGCAGAGGCCAGAGGGGCACCAGATGTTCAGCTTTATCATTTTCTATGTAATTCCTTTGAGACAATGCCTCTCACTAAACCTGGAGATGGGATCCAGGCCATCATGACCCACTGATCTTCTCCATCCCGCATGATGTGAAGTTACAGGTACACAGCATCCTCACCCTACTTTTATCATGGGTGCTGGAGATCTGAAGTCAGGTCCTCATGCTGGGCAGCAATTGCTTTTATACACGAGCTCTCTCTGTAGCTCATACATATAAATAGAATCATACATCCTGTGTGACATCCTTGTATGTCTGTCTTTTCTTAATTGCTTTTAATGCTTTTGTGTTTTGATTCTGTATCCTTTGCCTTTTCATTTTGTCTATACTGTTAATATACTTTTTGTGCTTTTTTATTATCAAGGATGTGCGAATGTTTGACTTTTAAAAGAGAACTTCTCTTTTAAAGATGTGTACACAACATCTCTGTTACTGTGACAGAATTTCCAGGACCATCTGAGAAGTTGGGCTGTGCAGAGTCCCGGTTAAGGCCAGGGATGGTGGTGCATAACTTTGATCTAAGCACTTGGGAGGGAAAGGCAGGCCTGTCTATATGAGTTTGAGGTCATCCTTCCCTACATAATGAGTGAGACCCTGTATCAAAAAAATCCCCAAATGGCTGGTTTCTAACTATTTTCTCCTCTTGTTCTTATACCTCTTCTTTACTGCTAGCAGAATCTAGCTCTGGTCATCTCTTGGCATCCTGGTCATTCTAACTGCTATGAGTTTTGATGAGATGTAAAGCATAGTGTAAAAGGTAGGCAGAATTTATTCAGGGGTGAGCAGGCAATACCCTAAAGGACTATGTGAAGGAAAGCACTCTCAGGTGTGAGGGGCCAGTGGCCTATTTATTTCTGTTTTCCTGTTTCGATAGGCTGCTTTTCCTGAAGACTCTGGAATACAGATTTCCTGTATAGGTGATTGACAGGCCCATCTAAACTACATTTGAAAATTGAAAACAAAAGTTTTTAAAAATATACAATATATTCTGATTATAGTCTCTCCTCCTTCACCTCTCCCTACACCCTCCTACCTCCCCATCCTTCCAAATCCACACCTTTTCTTCTCTCTTAAGAAAACAGATAATAGAGTAGAAGGAAAAACAAAGAATAATAAAGCAAAAGGAGTGAACTAACAAATGAAGAAAAAGAAGAAAAGAAGTAAGTATTCAGATTACTTCTTAAGTAAGGGGATAGTATGTCTTTGCCCTTTAGGTTTCGTCTTCATTTCACATAGCTCAATTCCTAGGGAAGGGGAAGTGTGATATTTCCCCCTTTTTAACATTAGTGCATTAACAGGGACATAGGCAGTAGAGATAGAATCTGATTATGAGGAAGAGGCCCTTCACCATGACCTTCAAGCTTTCTAGGATATAGTCTATAAGATTACCTTTAATGCAGGCATTTCCCTGCTGGTCTGGGTCAACTTGCCAGAGTTTTGAGCAGTGCCTCAAAGGTAGTTCTGGATCGAGTTCTTTAAGCTCTGTGCCTACCAAGTTTGGTGAGCTTTGGTAGTCTCTGAATTTTTCTGATTCTACCTCCTCCATTTGTAAAATGAACGTAATAATAGATTGTATCTTCCAAGGTTTTTTTAATAAAGATATTATGTCTTAATATGCACAGTGTGATTAGAGCATTGACCGGGAAGCAAGTAAGCATTCAATATTAACTGAATTCACAAATAAAATTCACAATTCTGATTAAAATTAAGACTTGTAGTTATTGTGTTCTTCCTATGTTATGCATACACTTGAAAATTTCAAATATAAATGACTCCTTTTGGACATGATTTCACAATGAATTTAAAAGCTACCCTCCTCAATGATGCACTTTTTAAAAAGGTATTACTTCTTTATTTTTTGAAAGCTTAGATGCATAACCCTGAAAAGGATGGAGAAAATTGACTCATAGTGTTTTAAGCACCTAAGGATACAACATATCTACTGGAGCGGATTTTTTAGGGGTAAATTTCCCTGAATTTATAATCAAAGTGGTGTAAAGCCTCTGTAGCAGTTGCTGCTGGGGGCGGCTACACCCCACTCCACTGCAATTGTTCACTGACTCCTTTAAAATCCTGCTCTTTGGGATTTGCCTTCAGAGTTGCCTGCCGGTCTTTGCAAGGACATCTGCCTTTTTATTTTGCAGTTAAATCTCATTTCAGAGTCAAGATGGTGTTGCTCAACTTTATCATTCACCTGATTTATTGAACTTGACACTGAATAATTTTAGCTCTTTTAAAAAATTCCATCCACAAAATATGAACATGTAACTCTCTGGAGAAAAAAGAGGGTGATAAAAGTTCTAGTGTTAATTTTTTTAAAGGCAAATGCCAAAAAGTGTTCTGTGCATGTGGCACCACTACCTCAGGTCCATCTCCTAATTTATCTTAATAGATCTTACTGCATTTGTTAATGACGTCGATTCATTTGTTGAAGAAATCAATATTATAGAAATACCATGTCCCAGGTTCTGTTCTAGACATTTGGGCTGTTACATATTTGGGAGGAGATCACAAATGAGCAAGGAGACTGAGATAGTGTAGACAGAAAGTTAAGGTAGGAAGGTGCTTAAAGTTTGACTATCTGTGTCAAGTAATATGAAAGCCAAGACCTGACTATGGGATTCATAGAAAAGGAAGTTATTTGTGGTTTTGTTAGGAGTGGTTGATGCAAGAGGGAAAGGCCAGACTAGGGAAATGGGAGATGGGAAACAGAATGTGGACACTTAAGCAATCCTTTTAAGAAGGATTGCTGAACAGAGAAAAGACAAAGGGTGAAGGTACAGTGTCAGTGGGAATGGGTTGGAGAAGCCTTGTTATTTTTTTATTTTTCAATAAAGAGAAATAATATCATATTGTGTGCTTTTATAATGATTCTTAGTGTGACAGCCTCTGGTATGAGAATGGAGACAATTGGATACATGGTCCAGATAGGCATGAGTGGATGTTACAGATTGGAGTTGGTTGTAGTTAGAAGCACAGACAGTGTATCCATGTTAATAAGAAAGAACATTAGCACACAAGGGCACAGACACAAATAGATGGGTACCATTTGTCCTCTAAAAAATAATTTTAAATGTTCAAGGGGTGCAGTATTATTGTTTGGTATCAAACCAAATAAGGATGAGCTGAAAGCAATCTGTCACTTATTGGGATGCTCTGTCAACAGTCATTAGAATGCTTTACTACTTTTTGAAACTCATTAAAAAACACTTAATAGCAAATCTTGGAAAGGAGCTTTGAAATCTCCTTGTTAGAGTTGGTCTGAGATAGCTGGTAACATCGTTTGTGATTAAGCTTGCACTTTTACCCTTGGTTTGATAAGTTATTGAATGAATTGATAAGGCTAGGGCCATCTAGGTATAATTCTTAAAATAACATCTCCAGATAATGGCATTGGTGCCATGAGTAATAGTCATCTGAAAAGGAACCTCACAAGATCTAAAATACTGTGTCAGGGCAATGGGTTTCCACCTCAGTCTCAGCATAAAATGTGTAAGGCCTGGGTTCAGGATATAGCTCAGAGGTAGAGTGTTGGCTTAGCAAATGCCAGGCCCTGAGCCTGATGCACACCACAAACAAACACAAACAACAAACAAACAAAACCCAAATAAATAAAATTGAAAATCCTAAATAAGCACTATAGCTGGAGAGATATTATATGGATTTTCAGGGATTGATGTTGGCATACAAACTTTGTTAAAGAGGAGGGCAAATATTGGTAATTTAATATTTAATATACCATGTATCTATGGTGCTAAAAATTAGTGCCAACCTCCGTAAAGATGATATCAATGCTGATTAGAATTCATAGCCTTGAATTAAAACAGAAGTATCAGCATAAAGTCTGTTTGGTTGCTTGGAGAAAAATAATTCACTGTGAACTGAAATACTTGCAGAGGACCTCTTGGAGGAAAAAAAATTGGAACTTGGGCTTGGACTTCAAGGCAATCTTTTATCTTAGTACCTGAGATAAAAAATGTTGAGAAAAGTGCTTGAGATATATCAAACACTCAATGATACTCATTTAATTAATTTTGTTTTATAATTTTTGCAAATATTTCCTTTAAATTGTTTGAATATGGTAAACGGATGGATAACAGGCACAAATATGTACATGTATGTTTTAAAAAGTTCCAGCATTGGTCAGGACTGTACAGTTTTGATTATTAGAAATACCATTTTGTTCCAAACCAAATACTGTCTGGAAGACATATGAACAATTCTAACATGAGTAGATTTCTAGAGAAGACTGAACACCCAAAGGAGAGAGAGACTTGCTCATTCATCTTGATCTACCTGGGAGAACTTTCCTTGGAAAATGAATCCTGGAATGGAGGGCATTACTCTTCCTTAGAAAAGAGAAAGACTATCAGGCTTTTCCATGAACTCGGGGGCTCTATCACTACACCTGGTAGTTACTGTTTCAAGTCCCAGCTATTCCTCCTCTGTTGTCAAAGGAAAACCTCACAGTACTTGGTCAAGCTCTTTTTCTTTCCAAATAAGCAGGCTGCTCAAAGTGAAGCCAACCATTTTGTTTAGAAACCTCACTATTCAGATCATAAAAGCACACTTCTATTTTTACAGTGTCGAAACTTGTTATCTTTGATTTTACAGTATAATTTTGATAGGTGGTAGAGTTTGAAAATTTTTTATTAGATTATGGATGTGTAAATGTCTGTCTGGAGAATTTGCTACATTTCCTCCATAGCATGTCATTTATTTGTTGAAAAAGTTTTCCAATTCTGTCCATTAATTGAAATTCTTGAAGAAAGTCCCTGAGAGTTTAGCCCTACTGGACTAAAGGTTAGATACTGTTTAAAATCATGTTGAATTTAATGCAGTGGAAAAGCCCTGAATATCAATTGAAACCCAGGGAAACTAATGTGGAGTAAAATGAGCAATCATTGCAATGACCTGAAGGTAGCTATGTGTGGACCACAATTCAGGCAGTCTTGTGATAACTGATAGTTAGGAAGTATGTATCTCATAAAAGATGACATCTAAATATTATCCAACTCAGTTTAGAATACGAGATGCAATAGAGTGAGGTTTGATGAATCTATGTAAATTCCTGATTAAATAAGTCTGCTAAGAGAATAAAGCAAAGGATGGTGGCAACATGGATGATATTTGCATGAACAAAAGTTGGATCTGTTAGTAGCAGCTGTTGATCTTGAAAACATGAAAAATAGTTAGTTTCACCTAAGCCACCCACAATCCAATAACTCTAGAAATCATTTTCTTTAGCTTTGCAGTTTCAAAGTTCATTTAGATATTTCCATGAAATAGATGTGTTTAAATGATTGGACCAAGTTAACAAACATAGATTCAGTTGGCCTGAAGGGATACATTCCCTCCCTCCCTCTCTCATAGCTGAATTTAGATCCCAGTCAAGTCCTGCTGCTTTTCATATCCTGCTTGGCTCATCATAAAGACTCAACTGGCAAAACCAATTACTGAAATTAAAAAACCAGCATAGGCTCTTCAGGCACTGCTATGGTTCTTCTATTTAGGGGAATATTGCTGCAAATCATAGTATGTAGATGAGCCTCAAAGGCAAAACTTAAAATACCTTAGACATTATGGGTAGCAGGTGAGTACAGCAACTCATTCATTGAAAAACAGCTGATATACTTCCTACTTTGTTCAGATTATATTCACTGACCATCCCTTGTTAATTATTATTTACAAAAACTGATGGATTTACTGTATCACAAAAGGCTTCAGTTCAACTTTAAAGTCTTCACTGCTCGCAGTCTTTTGTGTAGTGTGTTTCCATCAATCTTTACTTCTCCTCCGTGGTGTCAACCCTCCCAGGCCCTGGGCCCCAGGATACATGCTTATTCTCCCACAGCTATGCTAAGTCAGAGATTTTGTTCCGTGTTCCTTGTGTCTGTCACTAGATTGTGGGTACCTCAAGAATGACTGCTATGCCCCTTGCTGCTTCCTGAGAATTCCTCTTCTGTTTTCAAAATTATTTTTGAGCAGTTACTTCAACTATAATTTCACTGGCCAATTTAATTTGCTTTATTTATTTTTCTACAGAGCTTGGGCTTGTACGTATATACACACATGCACACACACACACACAACACAGAGAGAGAGAGAGACAGAGAGAGACAGAGACAGAGAGAGAGACACAGAGAGAGAGATGGGGGGATAGATACAGGAGCAATGGATCAATTAAGCATTAGTATCAGACATTATTACTTGCTCAAGATGAGGAATCATCCTTGATGCTTTTACCCCTTTAATTCTCAAAGCTAGGGCAACCATATGATTTATTATCCAAACTAGGATACTGTGAGAATAAAGACAACTGTTGACTTTACAAAATATAGGAATAAAGAAAGAAATCAATTCTGACCCAGGCCAACATGAATGACTCTACCCATAGCTAATACATCTAGATTTGTTGACTTTGCCCACAAACCTCTGTTGAATGTATTCATTGTCTGTAATCCTTAGTTCCTGCCCGCCCCAGCTCTATTCTGTGTGGTTACAGTAGCCCCTAAAGATCTGTTTCAACGATTGGCCTGATATGATTCATTTCTAAACACAGTCCTAAATAAACTTTGGCAAATTAGACCCCTTGCTCAAAAATCCTCTGGAATTTCACATTGCCCTTCAAAGAGATTCACACTGTGTCCATCGCTTAGAATAATTTACTGTCTCTTGTAGGTCATGCCACATCAGTGTGGTTGTTTCAATGAGAATGCCCCCACCCCATAGGCTATATTTGAATATTCAATCCCCAGTTGTTAAAACCATTTGGGAAGGATCGAGAGATGTGACATTGTGGGAGGAGATGTGTCTCTTGCTCTGTTTTGTGGTTGTGGATCCAGATGTGAGCTCTCAACTGTTCCTTCATTTGCTACCATGGACTCTGACCCTCCAAACCCTTAAGCCAAATGAAATGTACTTTCTTTTCTTAGTCATGGTGTTTTGTCACAGCAGTAGGAAAGGAACAAAGACAGCGAGTATCTCCAGACTCTGCTCTTTTTTCTATCCCTTTAGCGTTTGGAGCTCATACCTGCTTCGGGCAGTTCACATTTGTTGTTTTCTTTGCCTGAAACTCTTGCCCTTGGGGTTTTCTTTACAGACTTGTTGCTATTTAGATCCCAGTCCAATGTCACTTCTCCTGAGCCTGTGAACTCCTTCTAGTGGGCTGTTACCTGTCACTCGTAGCAGCTGTATTATTTCATAAGGGCATCTGATATTATATCACTCTATATTTTTATTGTAAAATATGCAGAATGTAATTTTTAAATCATTTTAATATGACTTTAGTATTTTGTTCATCAGTTTCCTGAGGGACTGCATTTTGGTTGATGTGGCCTGAAGGAACCATTGCTGTTCTAGGAAAAACTTGGAAAATGCTTGTATTGATGTCATGTTGTTACTGTAAGTTTTTCTTTCCTCTCTCACACATTTTTATATTTTGAAATTCACCCATATATTCTCTAATGGGTTTCTGATTGTCTCTTAAAGCTTCTGTAATTCATGTAGACAGCAGATATATTTACTGCTTCTTTGTCAGCCTGCTTTTTGGAGTGAGTGTTTGCAATCATCCAGGCGTAAGGAATTAGGAAGCTAATTAGCAAGAAAAAATCAGCAGAACAGAAGATGCTGCCAGAGCATGAACCTTCCCTTCACCGTTCTTTATTCCCTAACTTTTGGGAGTGAGATTTCCCTTTGTATGAAAACTGTGTAGACACACTTCCAAACATTGTTCCCGGGTTTTGGCAAACACCTCTTCAATGCTGCCTTAGTAATTGAGGCAAAAACCCTTTCTCCCCTCTTATGGGACTTTCCATGGCTCTTCTTAGCATCATTTGTATTTTGTCTCCACCTTTGCATGATACTTACAATTAGAGAAAAGCAAATGGAAAAAATGCTAATGATTGTTATAATTGGGCTCATTATTTAAACAAGTATTAGATAAGCTGTCAGGTATTTAGGTATTAGGTGGATAATTAGGAAGTGGTTTTGTGGTCTCAGGAAGCTTTCCCGCACACTTGGAGTTGAAGATTGTGGGAGGAAAAGGAATATGCAAAGGTGAGAGAAAAATATTGGGGAAATGCAGTGTGCTTGCCAGATGTTTGTCTTCCTTTGCATACCTATTACAGATTTTGACAAAAGGTTGGCTGTTTTGAAAATGTACTGTGTACTCAAACTTAAACCATAAATCTTGCTAGTTGTGGAGTTCAGCTTAGAAACACTCTGGGAATACGGATGCATTTCTTTCTGTATGTGTCTTTTGAAACACATGCATGCAACAAGAATAAAATGTTACCCTAGTAACAGCAGTGTGAAAAGAATTGAAATTATTAAGTTAAAAAAGAAAAAATATTTCAATACTAAGTCTACCAGAATACTATTAAAAGTATAGATATTTAATGATAATGATAGGGATGATTTGTGAAGGCTATAATACAATAATATGTATACCATTTTTTCTACTATCTTTTCACTGATATCCCCCTGAAACTGAAGTTTTTGATTACAGAAGAAAATTTGATTTGTGAATGTGAGTGCTCATGTCTTTCTGGTAAAATCTGATTTGGGTTGGCAACTACGAAACATTATTGAGACACAAATTGACAAGAACCCACTTCTATTTTTTGCTTTTATTTATTTATTTTTTGGTGGACAAGACCAAGGTGTTCTTGAAGGACACAAACATTTCAAATAACATGATATTTGTGGAGTATATCCCAGAGCACTGTTTAGTTGAACTTTCCTTGAGGTTGTCCAGCAAGCATTTTTAGACTATCTGGACATGTCTTTACTTTCTTTTGTCAGCAGGCAAATTATAAAGGGAAAACATGGCCATGACCATTCTCTACATCAAAGAAGCTGTAGCAGGGCATTTCCAGCTAAGCAAACGTTTCAAATAAGAGTGTAGTTGTATGGAATCATGCCAAGTTCACATTGCATCAGACAGCTGCTTTAGCTTATAATGTCACCATGAAACAAGAGATACAATCCTGAAAATCCCTGCTGCCTCAATTGGAGGGGATGCTCAATGAATATTGAGACAGTAGGGACTTACTGTCTAAAGTCTCAATTCTGGACCCAGACTGTGAAAATTCAGTTTCATCTGTATCATTTGCTTACTGTATGACCTTGAACAATGGGGGATTGTCTAGATTAGTTATTCTCAATCTTCCTAGTGCTGTCACCCTTTAATATACTTTCACATGTTGTGGTGAACCCCAACCATAAAATTATTTTTGTTGCTACTTCATAACTGTAATTTTGCTACTGTTATGAGTTGTAATGTCTTGACAGACTCTGGAGATCCTCTATAGAGGGCCTCACCCTCCCTGGGGATTGGAGTGGACATTGGGTGGGGTGCTGGGGGCCTGGTCGGGGACCAGGGGGAGGAGGGGATATAGAGGGAGCTGGGATTGACATGTGAAGCAAGCTTGTTTCTAACTTAAATTAAAAAAAGGAGGGACAAAATGAGTTGTAATGTCAATATCTGATAGGCAGGATATCTGATATGTGACCCTAAAGGGGTTGCAACTCACAGGTTGAGAACTGCTTGCTGGTCTAGATCAAGTTGGCCTGTGGACATGTATGTAAGAGAATGTCTTCACTGCATTTAATAGATGGGGAGGTTAAGCCTAAAGAAGGTGGCACCAGGTCTCTATGAATGGGGAAAGCAATTGAGTACTTATGTCTCTCTGCCCTTGACTGTGCATGCAATGTAAATAGCCATTTTAAGTTCCCACTGCCTTGATTTCCTTGTTTCAATATCAACTTGGAATTGTGAGCCACAATAAACTCTTGCTTCCCTGAGTTGATTTCTACTCCAGCAACAGGACTGAAGTGAAGGCAGGCAAGTTTGTAGGTTTGCTTCCATTTCCTCATCTGATAAATGTTAATACTTCTGACCTCAAAGAACTGTTGTATCAATTAAATGAGAAAAATTCACTGTGGAGTCTGGTAGACCAGTAATTAATGGTATGGGTATTTTAATTGCTTTTTCTAGAGAGTGAATAGATGCTGAAATTTATTCTTAGAGATTTGCCTTGAAACTATATTGAATATTCCTCAGAATTTAATTATAATGTTACATGATGAGGCATTGGTGACTAGGTATGGTTTCTATTTATGATGGAATTGCTTCCTGATGACTTCATATTGTGCATCAGAAGGCCTTATGTGATGAGATTGCAGGTGATCCTTGAAGATGGAGCCATAAATTGTTCTTCTCAGGAGTAATGTATGAACTTGACAAGCTCCAAGAGCAACCTCTGTGTTGGCACAGCCTCTGCATTTCAGTGCCCAATATTGTTGCACTGACAAGCACTGACTGTGTGCTACACCTTCAGGAAACAAGGCAAGCAGAATTGGATGTTTGTACACTTAGAATAGCTGCCTATGACTAAGGCCTCTTGAGACACAGGCCACATGAAAAGAAAATTGGAATTTGCTCTTGGTTCTGTTTCTAACTCACTGAGGAGAAGTCATTTAATTTTCCTTAGATATTTTTTTCACCTTTAAAATGGAAAAGCTATTCTATGTTCTACCATTTCACATGGTTTTTTAATGATAAAATTAATGTGATAACAATAGTGGAGATCATTTGGAAATTTGAAGCTGATTAAATAATTACAAAGATACCATTATAATTCTATAAATAGAAGTAACATTTAGGGGAATGTTTTAATGTAAGAGCAAAGAGGCCATTGTCAAGGATGTAAGAAATTGGTTTTTTCATGAACTGGCTGTATAGATTATTCTTCAAGGTCATTGGCAGAAAATAGAGTTGAGATCAGGTTTTTGTAATTTTTATAATATAAATGTTAAGTATGGATTCAAAGTCAAAGTGCAAATCATGCTTTATAAACTATAAAAATGAAGGTCAAAGAAATTCAGAGGCATAGCAGAGCCACATTGAATTATAAATAGGTTGAACTAGATTAACTGAAGCATCTCAGAATTATTTTGAAATTAGAATGTAGACTTAGGATCTTGGATTTAGTAACAATAGACTAATAAAACTATATCAAACTACCATGTGCCTACAACCCCTACCTCCAGGAATATTACTATCGGGAGTATGAGATGAATTGAAAGTAACTGGTACAGTAGATATTTGTAAACTTCAACAACATTAATATATATTTCTTTCCATTTGAATTTAATATTATAGCCCTGTGATGTAGATGAATGAGCAATGTTTGATTCAATACAACTTCTGAGGTTGCAGATTTGGGAAGAGGTATATATGCATGGGTCTGTGAATTTGTGTATAGCTGTTAAAAGTAAACATTCAGATGTCACTGTGTGTGTGAGATCAAGCATTTCCCCAGATTTGTTTGGAAAAATGAGGCTGACAAAAGAGATGCTAGTGTGTAGTTCTTGAATAGCTGGGGTTGGAGAGGGGCTCTCTTAGTCTTACTGCCATTGTATCATGAACATGGCTTTACTTTATAGTCAACACAAGTCTGTGTCTAGGGAAGATGTAGTGAGGAGCCAGGAAACTTTTTCGAGAAAAAATTGAAACATAAACTGGGCAATTTGGAGACCAAAGAGATACAGGGCAGAAGAACTTTGGAGTTTCTGTTCCTTGTGAAACCTACGAATTGTCCTGGTGATTGACTTGAAGGCCACAGTGGGTAATGGATGTGCCCAGCGGAACAACAAAGCATGAAGGAGAACCTAGAAACTTCTGTGGGGAATTGTTTGAGAAGTACAAGATTATTAGGATATAGGGTAAGGAAAAAATACAGCGAACTAAAAATGTTGACTTTGTGGTCCCCGGCTATATGACTGTAGGTGTGAAAACACAAATAAGGGTCTTAAAATTGAGTTTTGTGAGCTTCCAAAAGTGCTTTTCATTGACTTTGTTATTTGACAATTTAATATCTCTATTCTGATTACTCTCTCCTTTGCCCCATTTTCTTTCAGTTCTGCAAACACCCTCACCTCTACTAGTCCTTTCCTCTGATTTATGACTTTTGGTTTTTGTTTCAGGACTCATTTAGTTTAAGCAGGGTCCTTGAATTGGAACTATCTATCAGACCTTGGTGGGGTTATCAGTGGCACATGACTGAGGCAGTGATTTTTACTCTCACTGAATCTGTGAGTAGTATATAGTTCAGCAGTGAAGGGTCTGAGTCTGTCCTCCATCCATGCCTGAATGTTGACGGGCTCAGTCTTGTGCAGATCCAGTGTAGACATGCACAGCTGCTGTGTGTTTGTGGTCACAATGGCCATGTCTGCCCAGAAGATGACATTTCACAGTCCTTGTCTTTATTTTAAGGCTATTACATTTCTTTTCTTCTCTTGTGTAATGTTCCCCGAGCCTTAGAGAGAACAGTATAAACGACTTTTTAGTTGACCACCCATCCATTCATCATTTACTCTCAGTATGTGTGTAGCCATGAATTTCTGCATTTGCCATCAGTCACTGGAAAGGTGTCTCCGATGATGCCATAGAGTAAAATGGAATTTTCCATTAAGGAAGTAGATTCAAGTCATTGTTACATTAGTGACAGGTGAATTTATCAGTGTGGATGAAGCCATCTTAGGGAGAAACTTCTGGATGTTGGACAATATTGATGTGTTGTCAGAGAATTTTGGAAGAAATTGAGATAGCCACATGAGTAAAGAGGCTTATATGTTTATAACATTTGTTGTGCTTTGCTTGATGGTTTGGGAGGATTTAACGATCCAGGCATTGGAAGAAGTGGCTATTTTTGGGGGGGAGGCTTGGAAAGAGTCACACTTGATACTGATTCTGGTTTCTTCAGTAACGATATTACTTTCCTTCTAACAGCCCAGAAAGTACTAGCCAAGCATTTCCTTTTCTCTTCTAATTAAACAATAATTACTTGCTAATTTAAGTAAGCACTTTAATTTTTAATTTACTCTTATATAAAAGCTTTCTTACTGGGCAAGGATTGTAGTCAGTGCTTAAGAAGGATTATTGGTCTTGCAGAGGATCCAGGTGCAGTTCCCATCATCCATGTGGTGGCTCAAAATATCTGTGACTTCATTTCCTGTGGCTCTAATGCCCTCGTCTGTCCTCTATGTCCTGTTGCATGCAGGCAGTGCACCTCAACTCATGTAGACAAACACACACACACACACACACACATACTCACACACACACACAGGTAAATAAGATAAAACAATCTTAAAAATAAAGTATTACCATATCCTTGCATTACAAAAGGTATTTTATGAAACAAGTTTGTACCATAATACTAGTGAATATTTCTAAGTCAGTTAATGGGGACAGATCACAGGATAAAGGTTCCTTATTACACTATGTGCACATTTATCCCAAAGTCTGAAATCTATGGTACCACATTAATTGGAAGAAGTATGTTTACACTGTTGCTTTCAACAGAATATTAAGAGCAGCTACGTAGGTGCTGGGAATAGAACCTGGGTCCTCTAGAATGGCACCAAATACTCTTAACCGCTGAACCTTATTAAAAAGGACTTAGTACATACCCTTGCATCTGTCTTGTAGTGATAGCTGCTACTATCACACATTTATTTCATTTAGCAGTGATGAACAATAATGTCACAATTGTGGCATAATTACCCGAGGATATAATAATACTCGTGTCCATCTTTCATGGGTAATGAGTTTCTTGAATCATTGCGTACTTAACATCATATACATAAAGGTGCTCTGGATGTAATATATGTGACTACCACATCTACTTACAAGCTTGCTTCATGTGGCCCATTGTGAAAACAAATTGATGCTTGAAGAGTGTGCTTCAGAAGCAAGAGTGAAACAGACTTTTATTTTCAAAGAATTCTTTATCATTGGATTTGTTAGCTATAAAAGCTTTACTATATAATATATTATACATAACATATTAAACATTTTGATGTTGCTGGTTGCTAGAAAAATGTTGAAGTGGCATAAATCAGGCCTATGCAAAAGAGTAAATTAATCAGGACTATTATAGCAATGGATGGTTGCTATGGTGGTGCTGTTTTTTAATAGTTCAGTTGATTAACTGAAGTAACACAAGACATTTCACTCCGAACTGTCCTAATCCTTCTTACATGACAAAAAATCCCCCCATTATCAATGCTATTCCAAATTCATGAACTAATTAACATTAATCTCCTTATTCTCTCCTCAATCCTATCAATTGTAATTGGGGGTTGGAATGCTCTTAACCAAACTCAACTGCAAAAATTACAGCCTATTCCTCCATTGGTCACATAGGATGAATAACTGCTATTCTTCAGTATGACGTAAACTTCATTCTTCTTAATCTAGCTGTTTATATTCTTTTAACAATTTCAATATTCACATATAGTCTTATATTTGCATCTTCTCCAAAGTAAAAAAAGTTATCATCACAGTAGTCTTCATAATTTATGAAATATAAGTCATTTCAGCTTCCTAACAATTCAGTTAGAGTCTGGAATTTGAAGGTCTAAAATGTGTCCTTCTTTTCAGATGAAGCCTTCAATTTAAATATTAAGCCCGGATAAATATCAGAATTTGTGTAATGTGAAAATAAATTGCTAGATGACATATGCTATTAAAACTCTACCCCTATGCTGTACTGCTAAACGGAATGCTCTGCTCCCTCATAATCTATATACCATTCACTCTTAGAAAGCTGATGTTAATATTAGTTTTTCCACACATGGTGGCATGTGTGAGGCTTAAACCACTGGGTGGCACTAATAATTATAACATCTTTAGTGAAAAAAGGTCCATATCCCATTTAATATTCTGCTAAGCAAGTTTTCACTCTCCAGTCTCAAATTCAGGAGATGTATATATATATATTTTAAAGACACTTCTATTATGCAACATAGCAAGACTAAAAGAAACCTAACTTGCTGTAGTCGTCTGAGGGCTGTTCATTGTTCTAGGAATAATCTCTCTCTCTTCATTTATACAAGGATGCATTTCCACTTGTGTAGTCTTGAAATCAGAAGATCCCCCTCCTCAAGTTTGGTTCATGATCTGCTACCTTATAATAGTAGAAAATAAAACTTGTATTGGGTACAAGCTATGTGCTCAAAAATACATTTACTAAGTTATAGAAGTTTGGGGGGCACTAGTTAAGGGTTTGAAGTAACCAGAGCTAAAATCAAATCTTGGCTTTATACTGTGCAATACTGTATTTTACCTTTCCTGAACATGCATGTGTTTGTTTCATTTGTGTAGTAGAACCTCCATGTAGGGCCGTAGTATCAGTTAATTTAATCATAGAAAAAGTGTATTGTCACGACCACCTCGTCCAGCAAGGAAGACGCGACTCAGGAACCCTTCTTGCAGACAGTTTATTCAGGACCTTGATGAACAGTTGAAAAGGCAGCCGAGGGAGAAACCCCTCCTGTTCCCTAAATAGCCGAGGTCAGCCAACCCTGAACGGCCACGTATGCATAAGCCATTGGTGCAACAGGGCGCGTAAGCAATCTGATGATCATGGCGTGACCCTGGTGGGATAGGAGCACGCCAAATAAGGAGTTGTTTGTTACCGAGAGCACTCACCGTCCGGATGGTGGAATGCTGAAGCTGGCGCCATCTTTAAGGCGCGGTGTGGCACAGCTCTCCACAGTTCCCCCTTTTTGTTTTTATATAATAACAAAGGCGGGTGAAGATAGAGGCCCGATCCCTGGTGTGCAGATCTGGGATAATGTGCTGGTGACACCCACAGACTCTACACCTGTGGTGACCCAAACCCATCCCATACCTATTTTCACAGGGGAAGGATCTCGGGTACAGCCTTCATGCAATCGGGCTTGTCTTCCGAGGGTAGCTTAACTGCTCACAAGCAAACCCTCGTGCAGTGCTTAGCCTTGCACCCCAACCAAGGAAATTAATGTTTAATGGCGGCCAGCCAGGCCGAAGGGGACTGTCCTTCTTCAATGGCTGCGAATGCCTGCATGACCATCATTGCATTATGGCGCTGATTAGACTGAACATTACAGAAGCACCACAGGCATACCAGAGAGGCTGTGGCCATCAGGCCAAGTAGGGACCCTATCCCCGCCCACTCCTTTAAGTGATCCATGGCGGCCCTGATCTAGGAGGACAATCCTTCTGCGATGCTGGAATCGACGCGGGTGGAGTTCACTGTCACTATGGCTGCGCGCAGTTGGTCGAGTTCCTTTTCAAATTCTCCTGACCAATTACCTAGAAGATAATTGGAAAGTTTAGACAAATTAGCAGCACGTATATAATTTTTAAATTGTACGCTGGTAACACAAAGACTGGGATATTTAAAAGACCTTTATTCTTCCCTACCATATCTGGGGAAAAGGTTAATAGTTTATCTTCATTTGTCCAATTCACTTGCGTGGCCTGGCATCCTGTCTAGGGCCAGGCCTCCCCCTCAAAGTGGCCCCAGCATCGGGGTGCCCACCTTGGTTGAGTAGGAGGGGTATCATTACTCCTCTTTGCTACTACTGGCCATGACCCATTAATCCAGGCCGCATTGGTAGAGTAATTTGTGATAAGATGCATCCGGGCAGGTGGTGGAATTACAACTTTGACTCTGTCTGGATTGATATTTATCTTTATCAAAAAACCATCCTGCAGTATGGCAGGCTAACTTAATGTAGGAGCTGTTGGTCAAAATGTAAAACACAAACTTCCCTTTTCAGGAAAAGTCCAGTTTTCCCCTATAGGGGATGCCTGGGTATCTAAAGGAAAGGAGGGCAGGTTAAGCTTGCTTGAGGTGGTAAACAACTGAGGGAAAACTTGCGCATTATGGCGGACCGGCATCGGCATTGGAAAGGCCGATAGAATCCCCCAGCGTGGCTCCGCCACCGCCATTGTCATTATCATCATCATCATTGGAAGGCTTGGGGTGAGCGGCCTGAGTGGCATTTGCATCATTTGGATCCAGCGGCATCTGCGCCTTCCTCACCAGTTGTTCTGGAACCCACATGGGGTCTTGTTGGTCCTGTGGAAAAACACAAACAGAACCTCGTGCCCAAGTCAGCACGGGGTCAGGCCCATGCCATGTGCCTGTCAAGATGTCCTTCCATTTTACCAAGCCTTTGCTTGGACCATGGGGGTCTTGATGCCTGTCAGCTGCAGAGCGACCTTGAGCATCCAAATTTAAAAAAACTTATAGTAAAGAGGGCGAGAGAAAGCCTCTCTTTTGGGGTGCGGCCATAGCCTATTCCCCCTTTTTGTTTATTTAGACATTCTTTTAGAGTGCAATGGGCACGTTCTACTATGCCCTGACCTTGTGGGTTATATGGCAATCCATGAAGCAGTTGAACCTCCATTTGTTTGCAAAAGGAGGCAAAGGACTGAGCCGTATAAGCCGGCCCATTATCAGTTTTCAGCTGCCTGGGTTTTCCCCAGGCTGCCCAAGCCTCCAGGCAATGGGTGACAACATTGCGAGCCTTTTTGCCTGATAGAGGGGTGGCATGGATAATTCCAGAGCAGGTATCAACAGATACATGGACATATTTTAGACTGCCAAATTCGGCAACATGAGTAACATCCATTTGCCAAACCTTTAAGGGGAGCAATCCTCTAGGATTGACTCCGAGACAGGGCGGATGATGATGGACGGCACATTGAGCGCAATCCAAGATGACTTGTCGTGCATCAGCCCGGGAGAGATGAAACTTCTGTTGTAAGGTTTTGGCATTTACATGAAAATTTTTATGAAAATCTCTGGCTCTATCCAGGGTGGAACAAAGGAATATATACTCCATTCTTGTCCATTGATCAACTTTATTATTGCCCTCACTTATGGGGCCCGGGAGGCCCGTATGTGCTCTGACATGCTGTATGAAAAAACACTTTCGATGCCAGATCAAAATTTGAAGCCTTTGAAACAGGGTGCAGACTGGACTGCTGGACCTAATAGGGCCGACAGCTTCCAGTACCTTTATAGCATTAACCACATAGGCAGAATTTGAAAGAAGATTAAAGGCAAAAGAACAATTTTCAAAAACCTTAACAACAATCTCTAGTTCTACTAATTGGGGAGAGCCGGGTTGAAACTGTATCTGAACGGGTTCCGAAGAGCCCACCATATAGGTACCACATCCTGTTTTTGAGCCATCTGTGAATACATTGGGGGCACCTGGGATTGGAGCATTGGAAGTTACTTTTGGAAAGACTACCGGGTGCTCCTTAAAAAATCCTATTAATGGATGTTTTGGATAATGATTATCTATATCCCCTTTAAACCCACACCTTAAAATGGCCCAATCATCAATAGTGGTGCAAAGGACATGAATTTGATCATTGGTGTAGGGCACAGTGATCACTTTTGGGGCTATTCCAAAATGTTGTAAGCATTATTGGATGCCATTTTGAGCCAATCTTGCCACCTCGGTGGGATAATACTCAATAGATTTAGCAGGGGATATGCTTGGATAAATCCACAATAAAGGTCCATCCTGCCAAAGCAGGCCTGTAGGCTGATAATATGTGGGAAGTATACATAGAAAGATGGGTCGTCCCTCCTTGCATCTTCGTAGGAAGGCATCTTGTAGTCTCTCTTCCACCCTATGTAGGGCGAGCCTTGCTTCAGGGGTTAACTGTCTGGGGGAATCCAAGGCTGGATCTCCATTTAAGAGACCATTCAAGGGCTTTAAATCATAATTATGGAACTTAATAAAACACCTAATCCATTTTATTTCTCCTAGCAACTTTGAAAATCATTTAAGGTTTTTAAATTATCTTTTCTTAACTCTAATTTTTGTGGAATAATATGATCTCCGATAATCTTTGTGCCCAAATAATTCACCATTTTTCCTTTTTGAATCTTTTCGGGAGCCACAAGCAATCCCTTATTCTCCAGTAAAAACATTAATCTAATAAATGCCTTTTCTAAAAATTTTTCTTCCTTGGCAGCTAACAGCATATCATCCATATAATGAAAACATCTTAGGATGGGGAATTCCCTTCTTAATGGCTCAATGGTCTGTCCTACATAGAGCTGACACATAGTGGGGCTATTGACCATTCCCTGGGGCAACACAACCCATTCAAATCTCTGATCGGGCTCTTCATGATTTAAAGATGGGACAGTAAAGGCAAACCGTTTACAATCCTCCATATGGAGAGGGATAGAGAAAAAACAATCTTTTATATCTATTGCAATAACATGCCAAGACACCAGTAAGGCAGAAAGTAATGGCAGCCCTTGCTGTACAGGGCCCATTGCTTGCATTTGGCTATTTATGGCTCACAAGTCCTGTAAGAGGCGCCATTTTCCTGATTTTTTTTTAATGACAAAGATGGGCGTATTCCATGGTGACAGGGACGGCCTTATGTGTCCCAAGGCAAGCTGTTCAGCGACTAGGGTTTTTGCTGCACTCAATTTCTCGGAGGAAAGTGGCCACTGAGGAACCCATATAGGCTCCTCCGTCTTCCATGTAATGGGAATACCTCCCTCAGCGGCCCCTAGGAAAAACCCAACCCTTGCCTCGGGTGTCTCTGGTGTGCTTGAACGGGCCCCCTATTTCCTTGTAAATGTTTTCCTAGCCCGAAACTTGGATGGCATCCCATGTCCCTCATCATTTGTTGAGAGGCGGCTGAAAATTTATTGCTTAGCTTAAAGCCCATATCATTGAGCAAGCCCCTCCCTCACAAGGAGATGGGAAGATCCAGGACATAGGGCTGCATAGTTCCGGAATGACCCTCCTCATCTTTCCACTGTAGGTGTCTAGCACTCACATCCGGAGCCTTAGCATACCCTAGCCCCCGTAAGGTTTGAGAGGAGGCCTGTATAGGCCAACCCGATGGCCAGTCCTTTTTTGCTATAATGCTTTTGTCTGTCCCTGTGTCTAGCAGGCCAAGAATCCTTTTTCCATCCACATTAAGTGTTAGGACTGGTCTTTGATTTAATTCCAAGGACAAAAAGGTCAGATCTGTTCCTGTAGAGCCACAACATTCCTTTCCTCTTTCATTAGACCGTGCTGGAAACAGCTCATGTTGGCTTGGCAGAAGCAGAAGCTGGGCAATCCTGTCTCCCGGGGAGATAGCTACTACCCCTCTAGGTGACTCTACCATTATCTTTATTGTACCATTATAGTCAGGGTTGATTACCCCAGGATGTACATTAAGACCCTTTAAAATAGTGGATGATCTTCCCAGGAGGAGACCCACCGTGCCTGGGTTCAAGGGTCCTGGGAGGTCTGATTCTATTAATTGTACCCCCATTTGGGGGGTCAGTACGAGTCCGGAGGCAGAACAGAGGTCCAGTTCCGCTGCACCTGCAGTGGCCCTGCGAGGTTTTTGGGGTGCCGGAAGGTCGGCCACTGTTCTAGGCTCGTCTCCCTCAGATTGGGATTTTCTGTTGTTGAGTTCTCCATGGCCCCATATATTTGTGGGCCCTGAGGCTTGGGGTCTGGTCTCCTGTTTTTTGGCATTGACATATATGGGATGACATGACCATTAATGTCCCTAACAGACCTTCACTCATTCGCCCAGTGCCTCCCTTTTTTACATTTTGGGCATAATCCTGGCATGGTGCATTGAGCACCTTTAAAGTTTAAAGCATCCTTATTCCTTGGCTGGTCTCTCTGTGGGCAATTACGCTTCATATGCCCCGCTTTACCACAATGGAAGCAAGTTCCGGGGTGGCGCCTCCCCTGCTTAATTTGATGACGGCGGCCGCAAGCCCCTCATTAGTCAGGGGGCCGCCTATTTCCCTGCAGGCCCTCATCCATTCCTCAAGTCTCCTATGCCTAAGTGGAGTGATAGCCACCCTGCATACTTTGGTACATTGCTCAAACACAAGTTGCTTTATTAGCGGCATGGCAGTATCAGTATCGCTGAAGATTTTTTCTGCCGCCTCCACCAACCTGGCCACAAAATCAGAAAAAGATTCAGACGGCCCTTGTAAGATTTTTGTCAAATTGCCAGTTGTTTCCCCTTTATTGGGGAAAGCCTTCCATGCCCTAATGGCGATCTGATTGATCTGGTCATACACCAATGGTGGATAAGCATTTCGTTGAGTGGCGTATTGACCCATGCCTAGGAGCATTTCCGCATCCCAAGCAGCCTGGGGCCCTCCAGCCGCGGCATTAGCCGCGCTCTGAGTAATTGCAAATTCATTGAGATAGGCCTTCCAATCTAGATATTGACTGGGTGACAAGCATGCCTTTGCAAGATTCCGCCAATCAGCCGGTGTCATGGCAAATCTAGGTAGGGTCTCTAACTGAGCAACTGTAAAGGATGCTGTGACCCCGTAGGTTCTGACTGACTCGGCCAAGGATTTTACAATTTTAAAATCCAGCATTTCATGAAACCTGTTCACTTGTGGGTCCTGGAAGATCGGATAGGCCAGAAGCATCTCTGTTCTAACCTGTCTCCAAACTTCTGAGTTGAAGCAAGCTCCTCCTGATTTAGCTGCAGCCTCCAGATAGGGAGGGGGAGCCGAAGGGACTATGTCAGTCCTTGGGTAAAGTCGGCTAACTTTCTTCCTAGCTGTAATTTAGCAAGCAATCTTCAGGCAGACTGTAAAGGTGCTTTATGGGAGGCCTCCCGCTCCTCTTCCGACTCAGACCCTTTGGTGGAGGTAGGGGCGGCAGAACTATTAATATCCTCCAAGTCTGGCAGGCCAGGGTATAATCTATTCCCTTCTTTCTTCTGTTTTAGTTTTATTTTTAGATCCGGGGTATGACCTATGGGAGAGGCGGCCTCAACTGAGGCAGCCGACTCTGACCTCTCCGCCTGTAAAAGTTCTAGGGCCGCCTGACCGTTCTTTATGGCTTTAGTGCATTTTTGACCCGTAAGGCACCCGCTAACTAACGTCCAAATGGGCCGAACCCCGGGAGCAAGGACACCGTGCTCCGAGGCAACATCTAAATCTTTGCCTAATTTCTTCCATGACGAGAGTGTCAAGCTGCCAGATACAGCATACCAGGGTGCCACAGTGTCACACTCTGTCAGGAATCTTTCCAACCTTAAGTTCAAGGTTTTTTGAATGCAGCAACTCATTGAGCGCCAAAAAAATTGGGTGGGATGTTGAATTACCCATGTTTTTAGCAATGTCGATTCTCGGACTGACCTGCCCTAGTACAATCCTTGCAACAAACAGTGAAAAAGAAAACCCAAAAAATAAAATTGAATACCACCCAAAGGGCCAAGAAAAAATAATACCCTCTGTTTCACTTTTACTCTGTCCGCTTTGACACGGCTCTACTACTTTCCTTTTTGTCCCGTCCGCTTTGATGTGGCTCTACTGTCCGTTCTCCCCCTATCTATGGGCGAGAACAATAAAATCCCGCTCTTAACGCGGGTCCCCACCTTACCTGGGGACTTACCGGTGCACCCCCTGACTGCTGCAAGTTCTGAGTTCCGTAGGATCTTCTTCGTATGAGCGTCCCCTTACGGGCCACCAGCTGTCATGACCACCTCGTCCAGCAAGGAAGACGCGACTCAGGAACCCTTCTTGCAGACAGTTTATTCAGGACCTTGATGAACAGTTGAAAAGGCAGCCGCAGGAGAAACCCCTCCTGCTCCCTAAATAGCCGAAGCCAGCCAACCCTGAACGGCCACGTATGCATAAGCCATTGGTGCAACAGGGCGCATAAGCAATCTGATGATCATGGCATTACCCTGGCGGGATAGGAGCATGCCAAATAAGGAGTTGTTTGTTACTGAGAGCAGTCACCGTCGGGATGGTGGAATGCGGAAGCCGGCACCATCTTTAAGGCGCGGTGTGGTGCAGCTCTCCACAGTGTATGAAGTGCAGAGAACACAGATGGGGATACTAATGGAACAATAGTGAAATCACTATTGAGTATTATTTAATTATCTGTGGTACTATTTTTACATCCTAATCTCTATTCTTGAACTTACTCTGTCCCCTGACCTTCATTGCCCTGCTTTTCTTCGTAATACTCTAAGGTCATTGGCACTTGTGGGTCCTGGAAGCAGAATCTTGTGCTGGTTGTTTCATCTACTGCACTATTTTGACTGACATTGATTTGAGGTGGAAACAAGAATATTTTTATTCATGTAGGTGAGCTTGTCCGTATTAGACAGGAAATGTATCCTTGCACTGTGTCAGCCACCAAATAGGATTTATCACATGAGACTAATTCACCAGTTGATCAGGTAATTCACTTTTTTTACTTTGCTCCATCTCTTTGTACAGTGTTTTAACCATTGAAATAGATCAGTCTAATATTTGAAGGTGGACAAGGTTGTTCAAGAGTGTTGAACCACGTGGCCATTTTAACATTCCTATCTTTCTCCAGACATGCAACTTTGTCTAAGCCAGTATGTGTGGAAAGCAATGGCTCTGATTAAAACAAAACAAAACAGTATCTGTTATGTAAACATAAGTTAAGTATCCCTGCTTATCAGGATACTGCTAATTTTTTAAAATAAATGTCAGAGTAGAGACATATGCTACTTGGTAAAACACCAAGAATCAGTGTGCCTATGCGTGTTAAACAGAACACTGCCCATTTAAAGTTTCTTTTTTCAGCTCCTGTCACCTTGGTACTGGGGCTCTCATCTTCTCAGTTGTGCAAGTCAGGTATCTAGAAGGCAGCCTTATTCCTCACATTGATGCTGTAGGCAGTCATGATTCACCAAAAAATACAGCTCAAATACACGGTAAATATGTCGTCTTTCTCCTCACACCCGTCCACCCCAGCATCATCCTCCCCTCTAGAATTCTCTAAAGTGGGTTTAGTGTTTCCTTACAACCAATGCTCTGTGGAGTGGTTGAAGTAACGTTTTAAATATAATAATGACACCCTGTCCTCCTTTTTAAATGCTCTGAAATCTTTCCATATCTTCTAATGAAAACCCTCTCTCCCCATTCAGGCCTCTGAGGTCCTCCACTGCCCACACCAGTCTGCTGTCCCCGGGCCATTTCCTGATCCTCTCTTCCTTGCTCACTCCATGCTTACCACCTACTGACTTTCTTCCCTTCTAGAAGGCTCTTTCCCTCTATCGTGCGTTTCCTCGCATTCCAATTTTAGTCCAAATGTCACCTTCCTGATAGCAGATCGTACTGCTTTCCATCACATTGTTTCTCTTAGTCTTTTCCTACTGCTTCTCATCCCCCAAGTGTCAAACAGGGATGGCCACACAAACTCCTTATCTGTTGCTATAGCGATGTTGAAACATGGTTGACACATGTTCGTTGAATGATTTTCTTGTGCTGTGTTTTATGAAAGTTCATTTTAAAATTTAGCTTACAAAGCAATGAATTTCATTGTGGAGTTTTATAATTCATAAATATCCCCCTCCATCCCCACTGCCCCATCTTCCTGGCCCAATTTTCTAGCCCAAATAGTCCTTCCTTTTGTTTTATGTTACATGTGTTCCATTACCTTTCTTCCCTTCCCATGATATCTCCTTCCTTGACATCACTTCTGATTCTAATATGGTTCTCTTTATATATCTCTTTCTCTCTCTCACTCTTCTCTTACACACACACTCAAATCTAGATCCCCATCAAGAAAAAAATGGTATTTCTCTAAGTGTGCCTTATTTCTCTTAATATAATAGTCACTACCATTTTACTTTACTTCACTGCTGAATAAAATTTATGATACCCTTTTATATTCATGTGTTGATGTCCATCTAGGCTTGCTCTGTTTCTTTATATAGTGAATGGTAGAGCAATAAGCATTTATGTACAAACATCTTCATGATATGTTAGCTTGGAACCCATTTATTATGTAGCCAGGAGTGGTATAACTTGGCTATATGATAGTTCACTTTTTTCTTTTTAGAGACAGGGTTTCTCTGTGTAGCTTTGGAGCCTGTCCTGAAACAGGCACAGAGATCTGCCTGTTTCTGCCTCCTGAGTGCTGGGATTAAAGGCGTGTGCCACCACTGCCCAGCAATAGGTCACTTTTAAAATAACTGTTTCTTTTATTTTTTGAGTTTATAATTATATTTCCTTCTCCTTTTTCTCCCCCAAAGCCCTCCCATATAGTCTTCCTTGTTCTCTTTCAAATTCATGACCTCTTTTTTCCTTAATTGTTGTTATGTGTAGGTGTGTGTGTGTGTGTGTGTGTGTGTGTGTGTGTGTGTATTCATAAATACAACCTGCTCAGTCTGTATAATATCACTTGTGTGTACATTTTCATGACTGAGTATTTGGTATGGGATGACCAATCAGTGTGCTTTTCCCTGGGTAAGACTATTTCTCCTGCTTTCAGCGTTCTTTATTTGCCTTTAGTTCTTTTTGTAGGGTTGAGGCCTCGTGGGCTTTTCCCCATCCTCTTTAATATGCCTATTGCTGTTGCTCTCATTCAGCCTGTGTTTAAGTGGTCATGTTGGTGGGACTTTATGGGTGTAGCTTTTGACAGTCCTTAGAGACACAACCCCATAACTCCTGGCTCATACAGACTTTCTGTCCCCTCTTTGGCAGTGATCCCTGAACCTTAAGAATAGGAGTGTCTTGTGTATGTATCCATTGGGAACGAGTCCCACAATTCTGCATTGTAATTGGTTATGGTTTTCGGTAATGCTCTCCATCTCTGGCAAAGAGTAGTTTCCTTGATGAGGGGTGAAGACTATACTTCTCTGTGGGTGTGAGGAAAATCATTAGAGTGTAGTTAGGGGCTGTGCTGGTTTAGTAAAGTGGTGGTTTTAGGTTCTCCTCCAAGTTCCGTGACTTCACCAGCCTTGAGTAGCTGGCTAGGTTTCCAGTACCAGGCATGATGTTCCTTGTGTTGAGCTGATCTTAAGCTCAATTAGGTACCATTCAGTTACTGTCAAGGTATGTGTGCCACTATTGCACCCTTAGAGTTATGGTGTCATGCTGGTCATTGTTGAGGTTCATGGGCATCATAGCTAGTAGGACTGTGGTTGCCTTCCTCCTTTGGATGCTTGCATGCTGCCTTCTTGTACCTTGAAAGGTGATTCTCAGGGAGGAAGCTTTCAGTTCCTGGTCAGTTCTGCTCAGCAGCCTTGGGGTGCTGTGTCTGAAGTACATGGTGTCTCTAGCAATAGGGACTTACATTCCACATCTGGGGGAGAATCAAGGATAATATCAATGGTTTGTAATACTTGGGGGGTCTCAAAAGAGGTTCTTTTGTGCTTGGCATTGGGGTTTTTGTTAGATGACCTTTGGCCCTGGCATGGGAAAATTTCATTTAAACTATGTATGTATATTTATACACAGACTTATGTGTATCCTAGTGTTTTTAAATTAGGTATATAATAATGTGATTCATTTTCCTCCATGCTGATGCCCACAGTGGCCACACCAATTTACCAACAGTAGTAAATGACAGCTCCTTTTCTCCCAGATTCTTGGAAGCATTTGTTGATTCTTGTTCTCTTAATCATGACTGTTCTTACTGGGATGTGGCAAAAATCTCAATATACCTTTAATTTGCATTTCTCTAATGCCTACGGGTGTTGAACACTTTTCAAACAATTACCTGCCATTATATTTCTTCCTTTGAGAGCTTTCTATTCAGTTTGCTAGCCTGTTTATTGGTTGGGTAATTTGTTTTTTATGTTTATTTTTTGAAGTTCAAAGACCCTTTTAAAACCCTTTTATTAGACTAACATTTTGCATTTTCTTTCTTTAAGACAATGTCACATAAGTTGTGAGAGGACATTTATTGTGTCTATTCATTTTAAATGTTTAGATTTGATAATCCTATTTTAAATTTTGAGTGACTTAAAAAATTTGTGATTAAATACTAAGTAAGGAGACTATAATAAACTGTACATTGCTTCCTGAAAACATGAACAATAAGAAAAGAATAAAAAAGTATGTAGTGACAACTCATGATGTACAAACATGACACTCATGCCTATTTAACATTCAGCTAAGGTATTTGGAGTACAAGTTAGTCAGGGTATTTTCTTTGTTTATTATTTCTTTTGATAAGCTTAGTTTCTGAATCTGTCCTCAAATTATCTTAGGTCATTGGATAACTGCAGTTTTGTTACTTTTCAATACATGGTTGATGATTTTTTTTAGTATATTCCACCCTCTCTTTCTCTCTGTGACACACACACACACACACACACACACACACACAGTATATTCAGGCATCTGTACTTGCCTGCCCTTGGGGTTCTGGCAGGATACACCCTCAGCTGCAACCACTAAGAGCACCACCTGTGCACATTCACTATGTTTCCTTTATAAAGGCCACTGCCCGTCTTCCATCCTCTTCTCTCTTTCTTTCTCTATCTCTTTTTGTTTGTTCCTCCTCTCCCTCTCTCTCTTTCTCTTGCTCTCCCTTTCCTTTTTCATCTCTTCTGCTGCTCCTGTCTCTGGAGGCCAGTCTCCTCCCTTCCCTTTACAGACTTTATGATCTCTTTCACTAATAACAAGTCCCTCAGCATGAACCCTGCAGCCTGGCATCTTTCTCTCGCACTCCACTTTTCTTAAATTATAACATACACACTTGTCTGTATATAGAAAATTGTGTTGTTTGCAATTTTCTTAAAAACTATTGCCAGTTATACTAGTGTTAGAGTGTGAACTATCTGCTGTCTGTAGTTATACATGCATTCACTGTGCATTTTTTATAGTTCTTTGAGAATTTCACACAGAGTGTTTTGATCCTGTTCCCCTTCCCTTTCCTAGATTCATGCCTCTTCTATCTCACCCAACTTTTTGTTCTTTTGCCCATCTGGCCAATTTATGCTGCCCAATTCTTGGATGTTATGGCCCTTCACTGGTACCTAATAAACTTATTAGGTTTATACTCTTAGAGAAAATTGCCACTTCCTCTCCAATCAGCTAAGAATTGTCAACAACTCTGTTGCTAGGGGGTGGAACTTCATGTCCACCTCTCCTTTGTATGCATTTGTATGTGTTTGGTTTGGCTTGGGTTGTGCAGTTCATATGTGCAGCTACTCCTAGTGTCTGTCAGACACCATTTCCCAGTAGGCATCTACCTCTGGCTCTTATACTCTTTAATTAGGTTAAACTCAAATTTTCCAAGAATGTTATGAAAGTAAATCAGGAAAGCAATAATTTTTTTTTGTTTTTAAGAAACTGATCTATACATGTTAGGGATGTCCTCTAGTCTCTTAGGGAGAACTGTCTCTAACCAGTAAAGAGTTAATAGATGAATGCAGGCATTAATATTACTTCCAAGAGCACCAGGCAGTTGTATAGCAACTCCAGGAAGCAACTTTTAAACACTGAAAACACCACAAGGACCCCAAATCTATGTACAAGTTATCATGAACATTATACTAATCCAAATAGTAGTATTTTAATTTAAACCATCTTAGCAGATCTCCGTCATGCTAAATCCTATGGGGCAGCACCTTGAAGATGAAGCAGTACTGTTGGTCATTATTTTTAATCTGGAAAATGAAAATTCAAACAACCAAGGGGAGAAATTGACTTCTGAGTAGCAATATATTTGTTTTTTTGCCTTCAAATAAAAAGACACAAGCACTTGGACTCAACATGGGTTCATAAGGAACTCTCTTGCGCACTACCTGGTACTTGGGAACTACTCAACACATGTTAGCTAATGAAAATATAAGGTTTAAGATAGTTCCTATTTGTTGTTCATGTGTCCATGGAAGGTAATGTTGTTAAAATACAATTTACGTATACTCCTAGGCATCATTCCAGGAGCTACCTAAGGTCAGTAAGGCCTTTATTTTCCATTCTTTTAAGCATGCCCTTCAACGTGGCCATGTGTGAAGGAAAAGGCTAGATGCCATGTCTGTCCTCTTAGATGCAATATTAGCACCAAATCAGTGATTTCTAGAAGCAAACAAATAAACAAACAAACAAACAAACTAGACTTCAAAAAATATCTACTTGGGCACTGTCCTACCTAATGCTATATGGAGTTTCCCCTTATGGGCCCAGATAAAATGAAAATGGTTACAGCTGGTTCTGGGGCAATAATAAAGGAATCAGCTCAGAGACCAAAAGGCTAGAGCAGAGTCTAGGAGGCATTTATTGGTGCCTCTGTAGGTGCCACAAGAAGCTAATCCCCTTTGAAAGTCATGGCACAAAAATCAGCCCATTTCTTCTATGGTTGAGATTTTCAAACGGGCTCTGTGTATTTCTAGAAGAGTGTATGCTTTGTAATATCTTGACTTGAGTGACTTCCAAACACAGAGAAAATTGTAAGGTTAGCAGCACCTACTTTCTTGTGTGGGGTTTTGATGTTGGCAATAAAAATGGATTTGATCAGTATAGGAATTCATTATTCCTACTCTTAAATGATTACTTCTGATCATAACTATTTCTGATGGATTGTCAGCATATTGACTGTTGGGTTCTATTTCCCAGTGACGGCCAAGTACCATAAGACATCTGAAATCCTTTGTGTGAGCCTAAAGATAGTGTTTTGATTGGGAAAGGAAAAAGTCTGTAAATTGATTTCTTGAATAATATTTGGAGTCTATGAATATTTCCATTTATTCATTCTAACAAGAAGTGAATTCACTTGGTGATTTGATTGGCATGATGTATGAGCCCCTTGCTTAACTATTGTAAGACCTATTCCAAGGAGGCAGGTGGAAGACAAGATAATTGCTCTCTGGGTACCAGCAGGGAAAACAGCTTAGCTTTGATATTTTTCAGCTTTTCAAAAGAGAGCAGAGGTGAGGTTATAAAAAGAATCCCGTCTTTTCTCTCTCTTTCACTAATCCATCCTACAACTTTGTTAGTGCTGGGATGCCCCATGTGGCTGATTTGCTTAGCTAAAGAGGCTGCACCGTTGTAACAGGAGATGGGCCATGGACACAAAGGTCAGCTTGTGTGGGGTGTCGATAATTTAAAAAATTCTTGAAGGTCTTCTTTGTAGCTCTAGCTGCTGCTTTCATTTGAATCTGTCACACACCACATTTCTTGTATTATATAAAAAACATAAAAACCAGGGAGATCAGCTCTGAAGTGCACTGGAGTTTATATTTTCCAAGTGAGTGAGATAAATAAGACTTTTGTAAAAGCGATTGGGGGAAAGCAGCTAAGAAATTGAGTTATTATGGGATTATGGAACAGAGTTCACCAAATTAAAGATCTGAGACTAATAATCTTCATTTTCACAGGGATTTGAGGGAAGGAAATATCGAAATGTAGTCAAGTTGCAATAAATCATTTCAGTAATATAAAAATGAAGATCTAATCATGCAGTCTGGTGCTTTCTTTGGTCTTTTTCATTGACATGTGAGTATGTAAAGGACATTTAACTATTTTTGAAAGTGACTTTTAATGTTCCGAGGATAGTAATGCTTTATCGGACACTTTTCCAGTTACACAAATTAAACAATTGCATGTAAAGAAAGGATGCATAATCCTTTATTTGAAAGAGGAATTCTGTTTTTACTTTTCATTAATTTTAATAATTCTTTCCTTCTGAAGAAATTGCTGTCTCAAGTGACATGGAAATGTAATGTTCTGCCACTTTTTAGATAATATCTTTGGCAGTAATTGTAGCCAGCTATGTTACAAAGTGGCATTGTTCTGGAGGTGTTAGATATATTCTGTAATTGGTGTGCAAGAATAGCTTGATCTCTCCTTTTGTCATCTTGTATGATAATAAAGTAGATCATGGTGTAGCTGTTATTTCTGAGGTAAAGTACTCTATTACAGAAATTATAATTCTGAGTCTAAGCCCACTTCCCCCATTAATAAGTAACTAACATGCATGTATACTAGGGTCTGGAGAGATGGCTCAGCCATTCAGGGCACTTGGTGCCCTTGCAGATACATCCGGTTCTGTCCCCAGCTTCCACAATGGTGGTTTACAACTGTCTCTAACTGCGGGCATGCATGTACCATGCACACATATATGCAGGCAATCTCATATATGCAAAAGAAGAGTAAATACACATTTAAAAATAGTTTAAAAACACAGTCAGACGTTTTATCTTCTTTTATCACACAACAATTCTTGGTTAATCCAAAGGCATAATTTTAAAACTTGGCTCCACCCGTTCATCCAGTCTCCTGGTGGTATAGAGACCCACCAAGAATAGACACAAGAATAGTTTTACTATATCATTTTCTTAGCTGCACTCATAGTCTGTCACTCACAACAGTCTCAATGCTGCCTTTGCAAAACTGGTTAGATTTGGAGTCTTCAGTTGTACATTTCCGACACTGTTTGGAAATCTTCCTTGGTTAAAATATGCAGAAAGGTGGGAGCAAGAGTCTTTCCACTAAGGCCAGTGATTACGTGTTGAACTTCTGCCTGCAGCATGAATTTTGAAATTCTTCTTGCTGTTTATTCCTCATACAAATGTTGCCGACATTTGACTGCTACTAGACTCTCAGATTCTTCCTGAATATGAGATGTTTCATCATAATGAGCTCTTTTCAAGAAAAATACACAAGTTTTATATTGCACTCTGATTTCATACAAAGCTTGAACTCATCACAAAAACAGCTTGCAGGAAGTGCTTGTACCATGACCGAGCTTTGGACTGAGCTCTTTGGAGGAAAAAAAATGGGCTCTACAAATTTTGATCTCAAGGGAACTTAGCACTAAAATATAGCAACATTAGATACTCATTTACTTATGCATGCACAGAACTTCATGTTGTTATTCAAAATAGTAAAATTAATATTAATGATTTAGTAAACCCAGAACAGAAATTTGATCTCTAGTTTATAAAATGGTATATAAAATCAAGCAGAAAGTGTAGGATTGAAGTAGTGAGTAGTATTTCTACAATGGAAACGTCCTGGACGTTTTGTGAATTAGATGCAAGTCATGCTCATTTTAAAGATGAAATTGACCATCATTTTGTTACAAATGGGTTAGCATGTAACGAACCAGTATGTGCCTTACTATATATTAGTGATACAATTTAATCACATAAGCAACTTTTATTCTATAGTTATATTGTATGTGACACAAATGGGATATTTAATATTACTAAATAGAAACATAGTTACATCTGAATAATTAGTTTGAGACTGCATAGCCACTGTTAAATTTTTTGAAGTCAAATTAAAAAAATCCTACAGTTTAGAGCGGGTACACATGCGTGCCACCTCCCCCCACTTTCTATTATATATATATATATTTTTTTTTATCTAACTTTTTACACATGTCACTTTCAGTTCTCTCTCCCTTTCCTCCTCCCCCACCCCACAATCCTTCCAAACCCTCACTCCCACTCCATCCCCCCTCAGCTCCCCAGGGAGGGCAAGGGCCTCCATGAGGGATTTTCAGAGTCTGTCACATCATCCCGGGAAGGGCCCAGTTTCTTCCCCATGTGACCAGGCTGAGAAAGCATTCCTCCATGTGGCATGGGTTCCCAGAGTCCTTCTGTATGCCAGGAATAAACACTGCTCCACTCTCCAAGGACCCACAGATTGCCAAGGCCTCCGCTCTGTCACCCAGGTTCCGTGGGAAGGTGTCTGGATCAGTCCCAGGCTGGCCTCTCAGTCTTCAGTCTGGGGTCCATGTGTTCCCCCTTGTTTAGGTCAGCTGCCTCTGTGGGTTTCGATAGCCTGATCTTGATTCCTTTGGTCATCACTCTTCTTTGCAACTGGGTTCCAGGAAGTCAATTCGATTCACAGCTGCGGGTGTCTGCCTCTGCCTCCATCAGCCACTGGGTGAGAGTTCTTAAGCACCGGGAAAGGACCGCTCCCACCACCTTTTATTCCACTTTTATTTTTTGGCTCCCAAGCTAGCTTGGAATTCCCTATTTTTTCCTCTTTCACTTTTGATATGTGTTTTTATTATTTGGCAACACCACACAATACACCCCCCCATCACAATTGCCTCACATTCCTCTCAGGTTCATCCTCCCAGCCCTGTGCCCTCCCCCCCAAAAGATAAAAAACCCACCACGTCCAATCTGTGTTACCCACACTCATTGGAGCATGGTTAAACACTCAGTGGCCAGCCCCTTGGGGATAACTGAGCCCTTCCCGCCAAAAGCCATCAACTGTGAAGAGCTGCACTTCAGCATCTTTACCACAGCCACTTTATCAGAGTGACAGTATGGACTCTACATAGGGCTTCCGGTGGCAGCATGGTGGCAGCACTGGTTGACGAGCATCAGTATGGTCTAGGGCTGCAGCATGGGTCCTGGATGTCAACATGGCCTCAGGCGCTGCAGGGTCAGGATTCTCCCTCTGGTGGCTGCACACCACCCACAACTGGGCACCAGCTGCCCTGCTGACTTACTGCAAGCATGTTGCTCTGCTCTTCTAGGCAGTGTGAGCGAGCAGCCTGAGCTGCAGCTGAGGTGACTCCACCAAAAGGGCGAGGAGGGCCAGTGGTGGCCAGAGCCTTTATGCAGGTGAAGAGCCAGCCATCCTTGGCAATGACATCCACTTTGCCGCTGCTTCTCGCCTGGTTGTGCCACCGCCTTCCCCCAGAGCCTCCTTGGATCTCTCAGCAGCCCCTTGGGTGCCTGCAGCAGCCACCATCTTGAATCTCTCCTCCTGAATTCCCTCTTAATGTTGACTGAGAATGTTAAAGAAGAAGCATGGCTAAGTTGTCTATTGTCTCACAATTGTCATTTTTGTTAACACAAACTAGTTTATTTATTCACACAGTGTGACAAATAATTCTTTTTATCTGTATTCCAAAAGCTTAGAAAACACCAGTTCCTCAGCAATAAGAATGCCGTTCCCAAGTGTTAGATGAGGTTTTTAGTGAACCCTGATTGCTAACTCATGCTCAGGTTAAAATCTTCAGCCACTTGTTAACTTGATTGTAACTAAAACAAACAAGCTTACAAACAAAAAACAAAGGGAAACCAAGGGCCTTCCCTCTGAGCCTCAGTTCTGCCATCTCTAGAATGATGTCACACAATTATGAGTCATTGTAAAAAGAGTGTTAATGTATGTTAAGTACCTGCTGCTGTCTTGGTTTTTTTAGAAGGTACTTCTCTTTTCCTGCTCATACACATTAAATGTGGTGTGCGTGCATGTGCGTGTGTGTCTAGACATTTCCTACAAAATGACTGGGCCTCCCTATAACTGGATTAATTTCTCAGATCATGCCAGGCACAACAAATTTTGCTCTTACATGTTTTGATTACCAGAACTCTGTATGTTGTACATCTTGATAAACCATGGTATGAGATAGATCAAAATAACTGATGGTTAGCTGTATGATAATAATTCACTGTGTAAATAGCACTGACCAAACAAAGAGAAAAATATGATTTAGTTAATAGTGAGGACACACGCCCTAGTGCCTGTCCAGCTGCTTTTCTGTCAAAGCCCCCTTTCTGGTGCTGCATACTGAGTGTGTGCCATTGCCATTGATAGGTCCCAGGGGTGCTGAGTAAAGGTTAAATCCAACTGGAAATGGACTGGAGATTTCTGTTTCCTTGGACAAACTTTAGCAGCTAAGTGAACAAGAATTTGACTAGAAGGTATGGCTCTTGAATGTATTCATAGCACAAAGTAGATATGTAAAATAACCAATTACTATAATCATTGGTTTATATTAGCACCCAGAATTATAAGATTTTTAAAAAATGTAAGATGAGGGAATTTTTAACTGTAAGAGGTTATAACTGGCTTTGCCTCTCTACAAGTTTTCATGTATGAAAACACTGACATGTCTAAAGAATGCTTAGGAGAAACTGGCTTTCCGACGCAAAGATGCAAATGTACTCAGAAATTACAGAGAACAGCTTTAAATTTGCCTTTTCAGGTTGAATAAGTGGGAAAGAGTTGAGTCACAAAGGCAAATTAATGCAGAGTGGTGGACTACCTCTAAGTAAAAACTAAGCAAAAGAAATTAATGCATTGCTAATGCATTTTTGCATTTTAATACAAAAATTAATTTTCCCTTACCAGAGTTTTTATAATAGAAAGTACACATCTCGGCCGTATAATGGGAAGTGAATGTGATGCAGTTGACAAAGTTATTGTTAGTTCTTTGTCTCAATGTATTCCGATACAATGCTCCACCGTAGTCTCTGTATTTAGAAGTTTATTTCTTGCCTTGAGACTCCAATGTCACTCACATATAGCAGCCTGTTAAGTGTAGTGATTATTCCAAGGTTCATATTCTGTGCTGCGGATAATTAATAAAAGAGCCCAAAGGTAGGCAGATTCCCTCCACGTTCCAGATGATTCGTTGTTTTAGTCAGGTCAAGGTTGATGCTTAGGTAAGCACCACGAAGCAAAGCAGCCAGGTGTGTGTGCTGCTGGGACAGAATCCTGCAGGCGTCTCTGTTCTAACCTTCCCAATCTTAGCAAGGTGTGATCAAGGAGAAGAACATTCAGATAGGAGGAGACATTCCAGGATTGCCTAATTGTGGGAAAGCAAGATGCTCTTTCTCTCTGGGTCAGAGATGTAAGGCAGAGGAAGGAAGTAAAGAGTGAAATGGGAGACCAACTCCATCCTGCTGCTGACTTTGAAAGACAGAAGGGCCCTGAGTTGGGAAATAGGCGACCTTTAAAAGCAGGTGTTTAGCAGTCAGCTAGCAGGAAAATGGAAACCTCTGTTGTTCACCTGGAAGGAACTTAAGGTTTTTTTTTGGGGGGGAGGTGGGGGTGGTTAACACACATGAGCAAAAAAACCTGGACTTTTCACCTGAGGCTACAGGAAGGAGTATAGCATGCCAGGGTCTCTTGCTGTCAGCTTGATGAGACTTTGTGTGTTTAACCTTGAGAATTATTGGGGAAAAAATAAAGCTGCTTTTAACAATTAAAATTTGTTATAGGAAAACAGAAAACTAATGCAGGGGGAATTACCTCTGCATGTCATCTCAGATAGATCAGAGCAAAGGGATAGTGAAGTTGGGTCTGATTTGGGGCAATTTCAGGTTTTATTGGACAAAAGCAGCTTGGAAGTCACACTGGACAATGACTGCGCAGCTGTCTACGGTGGATCATGAGGAAGTCTGCAGATCATATACTATGATAGGAATTTGGCTTGTCTTTGTAAATTTTGGCCTTTTCCATTATGGCCCTCATGTACTGGACTAGACTATACACCGATTTCCAGCATGTCTTGTCTTTCTGATCTAAAATCTAAGAGTTAAAATAGTCCTTCCAAACTCCTTTGCACTTTCCTTGTAGGCATACTTTAAAAAATGTTTCTAATAGAAAAAGCCTTGCATCTCTCCCCCCACTCCAGCTTCCCAGCTACCTTCCCTCTAACACCTCTCATGCTGTCTCCCCACTCTCAAGTTGATAACCTGCTTTTTTGATTGGTTTTGTTACACACACACACACACACACACACATATATATATATGTGTGTGTGTGTGTGTGTGTGTGTGTGTATGCACAAATGTATAAACACAACTTGCCGAGTCCAATTTTGTTGTTGTATGTATAGTTTCAGGTCTAACCACTCTATGTTGGACTACCAATAAGTGGGCTTATCCCTGGGAGAGACCAATTCTCCTTTTTCCAGGAATCATTAGTTACCCATAATTCTTTGTCTAGGATGGGATCCTGTAAAATAGCCCACTTCCGCACTAATGTGTCCATTTACATTGCCATTATCAGCATAGCAAGATGTGTACAGTTTTGATAAATTGTACTTACATGACAGTGACAACTGGCAGCTGTCCAATTGGACTCAAGGTTCATTCAACAGGAGGGAAATGGTACCTGGTACTGGAAACCTAGCCAACTTTCTGGAACTAGTGGGATCCCAGGCATTAGGAAGGGGGTCTACCACTGCTGCTTTGTTAGGCCCGTATCATTCCTTAATACATTCTAAATTTTATCCTTCTACCCATCGATAAGTGTAGCTCTAATCCATCATCAAAGAAACTCCTTATTACAGCAAATAGAGACCATCACAGTAAGCCACAACTGGTCGCAATGGATCGTGGGGAATCTAGCCCCAATGGATACAGCTACAATACAGATCCAAAGTCTGTGGCTCAGGAGACATCACAGAAGATGGGGCAGAAGATCATAAGAACCAGAGTAATAGGAAGTATGGAGTAACACAGTCTCTCCTAGAAATGGCTAAATAAACAAGACTGGAAGAGTGGCATACATTTTCATTTTGACCCTCAGGTTCTTATTCTGAAAATGATAAAAGTAAGCAGGAAACAAATATCATGACAACTCTTCAAGAAAAGGCTGAGAGATAAAGATAGCAGTATTCTTCAAAAACAAACCAAAACAAAACAACCAAACAAACAAACAAAAACCCACCAGTCTTAAAAGGTTATGTTATACACTGAAGAAAAGAAAGCCCTAATCTCTTGTTAGGCTACACTGTAAACCTGTCTTTTATATTATTCCGTCTTACTTCTTTTTCTGTCTCCATCCAGATACAAGGTGTACCTCAGGAAAGTAGACTATGTCCTGAATACACTTATCAAACATTTTAAGATATATATGATCTCTCTTAAAAATGAAAGTTCAGTACGATGACCAACGTAGCACAAAAATCCTACGGGTGCAGCAATGGCATTTCTATCTTGGAAGTAACCAACATCTGTCTAATTTGATTAAATGGGAAATCATTTCTGGTCCTGGAGACCTAGCCAACTACCTGAGGATAGTGAGATCATGGATCTTAGGGCAGAACCCATTACTGTTGCCTTACTACACCAGCATAATTCCTGATTATAATATAACTACTTATCTTTATATCCATGGTATAAGGGTAGCTCTCACCTCTCGTCAAACTTCCTTTGAAGCAGATGGAGACCATGACAGAAAACCACACCTTGTTAAAAGAGGAAAAAAACCAGTTGTGTGGTGCCCAGCCCTGGGTGATCTATCTACCACACAGGGGTAGAACAATTGTAAGAGCCGGAAGACCAGGAAGTCTTCTATGAGATTATGTCTCCTAGAGATGATAGAGAAGTGTCACCCATGATTCTGTAAGCAACATGGCTGCCTAGCCAAGACCTGAACAGTACAACATGCATAGAGAGGCTAACACAGAAAGGGAAAATCTCTCACGGCCGCACCCATAGACAAATAACTTCAGGCTTTACTGCAAGGATCTGGCAGTGACTTCCATAGGAAGAACCTGAGATCTATCACTTGAAGGTGGAAAACACCTGGATACTGTTGTTACTCTTTGCTTTCTGTTGCTGTGGTAAAGCACTGACCAAAATCAACTCTTGGAAGAAAGAGTTTATTCCTATATTTTACACTCTATCATCAAGGGAAGCCAGGTCAGAAGCGCGAGACAAGAATTTCTTCAGAACAGGCCCCCTGCATCAGGATTTTCTTCATATGGGATGGTTTTCCTTTGTTTTTCACTAACTCCTTATGTGGTGAAGCAGGGAGGAAGCTCTCTGAGGTCTCATTGATGAAGACATTATACATGGAGTTCTGCCCTCATGGCCTAGCCACACACCATACCCATTACCTTCTAATACCATCACATTATCCTTAATATTTGACATGAACTTTGGAGGTATAAAATATTCAGTCTCTTATCAGTAGCTCTAGAAGCATAGGAGAATACTTTTGGTTTCTTAATTGCTTTTGGAAGAGAAAAATGCCATATTGAAAGGTAAGGTCGTGACTTCAAGCATTGCCTGTTTTTGTATGTAAAGTTTTATTGGAACATAGCATGCTTATTTGTTTATGATTGTTCTTTATTACTTTTTATTACAAGGGCAAACTGAGATGTTAGTGTCCATAAGGACACTTTATAGACTGCAGAGCCTAAAATATTTAATTTTGGCCCTGGTGGAAGGTGTATGCTGACAATATTTTTAAGTTTTTTTTCCCATGGTATTGTATGTGAGTATATGTTAGATGCATTTGGATATTGCAGTATGAAATATTTTATAAAGATAATTGCTAAATGATTTAAGAATATGATAAGATATATTTAGGATTTATCATTGGTAAATTCATCTTTTATTGCTTCAGTACAACTCTTTTAAGAATAGATTGCTTTTCTCTTGAATGAAATTAACTTTCATTTTTTAAAATGGAGATCCAGTTCTTACCAATTGAATAAGTGTGTCATGCATTGATGAAAATTAAAATATAAAGAGTTGCTAGCATTCTTCTTGTGTTTGACATTATTTTACTAGTGAGAATTAATAGAGAATGGTTTACTCAGTTTTTGGGGACTTTAGTTAGACCTTCCTTATGAGCCATCAGTTGGATATGGTTTTAGTTATTAGGTGTCTCTGACATACACCCTGCCATGCATATGCTTTGTGTTATGACAGTCACTGATAGTATAAAATGAAATAGCGACTGACAGAGAGATATTCCATTAGCATAATCAGTTCATTTTAAAGGCCTGGGTAGAGAATTATTATTATTATCAATATCAATTAATTTGTTTTTTATGTATATGTGTGAGTGCCTGCATGTATGTTTGTGTACTGCATGTATTCAGTGTCCATGGAAGCCAGAAAATGAGTATTAGATGGTTGTGAAGTGCTATATGGGTGCTGGGAGTTCAGTCTAGCTCCTCTGGAGGAGCAACCAGTGCTCTTAGCTTCTGAGCCATCGCTCCAGCCCCTATTATTGCTATTATTATTAAAGGCTTATTTTGCCTTAGGGTTTCAGAGTTCAGTCCATCATGAAAGGAAAGGCATGGAGGCTCCTTGCTTACTTGTATCTAGATGGTTTAGGTAATGTAGCAGAAAGAGATGAATTGTAGTGGTCAGTGGATTTCTTGTTTTTTGCATTTTAATTCCGTCTACACCATGGAATAGTACCACCCACATTCAGGGGAAGTCTTCTGTTCTTATTTAAGCCATGCTGGAAATACCCTCACAGGTGAGAATTTTTTTAATCATTTACTGCAGCCATGTATCATGCACTTTTAAGGTTACAGTGTCTCGAAATTCTATGTGTGGTTGGTACTATGTGATATGACTTTGATGATTACTTGCTGGCATCTGTCACTGATGTTAAGGGAAGCTTTTTCTTTTGCTAGCCGCTTTGGTTTATCCCCCGCCAGTCGCCTGGGCTCTGCCGCGCCAGCCTGGTTCTAGATCCGCATCAGTCCCAAATAAACACACAGGAAGCTATATTAATTATGAAGCTGTTGGCCTTGTTTGTCTCTTACTGGCTAGCTCTGCTTTAAGTAATTACCCCATAATTGTTAATCTAAGTATGTCTCTTACTGGAGAATAGTTCCAGGCTTCCTACCCCCCCAATGGCGTTACATGTTGACTCTCCTGTGTTTCCCCTTCCCAGAATCCTCCTCGACTCCTAGTCCCTCCTATCTAGGTTTTCTATTGGCCAGACAGTACTTTATTGACAAATGCACAGGCAAATAACAAGACTTCCCCAACATCTCCTCTTTTCTGTTTAAACAAAAGGTCTTAATTTTAACATATTCAAATTGTATATGACAGAACAGTTATCAAGTAAGAACATAGTTACAATATTTTAGCAAGATTTAAAGAAAATATCATCCATCCCATCCTTGTGAGTCCAAAGTCCTATATGTAGCTTATCTTTTATCATAACTAAGGAAAACTATAATTATAACTATCTGTCTTCAACTCCATCAAAGACCACAGAAGGATAATATATAAACACTAGGATTGACAGAGACATCTTACTGCCTGGACAGTCACCCGAAGTTCCTCTGTAACGTTGGGGCATCCATCTTCAGCCCATAGGCCACAATGTGTCTGGAACACTTCTCAGCAAAGCAGGAAATTTCAAACTGTCCATCTGCGTTGGCAGTCTGTCAGTCATTTTTCTTTGTCCTGCAGAAAGTCTCGTAGACTCTTCATCAAGCAGGAACCCTGTAAGACTGAGTTCAGTAGTCACTTTCCTGTGGGTCCTGCATGTCCAGATGATACAACAACAGTCAAACAATCTAGGCAAGAGCAGTTTCTTGCCCAAATGGCTAATCTTGCCATGTTGAAAGCAAACTTTATAACGAGTTTCTTCGATGCCCATTTTCCTCTCAGACGTAATTGGTGCTGCCAGGAGCAGACATTTCTCATTGTCACGACAAACCCTAAACCATTTTAAATGCCATGTTCTGAAGGTCTTTGAGAGGTTTGAAGACTGTCTATCTGTCTCAAATATATTTCTGTATATCTAGAAAACCTAACTTACCTAACTATAAATTCTATTATAAGTAACTATCTATAGTCTGTATTCAATTATGCATTACATTTTAGAAGATCAGTATAAGCACAATGCTTAATCAAGAGGAGAAATATAAACATCACAAAATTGACCTTGAATTTGTATCAATAAATGAAAAGCAATACCCATACGATAATTCCCCTTTTTACCATTAAAAAGGATTGGCTGTGATCACTAGCCAATTATAAACAATCCCATTTAAATGAAAACAAAGATTTATAAACAAGATGGGAATTGGGATGTCGCTCATTCCAAACTGCTTCCTGCTGGAAGGGGGCGCTGTTTATACCATGGGGATAATGACAAAACTCAGAAACCTGTATAAGTCCATATTTTCGGGGTCTGTAAGACTGCATCATCTTCGCTGTTTCGATTATTGGAACACCTGGTCCACTGCTTCCGGGGGTCTTGGTTCGTCAAACCACAAAAGCCTGGAAGGAATCCTTAGCTTTTCATTTTCTGTAGAAACATAAATAAAAACTCCTTTTCCAAGTAACATATCCTTACACTTAAATTTTGAAGTCAAGGCATTTTTAAAAGATAGAAGTTGGATTAATTCAGCAGCATTTATAATCAAGTGTACTTTAGCAGCAGTTCCTTCCTGAGCAAGCAAAAAACTGAAAAACACAATAGCATACAGTATCCAGACTCTCTGTGTATTTTCCATCTTTACGTGGCTTATTTATTTATCTATTATTACTTTATTTCTTTCACTTTTATTTATTTTCCCTGAGACAGGGTTTCTGTTTGGAAACCTGCCTGCCTCTGCCTCTGGAGCAATCTTACTGGCGTGCGCCACCACAACGCCAGCTTTTGTATTTATTTACCACTTTGTCGTTTCAGTTTCTCTCTCAATCTCACATATATTTTTAAACACACTGTAAACCTTTAGAGGTTTTGTTCATCCAAGTCTGACTTTACTGTAAATCTTTATGTTTTTCTGGCCATGTGTCTTATTTGTAAAACCGCGGCTGTTTTAAACTGCCGTTTCAAGATGGCGGGCGTAAGCGTGACTCCAGCTTACTGCCTCAGTCCATGCTGACATCCAGCAAAAGCTGTCACTTCCAGCTGTACGTACACACCTTTCAATCGTTAGCAGAGTCTCTTAAAACAACCTTGCTGTTTTTTTTTTTCTTTTTATGCTGAGTCAGGAAGACTCCAGTAAACGAGCCACGTGAATCTCGGCTTGTGGATAGCAAAACAGAGCACACCTGAGAAAAATGCTGCTACGAAAAATCTGTGCTTCTCTCCATTCTTCTGTTTCTAAAATTCCTTTAAAGCTTTTGTTATTTTGCGTGGAAATTCATGATCCCACTCCTGATCACCATTTTGTTAAGGGAAGCTTTTTCTTTTGCTAGCCGCTTTGGTTTATCCCCCGCCAGTCGCCTGGGCTCTGCCGCGCCAGCCTGGTTCTAGATCCGCATCAGTCCCAAATAAACACACAGGAAGCTATATTAATTATGAAGCTGTTGGCCTTGTTTGTCTCTTACTGGCTAGCTCTGCTTTAAGTAATTACCCCATAATTGTTAATCTAAGTATGTCTCTTACTGGAGAATAGTTCCAGGCTTCCTACCCCCCCAATGGCGTTACATGTTGACTCTCCTGTGTTTCCCCTTCCCAGAATCCTCCTCGACTCCTAGTCCCTCCTATCTAGGTTTTCTATTGGCCAGACAGTACTTTATTGACAAATGCACAGGCAAATAACAGGACTTCCCCAACACACTGATTTTTGTGTTTTCAAGGACAGTGAGAAGTATGGCTATTTCCTGGCTCACCATGGGATCTAAGTAAGTAAATTGGAGTACCAAGCAATGAGAAATTACACAATTAAAACATTTCTTCAGTAGTTTCGAACCATTTTCTCCCCATTACTACTCTTAACAGAAGTTCACTTTAAATACTGTGGGGGAAGTATTCATCTAAATAATGCTTCCTCCACCTTACCTCATGACCCCTCTCGAAGCACTTTCCTTGATTCTGTTTATTGTCAGTGTTACTTTTCAGGCATCCTTACTGGCCTGTCTTTGGGGTTCTGACAGGACATGCCCTCAGTTGCAGCCACTAAGAGCACCACCTGTGCACCTTCCCTATGTTCCTTTTAAAAGGGTTCCACCCACCTCCCATCCTTCCCACTCTCTCTCTCTCTTTCTCCCTCTCTCTGTCCCCCCTCTCTTTCTGTCTTCCAAGGCCACCCCCTTTCCTTTCTCCTCTCTCCTGCTGTTCCTGTCTCCAGAAGCCAATCTCCCTCCTTCCTTTTCTGGTCCCTTTCCCTAAAAAAAAAAAACCCTCTGTTTGAACCCTGTCACATGGCATCTTTCTTTAACACACAACTCTTTTTAAATCGTGACCATCAGGACCCAGCTTGGAGACAGGGCTACAGACATAAGGAGCAGGGCTATGGGTAATGTCATTGTCATTTTCTTGACAATAGATGTAGATATTCGCTTGTAGATCTGGATAAAGTCAGGACTTGGGGGGTGGGAAGGGGAGGAGGTGGAGTCAAATCTGTACACCTCACTGAGTTGAAGATCCAAATAGTCAAGGATTGTCGAATGGTAACGTGGTAATTAGATACCTAGCTGTCAGAGAGCATGGGACTGAAATAATAGAGCAATAGCAATAGCTGATATAGAAAAATAATTTAACCACAGCATGGATACTGATAAGGTGCATTTCCTTGGAGACAGTGAACTTCCAGATTTGACAGTGTTGGCAGTTAGGAAATCTTGGAGATGGGAAATGTCTTTGTGCTGGGTAATTTAATGTCAGTGTGACACAAACTGAAGTCATCTAAGAGTAGGAAACTCAATTAAGAAAATGTCTCCATAGGGTCTGGCTGTAGACAAGCTTGTAGAACATTTTTTGATCAGTGGTTGATGGGAAGGGGAGGGCCCATTGTAGAGTTGATGGTTCCTGTTCTGGACTGATGGTCCTGGGTTCTATAAGAAAGTAGGCTGAGGAAGTCATGATAGGTAATCTAGTAAATGGCACTCCTCCATGGCTTTTGCATTAGCTTATGTGTCCAGGTTTCTACATTGCTTGAATTCCTGTCCTGACTACGTTTGATGATGGCAATAATGATGAGCAGCAATAGGGAAGCGTAAGCCAAATAAACCTTTACCTACCCAAGTTGCTTTGGTCATGGTGCACCGTTGCAGCAATAGAAACCCTAACTAAGACAGTCTTTATCAGTGTTTTCACACAGGGGTGAAATCAACATTTAGAGTAGTGGTGTGCTGGGACAAGCTTAGCTACCAGCTCCCTAAAACAAGCCCAAACCTCAGAGTTGTATTGTGTGTCAATTTCTGTAGTGCAAACCCTCCCATCATGGCTGATGGAAGTGACTGGCCTGCCAAGACTTGCGGGGTTGGGAAAGAATGAGCTAAATGTTAAATATACTCCAAGAGCCAGCATGAGCCAGCATGAGCCAGCATGAGCCAGTATGAGCCAGCATAAGCCAGTCTCCTGCAGTTAAATGGAAGTAACTTCAGTTCTTAGTTGCCAAAAACTACATGAAGGTGTTTCCTGTTGTTAGCTAACGATGTAGTGTGGTCATTGGTGTTTCACTTTCAGAAGGATGTAGAATTGTGTAAAATTTGTTATTCAATTTTCATTCCTCTTAGTATTTGACACTTTGGCAAGAGAGGTAGCTGTAGTAACAATAAGGAGACTTCAAAGTTCTCTTTCTGAAAAAGTAAGCCCTTTTGAAGTCCCAGGAAACAGACAGCATTGGAAATGCGTCTACTGTACCCTGATGGGCCGACAGAGCAGCTGCCCTTGGTCTGGCTTTCCACTTGTGAATCAGCATGCTTCCTGAGACACATATTTAAATGAATGATTCATCTTGAGTGCTAAGGCAGCAACGTGCAGGATTTCCTAAGCCGTTTTCTATTACAGGTAACAGGGTGAGTCTGGCTAGGCACAGAGTTGTCCTTCGTGCATCTATTTCCTGGCAATAGTCCCTGCTTTTTCATGTTGCTAAATGTCACTAAAAACCATAATAGACACATAATATAGTAATGTATGTAAATATGAAATGATTTGTGAAAATCTGGTTCTTCTGGCCTTAGAATTTTTCTACATATGCCTTCCAATTATTTACTATTAAAAAATTCCCTCCAGATGATATAAAAACATCCTTTTAGTAAGATGCAAGCAAGATTTATATTTTCCTTCTACTTCTTCCTAAACTGAGCAGTTTGGCTTCTTTGTCTATTTTCAGCTGAAAATGTTTTAGTTAAAATAGTCTTTGCTGCGCTGGGCGGTGGTGGCTCACACCTTTAATCCCAGCACTTGGGAGGCAGAGGCAGGCAGATCTCTGTGAGTTCAAGGCTGGGCTGGACCGACAGCCTCGAACACAATACAGAGAAACCCTATCTCGTAAAAACAAAAAAAAATAGTCTTTGCTCTACTTGGTGTTGGCTTACTCCTTATATGTCTTATATGCTTTCCTCATATATCTCACACAAACTCATGGTCTCTGGTGATTCCTTCTGTCTCCATGTCTCTGGGTTCAGATGCTTGGCATTTCAGGCCTGATGGTTGCCACTGTCTGGCCATCTCCAATGTTAGCAGTCACCTCTCATCATGTCACCCCTCACCCGTGCTGTGTCAGGGTACACCATCACAAATGAAAATCTGATTGTTTGAAGTGACTTGAGGCTGTCTCATTGGCATATTTTCTGTCAACAATTTAATGCCTCTAAATAATGTTTTATTTCTTTAGACATGTTCCTTATGTACAGTGCCATCCATGCTGACCTCAGGCCTGCCCTTGTACCCTAGGCTGGCCTCAGATTTACCATCTTCTTGCTTCTGCTTTCCAAGTGCTGGGGTTGTAGGAAGATGTGGCAAAATGTCTCATTTTTATTTATTCAGGGTTTGGAGGATTGTCACAGAGCAGGGACTAGAGGGTGTTGTTAGCATTTTGCCAGTGTGTATGGTTCAACCAGTGAATTCTCACCCACCTCCTTAGAAGGCATATTATTAATACGTATCTACTGGAGCTGTGCCTCATGCCGTAAGCCTTACCCAAGCATGCTTTCATATGTCTCTCCTTGAAAATAATTGTAAACACAATGTTCTCCATTTTGTTCTGTTTCTACTAGCATTTTCCTGGCAACACGAGTAGCCACAGGTCTTGTTTGTCTCTTAAAATGCTCTGCCTGCTGATCTTTTGTCTATCATTTGGGATAACACACTATTTTCTTTGACCTGTGAATGCCCAATGTGATTGTAGTATCCCCACCTTGGACACGAATACTGTCATTTTCTACATAATGACATAATTATAGTAACATTTAGGTCATGGGCTGCTCAAAACCATTTACTTCTCCATTTATTAACGTTATGGTCTGAATAACTTGCAACTTGGTTTACTCACACTAAAGCTTATAGCAATGGGATGACACTAATGGGAAGAAAAGAATAAATTGATACAACAACATCATGATCAAAGGTTGAGTAGGAAATAAAGGCAACAGTCAATAAGGGAGGATCCAGAAATGTAGGAAATACAATTGAGAACAAAGAGAGGGGCTGGAGAGATGGCTCAACCATTAAAGGCTAGGCTTACAAAGAACAAGCAGAGTGCTAGTGAGGGTTTTAATTTCCATCACACCATGGATAGCGTTATTCTCTTATATCTACATTTATCAAACCTTCACTCGGATATTTAAGAGATTATTTTTCCATGAAGACAATTTCTGATCCTCTTGAGGCACCATCACATGAAGTTGAGGGGTGAGTTGGAGGGGTGAATATCATCAAAATTCGTTGCATGCACATATGAAATTGTCAGAGAATTAAGCAATGTTATGGATAAAGATTGTGTAGGAAGATTAGTTTCAGAGTCCACTTTTTGTATCATATGTCTGCTCTTTAAAGCAGGGATGTGTGCGATCATGATTTGCATTTCTCGTGTGGCACTCGGGACCATGTGGAGGTCCTACGGAGAGTTTTCAGACAGAAAATAGTTCTGTGTTTTCTAGTTTGATCTCTGCTCACTCACATCCTGGCATTCCAGGAGGAAATAATTTCTGAAGGCTCCTACATTGGAAAAGAACAGATGGGTTTTATTATTTTAAAATCTCTCTTAGGTAGTAAAAGGACTAGTACTTTATATTTATGATTGTGTGTACCTGAAGGAAAGAGAATAATTTATTAACCATCATGTTGAATTTATGTTTTCCTGTTTAGCAAGTCCTCATAAAAATGCCAGCTAACACTTTGGATAAATGTATTTAAAAATGTACATTTGAAATTAAGTTAATGAACCTTAATAACATTCTGTGATCAAATAAACCACACACCTAATCAAATTTATTACTCATTATTTCTGAGGTTGTTTCCTTCTTTAGCTGCATACTGGTAATGATAATAAATTTATATTATATAGAGACTTAACATATAAAATAATATTACCAACATGATCTAACTTAATCATCACAGTGATACTGGGACATAAGATGCACTGACAAATTAAGGAAAAATTGAGGTCTAAGGAGGTTGTAAATTGCCAAATATCATGTAGTTTATTAGCAGAATACCTGAAATCCATGCTCTCTGTGTGTGGCCTTACAGTGTTTGTTGGGTTGTTCCTTCTTTTTTTATAGATCTTATTACTACTGGACAGATATGAGAGCTGATAAAAATCTCTTGGTAAGAGTGTGCTCATATTTATCAATAAGTCAGTGTACTAGTTGGTACCTCAGTTCCTGACCTAATTATCATAATTGCCATTTCCCTTTCCTACCTTTAATGCCTTCACTTCCCTGAACATGTTTTCTTTGTGTTTTAAAGAATAAAACATTTATCATTAAAGAATGCTAGGGTTTCTGTTGCCAGTGTGTCGAAATATAAGCATCGTCTAATGAATGAAGCAGCAGTTGGTTAGGCAACCATTAGACGGAGACAAACCTCTGTCCCTCATGGTACTTGTCATTTATGTACTGATCCTGATGGATATCTTTGTTGATTTGCCAGTGCCTATGCTATTCAAGTAAAGTATGTCAACATCGCTTTAAAGCACAATATTATTTCAAGTCTGTATAGCATTCCACTTTGGAATACATCTTTGTTTAATACTTATATGAGTATTGCTTTATGTTGGGTATGCTTTTCTTGAATAGATGGTCAAACTGAAGGCACTGTTAACTTCATTTAAGATATTTTTACCTGTGTGCTAGCAATACACCAATGTCCAGAAGAAACATGTTTGAATGAAAACATTTTTTTTGGCCCTGCTGTTTGAGGTGATTTATATCCCATATTAAATTAGGCTCTGCATATCTTTTTCGTATAGTCAGTTGAGAGTGAAGATTGTAGAGTTTTAGCCTTTATAGTATATTCTTTTCCTCTTTAATCTTTGTTTCTGATCAGTGAGCCAAGAGCTTCCTAATTGGAGAGCAATAAATCAATGCAGGGACTGACTTATCTTGATTCATTTTTCTAGCTCATACACACACACACACACACACACACACACACACACACACACACACACACACACACAAACACAGGAGCAGATTGAATCCTGGGGTCAAATACTATTAGAAACATTCCTAAATGGTGGTCTGGATTGTGTCTTAATGTTTAAAGAGCAAACTGCAGAATTACAGCTTTTTGAATCTGTCATTAAAGCCAGGGACTGCTCAGAGACTGCTCAGGGGCTGCTCTGGGGCTGCCCAGGGGTGCCCTGGCCTTTGCTCTGCAGTGTAAATCAGGTCCCCTCATTCTCTGGCTAGTTTTCTCCCTTTCTGATTCCATCATTCATCTTGTTTTCCCTCAGATTTTCTTCGATCTCATTCTTCAGCTCCCTGCTAGCTGTCAGCTCTCCTGGCTTGGTTTTTCTGAGAACAGGCCGTTAGACTCTTTCCTTTCTGTTGCTGCTTCGCGGCATGGAGAGCTGGTTCGGGAAGCCTCCTTGTGCTTGTTATATATGTGTTGTGAATGATAAGGTGTCCCTCCCTCACATTGTTCTGGATAGACATTGTAATTTGACTGACTCTGTTGGGAAGAGAGGAAAACAGAAAAATGTCATTTCCATTTACCACATGTCATATTTCTCAATTTAAAAAGCAAGATCATTTAAAACAGCTCCAGGTCAGCATGTGATACCTGGGCATTAGGTTCATATTTTCTAATAGATGACATGGCAGATGGGTCTGAAGCTTAATTCTGAAAGGACACAATCTTTATCCATGATATGTTTTGTTGATTTTTGAATATTGTTGGCTTAAAATTTCAAAATCTGCATAGCTTTGCTCTGCAAGAAAAGAACATGTGGCTTGGTTTTAACTGAAGCATTTATCTGGGGAAGAATATTTTTGCATTCTAGGTTTGCCAATGAAAAGTTATTCCTAGGAGAGCCTGAGACTTAAAAAATAAAGTCTTTGTTAGGTTCCCACCTAAAGCATATAGTATTTGGTGAATAACTAATACAGATAATTAGCAGATTAAGAGACCGAGTGAGTCCAGGCATTACAGCAGAGTGGAGAAGGAGATTCTCAACATTAAAAAAAAATCGAAATGAGCAGGGTAGCTGGAGCATGAGTGAAATCCAGTTAATTTGTAGGTACTTATGTTTCCATGGAATTCTAGTATTGTTCCTTACTCTGAGTGACCTCCTTGTGTCAGCACTGTGCCTTGGGTGTCTGTCTAAAGGGCTGGTTAGCTTTGCTCACACAGGAACATATCACTGCATCCAGTGGCACCCATTCTGTTTTTCTCTCCAAAAGGGGAGGGCTATACCATCCAGGACCTTAAAATGTCAGACACAATAATTTTCAAAAGTCTGAGGAACACAGATGGAGACTTGTGTGTTTGTTTTGGCAAGCTTGGGAAGCAGAAAGCAGCCTGACCACCACAGGCCTTATTCTTGTCTCTCATGTTTTGGAAGCTTCGAGTTGATTGATGACTCACCTCCTCTCTCCATTGTACCTGGGAGAGATTCTGAGCCCAGCTGTTCAACCCACAATCGGGCAGCATGTGAAAGGAAGAAAGATAAAGAAAAAGTCTAACAGGCTTTCCTAAACCTAATTGGTCCTCACCTTGTTTGGCATGGAGGAAAACGCCTAATGGAAATGGTTGATTTATCTGCGGGGAAGAAGCTGAAAGTGATACCAGATGAAAAGAGCAGTGGTCTGAGCTGGAGTATGCTCACTCCCTTTTTGCTTATTGACGTGTGGTTCTGCTGGCTCATACTCCAAGACCCCTGCCTGGTATAAGGCAGGAGCCATGCCGATGAGGCTCTCTCCGTTTGTGGGGAACGCACCACAGCCTTGGTCAAGTAATATCTCGTAAGCTTGCTACTGTGTGTTACCTCTCAGAGGCCTCATTTTCAGACTCAGATTCCAGGGTTCCTCCTGGTCGATTTTCTCTTTATCCACTTTATTTGTAACTAGGGCTTTTATTAAGCCATGTGCAAATGATACCAGCTTTAGGATACCTAAAGCTAAGATACCCCTCCCCACTGTTATCAGTGTCAAGAGCTTTCAGAACGTTGGACAGCTCAAACTGGGTTTGCTTGAGGACTAGAGGAGGTTTTGAAGTCTGACTTCTGGTGTTTCAGGACAACAAATGCACAGACCTTTAGTACCCTTCGCCTGGATTCCTTCTCAGAAGGGAGATGTACAGTCTTAGTACCGTTCTACTGGTGGACTCTCAAATACTGCATGTTTTTGGTGATAAAAAGACGGCTTGAACATTGTGGAAAATGACTACAGGCTTCATGAGTAATTAGGACTAAAAAGAAAATCTACCTAGGAGGATTACTTTTGCCTTCACCAGTCAGAGTGAGTTCCTCCGGGGATTTTTTTGTGTTTCCCTTGTTTGTCTTAATTTTCAAAATTGTCAACTGTTGACAGAGCCTTTCATCCAATGACAGAAAGACATTATAAAATCCTAATGGGAGTTTGTAGGGATTTATGGATTGGCTACAGGGTGGAAATTATCGTCAGGCATCGTCCTTACCTTTGAGGAGTTCAGAGTTCTTTTAAGGTACTTGGTGCAATATGCATTTTCACAATTACCTGGAGCAAAACAAACAAACAAACAAACAAACAAAAAACATTTTACCAGATAAAAATGTAAAGATATGTAATTGATACTTGAGATTGATTTAAATTCAGTGCTAATACTATTAGCTCATCTGAATGAAAGCAGTCTTTAATACATTTGATGAGACATAATTAAAGGTTGCATACTAGTTTAGAGACAGAAAGGAGGGCTCTATTCTGTCTTGATGCACTTCAGATATGAAGCAGCTGCCATAGTGATTGCTACCCTCTTGAAGACTTTCCACCAGGATCATTTAAGAGTTATTTTGGGGTCTGGAGAGATGGCTCAGAGGTTAAGAGCACTGGTTGCTCTTCCAGAGGTCCTGAGTTCAATTCCCAGCAACCACATGGTGGCTCACAATCATCTATATGAGATATGGTGCCCTCTTCTGGCCTGCAGGCAGACATGCAGGCAGAACATTGTATACACAATAAATACATAAATCTTTTAAAAAGGAATAATTTCTGTGTGGTATTAAAACGATATAGATAAATTTATGTTTACTATGGCCCTATGTTTTGAAATTAAGCTTTTAATAATGCAAAGAATGGTGGCATCATTTGCTTTTTTTATTTCGAGCTATATTGAAATCCTTTTTCATTTTAAGACTGAGTGGAAGAGTTGCTTTAAGATGAAATAGTATAATCTTTGAAGAAAAAAAACTCCCAGGTCCTATGAGGACTCTTCACTGAACCATAAAGCTTTATTTAATTTTTACTGTGGTAAGAAAACATGATGTTAATAAAAATATTGAGGTTTCATAGTGTAATGTCCCATATGGTTTGTCTGAGTTTGATTTTCTACTTTTTATAAGGAAAGGGATGGATGGACATATATGCCCAACTGTGATCTCCAACATCTGCCTTGAGAATTCCTGACACATAGCCAGTTACATTTATACACCTGTTAGAAAAGGCAGTTTAGTAATAAACTTGTGAGAAACTTATTCTATTTTGGCAGCAGCAAACTCAAGCTTATTGTAAATATTGCTATTTCATGCACAGAGTAAACATCTTCTGAATATTTCCTCACAGCTATAGAGCTACAGTTTTATAAATATACTTTCAATACTGTGGTGGTTTGGATGCCTAGTTCACAGTTGGTAGAACTGTTTGGGAAGGATTAGGAGGTGTGGCCTTATTGAAGTAGGTGTGTCACTGGTTAGGCTTTGAAGTTTCAAAAGCCAATGCTGTTCTTCATGTCTCTCTCTCTCTGCTTCCTACTTGTCACAAGAATGTAAGTTCTCATGCCTGATGTTGCCATGCTCCCTGGTGTGATGGTCATACACTCTAACCTGTAAGCCTGCCAACGAACTCTCTCTCTGTAAGTTGCCTTCGTCATGAAGTCTCATCTCAGCAACAGGAAAGTAACTGAGACAAATACCTATCTTGTTTTATATTGTTTCAGAAAGTTCAGAGGACCACATAAGAGTGTATTCTGCAAAGAATTTGAATTTGGAGACGACAAACATGAGTTTGAATATGTGTGTGTGTGTGTATGTATGTGTATGTATTTCAACATAATATCATGAATTATGATAAGTAGATAAATTATCTTCTATATGGTCTTTCAGCTGATAAAATGGTAACCAGAGAAATCAATAACATTGTCAGTTTATTTATAATTTCAGGTAAATATTTTTTTCTTAGCTTCAGTTTCTTAAACTATGGAAACAATGGAAATTAAACAATGGAAATGTGACCTCCCTTATCTTATGCTTTTGAGGATAAATGATAAAAAAACCTTCCCAATGATAAAAATCCTTGTGATTTCCTGATCTCATGGCCAGTTGATGTTCATCTGATCAGGAAGTTCATTATAGATTGAAAATGTTCATTGGAGATATTTCTGTGAAGTTCTTACATGTTTCTCTTTGACTTAAATTCACTTAGACTTATTCCTTCTTTGGTTCTATAGTATAGCACTCTCCTGTTGTTAAATGTGGTCCCTCAACCTCCTTTTGATATTATTTTCTTTTGTTCCTGTAATATAGCATGTTACTTTTTTTTCTGGCTTTATGGTATAGGCTAGACGTTGGGGATTAAGATGTTCACATAGCGATTCTCTCCTTGAACTCTCTGGAGATGATCTCATCTTTGTCTCTTCTAGCCTTTAGCACTATTTGAATTTTGTTTTAGCTTCTAGTTGCTTGCTGTCTTCTCCATGCATGTCATCATATTGTCCTGAATCAGGAAAAGCCATCTGGAGGCCCACAGCCCTATGTTTGTATCTCCTGGGAGAGTTTTTACAAATTCAAGTGATTGTGCCTAAGCATAATTCCAAGAGTGGAACTCAGGTGTTCCATTTTTCATTCTGGATATGATTTTTATGCATACTTCAAATGAAGCAATGAGTTGGATTGGGCGTCTTCAAGTTGCTTGATGACAGTGATGAGCCTTATGAGTTGGTTTCACAAATGTTTATGTCACAGGGCTGTCAAAGCACCAGGTGGAGGGGCTGCCTACTCTTAACTTCTTCCTGGAGATCATAGACAGAATCTGTCTCAGGCATACTCAGGGCAAAGGCAACACTGATATGTAGGCAATGTTCCATCACTTTCCTCTCAGTTACCTTTAAATGTCCTATTCTAAGCGTCATTTGACAACTGATCTCTTTCAAAATTGCTTAATATTCTTCTCTCAACCATCCCTGCCCCCCTTACACTGTCTTGTCCAAACTGAGTCAGAGCCTGTTGAAAGGTGATTTCTGTTGACTTGTTTGAGAAAATATTTTGCACATCAGTCCCTTATTATCCTTTCTAGGAGGACATGTGTAACATAAATTTTGGTGACTTATTAGGAATGAAGCATGCATTATGGCAGCCTTACTCAGAGGTTTTCATGGAGTCATCTGCAAGTAGGAAAACATTTGTCACATTTGAACAGATTCAGAATAAATAAAAGGACAACTAATAGAGGTACAAAGTATTTTTTAACACATTGGTGTAATATGCATGTAATTTGCATTCCCTTACAGACCAATGGATGCCTTTTAACCTGCAAATCATAGTTTCAGTTTCGCTTTTTTGATTCAGGAGTTTCCACACATTGGATTTGCTGCTGTCTCCCATTGGTGTGGGGTCAAGGAAATTGTTTTGTGAAGGTCACTTATAGCAAAGACATAAACTGTCCCTCTGTTTCTGAAATGTTGTGGACATGTTCAAAGTTAGATGCTGTATAAAAGGAATTCAGTGGTGGGCTGTCAGCTCAACAAAAGGGATGTAGGAGGGAGAAGGCTAGGTGAGAGGTTTGGGAGTTATCTAATTTCTTCCCGAGAAATTTATGACTGTCATATATAGCATGGCTTAGTTTCAGTTCTTTTCAAGATTGGGATATAAAATGCAGTCATGGTAGAAAAGAATGGGACAGAAACACAATTTCTTAGAATGTGGTATGTAGTTCCGTGAAATTTCTGAGTGATCAAGTGAAGGTCTCGGTGTTTAATTTCTCATCTTCCTTTGCACATGTCTAGACACTAAAAGTTTTTTTTTTAAAGATAGTGTCTCACTTACTAGCTCAGGCCAGCCTCAAAGTCATGGAAATTCTTCTGTCTCAACAGACCAAGTGATTTGAATGTCAGCCACCATGCTTTACTTCTTTTAAGCCTCTTCTTGTGTATGATAAAGTGATGGGGATGTCTTCTGTACATATGTTTTTCTTATTGGTTGTGGCCAATGAGGCAGGATGATAGGTGGGACTAGGAGACAAGGAGGATTCTGGGAAGTGTAGGCAGAGGATCAGTCATGATGTAGGATGTGAGAGGAGGAACAGGTCTAGACTGTTTCTCCAGTAAGATAAGACCACGTGGAAATACTTAGATTAATAGAGGTGGCTTAATAATTAAGACAGAGCTAGACAACTAAAAGCCCAAGCCAACGGCCAACAGTATTGTAATACAGAATTAGAGTGTTCATTTGGGGCTCAGAGGCAGCAGCAGAACCGGGCCGGAACTCTGCAACAATAAAGTTTACATACCATTTTGCTATATATGTATAAAAACATGCTTCTCAGCAGAAATTCTGAATATTGTATAGTACCATTATTAGTATAATCCCCATGTTCTTCATTATTATATTCCTAGATTTGTTCATCCTCTGTATCTGCTACTATGTTTTTGACAAAGATTTCTCCATTTTTTCCTACCTTCTGCCCCAGTGTTCTTGGTAGTCATGTTTTGTTCTTTATCTCTGTGTATTAGACTTTTGAGAAATTTTAGATTTTACATTTAAGGGAAATCATGTACCACAGAATATTTTCTTATATACAACTGATAAGAAACCTAATTTGTTATTTACATATGTAGACATACACATTTTAGAAAATCTATTTCTTATTTGTGATTTAATTGGATCTGAGTTATGAATGTGAGCAAGACACATTGTTTTTTTCTCTGAGAGATTTCAGTGCAGTGGATGAGATAGTCTAATAATTTGGGGAAAATAATTTAGATAATTGCTTTTATTTATGTCCATATCAAATGAATAGTAAAATGGGCAAGTAATTGCTCCTCTAGTTTGTAAAGTTGTTCTTCAATGTGTGCACATACCAGAACTAGGTGTGCAGGCTCTCTTGTTGTCTGTATAAAGTGTTGATGACTCTTCCTCTGCTTGACAAGTCTTATTCCATAATTCTGCAGTGAAGGTTTGGACATATGTGTTTGTAAAAGGCAGCACAGATGCTTTTGGTGTCTACCCAGGTTTGTGAGTCTCTGCTGTGCATACACAGAAGCTGACACAAGGTGGTGTGGCTGGATTCAGGGTCATATGCTCTTCTGTTGAGGAGTTTGCCAGGAACTCAGAGCCAGAACTCAAGTGAGAAGTGTTTAACAACAGCATTGGCTGTTGGAGGAATAGCCTGGCTCCTGGGGCAGAGGAATTCCTTTGCCATCCTTTTTCCATTCAGCCTGATTGTGGACACCGAATCTTGTGTCTTGGTTATCGGTTTGAAGGAAGCCTATCCTGAACAGATGGGTGATAGTTTGTGAGCACAGATGGAGAAGGAACTCTGAGAGCAGTGGCAGAGCCCACACATGGAAGTGAGCAAGAGAGAAAGAGACAAATGCCAGAGGTACAGGCACTGAAATAAACCAACGTTCACCTGGTCATTACCAAAAATGTCCTCTTCTTCAAGGTCTCCAGATAAGGCTGTTTAGGGGAGTCTAAGGGCACATCCGTGCGGACTGAGTATTTTTCATGAGAATTGGAGGAAATGGGTTTATGGGCTGTAGGTAGTTCACCAACTGCAATTCTCACCAAAGAAAAGTCCCCAGTCAGCCTAAGACTTTTTACTAAGAAAAAAATGATTGCCATGGTGGTCAGTGACTTCATTTTCTATGTTGGGTATTTGGTGTGATTTTTGATCTCTAATTTTTAGCTCTGGGTTATATCTTCAAGAAGCCCAAATATACTAGTCATTGTGCATATTTGTATTTCACTAATTTCCATGTGTAATTTATTCCAACTGACTTCTCAGTATATTTATTGGAATCCTCATAATTTATCAATAGATGTTTCATTTAGCAAATATGATATAGTACATGGCAGTTGGGTTGTACAATGAATGTATCTTTACCAAAGATGCCTGCAGTATGACCTTAGATCAATGAACAGATTGAGGTTCTGTGTTCACCTCCACTTTGAAAGTTTACCTGATTCATAACATAGGAGCTGATGACCTACTGATCTGCTTTTTCTTCTGTGGGCTTGGAGGGGTTCCTGAGCAGTTGGAGAACTTTACTTTTGTTCATTAATATCCTTTTGCCCTACCCAGATTGAAAATCACCCACTTTCTTAAAAGTGTGTTCAATTAGTTTTCATATATTCTCACTTGCTTTAAGACATGGTCAAGTTGATTGATATCAGTCATAAGCTCTATGCTTGTGGTGTGTGTGTGTGTGTGTGTGTGTGTGTGTGTGTGTAGGTCAGAGTGCATGTTGAGTGCCCTCCTCTTTTGCTCTCTATCTTATGTTTTTATAGTATACAAACTACTAGGAATCCTTACAACATTTTCATGCAAACTGTGGATTAGTCCATTCTCCTTCCTTAGTCATCTCCATTCCCTTTACTTTTTGACAGAGACTCTCACAGAATTCAGAACTCACCATTTCAGCTAGACTGGCTGGCCAGGGATACCTGGACCTACCTGTCCTGCTCCTCCAACGAGTGCTGGGATTACAGATGCTGGTTAGCATGCCTGGGTTCACTATGTGGGTGCAGAGGATTGGGCTCAGGTTTTGATGCTTGCACAGCGAGGACTTTTCCCTTTGTCTTCCCAGTCACACTAGTGGTTCTTAATCAGAAATGGTTTTGTCACTAGTAGGATATTTGACAAAGCCTGGAGACATGAATGGTTTTCTCAGTGGAGGTGAGAGACAGGGTCGGGAATGGTAAAGACCTGGTGTCCTGCAGTGGGTCAAAAGAGGCCCCGGAAACAGTTACTGGCTTATTATTGTGAATGATGTGGAGGTTCAAACCTTTGTCGTGTGGGTGTAGCTTCTTCCTGCTTCACCAGCCTCATCTGCAGCTGCTTGCTTCTCGTCGTCTCCACTTCAGGCGCAAGCACTTTCTTACAGTTCTTTGGATGCCCTCTGTTCTTCGTGCTTTATAGTTCTCTTATGTGTAGCTGTCCCTACACAGTCTCTTTCCCACTTATCTTATTGGCCAAGTCATAATTGAGACAACCATTCTGAACTCAGCTGACAAACCCTTCAAGTACTACTTTCTTTCTTATTTTTCCCCTGGGCTAGCATCCCTGTCCTCTTAAAGTACTGTGCATTCCTACTTTTTGACTCCTACTAGCACTTATAATTAAGCAATTTATTTCATAATTGGTTAGTCACACCTTACCTTTCTCATCAGAAGGAGGCCAGTGGTTTGCACTTTTTCATCCCTGTGTGTGTGTGTGTTTGTCTGTGCGTGTGAATGTGTATGCGTGTTACACACATATATGGTATATACTCACATGTGTGGAGCATTCACCTTGACCCAGAGGAGGATGTTGAGAGTCCTGCTCTGTCAATCTCCATCTTGCCTCTTTTAGAAAGTGACTCTCACTGAACCTGGAAATGAACAGGTGTCCAGTATGCCCCAGTGTCTCTCAGTCCAGTGAATGTTGTTATATGTACATATGACCATGTTCCCAATCGGTTTTATGTGAACTGGTAACCCCCATTTATGCAGTGAAGGCCTTACCCACTGAGTTATCTCTTCAGCTTTCAATGAATATCTCTTCAAAGGATGAATCACCAAGTAAGATTGTGTTTGATAGTCACTTATAAAGAATTATACCCACATAAAGTTACCTCTTTCCTTATAATCTACAAAGAATTCATATTTAGGCAGGTTTTCAGAATTAATCATACATAGTAGTTATAGGCAAAGTGGACTATATCGTGGCTTTTAGATGTGGCTTTGTGGACAAACAGATGTAGTCACTCACATGTATATCGTTTCCATGACATCTCAATTATAACTATTTTTCTACTTTTTTGTATTGTTTGATTATTAAAAATTAATGAGAAATATCTTTCATACTAACAAAGATGGTTAAAACATTTTAATTGTATTGATGTAGTACTAGATTTTTAAACTTATCATTTAATTCTCCAGACTATAAGTTTTAGGAGTTTAAAGATGTTAACATAACATATACCTATTATTGACTATGGGAAAATTCATGAGAAATTAAATTGAAGATTAATGATGCAATTTGGAGAAGAAAATAAGGGATAATATTGTGAGCCAAACATCCTGCTTGGCTCCCTGTCTAATATATACTCAGTCAAAGACAGTTAGCATAATTAGGCAGCCTACACAAAGCAGAGGTGTTCATCCTTTAGATTTTTCAAATGGAGGACAGACTGAATTTCCTTATTAAATTGATTAATCTATTTATTGCCCAAAACAAATTAGAATGAACATTACAGTTGTAGAGAGTAAAAATAAAACTTGAATTAGAAACCACTGTATATGAGTTAGCTCTCACAGAGTGTGCTGACTCATCAGCCCTTCCTGTGGTAGGCACTTCTAATAAACATTCTGCTCCTGTTCATTCATTAGGTAAGGTTGGTCAGGTGGTGCTCATGCTTCATCCTGATCTTGCTTAGTGTGTGGGGATAACCTAGGGGGCTTGACTTAAAGTGAAGAGGTTTGATACTTGACACTCCTCGGCAATGAAAAAACATATAGTCTGTATAAGATGTCCTTTTAGAACTAAAATTGCTGCTCATGGTGTTAGGCAGCCATTATAGTGGGTTAGGTGTTAAATAGATGTGATAGTGCGTATGTGTAAGCACTTAGTCTCATGCACCCTTTTCTTAATCACTTTCTGTCTTAAGTATACTATGATGTTACTTCCATAAATGCATCAGATAGGATCAAATGAACTTGCCTTTAGTCCTCTGATTTTACCTAAAAGCATTACATTTTCATGCAGTTCAATTAAATACAAATAATTAAATACAAATCTAAAACTTTTATCCAATCCTCTGTAGAAAGATGTTTTAATTAATAATGAGACAAACTTGGAATGGTACCATTGATATATATAAAATAATTCAAATGGAGTTTTATAGAGAGCTCCTTCAACCAGTAACTTTATAGGCAAGCACTCAAAATTTGATATACAATCTATGCACAGGTGGATGGTTTATATGGCTCTTTGAAAAATATTACACATATTATAACAAGATCATTAGTAAGAAGTTCTTTGTTAGTTGTTATATTATGTTAATTAGGCTTAGATAGAGAATTGGGTGATAATGTTGCTGATGCTGGATTCTCCTTCTCTTCTCCAGGCACTGGTTCTCATTGAGAAGCAAACTTCCCAACTAAAAAGTGAAGTCTTTGGCATTAGATCAAATGTAGTGATGAACATATATCAAATTATAAGGAGCAAATCTCTTTCCTAGGAGATGACTAGTCCACCTTCATGATCTGTGGGAAATGAAGGGCATTGTCAGTCCCTACATCTACATTTTTGACATTAGGATTTGGAAATGCCTTAATTCATAGATGTTTCATCCTCCAAGTACATTAAAATGTATGCATGTTACAAAAACTTTATCGTGTGGATGGGCACATAGTGTTGTTTCATAAGAAGATGCAGGAAGGAGATATTTCTGCCGGAGGGTGATGTAACCCACAATAATTTCAGCATTTGAAATTCAAGGAGAACAGCTTGAGCTTGGTACTACCCCAGCCAAACTGAAGTAACTGCTCAGGTGCCCTTTGACATGTATGTACATGGGCAGGAATGCATATATGCATTTCCTTGCAGGGAAAACTGTTAGTTGGGAGATAAAAATGTCATGTGTTGGATCATAAATTTTTATTTACTTTCTAAATACCCTGTGAGTAGGTTAATGATAATTATAATAAAGTCTATGATGAAGCGGGAATCCTCATCGATGGTGAAGACATTCTTGTGTGACAGCATTGCTTCTTGTTTTTGTGTTTTAGATAGATAAATGTAAGCCCTCCACATACTCTTTCATCTGTTATTACTACAGATCAAGAGGAAATATTGAAATTCCCAATGTTTATAAGTATAAGTAGCTTCAAGTAGGTTGTTTTCCATTGTTAAGAAAGAGACCACATACTTTTATTAATTCATCAAGAATTTTCATATAATGTTTGGACAAAATATATTGTTAATATAGAATTTCAATAATTTAAGAAGGTGAGACAGATACCCACATGTTGCTATCATAACAGAGCTTCCTAAGGCTGTAAAAACTTCATATTGATTTCATTAGGAGTAATATTAAAATTATTGTTAATGTAAACATAATGATTTTCATTCTTTGTTGTGAACTTTTGATGTGTGGACCACTTCCCAGAACTATTTTCAGAGATCTTGGCAAAGTTTGATTAAACTCTTATGGTATTATTAACTGATTTGCCAGAATGTATTACTGATTTCAACAAAGAAATTTTGGGTAGAATGCAATTGTCCTCTATCCTCTCTCTAGTGTGTTTTCCTTCACAATAGCTATATGCTCCTGCATGATATTTTTATAATTATTTTATAGTTAAAATTGCCAGCATTGAGGCTAAAGTGAATATTTATTGTGTTGCTGGTTGGTATTGTGTCACTAACAACTGATTTATAAGTGCAATTTGCAGCCAAATCCTTGGGTCAGTGTTATTGATGTTATTGGCTAAATTTTCATCTATTTCCTGATACTAGAAGGCAAGAAAGGCATAGTTAAAGATCATTGTGTAACATTAGAAATAATTAACTTTTTTGTTTCCTTATAATATTCCATGTAATATGCTAGCTGTATTTTTAATTATATAAGAAACCAAATTACTTTGGAGACTTCATTCCAATTGTTCTACAATGTATTCAGCAAAACAATAAATAAGTTAACAACAAAACCAGAGTAGACCATCATAAATACTCAAATTATCCCCAAACTTCCGTAAAATAAGCATTATCAGAGGTGGCATCATTTAATACATAAATATGTTTGTGCTTTTGTTGAAAGAAAGGCATATGTGATATAGTTGACTTTTATGTTTGTGTTCCCCATGGTTTTAATGTGAACATGTACAAGTTGGTGGGAATTCTTACAATTTTGAGGGCTTACTAGGCATTCTTGTTGGTAAGGAGATTTAGGCTCCTGCTCATTGTATCCTTAATCTAAACTTTGCAACTTTAGTACCTAGGGTCCTAAAATGGAGAAGATTCAGTTTGGATAGTTCATTTGCTCAAGGGATTTAAGTGAACAGTCAGTTATCATTCTATTTGACATGTAAAAATGAAATAGTAATAGGGTATATGAAGACCTTGTGTTCAAACAATAAAATGGGTGAATGAAGACTGACTGTGTGCTGGAGTGATAAAAGGGTGTATGAAGACTGACTGTGTGCTGAGATAAATTCTGAGTAACCCCGTGTTTTTATTTGTACTGCTGTGGGCAAAGAGGCAGCCCCCATTGCACCCAGAACTCAGATTCACCTTTGCCATTTGCTATGAGTTTATTGGGACAAGTAGGATAATGTTTCTAATCTTAAATCAACCACTCCACACTCTTATTTTGTTTCTGTACACCCATAACTTCTCAACTCCCAAGAACTCATTGCTTATGTTTTCTGGAGTTCCTGGTCCACATCAGCAAAAAACTTTGCAGTTTCAGTCTTTATTTCTGATATTTTTTCACTTCAACAACTGTCTTTACCTGAAGTTGACATCAGGTGGCTATGTCTTTTCCCCTGTAACCACTCGACATTCCATCACTAAGCTTAGAGGTAGACCAGTTGTCTTTTACTTCACAGCTCTTTTTAGATGCCCTTCTCGCCTTATTCTAAAATTATTGTACTCTACCAACCTTTGATTCCTCTCTCCTCATTTCTCATAGTTTCCTCTTGTGGCATGCTTTAAACTTCTCATTTACCCTATCTTAATTCTCAGTGACCTCAATGCTTCATGGATGGTCTTTCCAATATGCTTCACTTCCTAGGACTCTTGTTCTTGATCTTATTTTCTAACTTCAGTCAACCACTCCTGTTCTCATGCTGGGGCTTTGCCACACCAATGGTCTCAGTTTCAGATGTCCTACTCAGCTACCAGTTTTGGTCCCCAGGAACTATAGTGGTCCTTTGGCCATATCTGAGACTTTCTTCCTTTGCTGTAGACTGTAAAGGAAAGGGCAGTAGATGCTGATGCTCATTATAGTGGCAATCACTGGTAGAATATGCTGAAGGTCAGAAAGCAGGAAGCTAAAAAGGTGATAGAAATGGTCATCGAAGTTTCTTCCTGTAGATGAAATTGTAGCCTTGCATATTGACATAATAGGACTGGAGACATCATGGAGCTATGATTACTCTTTAGTTACATGAGAGTCAGAGAACCCTTAATAGAAGGCAAGTGCATCTTGTGATATAGTGTCTTGTTAATGCTGATCATTCTTCCAGGTGTGGCAGGAGACTAGCTCTGCTCATTCTGATTCTCTAGGAACATCTGTAGAGAACATAGGGGAATATGGCAGAGGAATCAGGGAGGGAGATAAATGAGAATAGAGCTATCTTAGAGTTTCTATTACTGTGAAGTGACAACATGTAATTGGTGCTGGCTTATCATTTCAGAGGTTTAGTCCCATTATCATCGTGTCGGGACATAGCATATAGGCAGACACGGTCCTGGAGAAGGAACTGAAGTTCTCCATCTTGGTCTTCAGGCATCATAGGAGACTGTGTGACACACTGGGTGTAGTTTGAACATATGAGACCTCAAAGCCCATCCCCACATTGACACACTTCCTCAAACAAGGTCACACCTACTCCAACAAGGCCATACCTCCTAATAGTATGACTCCCTATAGATCAAGCATTCAAACACATGAGGGGGCCATTCCTATTAAATCACCTCAAGTAGATATTCTATATAGATTTCTCCTTTTGTGTTGCTGCCGTCATGAGTTCTCTCAAGCTTCCTCTCCTGAAATCACTATCATTCTCACCAGGATTTAAGCCTATATTTAACTCTTGTGGAAATACAGGAGTATGGAGTGATATTTTATCTTGCCCTTCCCCACATATTTTGGCTTTTAGAAAAAGAACATCTAATTCTATCAATATAGAGTGTTCTGTTCCATTGTTTGATAGATGTTACTTTCTCATAGAAATTTAATCCTCTAGGCATAACACATAGGAACTGTGTCCTGTGTGATTCATTAAGGCTTGCAGTTCTTTGGGTAGAAGATCTTCTAATTACTAGCTGTATGACTTCAGATGAGTTGCTAACATCTCCAAAATATAATTCTTCTATTTGTAAAAGAGTTAGGATAATAGCGTTTACCATGATATTAATGATGAAAAAGAAACCATGTAGGTGAACCTATCTAGTACATGAAACATGTACTGGGTCTTCCATAATTAGTGGTTTTCGTTTTTCCTGTAAGTTCAGGCAACTGAAGTCAGGATCATAGTGTGTTTTTCCCTTACAGGTTAGAAACCTCAAGTATTTAAGATAGTTTCTGTGACATGAATCAAAACATAACAACAATCAATTTTAAATTAAAAAACTTGAACACTGAGAGATTTTTTTCAGAATTTAACACGTTGTTTAATTTTAAAAATATCTACCTGTGTTTTCCAATGAAGATCTAATAACCAGATTTGAGAACATGTTTTAACTAGTGCTTTATAAATAAACTCGTATGTTAGAAGCATGTTGTCAGAATGCAGATAGTAGACAGTGGAGGGACCTACAGATTCCCAGGAAATGGGACATAGTTTTGGGCCTTCTTTATCCTTTGGGTAGTTGTCTTGACTGCTGGGCACATGTCTTTTTTCCTGATTAGCAAACAAAGTTGATTTTCCTAACATTTGTCCTTTGCTCCTACCTCACAACAGGTGGCCAGACAGGGATGTAGTTGACTCTGAAACTGTCACTGTTTGGAGCTTAGAGAGCCTTCTGTTATGATTCAAGCAATATTTTAGAGGAAACATAGGGAAATTAGCTGACTTTCTGCAGTTTGTGCAATTTGTGAGCTAAGATGGATACTGGTGACTTTGAATCAATATCTATCTATCTATATATCTATTTACCTATCTATCTATCTATCTATCTATCTATCTATCTATCTATCTATCATCTATCAATCATATCTATCTATCCTCTATGTCTATTTATCTATCATCTCTATCTATCTATCTATCTATCTATCTATCTATCATCTATCTATCTATTATCTATCTATCTATTATCTATCTATCTATCATCTATCTATCTATTATCTATCTATCTATCTATCTATCTATCTATCTATCTATCTATCTTTTTATTGTTATTCTGTGTTAACATGTTTGGTCTCAGTGGACCAGATTTAGAACTTCACAAGCATTTACCAGCAGGTAGTTGAGCATTATTGTCCAAGTGTTTGCTTTGAGCCTTAGGGAAAGAGAAGCATTAGTTTTCCAAGATCTACTGGTTCTTGCAGACAGAGACAGATGGTACAGAGAGTAAGGAAGGTAGAGAGGGCAGGTCTTCTTGTGAAGAAGCTAATGAATTGCCCTTGGCTCAGTTCATTGTAGACAGACTAACACATTGAGTCCAGCTCAGCTTGACACAGCAGGAACCCAGAATAAATCCACAGAAGGCCAATATGGTTATTTGTTTCCAAAACTTGACATCATACTAAGTTCAAGGAACCCTTACTTTTATAGCCAGAAGACAGGGCATTGTTTTCCTTTGCCACAATATGGTCTTCTGGGGCTTGAATTCCACCTGCCACTATAGCCTGTCATTGCAGCAGATTGAGTTAGCCAGTAACCATCTACACAGGCGATTCACAGTTCTTCAGTACAGGGACAGAGGCTGAGCTTGAGAATGTGTGCCAGGGAATTCTTAGCCTGTGGCACCTCAGAGATGCAGCTGTTCCGGATGTTCTGTCAGTCTGGTGGTGGAGCAACCATGAGCATGTGATGCAGGCCCTGAGTTCCACAAAGGCTGCAATTAGAAGCTCTATTATACCTTTCCTTGCCTGTGACAAATCGGGTAAATTATGAAACTCTTGTCTGTGTAGGTTTCTCCATCTCTAGGAAGAAAATAGTGTTTGCTGCACATAGGTCTTAAGATACAAAACTACAATATGAGCAGGAGCTGGCATATAGCAAAGTGTGTCATACAAATGCCTCCCCCCACCCCGTGTGTGTGTGTGTGTTTGCGTGCATGCATGCATGTGCATGCGTGTATGCACGCATGCATATACACATGTGCATGTGTGTAAAGTATTGGGTAAAATTTACTGTCTGTAATGCAGGTCAACAGTAATTTTCTAGGTATAGAAAAAATCATTAGATTGTTTTGGGATTCTTAAATGAAAGGTGCTATATAAATATAAATACCATTATTCATAACAACAGCAGAAAACTACCACGAGTATTTTCTTACTTTGCTTGTTGGAATACATTTTACTCTTTGAAAATTTCAGTTTAGAGCTGGAGAGATGGTTCAGCGCTTAAGAGCACTTGCTGCTCTTGAGAGTTTCAGCTCTAGCCTCCACGTGGGAGTACTGCAAACCAAATGCTAGTGCCTACAGCTCCAAGGCATGTGACTCGCTTTTCTGGCCTCCACATGTACCCACATATACTGGGGCATATGCTCATGCAGACAGAGAGACAGACAGACAGACAGACAGTCAGTCTCTCTCTCTCTCTCTCTCTCTCTCTCTCACACACTCAGTTAAATACAGATAAAATAAATCTTAAAAATCAAATATATATAACTTCTCAGAATAATTTGATTTTATCTAGTACCTTTTCTCTCTATTACTTCAGTGTCCTGTGAACAGCTCTCCAATTTATTAATTCGTCTGAGCATAAACATTACCCTTTGTAGTCCCTATCTGGTTTCTATGGCCATGACTGACCAGCAACATTCTGTATGCTAATTCTTTATCCTTCCATCATTCAAATACAGCTTGAAATAATAACATCTTTACAAATGCTTTGTTCAACCTAGAAATTTTTCATTTACATATTTTAAATTAGTCTGCTTTCAGTTCAATGATTTTGCTTAATTTTATACTCATGAATATATGGCAGACACTGTTTAGCTGAATTTAAACATTAGGGATAATTATTATGAAAGTAGTGCCTGTGTCTATACCATCCTGTGAACCGTAGGAGAATCATTACTCAAAAAGAGGGAAGAATTCCTTGTGAAAAAAATATGTCTGTGTTATTGATTTTGAAAGGAAAGACCTTAAAATTATTACAAAATCAAATAAGTTAGAACTATAATTTCCAGCTGTGTTCTGATGTGTCTCGTGCTGTTTGAAACTGCCACATAAGCAAAGCCATCATGGTCAAGCATTTAAATGCAAATTTATAGTTCTAAATGATTTCTTTTGTTGGTACTGCCCTGTTTAAGCTTGGAATCCCAGGGGATTTATCATAGTTTTGAGTAGCTTTTGAAATGGAAACTTTCGATGAAAACAGAAGAGACAGTGATGGCATAATTCAGCAACTCCAAAAGCATATCCTCTCTCCCAGATTCCAGAAACCAAAGCCAAGTGGGCAGAAATGATTGCTCTTTGCCAGAAGACAGGACTCAGAGATGTCCGTGGGACAAGCCGGGAACTATATAACCGGAAAGGTCAAGTTGAGCTGGAAGCAAACAAAGAAACCCAGATCAACAAACAGATTAGCCTATCCTAGTGAGAAGGGATGGTTTTCTAAGAGCTGGGACATTCACATGAGCAAGAGGCAAGCCTGTCACTGATGGATTACCTCACTGCACCTTTTCATGAGGGAGTCTCCTTTGCTTGCTGTCTTCCTGTGTGCCTTCTTTGACTGCATACCTACATCTAGTCAGGTCAGTCTCTGAAACAAATTTGGCCAAGGAAATCACACCAGTAGAACATCTTGCAACCTCCTCCATTCCTAAGTATTTTCTCAGAGGGTTAGCAAAAAAAAAGGGTGGATTTTAATTAATTCTTGTCATGGTTAATACTAACATTCATCTAAAAGGATGACGTGAAACCTTCCTGCAGCTGTTTACTGTTAGTAGCCTACAAAAGCACCTCAGGATGTAAGTCTTTAAAGATTCTCACCCATTGGATACCTCAGGATGTAAGTCTTTAAAGATTCTCACCCATTGGATACCTCAGGATGTAAGTCTTTAAAGATTTTCACCCATTGGATACCTCAGGATGTAAGTCTTTAAAGATTCTCACCCATTGGATACCTCAGGATGTAAGTCTTTAAAGATTCTCACCCATTGGATACCTCAGGATGTAAGTCTTTAAAGATTCTCACCCATTGGATACCTCTATGGACTGGAATACACGAAATATAAAAAAAGAAGCAGGGTTGGTTATTTGCTCTGTCAGTATATGTTACTAGCCAGTTGAGCATCTTGACCAGAATGGTTCATTTCTTGGGTTTCTATGTTTCTTAGGGTAAGTTGGCAAAAGATTTTCTTTTTTTTTATTAAGCATAACTTTTCTTTAGGTGAAAGCTGTAACTTGAATGGTGACAAGGAATACCATTCAGTACAAATCGAAGCTAGAAAATCAAATTTGATTTGTTACGATTTTTATAATATAACATTTTTATCATTAAATGCTTTAAAAGTTCAATGCCAGGGCTGGAGAGATGGCTCAGAGGTTTAGAGCACTGGCTGCTCTTCCAGAGGACCTGAGTTCAATTCCCAACAACCACATGGTGACTCACAACCATCTGTAATGAGATCTGCTGCCCTCTGCTGGCCTGCAGGCGGACATGCACACAGGATACTGTATACATGATAAGTAAATACATTTTTAAAAAGAGGACAAAAATATAATTCCCATTATTTTATACAAAGTGAAGTACAACACAAATTGAAATGAATTTAACGTAATAATGGCACAAACAAAGCAACAGCAACGGAAATTTTAGGTGGAATTCTACCTGTTCTGATCGGAAACAGATGATACATTTTATGATGAAACTGCTTCCTGCCATGATGAAAGAATGCTGTCCTGTATGTCAGTTTTTCATTATGCGGAAACCAGAATGGTTTCTCACATGGGACATTAGCTTCACTTAGTTGCAAAATGAATGCAGTCTCCAGATGTTGTGTCCTAATCAAGCAGTAGACACCTTGAAAACGATCACAGCATCATTTTAGAAGTTTTGTACTTTCCAGCATGCGTATCTCTGTCTAGGCAGCCATTTTTTTCTAGCTTCAGGGCCATTCATTTTGTATGAACACAGTAGGGTCAGGATTCTTATGCTGCAGCTTTGGAGGTGATTGTACTGTCAGCAATAGATATTAAATATTTTCAGACTACCGAGAATTATGAATCCTGAGACTATGGAGCTTCTTGCTTGCTGTCTCAGTGTAACTAAGGTTAAGTGAGAAGACAGAGGTAGTATCTGCATGTTGCAGAAAGTGCATCTTCATGGGCAGCATGTAAGACCAATGGTGGCAGCCTTTTCAGGCAATAGGACAGTGGATAACTGGAAAACTTCTTATTAAATCAGATACAGACATGTTAGAACTAACCAAACATACCTAAGTCTCACCATCTTATCTAAAATCTATTTAGCTCTTCTATAAATCCTTTTGTAAGGTAGCTATCATAACAAAGTACTAAAGATTGGTTTCCTTCTGGCAGTAATGTGGTAATGTGGGATGAAGAAAAAAGTCAAATGAGAGGTAAATGTGTGGGGGAAGGGTTTCTTTATACCAGTCATCTAAAATGGTTTTGACAACTTTGCACATGTGCACAATGCACTCTGATTACTCTCCTCCCCCACCTTCTCGTACTTTCCACCTCCATCAGCCCTGCTGACGGATCCCTTGCCCATCTTCATATATTTGCTTTCCTCAGTGCTCCCTGAATTGAACTAGGGCCACACTGTGGGTGTGGACTTACTTACTGGTGTCTGCTGGGCTCACCAATGGGTGTACAGTGGGAGACAATGACTGCCCTCAGCTAGAAGAGTTTAGAGGAGGGGTAGGGTCCCAGGAGACTCTTCTCCAGCTGTGGCTGAATGCTGATAGGCCTACTCTTGTGAAGGCCCAGGCTCGTAGCCTTATTGCTCCGAGCTCACAATTGAGAAGGCTGGGCCATGTCCCAGTACACCCAGATTTTATCCTTCTCTTTTCTCTTGGCTGTAGATCAAGCTCAGATTTGAGAGAATGAATGTCATTGTGACACTGTATAACTCCGATGGATTGAAAAAATGCTGGTGTGTTCTGGCATTACTTCTCTGTGTTTTCTTTACCCTGATGAAACTCAAATAAATGTTACTGGTAAGAAAGATTTAGAGACTAGTCTAGATATATTATAGAACTTTTTTACGTAAAAATGCCAGGCAGTGGTGGCACATGCATTTCATCCCAGCACTTGAGAAGCAGAGGCAAGAGGACTACTGTGAGTTCGAGGCTAGCGTGGTCTACAGAGTGAGTTTCAGGACAGCTGGGGCTTCACAGAGAAACCCTATCTCAAAAAACAACAAAAAATTATATTTTCTAATTCAAGGGCCTTAAGTCTTGGTTTGTTAATGTTATACTATATGGGCTTTTATCTAATGGTAGCTTCTGTATTTGTCATGCAATTTTATCTAATTTCCAAATGAGCTTTGAACCTGTCAAATGTCCCCCCACAAAACTACACAATTACTAAAACTTAAATCTGAACTAAACAACCAGTTTATTCAGAAATAGGAAATATTTCCTTCACTTTTTTATAATATAAATCAAGCCAAGTGTGACATGCAACTGAAGGTCAACCACTCTCCCACCTATCTGTTGGGCCACTGTTCCTATTTCTCTTCCCCCTACTCTTAACTTAGATGTCAAAGTAGCAGTCTCCTGTTTCTTCAGTTTTGCTGTTGTAGAACAGGCTCAAAATACCAATGGCCTTTGTGAAACATTATGATATTTAGTGTTCTTACTTTTCTTTTTCTCCCTTGCTAGAGCCTGCATCCATAAAAAAAACCACTTAGACAGTAGGTGCTTTCATATAAGGCGTTTAAGAATTAGGTGTTTCCACACATGTAATCTCATGTTGATGGAGTAAATAGTGACTGACTGTGCTTTAGGTTCAAGATTGACAATGTATTTGCTCTCTTAATGCTACCCTGGGGATGCTAAAACATGGCAGGGACTTGCCAGTGCATGTCATTGCTGCCCCTTCTCAGCATGACAGACACACAGTCAATAAAGGTTGTGGATGGATGAGTGATTATCCAACTGCCTGTCTTGCTTGACAGAGGGGGTTCAAGTTATGCTGTAACTATTTCAATCCATTCTTCTAGGAACAGAAACAAAATATGTAATTTGAATATGAGAAATGTGTTTATCCAGAAAAAAGAAAAAGATTAAATCTAATCATGTTTATATGTACCTGGGTGAACAAGTCTTACTTGCACAGGTTATAAACAAGGACAGAATGAGTTAACACCACAAAAGCCCCTTTCAAGTGCCTGGCACAAAATACCGCTCAGTGTGTGTCAGCAGTCATTATTATTTTACTGCAAGAGAGAAAATGAATAAGGATGATGGGTATCTCATGGTTGTGTTTCCCGTGTCACGAAAAGGGTCATGGAGTACGATCAGATATGTTTCTGCCAGAATAACTAAAAATGTAAAACCAATAGTGACACAGGCATTCTTGAAACCTAACAGTTTTCCCATTGTTGTTAAAGTGAAATGGAAGGTTTCAGTGATATATAAGCTCTCTCTGTGTGACCACTAATGCTTATCTAATTCCATTACAGGGGCTACTTCTCAATCATGGGCCTTTCCCCCTCTGGCCTGTGAGTGTTCCCGCAGCACTGTGAGATTTTTTGTAACTGGTACAAAACATACTGAGTTGTATGGTACAATTACTTGTTCATGTCCACAGTTAGACCCTGTGTTGTCTCCTTCATGTTAAATGGAGAAAATCTGTCCTAGCTTTAACTACATTTATAGGCTTTGCAAACCATGCTGTCTTTCTTACAATGACTGTAAATCTGCCTCATTTTTATTTTATTTTGGAGACAGGGTTTTATACTGTACCTCAGGATGATCTGCAAATTACTGTGCATCCCAGGTTATCCTTAAACCCATTGGTATCATTTTGCTTCAGCTTCATGAATTTCTGTGATTACGAATGTGTACAGGTTAACTTCCAGAACACCATGTGCACCCAGTGTGTCAAAGAACAAATGTCATTGTATTCAAATAAAACTTCATATGGACATTACAATTTGAGTTTTTAAAAGCACATGAAGTGCATATTTATTAAGGAAAAGTGAGAGGGCCTCCAACGGAGAAATATATAAAATTTAGAATGTATATGATTACTGTGGGATAGCATTCTTATTTTGATTATATTAATCCATCTAAAAATGTGAAAATTGTTCTTTGTGCACTGCACAAAAAGAAAGGCTGTGGGACAATTTTGGACTGCAAGATATTTTCTGTTTCTTGATCTGAAAAGGCCTGGCTTAGAAGTGGTGGTCCATCAATATACAGAGTATGCTGGTATTGAAACCATTTCAAACATGAGGAGATCATTTGAGTGATCATTGTAGTGTAGGATCTAAACCCTGGGGAAGTGTAGAGGAAAATCTACTATCTGGTCAGTAGGTAGTTAACTTTTGTTGATCTTCTTTGCCTGTTCCTTTTGACCTCTTTTTGTTATCTGGGTCACAACACCCTGACAAGGCGATCATTCTCTAGAAACTCCATTTCTGTTTCTACCTGTGAGCTTTGTGTGCTGTATTTGTCTTTATCCCGAGTATTCTTTCATTCCTTTCTTCCTTCCCTTCCCACTCCCTCCCTTTCTTTTTCTTCTATTTTGTTTCTCTGTGCATATGTGTTTCTGTGTGTACGGGCATGAGAATACCACAGTGCAAGTGCGGAGGTCAGAGGACAGCCCCTACTGCATTCATGATGCTGTTGTTACTGTTTTTGTCTTTTCTTTGTTTTCTTTCTTTTGCCTTCCTGCTTTTCTTTCCCTTATTCTCTTGCTCTCTCACCTGGCCTCTCTCTTTGAGACCCTGTCAATTTAAGTAGTATCAGTTGTGTGATTGTGGGTTTGGAACTAATCTGCAGGAGCCTACTGGATTCCTCAGTGGGTACCAAAACCAAAGGCAAACGACGTTCCTTCCCCAGAATCCAACAGTAGTCAGTAGTTCAGCAGGCCTAGGTGTGGCTATGCGTTCTTTCTCATCCAGGGTTAGACTCAGTCTTGTGTAGGCACAGATGCCATGAGACCATGACTACATTGGCTGTGTCATATACACAGGACAGCAATTAGCTATAACATTTTTATTTTTTAGTTGGGTGTAGCAGTGTTGGGAATCTGCATATTTCTTATTGTTGAAATTATGTTTTGCCTTTACACAGTGATTTTCATATTTTGTAAAATATAAATATTGCTACTCAATTTTGACTTCTGATTTTAAGATCTCACAGTGTTAGATCTTAATCATTGCAGTGAAGTGATTTCCCCATAGGCCACATACAATGCAGTCTTAGTTCCTTAATTCCATTCAGCCAGCCAAAGTTTTTTTTTTTAAATTCTTGAATATTTCACTTATGTGTAAGCTGTTAGCAATTCACAGGCATACCCTTGCCTTTTGTTATTTTTTCTTAACGTGTGTCTTTCATTCATTTCCTTGCTCTCCTGTGGTTTGGTGGTTTTAGGTATTGATATAGCTTGATTTTCTTCATATTTTCATTCATCTACTTCACTAGTAATTTTTCTGTATTTTTGTGTTTTCATGATTGTAGTTATTGTCTTTTCATTCTCAGTGAGGGCTTTTTAAAGGCACTTCTTATGTGGCTGGTCTGATTACAATGAAATTGTTCAGTTTTTGCTTGTGTTGTTTTTATTTTCCCTTACTTCTGCATGTTAGTATTTCTGGTATAATAGTTTTGACTAGTAGTTTTTTCCCCCAGAGCTTTGAATATATCATTTCATTCTTTCTTAACTTGCAAGAATGCTGCTTATAAGAATCCCTTATATGTGATGTGACACTTCTCTCTAGATGTTTAAAAAATTCTTTGTTTTGAACTTTGACAATTATACTATAAAACACCTTAGTGAGGGATGTGTTCTTTTTTTAAAATATATTTATTTATTTTAATTTTAAATAGCTTGTTTTACATGTCAATCCCAGTGTTCTTAATCTATGAATAGTATTTAAAATTCCCTGGGTCCAATGTCTGTATCTTTCCCAAGATTTGGAAAGTTTTTAATCTTTTGTCCTCAATAAACTTTTTTTCTATACTACTTAAGACTACAAAATCACCTTTCTAATTTCATTAAATTATGTGTCTGTATTCCCATATGTCTGTTTTCTTAAAGTCATTACTTTGAGTTATTTGTCATGCAGTTTGTCATTATCCATGTCTCTGAAGTCTGTTAAAAGAGAGCTGTTAAAGGCACAACACTCTCCATTCATAGCATACTTTGGTATCTCTAAATTGATATTTTCCCGTGAGGTTGTAATACTTGATTTTGATGATGAAGGGCAATGTGTTTTGACTACTATGTATGATATTTCTATGAATTAACTGGTTTCAAAGCATATATTTTGATGGAATTTACTTGGAAGATGAGAGAGATTTTTGCAATGCCCTTTAATTACAGTGTCTATTATAAGCCCTCTCAAATATTTTATTCCTGCTAAATACTAATTTACAGGAGGGATTTCAAGAATGTTGTATTATATTTCTCCCCATTTCCAAGGGAAATTTTTCTGAATACTCCCAAGTGATAGGATTTGCAGTTGAGATCCATGGTCTGAGTGTATTTCACTAAAAATACCTTGGGAAATTTCACTAGGCGTTGACTGGTATTTTTTATACCCATGTGAGATAAAAATCAACTTTCTTGATTCTGATTCTTTCTTTCCATTCATCCTTACAATTACAACAGCACCCTGAGTTTCAGTGGTTGTTTAGGTTGACATTATAAACAGAGGGTCAGAGAGGTCCCTGCCTGCCCTGTTATATGCAGTGGATTGCATGCCAGTGATTGGAAATCAACATATGCTCGCTTGTTACAGGCATTTATGACAAATGCCTGCCATCTTAACGTGGAAAACAAGAGTACCTATGCTTTGCAGAGATGATGTGTCTTTTACTTTATTGAAAAACCATTTTTAGGGATCATCATATGCAGTTATGAAAAAACAGCAATGGAGAATATAAGTGGACACACTTTAGAATAGGAATATTTTATCACATATTCTTATCTTTAAGATATTGATTTATGTGCATTGGTATGAAGGTGTCCGATCTGGAACTGGAGTTATGGACAGTTGTGAGCTGTCGTGTGGGTGCTGGCAATTGAACAGGGTCCTCTTGAAGAGCAGCCCATGCTCTTAACTACCCAGTCATCTCTCCAGCTCACTTAGTTGCCTTAATTTTTCAAGTAACATATATTAATTTATAAATACTGTGGACTACAAGCTCCTTAGTGATAGAAATTATGTCATTTATCTTTGTTCACATTGCAGTTTTATACAGGATGCTGTGTATAACAGGCATTCGTTGTATCAAATTTCATTTGTAAAAAGCCCTGACCATGTCTGACAATGTAGGGTTCTCCAAAATGAGTCTTAGGATAGATTTACCTGTAAATGCCATTTCTATAAGTGTATAATATTCAAGTGATATGGTCTGTATTCATCTTTGGCTTGTTTCATATGTTGTGGTTGGTATTAATAACTTATGTCTGAAGTCAAGCTAAGGCTGAGGAACATTAAACAACTTGTGAGTTTCTGTATGTATGACGTATTTATTTGATAGAATTTGGGAGGACTAACTAGGGTGAATTGTGTATCTGATCTCCTCGGTGTCTAACAAGCCTTGAATATTTTTAGCTGTCATCCTTAAGGTCATGCAGCTAAAACATTGTAGAGGTGGATTAGCTTGCTGATCTGTTGCTTTCCAGACCACATGGTTTTTTTTTTCGTGTCATCCCAACTCTCCTGACCAAAGTATGTTACAGTGAATCATTATCCTTCCTCTAATATGATCCTTGAGGGCAAAGGCCATAGGATGATATCTTGTGTTTTATGTTGTTTACTAGTATCCCGTACGCTCATAGTAAGTGTTGTTAACTGCTTGACCCAGTTGCCGGTGACATTTTCGTGTTCTCTGCCTGAGCAGCGGATGGATGGCTGATTCTGAGGGTTTTAGAATGCTACTTTACTATGCTTTTCATTAGAAAAGCAGTTTTTTTCAGTAATAGGCCACCTGTATCTTGATGTTAAATTTTGTTTCCCTGGTGCCTTGTGAAAAGAAGGGATTTAGAGTAGATGGAATATTCTAGCAGAGTTCCTTCTTCTAATTAGCATTACCAGTAAGTCTCTGTATCAACCTGAAGCAATGTCTGCTGGTTATGTCTGGGGAGTTTACAAAGTTAAGTTTTTTTTAACTGGAGGGGTAATAAATAACTTTTTTTTGCATTTTAGAAGGAACAGGATTTTTTTTAAGTTCATCAAGTTTCATAGTCCTGGAGAGCTTTACTGAAAGGGAATTTAGGTAAAAAATGAGCTGTCAATGCCCTTGAGGGTTTTTGCTCGTCACATAATGAAACTCCATTTGTCAAATGCAGTTGTCTTCCTTTACCTGAAATTCTTTCTTTTGGCAATGTTTCTCCATACTTGTACATAGGAACACAAACCAACTCAGGGAGTAGAACACATACACATCATGACAAAAACAGGTCCACATAGGTGTGTGATACACACACACACACACACACACACACACACACACACACCTAAGATGTACACAATTAATTGCTCAGTAATGTTGGTTAATATGTTGTCTCCTTGGTCTGAATATTGGTATCTTGTTTCCAGATTTGGTACACTGTTGTGGTATATGCATGCAGTCTACTTAGCTCAAAAATGTCAAGTTCTGTGTCATATTGCCTAGGGTATAAAATTAAGGATGGTGACGACAGTAGAGTCTTTTTTTTTTTGAGTAAAAATACCTTCAATTCAATTGCAAATATTTTCTATCAATAATATTAATATATATTGTCTAGTCCACTTATTATTCTTGAGAAAGCTTTTGGAAATTGCTTAAGATTTTGAATATCATGATGAAATAAATTTAAAAAATTTTAAATTAGTTTTGATTTAATTTTTTGTACAATGTATTCTGATTGTGGGTTCATCTCCTTATTTCCTCCCAGATCCACACCACCACCTCCATGTTTATTTTCTCTACCTCTTTAAAAAAAAGGAAAAAAAAACAGAATATAACAATACAAAAAGAAAAAGCACAAGAAATATACACACATGAACACACAAACAAAACCCATAAAACCACAAAATTTGAAATAATATACAATCAGGTGATCAGTAAGATAAATACAACCCCCAAACAAACAAGCAAAACATAAAACACCCCAAAAAGTCATATAAAGAAAAAAAATCTCCAAAAATACCATTGAGTTCATTTTTCTGTTGGTCATCTAATGCTGGGCATGGGGCCTGCCATTAAATCTATCCCTATTGAGACTCCATTGGAGAAACTAACTTTTCCTTTGTGATCAGTTGTCAGTTGGAGATAGCTTCTTGATTATAGGTGGGAACTCATGTCTGCGTTCCTGATGGCAGTCTTTTGATTTAATATTTTCATATAATCCAGTGAGATAATACACATTAAAAGACCTAGTGAATTTCTTTCACCTAAGTTGATAAAGGTGTCAATTACTCATCAGATACCAAATATTTAAGAAATGGCTATGTCCCAATCAGTATACTTATGGGAAGTTGGATCAAGATCATTGGTTTCCCCTCTGCATGTATTGTTGAGAAGGTTTGAAGATTCAGCCCCTGTTGCCACTTTATCAATTTTAGGATGATTGTAATGGAATATTAGCTCCTGTGTGTTGCTACGTTTGAAGGTGACCTTTCATTGCTTAACAGAAACCTAATATGTTATATTTGCATATTGACTCTTTCATCGTTTCTGCCTGTAGATCATCACAATCTAAAGACTGAATAGTAGAGTAAACAAAGTAGGTTATTAAGTGGAACAACCTGACTTCTACACATTCTACTGGAGAGCAATTTCATATGATTTCTGTCCATTAAGTGATCCTATACAGCTCACAATGAAGTTCATTACTCACCCTTTGGTACCAGACTAGTAATAGGAGTGATTTTTATAACAGAGTGACTCCAGCAGAGCTACCGTGCTGTGTGATGATGATGTGTATGGTGGTAAATATCTCGATGTAGGGTTTGCATGAAGAATTGGATATTGGAATTTTAGACTTACTATTAACTTAAATCTCAAATGGTACCCACTAGCAGCAGGAAGCCTTCTTTCCCTTTTCCTGTCATGTGTTTATTAACACACTTAGTTTTGCAATGCGTTAACCAGGAAAATTGTGTTCTACTCGATCGTGAATTCCTTCAGATCTCTTGTATCCTTTGATTAGAGATGTGGGTGGGGAGTGGCAGGTTTTAATCTCTATTGTGCTGTCACATGGCAGATACTTCAGATTTATAATAGCATAAATTTATTTCACTGGTTTCCATTTGGTAGAATTCTACCCGATTTATCATCTGATAATATAATCCTCCTTAAGCAAGAGTATCCTGAGGCATTTACTGTTTTGTTTTCTTATTTCAAGTATAAGTTGCAAATTTTCAATAATAGGGTAAGTTTGCTTGGCAGCATTTACAGAGTCTGAATGCATCCCTCATGACCCTTTGTGCTTTCAAATGTGGGATGATGAAGGCCCCTTGACCAAGGGGTTAATTTTCAGCTTTAATAAGGGGAGTGTGTGAATGTGCTCTGAGCTATTTTGTCAGCAGGGCAGATTTCAGGACCATATTTGTCTGCAGCATGAGAGCACTTACCTTATTGTCTGAAAATTTCATTTCCCTCCATTCTTTAGGTTTAAGTGACTTTTATTTTCTAACCTTGTTAATGTTCGGTTAAGGAGGATATTTTCCTTGCATGGTTACATTTGAATGTAAAACATTTAGCCAGATTCTAGTACATCAAATCTGCCAGTGCTATTTGTTATTTGTCAGTATGTGGTTTGGGTGCTATGTTCTAGATTGGATTAGTTCACATTATATTCCCAAGCATTTGATCAGGTAGGGTACTTTTAGGGATAAAACAGAGAAACACGAGCTGGGGTGGATTGGATATAGTTTCACTCTCATAGAGACTTACACTTTTGTGGTGTGAGAAAATTCAGTAGGAAAGCAAGCAGTGGAAATTTGAAGGGTTTGAGGACACTTATAAAAATGGGATGTATCTCTTTCTAACCAGAGGTACTTTTCTGCCCTCACAAAATGTCTACAGAGGAAAAAAGTCCCTAAAACCACAGCATTATTGTAAACTAGTAGTTTCTCCCTCCCTCCCTCCCTCCTTTCCTCCCTCCCTCCCTCCAACTCTCCCTCTCTACTTGAATGCTTGATGTATGTGTCTCCCATTGACTTCAATATGCTGTCTTTACCTAAGGGAAAATAAAAGTGATAAAAATAAATTTTATTATATACAGAACGTTCTGCTTGCTATATTTGCCTTAGAAATACAGACTTATCAAACATTTAATATTCCTACAGCTAGGTGTTTATTGATGGCTCTCAGTGCACTGGCATATATCACTTGGGCTGGATGAGCTCATCATCAGCTCTAAATAACTTCTATCAATGTCTTTTTAGGTCTTTGAAATTGTATATTTCTATAGAGTCTAGGTAAATGTGCTCAGTGAGATGATTTCAGAAAACTCATATACCAATTATTATCATTTTGATTAAGGTGAAGTTCCTGGTAGGATTTGTAGTCACTAGGATTTACACACATTCACGTGCTGACAGTATTTCACAAATGTGGCAGTCAGTTCTAGCTCTGTTTACACACAAGACAAATAGGTTCAGAGCATAGCATCTTGAAGATGCTGTTTTAACTCTGGTCTACCTTAGCCAAGCACACTATTTTACTGGCTGTCCTACGGTTTCACAACCTAACCACTCAAGAATGTGGTACTTTATACTGTTTTCCATGAACATCTCGAAGACTTGAAAAACAAATGGTAAATAGATGTAAAAATAGATGGTGGATAGTATTTTCTTAGCTACATTTGCTGGATAGCAAGATGGACATGAACCAGTATTCTTCTGCTAAGGGCATAAGTGGCATTTGAGAGCAGTTCTAGAGGACTTGGAGATGTTCAAATACTGCTTGGCTGCTTTACCTTTCCTGTCAGTTCCTGTATTTAGAAAGTTAAGGGAGAGGAATTTATTCTATGATGTTGGAGAAATGAGTGTGTTCAGTGGCCCTGGGAATTAGGGTCTACCTGACTCGCAGTTCTGATCTAAGCAGTTCCTAGTCTTTGAATTCATGTCACAGACCTTCACAATATTGGTTTATTCACTTGGAAAACAGGGCTATAAATCTTTAGGAACTTTGTGGAAGTAGTAAATGGGTGGGATCACAAAGTTTCTTTCTGATGGTGTAATCATTTAGGAGTTTGTCTTCTATTGTTTTTTTTTTTGACAATGTTCCAGATGGTATTATTTTCCCAAACCTGAAGTTTCCTCTGACACATAATACCTTCTCTCAGCTATAAAGGAGTTGGGACCATATACATCTTTGAATTCTTAGCAGTTATGAGTTTCTGGCACATTAAAGGGCACTCAAGAAAATCTTATTAAAAGAATACACTAACAAACATACACAGGATGCTATCTTCCTTCTTCCTATTTTAATTCCTCTAGTCTTTAAGAAGCTAAGTGTAAAGGAACATGATGACTTTATGAATCAGGAATGTAGCATTATCTTTTTGACTTTTAATTCATAAGCAATCTATTCAAGTAATCTATAAAAATGTTATAAATATCCCAAATTATGAACAAATGATTATATATGAATAGACATTAAATTTCTTACTGCTTTGCTTTTTATCTTAAAGAGCTGATTGTATTAAACTAGTTGGGTTTTCCCTTTTGTCACCTATAGTTGGGTGGAAAATTGTCATGGAGAGCCAGGAGAAAATTTTTACCACTTGGGAAAGTTGGTCATTTTTGATGAAAATTCAAGTACAATTGCAACAACAGATCTCTTTCTATCAGATTTTGTTGCTGGATTTTTTTCTCAGTTCAAGCCACAATCTTCTTTCAAAGGTCATTTCTCTCATCATGTGTGATATAAGGCCAAAAAATGTTGGCAATAAAACGGACAGTGATGGGCAGTACTCAAAACACCAAATGACTGCAGTTCCCCCCTCTCTTTCTCCCCCCCCCCGCCTCTCTGTGTGTGTGTGTGCAATCCTGGTGCATCCAAACAGACAGAAGTGTTAGAGAATGAGATATGCCTATTTGGTCATTAATTCTTTGTTATTTTGGTTCATCCCCACTGACTATGGGCATACCTTAAGTGTGTTCACCCTAAAGTTGTGTTACAATGGATATATTTTAGGAGAGTATCATGTTTCTTTGCCAGGAACTTTACACATACAATTTTTGGATCAAACTTCTCAGGTGGTATTGTTTTAAAATACTTTGATTTCAGTAAGGCTTGGCAATGTTCTAATAAAACAAATCTCAGAACTACTGCTCACATGATTACATTTTTTTTCTGTGTTGCTACTTCCCTTTGTAGTTCTTGGAGGAGCAATAATCTATTTTAAGCTTTAATTTAAAAAGGAGTAAAAACTATGTGAAATATTTAACAACCTAACCACTTAACTATTCTCAGGAATGTAGTATTTTAAAGATTATTTTTACTTTCTATTCTTTGTTTTAACACTCTTGATTAAATGGAAATGACAGTAATCCAGAAGAAATAATATTTTATAGGGTAATGCATGAAATGACTTTGAATATCTAATCAAACTCTTTTTCATGGTGCCCCCAACATTCATTTATTGATTTTTTCTCATCTTTTATATCTTTGGGATAGGGTTTGAGGAATTTTTGAGTGCACACAAAGCTATCCACATAATCTTTCTTTATAAATCACAACAGGAAGTTCTACAAGTCAATATACTACTCAATCTATGATTCCAAGCTGATATTATTTCTGCAATGTTCCTGACAAATGACTGGCTTCTTCATTCAAGCAGCAATATTAATTGATTATTTGCTACGAATCAGGTTCTATTCCATGGGGAACAGAACAATGAACAAATGAATCAGGTGACTGTTTCCCAGAATATGCTTCCCAGTTCCCAGTGTAAAGATATGGACCACACACAAAACCAAGTAACAATGCCAATGAGAGGAGAGGAACACAGAGAAAATCAGGGTAGACAGAAGTGGTGATTTTTATCTGGATTGTATAGGATGGGCCTTTTGATGCGGGAAGTTTACAAAGAGCCTTAAGCCAGATGTAGGATGAAGCTGTGCATTGTATGTGTAAACAATGTTCCCATCATGTGCCTCAGAGATCACAATACTGCCTTTCCCTAGGATGATGTGGTAGCATATTCTGTGGCTAGCAAGAGGATGGTGAGGCTAGGTCAGAAGTGGAAGAGAGGACGGGATTGGGCAACGGATCTTACAGGAGCTCTTCATTGCTCTCCTCGGTTCCTTCAGTCAGTAATGTTTCTAGGGCAGGGCTTGCTCCTCAACACCCCCAAAGGCAATGCGGTGCTTGTAGTTCACCATGGAAATAGCTGGTAGCATTTGTGATATGGAGAAATGAATAGAAAATGAGTAGGGGGAAGACATATCAGTACCAACCTTCATGTATGACTGCATCATGCATCCAATGGATGTTTTGAAATACATTATCATTAACAGTTTGCTTGGTTGAATGTGGCAAACATTGAATTTGTGTGGCTCCATGGATCAGAGGGTGATTTTCATTTGTCATTCAATGGAGCCGCTGTTGGACCTCCTTATCAGAGCTAATATTAAATGTGGAAGCAAATACAAATCCCACCATCTACCTTCAGCTTTACTGTCTTGTAAATCTGCTTTCTTTCCATTTTTAAGTATCGGAGTAATAGTATGATGGTTGCTTTAAAAATTGAATTAAAAATTTATTTAAATTAGAAACCAGCTAGCTTCACATGTCAATCCCAGATCCCTCACTCTCCCCTCCTCCCCTGTCCCCCACCAACCCCCTCACTCCCCATTTGATTTTTTTATAGGTCATTGTATCTTGTGTCCTGTGAATTCATGTTATCTTTTAGGCTTAAAGTGTTGATAATTTTCTTCTTCTTACCAGTAGAGGGCGCAATTCACAGCCTGGGATGACTGAAGAAAAAGTACAGTTGAATTAGAAAGGTTTAAAAAAAAGCCCAAACCAACCAACAAGAGACAAACACCCCAAACTAAAACAAACAAAACCCCTGGTAATCTCACATACAAATTTACAAAACAAAAATAGAAGAGAGTTTACTTAGCCAACACTTTTACCATTAGGCTAGATTTTATGTTGTTTCAAACACTCTGCTTCTAAAGCATTTTTTTGATAACTCAATAAGAACAGATAATAAATCTAAATTGTGAGAATAATGAAATATTTAATAAATAGGTGATTTGAAGACAAATGGTTCAATACTCATTTTACAGTTATTTCCTTTTCATAACTTCCTACTAAAAATTGGGAGTATTCCAAAGAGTGTTTACCCTGAGAGGGGCCACCTACTATTGTACAACTTAAATATGAATCTGAATGAGCTGTCTATACCTCACTTTGCTTATTACAGAGTGTGTGCTGGGCAGAGCAAGAACCTGCACTCTAGTGCAGCCTGGCAATATTAGGAAGACACCCACCATCACTGGACCTCAATTTTCTTTCAAATAATTTATAGATTATCTTGCAATGTTTGGTTTAAGTCCCCTGAAGACATTGTTACATGAAAATTTCATGTGAAATATTCACCAACCAAGAATATGATACAGAAACATAACCAAGGTTGAATTATGTTTTCTCTATGTTAAAATTATATTCTACATGGATTATGGGGAAATGTACCTATAGTCTGAAACAATATCAGTTTATATTTAATATATGATTGGGAAGATGCAAGAAGTAAAACATGGGACAATATGAATACAGCCGGAATGTTTTGCTTCTACCCATTCATTCCTATTATGTATGTAAGCTGCTTAGTATGGTGCTAGGTTTTACAGAGAGAGCGAGAGAGGTAGAGAGAGAGAGAGAGAGAGAGAGAGAGAGAGAGAGAGAGAGAGAGAGAGAGAGAGAGAGAGAGAGAGGGAGGGAGGGAGGGAGGGGGAAGGAGGGAAGGGGAGATGTTAGCTACAGTTCAGCAAGGTAGTGTATCTGTAGAATCATTTTTGGTGGCAACTTAGTTTTAGTGTTCCAGCATATTTCTAGTCATCACTGGAATGGTTTTTAACTGAAGTCTTCCTGCTCTACATTAGATCTGTAGATATTGACTTGTCCTATGGGACTATGACTTTGAACCCTTTGACCTATGTCACCTCATGTAGGTTACCCCTCTCCCTCTACCCCCCAGAAGTCAGGATTCTGTTCTGTTTCCATGCATGGCACTTACAATAAACATTCCATATTATCCTAGGCATAGTGGTACACATCTCCTAATCCTAGTGGCTTCGGAGGTGAAGGCAGGAGGGTTAGGAGTTTAAGGGTAGCCTTAGCTATTTGGTGAGTTTGAAGCTGGCCCTGGGCTACATGAAAATATGTATCGAAACAAACAAACAAACAAATATCTGGTCCAAGTCAAACAAACAAATGAACATCCAAATCAAAACAAACACCACCTTCTCAGGGAAACCCCACAATGCACAAAAAAGTGTGGTCAAACAGGTATTTGTCTTCATATGTTTAGTTTATTTCACTGAGCCTCATGTCTTCCAGGCTCATCCTTGTTATTTTAGAACCCTTATATGTCTGCATAATATAACACTATACACATGCACACCGACATGCATGCACACACATGCACATATATAGCATACATACATGCACACAGACATAACTACTTACATACGTATGTAGCATCATTTCTTCATTTCTTTATCCATAGACCCTTAGTTGCTCTCCATATCTTGACTTTTAGAATAATTCTGGAATGAGCAGAGGGGCCTGACAGGTCGTGATGCACTGACGTCATTTCCTTAGGGTACATACAGAGAAGAGTTCTATATAATAGTTGTACTTTTAGTTACTTTTGAGTGCTATTAAGAGATAGCTCTTATGCCCAATATTTAAAGAAAGAGAAGCAAAGTGGACTATAATATTTCTTCCTAGCTCTAGCTTCTTCCTTCCCAGAGCCAGAGCAACCTTTGACTTGTGCACACATGACATATGAATTCGTTCACTTGCTCATTGATTCCCTAATTGGGCAATTATCTTGCTGATCTTGCTTATCTCAAAGGCAATTTGCACTCTATTGCATTCTTCACCAGACTCAGCAGCACCAGTGTTTCTTCTCCCAACTCATGTCTGAGTGGAGTTTGGATGCTCACTCATCTTTTTACAATATAGCTGTTTGTTTTCCACACAAGTCGTTTCTCTCCCTTTTAACACCTCTGTTCTTCCCTCTCTCAGCTGTTGCTTAGTGATATTAGAAACACATGCTCTTCGCAGCCCTTTCTAACTCTCTCTTTATTTCATTTAGAAGAGTCGAGAAGAATGTAGTCATGGATTAAGTATCTAAGAGGCACGCTGGTGATCCATTGGAATGGGGGGGGCGTGGGTGGAGATGAGAATACTGTGCTTTGAAGTGAAAATACATTTTAAAGGATTTCATTTTTGCAAATGGAAGGCTCGAAGCTCTCTTTGGAATAGGAGCAAAAGGTTCCATTTTCTTCACTTCCTGTAATTAAATATGACTGTGCCTAAATATTGGCATCCAACATAAAATAATATAATATCCTTTTTTTTTGGTTTTTCGAGACAGGATTTCTCTGTGGCTTTGGAGGTTGTTCAAGCTGGTCTTGAACTCACAGAGATCCACCTGCCTCTGCCTCCCAAGTGCTGGGATTAAAGGCATGTGCCACCACCGCCCGACTTTAAAATAGCATCCTTATTGAAATGATTTTAGTCACTGTTATATGTTTGTAACATACAATGCTTCACAAAATAACATATTATATATGCTTCTGTAAATAGAGACACCAATCTATATTTTGGATATATTTTCTTCTAATATAGAAAATGCAGAAAATTTCAGCTGTCATATATGTGCTAACCAGGAGCTTTCTACTTCTTTATGATTCTATTTCTTCGCTAAATTCTGCCTTTCATGTCTTGAAATGTTTTCATTATTTCATTCAGCTGTCTGTGCTTTCCTGGTCTTCATTAAGGCATTTGTTCATCGTCTCTTTGAGGTCCTCGAGCTTATTCATGATTGCTATTTTGAAGTCCTTGTCTTGTGCTTCTTCATTCTTTTCTCAAGGCCTATTGCAGTGGAGTTGGTGGCTTCTAGACACATATTATCTTCGCGTTCATGTTTATTTTTTAGGGGGGATCTAGGCATCTGGAGATATGATGCTTGGATTTTTTTCATAGATATCTGGTCTTGTCTTTGTTAGGTGGATGTTTTGTTCTTTGGTTGGTATTGCCCAGTATGGGTCCTAGCCCAATGTAGTTGCTGAGTCCTAGCTTAGAGTGGCCACTGGGGGGTCTCTGAAAGAAAATGTTTTTACATATTGGCAAATAACACAATGGAATGGGGATGAGCTAGAAGGAAAGAACTTTCAATTTTTTTGTATCCACTTCCTGTAAAAATAATGGAGTCCATAGGTTTCCTCCCACTCCTGTAAATTTTAAATTGGTTCTAGCCACATATATAAGGATATCTTTAAATTTTTAAAACATATTTATTATACATCGACTATGCACTAGGTAGTACCAAAGGTATTTGGGATATATAAATGAAAGAAAGGATGAATAAATAAATGAATAAACAAATAAGATTTCTGAAGTTGTTTCTTTTTCAGGTAACAAAGGAAAGAGACAACTAACTATAATACATATTTATAGGAAAGTGAGTACTGAAAGTGTGGTGGTAAAAAGAAAAAAATAAAGCAAAGCATGAAGTTGGGAGTGTCAAGCTGCAGTGTATTAGGTGCAATTTCAAAACAAGATTAATTTTAATTTTATGTGTAGCAGTGTTTTGCAGGCATATATGTGAGTGTACCAACTGCAAGGACGTGGCAGGGCTGCCATTTTAGATGAGGTTTCAAGGTAAGTCTCATTTTAGCAGCTGCAATTTGAACAAAGATTGAGGAAGGCAATGGGGAAGTGGTATACTTAGGCTAGGAATATTCTAGGGAAAGGAAACAGCACAAAGCCCCATGGTTTGCTTTTATTGGAGGGAAGGAGGAACAGATGAAATCAGTGCAGCCATCTGCACCGGGTGTGCAGTGGAGCTGTGGGAGGGGTGTAGAGACCCTGGGAATATCTCATTGCTGGCTTCATAAACATTACTTGGATTTTGATTTTCACTATAGGTAAGAGAGAGCCTATTTGTGAGTTCTCAGGAGAAGAATAAGTTGACTAGATTTACATATTCGAAGCATCTCCTGGCTGGGAATAGACTGTTGGTGGGTAAGGTTAGAAGTTGAAGGATCTGTTGAGAGACTAATGCTGCAATCTGGGGGTGGGGGAATGATGACCTTGGCAGAAGGAAGGACTTCCTAAACATGCAAGGGAGCAGTTCTGGTAGCCAGTAACTGAACTTGAGTATGCAAAGTGGAGAGGACATGAGAAGGAAAAACGGCACTGTAAGATTAGTAGGATCAACATTGGGTGGGGCTTATAGGACCTAATTTGGAGAGACTGAGATTCTAGTAGATTGACCTATAGGCCAGGTGTGACTGGAAGGTGGGTTTGATGAAATTTGGATTTTGTAGCAGGATGACAGATGTTACTTGATAAGTTTGGCTTGATGTTCTGGTTTCATTCTGTTGCTGTGATAAAACACTCCAACCAAATACAACTTGTTTTATACTTGGAGGTTAAAATATGCCTTTGAGGGTAGTCAGGGCATGGAGGAACATTGTCCATGGAAAGTTCACACTTGAATGGGTTCAAGTGTCATGGTGATCAGGGAGGATTTGAGACACAGAGAGGCAGTTGTAAGTAAGAAAGTTGCTTTGACTGTTGGGAGAGTGTCATGGGACCCCCTTGGCCAACAACTCAATTGACCTCAACCCAGTTCTGCCACTAGAAGACCCATCTGGCTACAAGAGATGGCTAGTTGTGACTCTAAATCCATTACTCAGAGTCCTCATTAGGATCACCTTCAAAGATTCTAGAAGTTTCTATTACTCTGTTTCCACACCACTTCTCAAGTGATTCCCAATTCTGGCCATGTCTTCCTGCACTCTCTCCCTCCACCTCATCTCCCCGCCCCCAACCTCCCGCCCCCACTCCCATCCCTACGTGCCCCAGTCCACTAGTTCACTGTTACTGAGATACCTGGCAGAAGCAACCAAGGAGAGAAAAGGTCTATTCTGGCTTATAGTTTTAAAGTGATTTCAGCCTGCAATGGCAGGGAAGGCAGACAGAGTTTCTAGAGGAAGCTCGTGACAGTGAGCATTTATGTAGCATGTACCCAAGAGCAGGGCAAGTGGACTGGAGATGGGATGACTTTTTTCTCTGCTTGACTTTATACCCTCTTCCTTGTTCACAATAACTGAGTCATGAAAATTGAGAAGTAAACTTCGGAGATTCCTGAGCCTTACATCCTCCTTCTCCAAAGCAGAGCCTGAGACAGGCTTCCCAACTGTTGCATATCAAGGGCCATGATCCTAGGGTTAGAGGAGTCAAGCAGTTGGGAAAACTAATAAAAGACAGAGTGAAAGCCTACGCAAGGTGCACCACTGAGTTGCTTATGGTCCTGTGCAGCTGTGCCTCAGTGCTATTTCTAAATATTGAAAAGCAGAGCAGTAAATACTGGAGACCTGCAGGAGTGGAATGTTCATTAGGTATCGCGGAGCCGGATTTGTTAGGTGTCACCTCTATATGATGTATGTGTGCATGTATATGGAATGTTGAGCGTTATTGCCATGCCTCATAAGGCTGCAGGTGGCACTCTGGCGGAGAGTAGAGGACAAGTACTGTCAGGTGACATCTGCATGCAGCTGGCAGCTAACGCATCAGTTATAATAAGATGGGGTAGACAAGGGGGCCAGAATGTGGTGACTCTCAGGTGCTAAAATAACAAGTCTTCCCTATTTTTCTTTTCCTTGTGATTCCTGAATATTAAAAAAGAGCTTTGCTTTTAATGGCACGTATAAGTTTGCATGTAGGTGTGTGCCTTTCAGTCCAAGTGCCCACAGATGCCAGAGATGTCAGATAGTCTGGAAGCGGAGTTTCAGGTACTTGTGAGCCTCCCAACATGGGTGCTGGGAATTGATCTTTGTCCTTAGCAAGAATAGTACATGTTATTACTGCTTAGCCATCTCTCCAGCCCCACAGTTCATGAGTTTAACAAAGCAGTTTAGTTTTTGTATTTCCAGAGTTATACAAATGTTACTGAAATCAATTTCAGAACATTTTTATTACCCCCTCTTATGAAGCACCACACTCACCTCCTACTTTCTGATTCTATTGATTTGCCAATTCTGGAACTCCTATAAAAATAGAATTACAAATATGCAATCAAATGTACATTTAAGTTTGTGTGCCCTTATTGATTCATTATGTGTATCTGCTATGAGCTGGGGACTATGTTTGGCTTGAGGAGATAAAACACTAAGAAAGGCCAGAGCTGATTACACTCTTCAGAGAACAATCCCGAGCGCTCTAACTACAGATGCTGAAATACTCAGAAATAAAACCTCACAAGGTCTAAAATTTCAAAAAACTAAACATTCTCAGTTTAAAGCCCTGATTAAAAAATCATGATGGTGAAAATCTAAAAGGTTGAGTCCCAAGAATAATATGTTTTTAAGCAACAGCAGCAGCAGCAGCAAAAAGAAAGGTTCTTGGCAAAGGGGTGATAAAAACGCTAGTGTAAAGTGGAATCATTTGTATCGACATTCACTGCAGCCTCAAGGAGCCAGAAATGCTAGGAATGCCTTGAGAATAATTACATGTATGGGGTAAAATAAGACCAGACACTGCCCTGCTGTTCAGCCACGGGTGTATCTCTTCCCAAATATTTGATTTGTACAGGAGTGCATGCAGAAGGGACTCCATGTGTCCCAAAGCAACAGGTGAGGCATGACCATAAGATGGGAACATTTTACATAAAAAAACCTCATGATGGCGTCCAGCCAGCCATAGCTCATTTAAAAAAAGCCCCACATAGAAATCGTGTGTGTGTGTTATCTGAGATAGACATATCCTAAAAGAGAAAATAACCCAAATGTTTATCAGATTCAAGACTACAAAATACAGGGTAATGATCATGAAAAGCGAGACAGCAGTTCTGGACTTCTGTTCAACTACCCATAGTCTACCCTTGTGGTTTTTCAGTGTCTAATTTTATTTCAAAGTATTTTTTTCTTTTTAAAAGTCTTTCTCTCATTTTAAATTATCTACTTTTTGTTTTTGCACTTTACTGTGAATTTCCTCTTCATGTCATTTAAAATACTAGAAGGATAAATTATGTACATGCTACCAGAACTCTGATGTACTTCTTGTCTCAAATTTGACTTGTTAAAATGCAATCTCACAATGTTGACTCTGTATGCATGCATTGTGCACATATATAAAAAATGTTGAAACTTCCTCAGTAGACAAAGAGTCATGCTATTATATATTTGCATTCATAATAGACAAAATTTCTCAAGATCTAAGCTCTTTGGGTGACTGCTATATGGGTGCGAGCCAGTGTAGTATTTGATTGATCTTGTCAAAAAACTTGTGTCATCTGTCACTGTGTTACGATGATTCAAATTAGAAATCTGGGTGCCAGTCATAGTGGCATGCATTTATTCATTTTGCTGTGTGACTTATTTAATTATGAATCAAGTTTGTCTTCTCATAACTGTTATGCCCAGGACACAGTTGTCTCTCTGCTGGAGATAAAGAAAAGTAAATTTGTTCAGGCTATGTGGGCCATGGTATCAGAAGATGGCCCAGTTCTAAACAACATCTAAAGTTGAGATAGAGAAAGAAGAGCCCACAAGGAGAGGCCAAGGAAAAAGTCCCTAGGCAAGTAGGAAGAAAACTAGAAGCATAAAGATATAGAAATCAAAGAAGGTGAGTGGGCATCTATGCCAAAAATCTATAATAAAGTTAAAGAAAATAAGAGCAAGGAATTTCTGACCGATGTCAGTGATACCCAAGTACCTTGCATCTTTTGCATCCAGATGTTAGTTTAGTACCTCATTTAGCCCTCAAGAACTTTATAAATGGCATTTAAATAAAATAGATCCAAAACAAAAGCTCCCAATTGCGTGCTTGAGCAGTTAAGATGAGCATGCATGTAGCCTACAACGTGGTCTTAATAGAGTGTGTGAGAGACTGTAGTTTCATAAATATTAGAGCTTCAATCTGGAGAAAGGAGATACTGTAAACATTAGAATCATTTGTGTGGATAAGTAGTGTGTCAAGCAAAGAAATTAATATAATTTAAGACTCAGAAGGTAAGCATTTCAGATGTGTTAAGAACACAGGTTACTTTAGGATGCAAAGCTGAACGTTTATAGTTCACAGAGGCCTAACGTAAAGAGGCCCTCCTAGTTAAAACCTAAGTTTACAATCTCGTGTATGAGCTGGGACATACAATTCAGATCGTTTCCAGAGCTGTCACCTTCTTCCACCTAATAGGGACCTTAGTGCTGTTCTCAAAGTGTCCATGAAGGTCTAACATAATGTAGGCATCAAACCTGGTACTTGGTATTGCAAAGCAATACGGGGAGAGAGTATTTTGTTTTGCCGATTATTTTTTTTTATTTTATCCTCCCTGTTTTTCTTTTTCTCAGTGTTGGTTTGATTTGCATTTCCCTGATGGCTAAGGATGTTGAGCACTTTCTCAAGCGTCTCTCAGTCATTTTAGACTTCTCTATTGAGAATTCTCTACTTAGTTCTGTACCCCACTTTTTAATTGGATACTTGGTGTTTTGGAGACTTGCTTCTTGAGTTCTTTGTGAAGTTTGGAGATCAGCCCTCTGTCAGATGTGGGGGTTGGTGAATATCTTTTCCTATTCTGTGGGCTGTCATTTTGTCTTGTTGACTGTCTCTTTTGCCTTGCAGAAGCTTCTCAGTTTCAGGAAGTCCCATGTATTAATTGTCCAATCTCAGTGTCTGTGCTACTGGTATTATGTTCAGGAAGCAGTTTCCTGTACCAATTCATTCAAGGGTACTTCCCACTTTCTCTTCTAAGAGGTTCAGTGTGGCTGGATTGATGTTGAGGTCTTTGATCCATTTGGACATAAGTTTTGTGCAAGGTGATAGATATGGGTCTATCTGCTGTCTTTTACATGCCAGCATCCAGTTATGCCAGCACCATTTGTTGAGGATGCTTTCCTTTTTTGTATAGTTTTAGCTTCTTTGTCAAAGATCAGGCTTTCAAAGGTGTGTGGGTTAATATCAGAGTCTTTAATTAGATTCCATTGGTCTACCTGTCTGTTTTTGTGCCAATACCAAGCTGTTTTAAGAACTATAGCTCTATAGTAGAGCTTGAAGTCAGGGATGGTGATGCCTCCTGAAGTTCCTTTATTGTACAGGGTTATTTTGGTTAGTCTGGGTCTTTTGTTTTTCCTTTCAAATTCTGTGAAATTGTGCTGGGATTTTGCTAGGGTTTTCATTGAATCTGTAGATTGCTTTTGGTAGGATTGCCATTTTTACTATGTTAATCCTGCCTATCTAAGAGCATGGGAGATCTTTCCATTTTCTGGTATCTTCTTTAATTTCTTTCTTTAGACTCAAAGTTATTGTTATACAGGTCTTTCACCTGTTTGGTTAGAGTTATTGTAAAGGGTGATGTTTCTCTGATTTCTTTCTCATTCCTTTGTTTTTTTCCCATTCTTAGAGTAAATATATGAAACCACTAAGCACTGTTCTTGGGTCAGATATAAAGAAACATTTTAAAACATACAGGCTTCCACTCTCGTGGATCTGTGGTGGGGTGCATGCTGGGAGAAAAGGAAGAGCTATGCAACTGGAGCAGAAAAGAAGGTGAAGAGGTGAAGAGGGGAATAGTGACGGATAAGGCCACAAATTAAGCAATAACTGTATCAGAAAGGGCCTTGGAGGCTGGGTTAAGATGTTGGACTTAGTTTTGAGTGAAAAGTGAGGATATTCACAATTTCAGAGGTGCAGTGTCTCACTCCGTAGTTCCCATTCTCTGTATGGATAGAAAAGGACCACGTGAAGGTGAGGCCAGAGGCATGGAGGGTGTGGTGCAAGGGAGAGGCAAAGGACCTTTCGGTGATGGCAATGGATGCTGAGTACTGGTTGGATAATGAATAAATCTGCAACAGGAGGGCAATAGAACTTACCAAAGGCTAAGTATAGCATTTGAAAGAAGGTGGGGACTCTAGAGGAGGCTCCTTCTGAATGGAGTTTCCATTTTCTGAAATTTAAGAACGTGCTGGTAGCAGCAGGGGCCCAGAAGAAATTATCAAGGATCATGTAGAAACATTAACTCAGAGAGAAACCAAATGATGGACATTGGACATACATTTGGATTTGGGAAGAAAGTGACCTGAAGTAAATAAATCTGGGATATGTTTTTAATATTGGAGAAAAACAGTGTTGTGTAAAACATGTTATTAATTAAAGTGATAAGCAAAACCAATACAATTGACCCTAGTACTAATAATTAAGTCATAGGAAATTCTAACTAAAGATAGCGATAAGTTCCACTAAATTACCAAGGAAAACAGTAATTTTGATAACACTAAGGCAGTAATTAGAAGCGTTCAAACAACCAGAGAGATGTGATCATCAGTATAAAAGCCCTACTTTGGAGTTGTGGGAATGCAAATTGTGCCAAAACCTCTGATAATGAGTTGCATCTCACAACTATCAGGAATTAAATTGCACAGTGCAACTCTGTAAGCAGAATAGACTAAAACAATTCTTTACCTTCTTGATGCAGGTTACAGGGTCAAACCAGGTAACTTTGGCTGGCAAGAGGTTCAGAAGGGTCAGTTTTCTATCATACCATGTCATATGTGGAGGAGTCAAGATGCTATCAAGCATAGCTCATCTAGTAGCAAGTTCACAGTTCCTTTCAAAGGGCCAGCAACTGAGGAAAAGAAAAGCTGAGAAGAATACACTATAACTTCATTTATAAGTTACTAGCTTTTTACAATATTTTCAGAAATGCAGGGTTCCAAAGATGACTGTGAAGAGGACAGAAGGTAAGAATCTACCGAGCAAGCACCTTGATTGAATTAAACACCACTGATGTATTTTGCTTTTGCGTGCAGTTACTAAGTAGCATCACCATATCTTCCATCTTGGTGATCTCAGTTTATGAAGAGTAATCTGTGTTTTTAAAGTTGTTTGTTACTGTTCAAAGCAAGTAGCAGGCTGCAAGCAGCAAGAGACCAGAGGAAATCTCTATTGCCTTCTATCTGAACTCTGTAACAATCATGACCTTCATGAGGCAGCGTCCTTGTTTGCTTTGTTTCCATCTCTCCATGGCAAACAATCCTTGGGTTTACAGCTGCTCATGAGCAATTATTTGTAGTTCTGAGCAATAGTGTTGTCTCTGTCTCTATAATTGGTGACACCATGACAATGTCATGCAGTTTAGGTCTTATCTGCTACATTGCTGTTGTCGTCTTCCGTGGAGGGATATTGCTTTCAAGCCCTCCTAATAATTATTCTTTTTGTTATTATTTCTTAAAATTTAATTTAACTATAGTTACATGGTTTCCTTCCTCCCTTCTTTCTTCAACACCTCCCATGTTCCCTTCTCGAACTCATAGCCTCTTTTTTGCTGTTGTTTATATTTGAGATTGTAATTTAACAGCAGCATTTTTCCCTTCCCTTTCCTCCTTCCAAACCTTCCCATCCCTGATCTCTTTTAAATCTTTGTTGTTATTAAACACATATATGTATGTGCTTGCATATACACATATATTCTTAAATATAGCCTGTTGAGCCTTGCCGTATTACTTGCATGTAAGTTTTTAGGGCTTGTCATTTGTCACTGGTATGTTCTTCCCCGGGGAGGAGTACCAATCTTGCTCCCAACATTATTTAGTTGCATGGCCTCTTAAAAAACACAGGTGCAAATAAAAACATACATGCAACTTACTGAGTTCATTTCATGTTGCTTGTATGTATGTTTTTAGGGGCTTCACCACTTGGGAACACTCCCCCTTTTAGAGTTCTTAATTTTCTGTGGCTCTCCACTGAAGGCTGAGGCCCTGTATTGTCCCCATCCATTGTTGGCATGTCAACTGATGTTATCACCATTTAGGCCTTGTTAAACAGCCATGTTCATAGGTAAGTGTAGCTCTTACTCCAGAGCCATGAAGCTGCTTTTTGCAGCAGACAGAGACTATTGCAGAAAGTTACAACTGGTCAACCTGTGGAGAAAAACTGGTAGGTTCTCAGCTGCAGCTGATACATCTTCAACACAACCACACAACCAAGGAGCAGGGGACATCCCAGAAGACGATGTTAAGTGCCAGACAACCAGGGAGTTAGCTGTGAGATTGTGTGCCAGGGAAGCTGTACGCATGACATTTCAACTACTCCTAATGATGTTTCCAATCTCGTGTCTTAAAACGGTTTCTGATCACGGTGATGAGAGTCTGATTGGGGTTGGGGGTATCCCATGCAGATGCTTGGCAAGGGGAAGAAAAGCAACTAGTGCTACCAAAGGCAAACAGGAGAGTCACTGGTGGCTTTTCCATTTGAAAGGGAGAAAGCAACTCTGCAGGGAGGTTCATCTTGCTAATGGTGAGAAAGATAGCATCAGTAATCAGAAAGGTGGCCATGTAGAAGGAAATGCATTTGGAACTTACGACTGGCTAAATATGTAGTCTCTTAGACAAGGTCACCATGACAAGTTATAGATAGGTAGGTATGTTTTTTTAATGTGCATGTCTGTTTATGTAGTGTGTGTGTGTGTGTGTGTGTGTCTGCATGTTTGCCTGCATTGGTGCATGAGTATGTATGTTTGTGCACGCTCACATGTATGCATATGTTGGAAGTCTCATTGATCACTTACTATCTTTCATATTGAGACCAGAACTCTTGACTTCTGCCTACTCTTTGGGCTAGTCTGGCTAGCCATCTTGCTGAGGGCAACCCCTGTCTCCACTTATGTGGTGGGATCACAGGGGCCACTGCTTTATCACTAGGTGAAATGAGTGTAGGAGTCAGAAGAAAGACTATATGTCTAAGGAAATGGCCTAAGTTACTTTGATGTCTAGAGGTCAGGAGAATGAAAAGGAAATGTAAGTAAGACCAGTGTTAAAGGAGAATTGGAGAATAACAGTGTCCTAGAGTCACTTCCTGTTCTACAGGAAAGATCTGGTCAGTAGTGATAGATTACTCTCAATAGAGAAGAGGAGGGACCCTGAGAAATGGTGGGTGAGTAGGGTAGGCCATGTCAAGATCATTGGTGACATATATAAGGGCGAGGAACAGGGAATTAAAACCCCATTATAGTGGGCTCAAGAGAGAATGAATCAGAATGTTTACACAGACAACTGTTTCTAGGTATTTCTCTGTAAAAGAAATGAGTGCAAAAAAAAAAAAAAGAAAAGAAAAACCTGTGTGCTTATGCTAATGGGAAGAGCTGATAGAGGCAGGAGCTAGACAAAACCAAATAATTTATGTCAGAAATTATGAGAAACATGTGCTAATAAATGACAAGATAGGATCTTAAAAGCCAGTGGGTGAATTTTGAGTTTAACGTGGCCAGCATGAAGTCTTGCAGATTTTTCCAGTAGAGAATTTATACTATAATTTCTATATATTCGTAGTTAAATTAATTGAACTAGCTAATAAGCATCATTCCTTTGGATAACCTGTCTTCCTAATCAAAAAGACAAAAAGTTTGAATTGTAAATAGCTCATTCTTAGGTTGACTTACAAGTTTCTACAGAGCAGTTACTTTTATATGCCAACTTTCTTTATCCTAACAATTCCAGAATGCAGATACTAAAGCCAACCATAATTTATGGGGCAGGAGACTGTCTTCAACAACAACTCTAAGTGGTGGAGTTAGAAGTCAGAGTCTGATTCTGGAGCACAAAGTACCTTGTTCTATTGTCACTTTTACTTTATGTCCAGCAACTTATGATTTACCTTTAATTCCATGTACATTTATTTTCTGGGGGCTTAAAGCAACTTTTTCTCTTACCTAAGTATTTTGCCTCTCCATTTCCATCAAATTAAAAAAACAATATCACACTTTTTAGTGCTTGCATAGTACGCTTATTGCATATATTTATATAGCATATGCATACATATCTCTCTCTTTTCTAATCCCTTCCTCCCCTACCTTTTCATAGTCATGATCAAGTGTAGAATCAAGAAAGTAGATTGTTCTGGTAATTGATGCTTCATAATTGCACAGTGCTTTATTGTTCAGCAAGCATTGCTACACAAACAATTCCACTTAATGTCCACAACCATTCTCTGAATTAAAAAAAAAATGAAAACGCAGAGACTGATGGAAACTGGTGTAGTGCTTAGATCAGAGTAGACGCTCTAGTTAACAGTCGAATAAAAGAATAAAAGAGCCGAGCGCTCCTAGGGTTGGGGAATAAACGAGCCAGGTGCTCCCAGCATTGGGGAGGAGAAAGCACTGACAGGGAGCTGAGACTCCTGGCTGGTAGTTCAGGACTTTCTCATTACACTCTAGCTGCTTTAAGTTTTGAGTCACTATTTTTAATCAAGACCCCTTGTCTTCTAAGTATTAGCAGCTAAAATATAATCTGAGTGGCGAAATGGAATTTCTTACTCACTGTATCCCAAATGTAGAACTAGCTGGTTTTGTGTGGAGTGCTGCAGTTGGGCCACAGGTAGCTAGCTATCCTTTGGGATAATATTGAATTGATACCTCCGCAGATGTCTCTTGCAGACTGAATTGTAGAGAGCACTGTTTTTGAGGTAAAATAACTGAAGAAAGGATGATTTTCAGTTACAAAGATTGCTGAAATAATAAGAGTAGACATTTAAGGCGTACTAGTTGCACACTTCAGCTTAGGTAATTGGTATTTTTTTCTCTGCATTACTCTGCTCATCAAATTTTAAGAGGCTATGAGGGCAATATGATTTATGACATCCTATTCCGGAGCATTTTTATATATTTGCTGCAGAAGATTAGAAACCTGCCAGATGCTGCTCTTGGGTTATGTCTTGTCTGGGTGTGGGGAAAGACAAGCCAGCTGTGTGATATCTCTCTTAACACAAGCTTCTCATAAGATTGGGCTCTGTCCATCTGAGAAGTAGTGGCTGGAGTAAACCAGGAGGGTGTTGGTAAGGGTGGCGGTGAAGGATTTGTAAAACCATTACAGCCCAGGGAGCCCGTGTTTTTGTATTTCTTGTCAGCCAGAAGTGATTTTTACAAAAACAGCTGGACGTTTGTCAGAGTCACAGAGTTGTAAATGTTGTGCTCTGTGTGTGGGGTGAGTGACTCAGGGAAGCTAATGGAAGCGTCTGGCTTTTCTGTTTGTCTTACTCATGAGGCGTGAGTGTCTGGGAGGAGGAGGGACAAAATCATTTTTGCACAGGGGAGATGTTACCTTTGATCTTATGCAAGGGCAACCGAGATTTCTACACTGGCATTCCTTCTTGATGCTCAGTCTGGAGCAGAATCCTGAGTATGGACTAACTAACATCCAACTCAAAGTAGTGGAGCAGCATCTTCAATGAGTGTGATCAAGTCAGCACATTATTAACAAACACGTGCCGGGAGTTTTATTTATTTATTTTTTCTTTCTGACTAAAGCCACCTGTGTTCAGTGATAAGTAAGAGGAATTTGAGCAACTGAGGACGTATTCATGCTTGGGGGAAAAGCAACTGGTTTTGTTCACTGGTACAGTTGCCTCTCTATCAAGGCAGGATTGTTTCTGTTTATTTCTAAGTGTCAAAATGTCTCCTCAGCTTGTGTGACATCAATTAAGAATTTAGAGTGTCACACCCTCGGCACGTAGCAGGGAGACCTGGTTTGCACAGGCTGCTTCCTTCCCAATAGAGTCTGCAATGGCAGCATGCAGGAGCCATCAGGACAGGAGGCTCTAACTTTGCAATAAGGACTGGGTCGCCTCTGCGTGCTATCCCTGGGGTGTGTTACCTCAGCAGATTCCTTTGCATCTTAGCTAAAGCCTCAGTTTTCCTGTGGAATGTAGTTTTGTTCCATAATCTTATATCTTGAGCTTTGACCAGAACTTAAAAAAACTGCTTTTCAAAGAAAACATTTAAATAAGTTGCAGTGTGTGATGCAGCTGCCGTCATGAAAAGCTGTAGAATAAATTGACTAAATAGAAAACATTGCTCCTCCTCCTCTTCTTTTTTTTTTTGAGGTGGGGGAGGGTGCTTTCAAAATAGGGTTTCTCTATGTAACATCCCTAGCTGTCCTGAAACTCTGTAGACCAGGCTGGCCTCAAACTCAGAGATCTGCCTCTCTGCCTCCTGAGTGATGGGGTTAAAGGAGTGTGGCCATCACCACTCTGCTTCCCAAGGTGTCACGAACACAGTGTCACTGGAAAATGCTTGCCGTGGGTTTTATCAGCAGCAGAATTTATCTCTCATGAATTCATATATGTCCTTGGATTGTATTGTTTATTAAATGATTCTTGAAAGGTCTTAACTGTTTGAACTTGGCTGTTTTATGTGTTTATATTATAAAATATTTCCCTGAGTGTGGTGATATATTGTTTATGATTTATTAAAGCCACTGGAGATCAAAATAGCAAAGTAGCCACACTACTTAGCTGTAGAAGCTAGGAGGTGGTAGTACACACTTTTAATGCCCTGACTCAGGATTAAGAGATAGACTGATCTCTCTTATCTCAAGGACACACTGACTATACAAAATTGATCCAGTCCTAAAAGAAACAGCTTACACAAAGGTTATCTCAGCACCTGGGATCACATGCCTTTAATTCCAGCACTGGGGAGGTGGAGACAGAAGTGATATGACTGGGTGGTGAAAGGAAAATAAGGAGGAGGAGACAGGAACTGAGAGCCTTTGCCTCTGAGGATTCATGGAGACAGGATTGCCATTTCAGCTGGGTAGAGGTAAGATCTACTGGCTTGGCTGCTTTGCTTCTCTGATCTTCAACTTGAAACTTGAACCCTAATATCTGCCTCTGGGTCTTTTATTTTTTGTGCTACACCCAAGTATAAATTTTGGAGCTCTTAGTTAGTTTTATGTTCTGTAGCTTGAAATGCCTTACATTATGTTAGGAAGTGGGGAGGTCATAGATTATTAATGAACACTAAACTAAGAAAACATGTTTCTCCAAACAGCTACCTCATAAGAAAGAGATTCTTCCCCAATCAGACCCACAAAGTCAAGTTCTGAGTTCTGTGTGCAGCTCAGGATTAGGTCACAGGCATGTCCCAACAGCCCTATAGAAGAGGAAACAGCCAGGATGAGCCTCCTCTGGGCTGCATTCTATGGAGTCTTGTCAGTAGTGCCAATTCATCCCCTACAGAAGAACACTAATTGAACACTAAGTCATCTTGGTGATGATTTATAATCTCTGACTTATTTTATATGATTTAAGCCTTAGGGAAATTCATTGATTTTAATTTGCTTCAACAAACATTTGTCTCAAGTCTCCATTTAAGTTGGCAATTTACAAGAACAGCAAATTTTACTCCTGGGAATTTAGAGTCTGCTCTTTTGTGGGACAACGTTTCCGTGTCTATTCACTTACTTTCTTCTACTGAAAAAAAAAAGACCTTCTGTAAGATATTACATCATTATTTTATTTACCAGTTTTGCCAATTTGACATGAAGAAAAGCCTGAATAATTTAAGGGTTTTTAAATCACAGTCTATTATTGGTTTAGATATCATCATGTTCTCGGAAGTACAGAACCCTGCAGGTCAACCATTGTCCGGGATGCAGATTTTTGTGAACTCTAGTAAGGTGAACTCACTTTGGGCAGGAAAAACACAAGCCATGCAGTAATGACATGCACACTTTTGACAGGACAAAACACAAGCAGGCAGGGAGAAGTACACTGGTGTTTGCTCAGTGATGAGCTGGCCAGGAGCATTTCTTTCTTTGTCCTGGACCTTGATGAATTACCGGCTTGGAAAGCAGGCAGAGATGTATAACTACAGTACTCATTCTAACAGAAGCCAGAGAGTCTTCTGCTCACCCCCTTTGGCTTTTTAATTCAGCTAAGTGTGAGGATGCTGCTGCAAGGAATCACATTATGATTTATGAGTCTGGATCCCGCTGCCCTAACAAGATTCTTAGGACAGCTACAAGCTTGTTGGCTCTGAATTTTGAAAAGGAATAAGAGAGATGTTTCCTCTCCAAACTTAGGATACTGAGTCCATAAAATTAGAGAAAAAATACTGCTTTAAATTATTTTGTTTGTATTTGGAAGGGGGGTTAGCTACAGAAGATACGAAGAAATAGTTGTATGATTTTTATTGTAAATAATTCTGTAAGATGTGGCCACTTGAGGCTCATTGTCTTGATTAAGATACCTATTTGCAAATGATGGCTCTAGAAATGAAGAGAGTGAGTCTTCCATATAGAAGGACTACCTCCTCTCTCGTTCTCATTCTGCCAAAGCCCATGTATATATCATATTCCATGCTGTTATTAACATTTTTAATTGTTTCCCACATATTAGATGTACATATACACATAGACACATACTTTTCATACTATGTAGTATCTTTTATCTTTACTTCATAGAAATAACCAAAGAGGCAGGGTAAGTTTTTATTAAAGAAATAAGTGGTTTTTAGATCCAATTATCATTAGGCAGTAGACCTTTTAAATTAAAAAAATTCTAGGACTTCAATCATTCTTCTTGAACACCAAACTGAGGGTCTTCCTTATGGCATTCCTACTTCTGCATGTCAGTACACGTTGATCTTATTTGTCCCTCTCCCTAATTATCCCCTTGTCCTCCTTACCCCTCTTGCTGGTCTCCCCTTCCTTTTTCCTAGTAGATCCCCATTCTGGTTATGTGTCGCATCCCCTTTACCTCCCTGAAGAGGTCTTCTTCCCCTCATGTAGTCTGCTTCCTTCCCCCCCCCCATCTCACACACAAATGCACACACATTAGATTCTGCACATAAGAAGAGACATGTGATGTGATATTCACCTTCCTGAGTCTGGCTTATTTTGGTTAATATTCTTTAAATAGGAAACACACCAAACATGATGCAAGTGATTTTGTGTCATGGGGTCCCAGAGTGGCTGTTTCCTTAGGCATCACTAGGGGAAGCTAAGCCATATTGTGATGAAAGGGAGATCTAGGAGTTCTAGGAACAAGGCTGAGTTAGGTGAGCAGGTTGAAGAACACAGAATGGTCCAATATTCTGCTCAGCCATGTGTGCTTCATTCAAAGACTAAACATAACTAAAATGTGTGCAGAATCATGTTTCAATCTAAATACAGTAGTCAAAATAATAACATAACTTATGACTTTTTCAAAAAGGATAGTCTCATTTGGCATTTCAGAAAAAAACACAATTCATTGTAAATAAGTATGGTTGAATTATTTTCACCCCCCAAATAGAAACAAAGAGAAAGAAAAATGTTCTTATAGAAGTGAGGGAGAGCAAGGCAACTGAAGAGGCGATTTGTTGTTTTTTCAAGTTTGCATTTTCAGTCCTGTATGCGAATTCAGTGTCTCTGAACAGGGGAGATTATTGTTCATAAGGAAGAAAAACCAGGAATGTGATTTCTAGTTTACCAGATATCATTTCAGCTGGTTCTAATGACTGATAAAACATGCAGCATTCAGAACACTATATAACAATTCCTTCTTAACGTGCTGCAGCAAACCATTACTGTTTTGTCTTCTTCAGAACTTAAGATTAGATGTCTCCCTGGCTTCAGGCTTCACCTTTTGTAAGTACTGTGATGAAAACAGCCAGGGAAAAGTAAGCAGTATTGAAATTATTTGGAAAATGTTTTCTATTGATCGCATATTTGTCCATAGTTAGGCCATATTACACAACTGAAAATGATCCCGGTATTCCCACAAGTGCCAAGTCTCTAGTCCTCAGAGCAGGGGCCAGTCTGTCTGATGGATTGGCTTCTTTGGTATCAGGCAGCATTGCTTGTTACCAGGAATGAAACGGGACTTTGAGAGAGTAAATTGCATGATCAGCTCAACTTCACATTCATAGCAACTTTCACCTTCTTCTGCTTTTGTAATTAGATTCTAGGATGGTGTTTAAAACCTCTGGTCCTTTCCCTTTAGTTTAGTTTAGGGCTCTGGTGTACAATACAAAGTAGGATGTTTATTCCATTCCAGTGTGTGTGTGTTTCCTAATCAGCTTGCTGAGAGAATGCCATCGCAATTCTAATAAGGAGCATTGCAACTTCACAGGGGTGAGTCATACAATTCCAGAAACGCCTCCAGTTGTCAGCGGCTGTACCCAGTACACTGTGCAAAGTGGTTATATACATGTGTGAATATATCCAGAATGATGAAATTATCAGTGTGATATTTTACTGAAAGTGTAAGTACTGTTCCATATGCAAAGTAAAATTGAAAATAATACAGTAATAAATAAAATAAAAAATATGGGGCTGGATACATGGTCCAGCAGTTAAGACCAGGTTTTTTTTCCCAGCACCCACAGATGGCTCACAACCACCTGTAACTTCAGTTCCAGGGAATCCGGTGTCTTCTTTTGAGCTCTGTGGGTACCAGACATGCATGTCATATACATGCATTCATGTATACATAGAGGCAAAATGCTCATTCAAATAAGAGAAATAAATCTAAAATAATGTAAGTCATGTGAAGAATCCCATTTATTCATTTGTGGCCTCTAAACTGAAGGGGTCTCTTAAAAAATCCACAAAATCCTTCAAGATCCATGATGGAAAAAATGAATTCACTCAACCTTTGTAGCCCTCTCCTCTCATCTTAGTCAGTTTCTTCCCGTAGCTGTGGTAAACAATCAAGCCTCACCCTCTGTAGACTGTAGTAGATGGTGGAGGTGGGGAAGAATGTGTCAGGAGGTCTGAGTTCTACCGCAAACAGTGTAGCCATTTGTCTGTTTCTCTGTAGACGCATAAGCTCCATGTGGGTAGCTTGTTCTTTATTCTATCTTCTGCATCTATAGCAATCTAAATCAGATAGTTCCATAAATATTTAAGTACCTTTTATGTGCCAGGTACCACTCTAGAAGCTGAAGATAAAAGAATGCATAAAATAGAGAAAATTCTTGCATTGAAAGTATTTATATTCTAGTGGGAAGATGGTAAATGTTTTGAAGAATAATATAGCAATGTTTTGAAGAATAATATAGCATAGTTAGAAGAGAGGGGTTGCTAGTGTGTTGTGTGTGTGTGTGTGTGTGTGTGTGTGTGTGTGTCCTCCTGTATGAGGTCCAGTCCTACCTAGGGAAGTAGGCTAAGTATTTCTCATAAGTTAACACATGGGCAAGACCTGAAAGAAGGTGAAAGAGTGGGTTGTATGGATCCAAGGGCTGGAGAGGGTTCGAGACTTTGGCGACCACCGTACAGTCACAGAATAGCATGGCAATACATATAAACAGGCAAAGGTAGGTAAACAGAGACGTGAACATCAGGACATGAGGCCATTAGCCTCGGCTGGTTAGTGATGCTTTTGCTTTTTTAAAAATGTGTTTGGCTTGTGAGCAGGATGGACAAGGACTTTCTATTCATAACATACAGGCTGCAATCAGTCTCTAGACTGGTGATTGATTAATAGTTGTAGGGTCCAGGACGTGGAGCCCAGCCCTTTCCAGTTGTTATTATTTGGTAAGAACAGTGGCAAGCTTCTTGGGCTAGAGTCAGTGGTGACCAAGATGGATGCTTCTGCATGTTCATAATGAAAGGGAGTCATTTTGCATCCCTTAGGTATGAGTGGAAAATTTATGAGAGATGTAGCTGACTATGAAGGAAACAAGAACATTCCTTAGGAAATTCTAGAATTGTCTAACTTTTTAAAAGATAATCTTCTTAGTTAATCTATCCTTTTTAGAAGTCTGACCCTTTTAAAACTGCCCTTTGAGCTTCCACTCAACCTAAATTTCATTTCAGCTGTGTATGCTTTCTGAAATAAACCTTTCTTCTTTTCTAAAACTGAATTTGAGTAGAATTTGGATCCATGTGTGTAGGACAGAGAGTTAAAGCAGTCTTAAGTATATGAAAAGCATTAGGTGAGGAATTTTAAGAAAATCGTCCATTCTCTGTCCTACTCGCTGGTGGGGGCAGTTGTTCTTAGAAGCGAGGAGCTGGCAGCATTTAATGTGTGTGTCCCACAGCCCCTCACATCAAGCCTGGGCACTCACTTCAGGAAACTCACAAAAGTGAAGGAGTGCCTGTAATGACTATCTTTCATCCTCTTGTGTAGATGCTTATGGAGGTGTTACCGGAGACCAGAAAGAAGGCAACAAAACCATCTAAAAAGGGGCAGAGGAAGTATGTGTGCAATGTGCATGTTTAACATGACACATGCAAAGGCAACAGAGTAGACATAAACAAAGTAATAGGAATAGCCTTTAGCGATGTGGACAGATATTAAGAATCTAACGCAGAAAATACAAGAACTAGTGGGAAAAATAGAAATAAGATGTGCATCACCAACTTTGCTATTTATCTAGTTAAGCTGACTCATATAAACTTAATGTTTTTAAAGAGGTGGGGATGTTTAAGGATGTGGAACTTGATATGTACAGACTGGGACCTGTGGGATAAGAGAAGACAAGAAGCAAGCTAGAAAGGAAATTGCAGCAAGAGAGACCTTTTGATAACGGGGGCGTTGGGGAAAGCAGAACAAGATCTTGCATGCAGGATTCAAAAGACAGGGAAAGCAAACATTCCTTTTGGAGTCCGTTAAAGTGTGGGTCCAGGGACGCCATCAGATGGGAAGACAGATTAGAAGAAGGCATTCTGAAGAATTCATGAGCCTGGAGTAAACTTTAAAAATAACTCATGCTGGAACCTACTTTTTCTGAGTCATCACTAGCAGTGGCGTTTCTTGACAGTGTGGCGTTTGGAGCGTGCTTTCACAGGACACAGGACTATGAAGCTTCTCTACAGGATGTGGGACGAGGAATGGACACTGTAGGCTGGTAATTTCTTCTTTTTATTTCTTTGGAGGATCCATCTAGAAGGCCTTTCCTTCAGTCTGAGTGGTTGTGTTGGTGTCTTCACCTTCTAGGCATCTTTATCATGGTGGCAGTGGAACCACCTTGGGGTAGACGACCACAATGTGTCCTTGCTTTGTGACACTAATGTTCCTCCCCCTGAGATTGTTTTTAATTAGTTAATTAAAAATTTCCCTCTCATTTCCTCTCCTAGTTTGAATGTTTAATCACTTCATCTTGATTCCCTATTTCTTTTTAAATTCTGATGACACTTCCTTTCAGGCCATTTTAGGGGTCAGTGCATCAGTGAGCTACAAGAACAGAGTAGCTCTCACTCTCACATTCTCTCTGAGCTCTGGCTTTACACACTCACTTGTCTCAGGTGAGTAGAGTGGATGTTCACTGACAGCTTTATGTTGTGGGTAATATGGTAGATGCACAACTATGCCATTAAATGCTATTTTGTCCTCTTCTCTTTATCTGATATAATCTGAAACCCATGACCAATAAGAAGTTCTTAGGTGGCTTCATCCCAAAGCTTTTGTTGGAAGTCTTGGTCTTGTGTTTGCCAGGTACATGTGTGATTCACGGTAACACACACCTCTTCCACTTTGTTTTCGCTTCCTCAAAGGGTAATTACTATTTACCTAATTGTGTAGTAAGTGCTATTCAATGGTAGGGTAATTAAACAATGTACTGCACAATTACAGAGCAACTGTGGTATTGAGGGAGGGAGTTTGAAGAGAATTCATTTGAACAGTAATTCATTGGCTAGCAAAACAGAATAACATCAAGCTATCTGAAGGCAAGTGCCAAATGTCATTGGGTTTTCAGTTACAACCTAGTGCTTCATAGCAGAGAAGCAGTTGCATTCTCCAGTAAAAATGGATTTCACATGCTTCCCTGGGTAGCACAAGGCTACGCTCACAGCCTCTCTGACTGGGAGGTAGCTGTGAGTGTTTACTAGGAAGTATTGGTTATTTTGGTGTATGCCTAATTTGAGAAGCGGTGCAAATGTAGGCAAGGATCCGCCAGGGTGAGCAAGTCCACCTCGTGCTCATTCCCCGTGCTCATTTCTTGTTGTTTCTCAGAGGCTGCTACAAGCCCTCTGACTCTACAGTGCCTGGCAGGGCTTTGAAACTGGGAGAAGATATTTGCCAAATGCCAAGTTCTAGGCTCTCATCCCTCAGAGATTTGAGTTCAATAACCCGAATCGATGCATTGGCATCTGGGTTTTTATCCAGATCCACTCAGAGGCAATGAAAACAACAGAGAGGCCCAGGTCTTGGAGCTGGACATATTGCTCGGTGGTGAAGGGCACTGTTTGTTCTTCCCAGGTACCTGAGTTTTTCTTTTCTTTTTTCCAGAATCATGCATGAAAATTCACCCCAAATCCTAGACCACATTAACAGCAAAGAGTTAATAAAAGAGAACAAGACTTTAGTCTGCATCTGTCATGATAGAAATGCCTTATTCTAACTCAGATTTTTGAGAAAAGAATACTTTGCCTTTGGATTGGGTAACTAATGCATTCTCTGGGGGCTTGGCTTAAAATTTAGAGTAGAGAGTTACCCAGTAGCATCATTTGGTAAAGTGACAGATTCCATTCAGCTTTACTGAGATCTGGCAATGAATACCTACATGTAGTTAAGGTAGCGCTGTGATGGTTTGATAGCTGTACACATTGTGAAATGATTTACAATCAAGTTAATTAAAAATCCACGAAACCTTTCCTTGTGCTGAGAGCACTTGAGATTTAACCTCTTTGCATATTTCAGATGTAAAATACATGTTTATTAACTCTACCCATCATGCTGCAAAAATCATGCTCCAGAACTTAAAATACAAAATTTACACTTTTACCACCATTGTACCAGGGAGGAAATGCACAGCTAGAATTGTACCTAACTGCACCTGAAGCTGCATTTGGGGTGAAGGCACATGCACACCATATTCTTTCCAGCGTTACTAACAGTTCCCAGATATGGGAGAAACCCAAGTGCTCTTTGGTAGAGGAATAGGTACAGAAACATGGATAATAATACATTTGGGGGATTTATAAATTATAACGGATATTATTCAGTCTTTAAAAAGGAAGCTGCACCATTTCTGATGACATGAGTGATGCTGGAGGGCAATGCAGGTGAAATAACTCAGTCCCGGAAAGAAGACTACATTAGGATCTCCTTATACGTGGGATCTAAAATATGCTAAATGCATTTTAAAGTAGGAAGGTGGGGCGTGGAGTGACATAGGGAGAAAAAGACAACAAGATCAGGCCTATGGAGAATAAGACATTCTGCCTACTTATATCATGACCACTACAGTAAAAAATACTCTATTGGTATTGAAGTTTTGCAGACTTATTTTCATATTCTCTAAATACAAGACAGGCAACTGAATTGATGTAGATCTTTGCCTAGGCTATACCAATCATCTCATTATGTAGTTGCATATCCAAAAAGCAACAACAAAAGTAAAATTTGGCTGGTTCATCTGACTTTGACCTACGGCTAACATTTATAAACATTGCTTCCTAAATTGTTTACTATGTAGATTCTTGCCTTTTACTTTAGTCTTAAATATAAGCATCCATCGTTAGTACATGCCCAGCTGGGGGCTTAGAGGAAATGGTAATAGCTAAGGCTTTTGACTAGGCACTTTGCAAGGCACTGATCCCAGTTTGTGTAGCACATGCGTTGTTCCATGAAATGGAGCTACATTGTTTAGCAACCTAAATGCCAGTCTCCCTGCCCATCCGTGATCCCGTGTACTGTGGACCCTGGAACTCACTGCTGTGAGCAGAATGATATAAAAGATAGCTGTTCCTGAGTACCACTGCATGCAACAGTGTGAATTTCACTTTTAATTTGTCTTCCCATCTGACAGCCTATCCAATTATACTTTAGAAACCCCATTTTAAATGGTAGTTAAAACTTCCATTGAAATATATTTACATAAAAATGAAGATTAAATAAACTTAAAAGTTCTATCATGGAGTCATCTTAATTCTCTCATCCCGTCTGCTGCATTTAAGGCATGATATATGTTTTGTTTATACTGAGATAATTTTCAGCAGAAGCAGAGTAGCCAGAAGCAACTGATCAGGATGGGAGGGAGAGGGGAGAAGCAACCCCTTCTTGCTTTGAAATTATCCAGCCACTTAGCACCCTCATTGGAGTAGTTGGCAACTGTTTTCTACCATTAAAATTCTTTTTTTTTGAAAATTTCTTAAATTTACACAATTGCTAAAAGTAGTGGTGGGGCAGAAGCATATTTTGTTAATTGTATGGAGATTGAAAGATTCAATTACACATCTTTAAATGACAATAGATTATACTTCTCTCCCCTTTGTTTTGTCATCTTCAGCCCCTTTCCCCAGTATCTAGCATTGTAGTTAACATAATAACTACTCTACTTAACAGAACATTATTCTCTTTATATAACACAATGCCCAGGCTTCTCCTTTGGAAAAGTTTAACAAGGAGTTTTACCCTATCAGTCTAATTCTTTGCTCAGACCTCTAACAGTTTTACATAGTATTACAAACCTTCCTGTAGTTGACAGCATTAGTCCTCAAACTTAGCAGTACATTTGGAATCATAAAGAGAGGTAGTGACTGGCTCCCAGTCTTCTTTATGTTTATAATTTAATCATGCTGGTGTGTGGCTGGGCCCCGGGGGTTTGCAGCCCTCCTTCTGATCCTGTTTTCAGGGACTGTTTCCCCTAGGAGCTCTGCATTGACATTGTGACTTACACCTAGTCTGCTCACTGGACTCATCTGTGGAAGTTAAAAGAATGATGAGGTCTCCCACACACACCACCCCCCACGCCTAGGATGTTATATTTTGATTGCTTTGGATTGTGGCTTAGGATTTGAAATTTCTAAAAGATTTCATGTAATCCTAATGTGGAGACATTTGGGAACCCCTATGTTAAACTATAATTTTAGGAAACACCATGGAATAAATCTAAATAGGGAGGCAAAAGGCATTTGTATCAAAAACTTTGACAGTGAAGAAAGAAATTGGAGAAGTCACCAGAAGATGGAAAGATATCCCCTTTTTCATGAATTAGCATGATTAATATTGTAAAATTGGCATTACCACAAGTGTTCTACATATTCAATCCAGTTTTCATCAAAATCCAATGACATGCTTCACAAACTGGAAAAAAAAATTCCCCAAACTCATATTGTATTGCAAGTGCAAGTATCCAGAACAAAACAATTCTAAGAAGGAAGCAATGCTGGGGGTGTCATGATATCTGATCTAAAAGTATACTACTGTGCTGTTGTTACAAAAACGATTCAGGGTGCTGGCTGACACAAGATGAATGGCATTGAATAAAGGACTAAAACACAACCCACAGATCTACAGCTACCCAAGCTTTGACAAAGCTGTTAACAAGCGTTCCTGGGAAGAAGGGAGCTCCTTCACAAATGGTGTTGGAAAACTGGATATCAACATGTCAAAGAATAAAACTCGATGCATATTTCTTGCTCTTCACAAAACTGAACTCAAAATGAAGATGCTGAGGTGGCCCAGATGTGGGGGCATATGCCTTTAATCCTAGCACTGAGGAGGCAGAGACACTCATTTCTCTGTGAGTTCAAGACCCGCCAGGTTTACATACCAAGTTCAAGGCTATCCAAGGCTATATAGTGAACTCTTGTCTCAACAAAGAATACTCTAAGGAAAGGCTTTGAAACTTCCAGAACAAAAAAAAACCATGTACACAGTAGGTTAAGATACAGGCATTGGCAATGATTTTCTGAAAAAGACTCCAGTTGCAAAATATATTCCTAGGGGATTGCATGACCTTTAAATGCAAAACATCAAAGAAATAAACACCAAAATGAAGAGGCAGCCTGCAGAGTGGGAAAAGTCTTTGCTTGCTATATACCAGACAAGGGACTAATGTCTACAATATATAAAGGACTGCAAAAATTAAACACCAAAGACATAAAATAAATCCTATCAAATGATCCTATAGATGGAATAAACAGCTGTCAAAAGGTACGAATAGGTAGTAAATATTTGAAAAGGTGTTAAACATCCTTACCCACCAGGGAATTAAAACTGCTCTGGAATCCATCTGATCCCAGCCAGAATGGTTTTAATGAAGAAAGCAAATGAAGGCCATTGCTGGTGGGTTGCGGGCAAAGAAGAGCTTTTAGACAGTGCTGGTGGGAATGCAAGCTGTGAGGCCACTATGGTAGTCAATGTTTCTCCAACAATGGAAAACAGAACTGTCATAAAGCAGAGCTACCAGTAAGATTCTAAATAAGCATGCAATGGAGAGATAATTTCACAACTATGTTTATTGCTGCACTATTCAAATAGTCAAGAAATGGTGTTCATTGGCAGATAGATGGAGAGAAAAATAATACATGTGCACAATGAAATTTTCTTCAGGTATAAATAGAGAACCATGACCCTAACAGGAAAATGAATATAACTAATGTCATGTGTGATGAAACACCATAACCAAACAACTTGGGGAGAAAGGGGTTTATTTGGCTTATACTTCCACATCACTCTCCATCATTGAAGGAAGTCAGGACAGGAACTCAATCAGTGTAGGAACCTGGAGACAGGAGCTGATGCAGAGGCCATGGAGGGTGCTGCTTACTGACTTGCTTCTTGTGACTTGCTCAGCCTGCTTTCTTATAGAACCCAGGACCACCTGTCTATGGCTGGCTCCAAATAAAATCTAATCTTTGTATGATCAATATCTACACACACACACACACACACAACATTTAAACAAGTTATTTAGTGTATTTGTGTCTGTACAAGCAGATGTGTCACAGTTTGCATGGAGGCCTGAGGACAACTTAAGAAAATTGATTTGCTCCTTCTTCATCTATGTGGGGTTCAGGAATTGAACTCTGGTTGTCGGACATGGTGACAGGCACCTTTACCTGCTGAGACATCTTGCCAGCTCCACTTTCTAGTGCCAACATTTGAATAGGTTATTTGCTTGACTGGAAAAAAGTCATCTTTAAAGCATGAGTTTGTCTATTTGGGCCATCAGTATTTCATTTAAGAAAGATCCTCTATTCCCTAATCACAAATCTGAATGATTTGACTGAATTGAACCCAATTTAGTGATTTCCCCATCCCTTACCCCCAGAAATCCCACATTCTTCCCCATACTCAACAACTTACCCTGTTGCCTGTCTGACTCTGTAGCTCATGCGCTTTGCTTATAATCTTTAGTCTCCAGGATTTCTTTGTTTTCAGATACAAACATCACTAGTGCTTTTTAACAAGTTATTATTCTGTTCTTCCATTTCAGTCTTCATCCACCCCTCTTCTACATCAAGTTAACAGTTCAAATTTTACAGTTCAGTAGTTTGGTGAGGAGAACAGATAGTGCAGACTACTCTGAATTTCCAGTGAGGACTTTGTGTTCACACTGGGCTTAACTGTGTGATCTTTATCAGCTGGATGCATCTCTCAACTAACTCAAGGTTCTCTCCTCTTCCCTATTTTCTTTCCCTGTAGGGTAGGCAATGCTGGAGCCTTGTTCAGATCACATGGCTCAGTGCTGGATGTAGCTTCTTTACCTGTGTTAAGCGTTCTTGCTATAAGTGCAATAAGTCTGAGCAGATTTGAGTAGTGAGAGGCATAGCTCGAGTTCTAATTGGTCTTAATAATAAAAACCTGGAGTCAAATATTAGGGGGTGAAAGCTGAAAGATCAGAGAAGCAGAGCAGTCAACCACTAGAGTACTTACCTCTATAAAATCTCCAGACTAGAAAAAGGCTGAGGTCCTGTCTCCTCCTACTGAAATGTCAATCCCAGCTTCCTCTCCCGCCCTTCCTCCTCTGCCCTCCCCACCATGTCCACCAGACCCCCACCCAATCTCTAGTCTGATCCCAAAGAGGGTGAGGCACTCCATGGTGGATCTCCAGTAACTGTCATTTCATCCAGGGCAGAGAGAGCCTCCCATATTGTGGCATGGGCACTCAAAGACTATTTGTAAGCCAGGGATAAATACTACCCAAGGCCCCATAGATTACTTAGGCCTCCTCACTGACACCCACATTCAGAGGGTCTGGGTCAGTCCTATGCTTCCCACACAGCCATCAATCTGGAGTCCAAGAGCTCCCCCTTGTTCAGGTCAGCTGTTTCTGTTGGTTATACCAGCCCACTCTTAACTCCTTTGCCCATCAGTTCTCTCTTTCTGACACTGGATTCCAAGAGTTCAGTTCAGTGTTCGTCTGTGGGTATCTACCTCTGCTTTCATCAGTCGCTGGGCTTCTCGCCACCCAACCATCTCACTTCCTGTCTGTCTGTACAGACCTCCAGAGCTCTATGGTTAACAATCGGCTCGCTCAACCCTCTGATCTTCAGGCAAGCTTTATCTGTTAGAGTACAAACAAGATATTACCATATAGAGGCTTGTCATTTTCTGCCTACCTGACTCCTACCCATCATTCAAGACCCATGCTGACAGTTCCAATTTTAAAAAACTGTCCATTGCTTTCTTTTTCTCATGTGACTCTCGTGAGTGTTCTGTACCTGTTCCCATTGTATCGTGGCTTCTACTCTCTCCTAATTTAGTCTGGCTTTGTGTATTCTCCCTCTTTTTCTTACATTTCCACTTTTAATCTCAGTTGTCACCCATGCAGCACTAGTGACCTCTTCTGTCTCATTAATCTAGTGTTAGTTGTTAGATATTGGGATTTATTTTCTGCCCTTTGAAATTTCTGGAGCAAAATTTAGATAAACCCAGAAACAAATTTTTTTGCCTGCTGGGATTGTTTTCTATATACATCATGAACCTCTGAGGATCACTTTCTGCCTCTGTTTTTATTTGGCCTTTAGTGGATGTTGATTTTAGACAACTTTAAAATAAATACTTCTTTGGTGATATCATTTTCTTATGTAAGAATTTAGTTTGTGTTACAATGCAGAGCCCTTTTGATTCTTGGTCTAACATGTAATTCATAGTAATGTAATTTCTGCTTAAAAATTGTTTTGGCAAAACTGATGTCCCAGTGAGCTTTTCTATTTGTTTATTTAAATCTTGCTTATACACTAAAGCTGACCCTTACCATTTAGCACATTTAACAAATCTATTATTGTGTCTTTCTTCTTTTATGGTCTTTATTTCCAACAAATTCAATATTAGAAGTACAAGAAAAATTATACATAAAATTTATTAAGAAAATTTGATCCTTATGAAAATTTATAGCTGTTAACATATTTTAGAACTATTCACAGACAGTTCTGTATTTTTATATCTTTGTAATTAATCTCATTAACAGTGATTTGTTGATGTCTACCAACAGCTACCATTTTCAATTGGATAACTAAATTACTTTTACTTCTTATTAATTAACACAGCTAATAAATTATGTGTATTGTGAAATCATATTAAAATATAGAGTCTGAAACACAGGCTTACTTTGCTATAATGTGTACAGATATTAATAGTGGGAAGTCAAAGAAAACACTATTTATATTACAGAACAGAACACAGGTAGTTTTAATGGAACATTGTTAGAGGGATTATAGATGACATATGAAGATAAAATAGTATGACAAGGAGTTCATGAGTAGGAACAAACAAATTGTGTATGGAAGGAAGAATAAAGTTAGTTTGGCATAAGTGAAGTTTTAATTTAATTTTTATTTCTTAAATATGTCACCATCTTAACTGTCAACTAGTAGAGTATGTGACAAACTGATAGGGAAGGGGTATGCTTTCCACCATGTTTTTCAATTATAGTGTGGTGTGGTGATGTTTGCTAAATGATTAGTATTCTATCTAACTAAAAAGAAACCTCATTAAACTAAGGAATATCACCATGCCAGGACCAAAATTACAGAAGTGTGGGTTCTGGGCTGTTTGTGGCCTATTTGTAGGGTTCATTGCTTGTGTCTATTAGGTGTGGGATAACTATAATCTTCCTTATTGGAGACTGGAGGGGAATGGTGTCTAGACCATCTTTCTCTTTTTTCCAGTCATGCACAGGGCAGGAATTTCATAAATCCCGACTGCGTGTGCTCATCAGTTTGCTTTCCTCTGATGTGTTTTCACTCACTCCTCTGTCACTATTCTTAATTGATTTTCAAGCTCTGAACTGAAATGTTTGGTATTCCAAAGGAAGTTGCTTCTGTGAACACTATTTTGAATGGTTCACAGAATTGGTTCAACCTTCACTTCAATTTCCTGCACTTCACATTATTACAGATGGAAGGAACAGTGTCAGGCTGCCAGGGCTTTTTGATGGACTGCATGTGGTGTGCTGAATGACTTCAATCAAACTGATAGAGTGAATGATAGGAGTATAGCTTGTCCTTAGAATCAAGTAATTTTGTCTGGGATGTTATGAATGGCTGAGATTTTCTTACCCTTTACATTTCAATTCCTGCATTTAGTGGCTTTGTTTGTTTGCTTGAGGATCTTTTGGCATTGGGATGTGTGTCCCTAGAGTGTGTCACTTATGAATAAGTCAAAGCCTTCTGGTCTTCTCTGAGCCCACTAGGCATAGCACAGTATTTATATTTAGCAGGTAATTAATTAGTGCTTCTTGATTGAATTAATTATTGCCTAGTTGCAGAAAATCACAAATGGTGCTCTGAATACTTAACGCAATAGAAAAAAATAGAAAAAATATTCCCAAATATCATCACCTCCCTGAAGCCTGGTCCATGAGGAAAAAAATCAACGTCTCATGTAATACAGTCCGGCAGTCCTTAATGTTTTTAATGTAGAGTAATTTTAAAATTTACTTCTAGTGTGTGTATTGATACAGGGTCACCCTGAGTATAGTTCTTCCTCACATACATTGTGTGTTAACTTTTACTTACAAAACAGAAGGAACACATAAACGCATATACATGTACCCGCATATTTGAAAGTTACTGTTTTGTTAACTAGCAAAACTAAGGTATTTCATATTCACTCTTAAAGTCTCCGATTTTAGTCCTACCAGTGTGTGGTGCATAGTGTAAAGAAGCAGAAAGACAGAGGTTGTGATAGCAAGGCTGGAAGTGAGGGAATGCAGGCTCACCTCCAAGTGCCCTTGAGATGGGATTACGTCATAGGAGGAGCGCTGAGTGTGGTTCTTCTTCCTTTTAATTCCAGGGATATTTATGGGGCCTTCTTGTAGGCTCAACCACAGAACTGATACCACAAGTGATCTAAAGGATGATTGATACCATCTCAGATCCACGAGGATTAAAAACAAAGAGGAGAAATAGTAGAACATAACGAGTATTGGTGGGACGGGCAGCATGTGGAAGTCTGTGGTCTTCTCACTGCAGGAGGGAGTGTAAAACAGCATGGCCACTGTGGAAATTGTCTGGCCATTCCTCGCAATACCCCAGATGTGGCTACCCATATGTCCATCAATTCCACTTCAGATGCCTATCCTGAAGAACTGAAAGCAGCACCTTAAGGAGTTATTGTTACACTCATGGTAACAGGTGCCCACTCACACACGCCAAAAGCATAAATGACCTAAGTTTATAGAAATTGGGGGACTAGGGAGGTAAGAGGATATGCATGTCCTCCTTGGACTTCTTAGCCTGGTAAATAAGATGTAAAAGAACTTTGTCACTGACATTAACTTACTTAGCAAAAATATGACCATAGGTGCAATAGTGGCACAAATGTTTTGGAGGTAATTAGTGCCTTTGTGATTGGATTTAAGGCTTGCTTTCTAGGAGCAAAGCCATTAGTGGTACTGTAAACCCTGCCAAGAACCTATGCCTGAGGAGATCATAGGTTTTATATAAAGTCATACAATAAAAATTATTATTACTTTGCTAAGAGGACATTGTGTTGAACCACCTTCTAAATATTTACTTTATACCTATACATCGGTGCATCTCTCAACCCTCATCAGAGAAGCTATATAGCAGTTAATACAGATTCTGACAACTGGTCAACCTGAAGTGAATAGAGTACTATGGAGTGCTCAGCCCAAAGTGAGACATCTATATCATTCCCACCCTGAAAAGCTCAGGGACCATCATGGAAGATGGGATAGAAAGATTGATTGTGAAAACGTTGGGGAAGATGTTGGGGAAGACTTCAGTGAAATAGTGTCTTCTGCAGGGAGAGGCCATTGCTCTCATAAACTCACAACAGCTGTGGTTTCCTATGTATGACCTGTACAAGAACCTGCCAGTCAACATTCTGGCATGGATAGGAGAGGGACTCGCAAGGTCATTTCCCCTTGTGAAGTGTTATTGGAAATTGACAGCTGTGGAGTGGAGGGGGAGAGCAAAGTTATTCTTTTCTCAGGGGTGAGGCACCTGATAGGTTTTCAATGCTCTGATGAATGATCCCATACCTATGTACATGCAGGCATCATTAACTGCACTCACTGGGGTCTAAAAGAAGAGGACATGACATTGAAAGATGACGTGGAAAGTGCAATCAGGAGATGAGTATTATCAAAATACATCTACACACATCCTCAAAGAATAAATAAAAGTATAATGCATTAATTTTAAAAGCCTCCATAGAAAGTAGGACATTATTTCAAACTGCCATGTTGTAGATAACAAAATAAGAATTTAGCTTTACACTGGAAACCAAATAATTTCAACCACAAAAATTGAACACAGTTTTATATAACATTAAGATTTGGACATACAGTGTATGTTGAAATAGAAATGATAGACCAAAGGTGATAGCAAATATAAATTGAATGGGCTGTATTTTCTCTATTTTTATCAGATTATACATGCTCATGAGATACTGTTAATGGTTAGTTTACAGTGGAACAAGGAAGGTTTTAAATTGAAAGTGTGTGTGTGTGTGTGTGTATGTGTGTGTGTGAAATGTGACCAAGTTACTTAGAATAGTAAGCATGAAGGGAATGGAAAAAAGAATGTGGAAATAAAAGTCACAGATTTGATTAAACATTCAAACAACACCATATTTTTCATGTGGAGTCTGTGACTCATGGTGACATGGGTGACAACAATAAATACATGAAGGAATCAAAAGACAAGACTACTTCGGTGACCATTCTTTGGGTAGCTAATAGCATGTGTTCTCATCTGACAAATGAGAATAATGACAAAATATTTCTCACAGGTCGGTTCTGAAGACAAATGTAGTTAATGTGAATTTGTGGATTATAAAATGCTATACATTGAACATATTTCGCTATAACATATGTTTAGTGATATGTTAAGGATTGGGATACAATGCTGACTGGGCGAAGCATGTTTGCTAAAACTGAATTCGTGTCATAGAGTAAAGTCCTTCCTGTGTTGTCTCAGTACTGCTTCATAGGGAGTGCAGAGATAGGAACAGATGAGCACATGGAGTCTTTGCATTAAAATCTTGATAAAACACTGGGTTTCAGTTATTCACATTTACAGCTGTAGACTGAAAATAGTGGGGATAAGTTAACACATTATATAAATGTGAAATTAAAAATAGAAACTAGAAATTCAGTCAAATTCTAACATGCTATTTTTCAACTAAGAAAGTGGTTCAATAGAATGTTTATTAGACTATTAATCTGTAAAATACTGCAAATATTAATTTTAAAGCAAACAGCTTTTAAAAATATGGAAATGAGAAACGTATGAAATTTGTTTAATCATCTCACACATTTATAGATATCTCATGTAGACAAAGTAGACATTTTGTTTTTCCCATTTCTTCACAGGGAAAATGGCCTATATTCATGTACTGGATTTAAGTTCAACATCTCTGGTAACCATTTCATTGCTTTACTCCTTTGTTCTTCTTAATTACAGAGTAGCATGTATTCATAGATATGTGAGAACTAGTGAGATCGTTTATTAAGTTGATCATTATTATGTGACAAACTTTTCCTGAGGAGATGAAGCACACATGTCTAGTCACCTCAGATAAGGAGCCAATGAAAGACCAAAGTATGGATGCCACCAATGTCCAATTAAATGGGCCAATGAGTTTTATTGGGGCTACTTATAGGAATATGGGTGAGGAGTTAGTTACAAAAGCAGAAATGAGTCAAAGACAGCTGTTTCACCAAAGCCTATCCCAGCACAGGTAACAGCTCACAAAAGCTGGGAACCTGGAACACACTGCACAGCCTGCAGGCAGTTCTGCAGGTTGGAGAGGGTACTTTCCACATGATCCAGCTGTTCCAAATATCTTGCAGGCAGCTGGCTAGTCTCAGAGTCTTCTTTTCAGTGTGACCTGTCTGAAAGTAACTCTCAGTAATATTGACAGGGAGGGGCCTAGTGAATTTGCTTAGTTTCAGGGAATTTCTGAAGCTGTTTTGAGTTCATACTGTCCTGCTTATGGAGTTTCCCTGCAGGATGGAATGTCTCCATCTCTAGGAAACCTTTACACAATAGTCATGGATATATTACATGAACAAAAATGGTCTTTATTTTAGCAAAAGTGCATATAAACTCTACTATTATAACAGTGACAACATGGATAAATGTTCAGGAGTAAATTTATATAGCAGAATAGGAGATGACAAAATAACATTCAATTAAATTATAAACCAAAATTTGAATAAAAGGCTTGGCATGCCTCTGTGACATGCAATGTTGATAATCAACTTTGCAAGATCTAGAATCAGCCAAGGGACTAATCACTGGGTATGTCTGTGAGAAAGTTTATGGACTGGGTAGCAGGGTTCCATAGTGTGGTAGTTGGAATGTAATTGGCCCGTATAAGCTCATAGGGAGTGGCACTATTAAAAGGTGTGAACTTGATGAAGGAAGTGTGTTACTGTGAGAGGTCTCCTAGCTCAAGCTAAGCCTAGTTCAGTTTACTTCCTGTTGCCCATGGATCATTATGTAGAAGAATTCTCAGCTCCTTCTCCAGCACCATGTCTGCCTGCACACTGTCATGTAGCACCATGATAATACACTGAACCTCTGAACTCTGAGCCAATTAAATGATTTCCTTTATAAGAGTGGGTGTGGTCATGGTGTCTTTTCACAGTTGAAACCCTAACTAAGACACACAGGCTGGGGTTTTATATTGAATAAAAAGAGAAAGCATGCAGATTTAGCAACACTATCATCGTCTAAACAGGGTTCCAGTAGCTCAGTAAATGGTAGTAAGCATTAGCTAGTGGGCTGTACCGAGTTAATAGCTATGACAGCAAAAGCAGCACCAATAAAGCTAAGAGATAGCCTGTAGTGTGGCAGAAAACCTTTATCAAATATACTTCTTATACAGTATTTGTATCTAAAATGTGCAAAGATATAAAAAAACACACACACACACACACACAGACACACACTCACAGGGCAAACACTTCCCAACCTCCTGAAACAACCCAATCAACAAAAGAGCATTTGACTAGAACAGAAACTCTTCAATCCCAGCACTTGGGAGGCAGAGACAGATGGATCTCTGTGAGTTCGAGACTAGCCTGGTCTACAAGAGCTAGTTCTAGTACAGCCTCCAAAGCCACAGAGAAACCCTGTCTAGGAAAACAAAAACAAAAAACAAAATAAAAATAAAAATGGTCAATAAATACAGGGAAAAGGTTCAGTATCTATAGCCACCAGGGAAATGCACATCGAAAGTACATTGAGATTCCACCTTTCCCTAATCAGGATGCTATGTTATCCTGAAAATAAACAAACAAATGCAACAATAACAAAATAAACAACTATTGTTATCAAGGGAATAGAGAAAAAGGAAACTTGCACACTCTTGGTAGGAATGTGTGTTAGTCTCACCACTGCTGAAATCACTATGGAGGTTCCTCAAAATTTGAAGGTAAAATTTCCATCTGGTCCAGTGGTTCTGTTTCTTGTGTGTACTGGGATGAATGGATGTTGGTGTACTACTGTGATACACGTATGCCACTGTTCCTCAGTGTATAGCTCAGGACAGGCAAGGATTAATGGATGAATGACCACAGAAAATGTGGTGTGTATACACAATGGACATCCCCCTCCCCAGGTGAGTCCAGATTCTTCTCTGGATGGTCCTTTGTTTAAAAAAGCTTTCCACAAGTGCATAAAGAAAGATTTATATTATTTTTTCTTAATTTTCTTTTTTCCTAGATTTTTAAAATTTAAATTAGAAACAATATATTGTACATATCAATCGCAGTTCCCTCTCTCTCTCATCCTCCCATGCCTCCCACAAACCCCCAACACATCCCCATTCTGTTCCCCAGGGAGGGTGAGGCCTTCCATGGTGGATCATTAAAGTCAATCACATCATTTGGGGCAGGACCTAGGCCCTCCCCCATGTGTCTAGGCTGAGAGAGTATCCCTCTATGGGGAATGGGCTCCCAAAGTCCATTCATATATTAGGGATAATACTCTTCCACTACCAGAGGCATCCCAGGACTCCTAACTGACAGCCATGTTCATGATTATCTTTTGAGACTTAACTTTTTATTTAAAAAAATTGCCTTGAATACTCTATCAAAGTAAGGGTGGCATACATCTCCAGTGCATTGAACAAAATTTCTTTTTCAGTAATCTGTAGGATGGCTTAGTTTTTTCCCCGTCAACAGGAAGTGTGGAGGCAGCAGCCTGGGCTTACATCAGTAGCTCCTTGTTTTACCATTCTCCCCAGTCCCTGTTTGTCTTCTTTAGCATGGGGCCTTGATCCCAGTTGTTAAGATAGGGGTAGCATTCATATAGGAGCGAGTGAGGGAAAGAGACAGGGATGATATTACTAAATGGAAATCGTTCCTGCTGAATTTGCCCAACATGTTGTTTTTCAGAACATAAAAGGGAGCTAACTATGTAACACAGCACACAGATTCCAGGGACGTTCAGACCTGCAGCTGAGTAACTACAGCAAAGACTTGGTTGATGTCCTTTGGTTCAGGCAACTAGGTTTTGCTTTGACTCTTCCCTACTTTTGGCCCACTGAGACGATATTAGTAAAGAGTCCTGCTAAGTCAGTCACGTGATCATCCTTGATCTCAGATCACATTCCTTATCCCTACCCCAGACACAGAAGTCTTGTCCTGATTTTACTAAGATCAACTCACTGAGAGCCCCTTTACTGTTAGTGTCTTCTCTCTGTAGTTTTCCATTAACTGACCCCTAACTTTCTCCCTTGGCTATATCCCTCCCACCGCTGTCTTCTCAGTGTTAAATTGAGCCTTTCTATCATATCGCGATAGCTGTGAATAGATTCTTCACTGCTGTGTTGACAACTATGTATCAGAATTAATTTTTTCTTAAACAATGGCCACAATGAGCAAAGTTAGATTTCTATTAACTATGAATAATGGAAAAGCAAGTTAATAATTGAGATACCAAAGACCTCCTCATACTAAAAGGTAATCATTCCGTTTGAGGAACTGATGCTGACATGGAAAATAAATCCTTGTAGTTCAAGTCTTGCCTTCAACTTCCATCCCTATCCACAATCTCTATGGGGACTCAGTAAAATGAGGCTTGGGCAATATTTTACCTTTTTATCTGTAGTAGTGCTTGCTGTGAAGGTGTAATTAGCTGGTGGTTATAAAGTGATTTGAAAAAAGGTGCTGCAAGTCCATGGTGCTTCCTGGGACCATGTGAGGGTAGTTTCACAAAGTCTGGGTACCTAACAACTAATTAAAGGTGATGCACTGGAAGTGTCACAGTGCTGCTCTGTGACTCACATTAGTGTTCGTAGCGGGGTTGACACGCCCATGAGGGAAGAACAAATCTCACTCTGCTCTAAAATGGTTCTTGAAAATTCCTTTTTTGTCTTCTAAAATCACGTTCACCATCTGCCTGGAAAGGAATTCAGATAGCTGCCTGTGAACTTCATAATTAAATGTGCTAATACAATCTCAGGAGAAAATGATTGTCACACCTGTTTTTCTAAAAAAGGAAAAGAAAAGAACAACAAACAAAACAAAATAAAACCACCACCTTCAGATTTAAAAAGCAAAGTGAACAACCCATCTGCTTTTTATGTAAAGGGAACTTCAGATTCTTAAGAAAATGCAAAACAAGCTCAAATATGCTTTCAGATATTATCGTACATAGCAAACCTCACTTTAAAAAAAACACACTTTTATATTATAAAATTGCAAGCTTCAAGGCAAAGACCAATGTATGTGCATGTGTCTTCCCACCTATGTGAATTCCTTCTTAAATTTTATCATCCACATCTTATTTTACTTATCTAGTAGTATGTGAAATTTAAGACTGCCTGATTTTAGCACCTTATTTTTGACGTAGGATGTGTAGACAATCATCTACTATAGTTTTGCTCTGTGTTTCCATAAACTATAGTATATATAGAACAGTGTTTATTATGTCAAGACCCTCAATATTTTTAGAAGATTTTATTGTTCAGTGTCTGATAAGTTTTTAAGACTAATTAACTCAATGAAGACTCATGGCTAACACATATTTTCTATGATGCAATGATTTTGTGTGTGTTGGAGAATATTAATTGGGACTCGCTTAGTGTGGTAGAGGTGGGTTACAGAAGTCAAAATACTTCCGTATGGCATATAACAACTGGAGATACTTTTGTCTGTTTTAGTTTCAAGTAATAAAATTGCTTGGTATTATTCATGTATATGATCTTATCTTTTTGCATTAAATTGATATTCTGCTTAATGATGTAGTAAGTGAAACACACTAGTAGAATCAAGCTCCGCATGGATAAAAACCTGTAAAGAAGCTGATTAAGTGCTCTATGCACTGATGTCATACTGTCTTGTCAGCTGGGGTGTGCCCTTGATGTTATCTCTCAGCAAGACAACTGACAAGATAAGCTGGAGAAGATGGAGGAAAAGACAACACTCACTGTTGTTGAGATGGGAGACTGGTCCAGCCACTTTGGAAATCTGTGTGGAGAAATCCCGACAAACTAAACAGAAACCACATGACCCAGCTGTTTCATTCTTTGGCATAAGCCCAAACAACTTGACACCCTTCTGCCCAGATGCCTGCTCCAACTTGTTCGCTGCATATTGATTCACAATGGCCTGGAAATGGAAGCAACCTATATGACCTTTCACTGATGAATAATAATTAAAAAAACACACCCACTGTGAGATGCTATTTAGTTACAAAGAAAAGTAAATAATATAATTTTTGGTTGAATGGATGGAACTAGAAAAGATTGTATGGAATCAGCTAACCTAGATCCAGAAAGACAGACATCAAATATTCCTGTTCATCTGTGGTTCTTAGCTCCAAGTTTCAGATGTGAGTATAGAACCTGGCGTAACTTCAGAAACTAGGGACTTTGAGATGGGGGCAGTAGAGAGGAGGAGCAGCAGGTTATAGATGACTAGAATAGGAAACTGGAAAGAATGGCTATAATTAGATAGTGGGCAGGAAATTAATACATAAAAAGGAAGGTAAAAAGTAAGTCTGCCTTTAACGGCTGAGCCATCTCTTCAGCACTAATGGAATCCTGAAATTTGCAGGCAAATGGATGGCACTAGAAGAAACCATCCTGAGTGAGGTAACCCAGTCACAAAAAGAGAAACATGGCATGTACTCTCTCATATATGGATTTTAGACATAGATAAGGGGAGTGCCAGCCTACAATCCTATGGCCAGAGAGTCTGGAAAACAGAACCTTCATTCAGTGGCTGATGGAAGCAGAGACAGACTCCCACGGCTAAGCACTGAGCTGAACTCAAGAAATCCAGTGACAGAGAGGGAGGACTGATGAGCAAAGGGGTTAAGACTGGGCTGGTTTGACCCCAAGAAACAGCTGACCTGACAAGGGTTAGCTCTTGAATACCAGACTGATGGCTGCGAATCCAGCATGGGACTGATCAAGATCCCCTGAATGTGGGTGTCAGTGACGAGGCCTAGGTAATCTATTGAGCCTTGGGTAGTAGATCAGTATTTATCTTGGGTATACAAAAGGACTTTGGGCTCCCATCCAACAATGAGAGATGCACTTTTACCCTGGACTCCCAGGGGAGGGTTTAGTCCCTGCCCTGGATGAAATGACAGACTACGGACACCCCCATGGAGGGCCTCACCCTACCTGGGGAAATGAGGGGATATTGGGGGGGTTGGTGGGAGGGCACAGGAGGAGGGGAGGGAAAGGGAGAGGGACCTGAAATTGACATGTGAAGCAACCTTGTTTCTAATTTAAATTTAAAAAAAGTAAGGCTGCCTTAAAAAGTCATAAGGATTAATGTCATTAGCTAGTTACCTAAAAATAGCTATAATACACCTAATTCAACATAAATATACATATCATACACACACACACATATATGTATATATATATATATTAAATGAAATTTGTATTGACATTGTTCTTCAAATGGACATAGATTATCTAACAAAATCCCAAACATCAGGAATGAGAAGTCTGCTTTTGAGTTGTTAGTCATAGTAGTGCAAAAGATTCCCAATACATGAGCTGTGGTTCTTGCCCTTGACTGCCTCTCAGAGGTTGAAGCTACCATATGTCCAGACACAGGAACCAGAGGACTCAAGATGCTTCAGAGGACTAGATTTCATGGTACCAGAAACTTCCAAGGGAGGGAAGCAACCAGTATCCCTACCCAGCCATGACAGCTATGAACTAAAACAACTACCAGCATGGATGACCCTTATTCTAAGGGCACAGTAGTGACAAGCATACCTTGACAGTAATCAAGAGCTCTCTAATCTGACGTAAGGCCCACTCAACATGAGGGAAATCATGATTACTGTTGAAAACCTCCACAATACTTGAGGCTATATTTGAGGAGAACTCACAACTACCACTTTACCAAACCAGAAAAATTCTTAACTTTATTATAAATATTTATCCCTATTGTCACAGATAAGTTTTATCTCTTGTCAAAGAAATGTCTCCTTGTAACACACAGAGATTACTACAGAAAAATGACAACTGGTCAGAATGCAGAAAACAGGTGACAAGCACTGGCTGATCCATCGACAATCAACTCCTATACCTAAGTTCAAGGATAATCGCCCAAGAGTGGATGGAAAGATTGTAAGACCCAGAGGGATGGGAAGTCTGCTGTGAGCCAATGTCTCCTAGGAATGCCAGAAGCTACACTCACCAATTCTTATCAACCTGGCTGCCTAGAACAAGGATGACATCGTTAGTCATACTAAAATGGAAGGCAGAAAGCTTGTGAGGTCTCAAACATAGACAAAACCAAAATCAAACCAAACCAAACCAACCAACCCAAAACAAAACTATAGTCAACTGAGGAATGCTGAGAATGAGAAATAGTCTCCTCTAGGGGAAGCCTCCATATTAGTTATCTAATACTAATAGGTCAACCTTGAAATAATTAACATAAATAACATTAAATGAAATGAGTAGGTTGTATTTTTCTATTTAGGGATAAATATGTAACAACAATTAAATATATAAAGGCCATGAATGATCAAGGGATAAAGTGCATGGGAAGGCTATATGGAGGAAAGGGCAGGGAGAAAATGATGTAATTTTAATTTCAAAATTAAAGACTAGTATCTTTATGCAAATGAGAGATATTGATTGAGGATGACCCAACCCATGAATGAGCTCATTTTTGCTTCCTAAGAAATTAATGTGAGTTTAAATTTATATATCACAAATCCCAAATACTACACAATAATACTTCATTTTCCTCAAAATAAAAAGGATATCTTCTCTAACGTCTTGAGTGTCTAAAGGTTGCAGTTGATTTAAATACATATTTTAACTTGAACAGTTTCTTAAGTTTATATCTAAATTCTTATTTCGAAATGAATCAAGGTAACAGTATGATTTAAAGAAAGCATAGCTTGCTTTAAAGTGCCTTTTAGAGAAAATGCTCACATAGCATTTTCTTGTTTTCAGTAGAAAAAGTCTTTTTTCTGAGCCTGATTCTTACTACACTTCTCTCCTCCTTGGTGGCAATTGGACACATGTGACTCCCTTTGTCTGTCTGTCCAATCATATCCTGATACTTTGGGGATAAGAGGTCTATGAAAGCCTCTGAGGTAGGTTCCTCTGAGAGTGCAGAAATCTCCGATCCACTTGGATTAACTATTCCCATGAATTGTGTAATAGTCATACATACTTTATTTTGCATACATAGGGCAAAATCCAAAAAACAGCAAATGATTTAACAAAGGAAGTCAGAAATATGAATTTCTCAGGGAGTGTTCATATTTGGGTGTTTCTTTCAGACAAGCTTCGGTTTAAATAGATAGATGTTTGATACATTTTGTTCATTGACACAAGTTAGTTGTTTTAAGTTTAAATATCCTTTTTAGACTAAAAGGGGAATTGTAGGAGGAAGCCTGTATGCTGCCATTAGCCATGTGACTTACTAGAGGCGCATACAAATGAGGTAATAAAAGAGTGGTTTAACCACACCGCTAACCACACCCACTTTAGGCTTGACTAAAGACATATAAGGACGGACGTAAAGACTATGCGTGTACGTAGGTGGTAAACTATGTCACTTGCCAGGCCCACTTTTGGGCATGGCTAGGAGGCGTTACGGGGGGGGGAAGGCATAAAAGACTGAAGAACAGAAGTCTTGGTCTCTTTTTCCGGATTTCGGCTTCCAGTTCGGCAGCGGAAAACTACTGGGCTCATCTGGGTTACTTGTTTGGTGTCTTGTGAGTAATTTCTACAATAAATACTTAGTTTTACTCTCAGTAAGTGTGCCGTTTATCATTACAGCATCATTTGGAGCGTCAAATGGTGATCAGGAGTGGGATGATGAATTTCCACGTAGAATGACAAAAGCTTTAAAGGAATTTTAGAAACCGAAGAATGGAGAGAAGCACAGATTTTTGGTAGCAGCATTTTCTCAGGTGGGCTTTGTTTTGCTAGCGACAAGCAAAGACTCGGCACACTTAAGGGAGTCTTCCTCAACATAAAAAAAAACCAGCAAGGTTCCTTTAAGAGGCTTTGCTAACGATTTAAAAGTTGTACGTACAGCTGGAAGTGGCAGTGACCACATCTCCAAGCCGGCAGCTGGAGTCACGCTTACTCCCGCCATCTTGGAAAAACGTCAGTTTAAACAGCCACGGTTTTAACAGATAAGACACGTTGCCAGAAAAACATAAAGATGTACAGTAAAGTCAGACTTGGATGAAGAAAAGCCTCTAAAGGTTTACAGTGTGTTTAAAAATATACATAAGTTTGAGATAGAAAGAGAAACGACATAACAGTAAATAGAGAAGCCGGCTGTGGTGGCACACGCCGTAGGAATTGCTCCAGAGACAGAGGCAGGCAGGTTTCCAAAGAGAAACCCTGTCTCAGAGAAAAATAAATAAAAGTAAAAGAAATAAAGTAATAATAGAGAAATAAATAATCCACGTAAAGATGGAAAATACACAGAGAGTCTGGATACTGTACGTTATTGTGTTTTTCAGTTTTTTGATTGCTCAGGAAGGAACAACTGCTAAAGTACACTTGATTATAAATGCTGCTGAATTAATTCAACTTATATCCTTTGAAAATGCCTTGACTTCAAAATTTAAGTATAAGAATATGTTACTTGGGAAAGGAGATTTTGTTTATGTTTCTACAGAATATGAAAAGCTGAGGATTCCTTCCAGGCTTCTGTGGTTTGATGAACCAAGACCCCCCGGAAGCAGTGGACCAGGTGTTCCAACATTTGAAGCAGCTAAGATGATGCAGTCTTACAGACCCAGAAATAAGGGCCTGTACAGGTTTCTGAGTTTTGCCATGATCCCCATGGTATAAACAGCACCCCCTTCCAACACAAAGCAGTTTGGAATGAGCGATGTCCTAATTCCCATCTTGTTTATAAATCTTTGTTTTCATTTAAATTGGGTTGTTTATAATTGGCTAATGATCACAGCCAATCTATTTTTAATGGTAAAAAGGGGAATTATGGTATGGGTATGGTTTTTCATTTATTGATACAAATTCAAGGTCAATTTTGTGATGTGTATATTTCTCCTCTTGATTAAGTATTGTGCTTATACTGATCTTTTAAAAAATAATAAATAATTAAATACAGACTATAGATAGTTACTTATAATAGTCAGAATTTATAGTTTAGGTAAGTTAGGTTTTCTAGATATACAGAGATATATTTGAAATAGATATTCTTCAAACCTTTCAAAGACCTTCAGAAAATGGCATTTAAAATGGCTTAGGGTTTTTCTTGACAATGAGAAATGTCTGCTCCTGGCAGCACCAATTATGTCTGAGAAGTAGATGGGCATCACAGAAACTCGTTATGGAGTTTGCTTTCAACATGGCAAGATTAGCCATATGGGCAAGAAACTACTCTTGCCTGGACTGCTTGACTGTTGTTGTATAATATGGACACGCAGGACCCACAGGAAAGTGACTGCTGAACTCAGTTTTACAGGGTTTCTGATTCATGGAAGAGTCTACGAGACTTTCTGCAGGACACAGAAAAATGACTGACAGACTGCCAATGCAGATGGACAGTTTGAAATTTCGTGCTTTGCTGAGAAGTGTTCCAGACACACTGTGGCCTATGGGCTGAAGATGGATGCCCCAACGTTACAGAGGAACTTTAGGTGACTGTCCAGGAAGCGAGATGTCTCTGTCAGTTCTAGTGTTTACATATTATCCTTCTGTGGTCTTTGATGGAGTTGAAGACAGATAGTTATAATTATAGTTTTCCTTAGTTATGATAGAAGATAAGCTACATATAGGACTTTGGACTCACAAGGATGGGATAGATGATATTTTCTTTAAATCTTGCTAAATGTTGACAAAATGTTGTAACTGTGTTCTTACTTGATAACTGTTCTGTTATATATAATTTGACTATGTTAAAGTTAAGACCTTTCTTTTTGTTTAAACAGAAAAGAGGAGATGTTGGGGAAGTCCTGTATATTTGTCGATAAAGCACTGTTTGCCAGTAGTGAACTAAGATAGGTGGGACTAGGAGTCCAGGAGGACTCTGGGAAGGAGGAACACAGGGAGTCAAGATGTAACACCATGGGGTAGGAAGCCCGGAAAGTTCTCCGGTAAGAGAAATACTTAGATTAACAATTATGGGATAAATACTTAATTCAGAGCTAGCCAGTAAGAAACAAGCAAGGTCAACAGCTTTATAATTAATATAGCTTCCTGTGTGTTTATTTGGGACTCTAGAACCAGGCTGGCAGGAAGGCTCCTCTCAAGGAAAAGGTTTCCCTTTACAAAGTAGCTATCAATTTCACAGTCAATCTGACTCATGCCTGTATTTTATTTTTTCTACAATGTAACTTCACTGAAGTTGCACCCTTTTGATGGTTGATCAGTCTGTCACTTCACCTGAAAGCCCCTGCTGTTTTGCAGTGGCCTGCTATCCCCATTGTTGTAAAGACCTACAGTCCCATTTTAACAAGCACATTAAGAATAAACAACAGGTTGATGGTGGTAATGCAAATAATGTGTTTCTTATTAAGGAGAGTGTTCTTTTTCCTCGAGTGCAAGGAGTGCCTTGGCATCATGTTCTCAGATGGAGGGGATCGATTCTCTGGAAACCAGAGTGCTGGATCCATTACTATCCAAGAAGAGACTTCTCCCTTTATGGCGGAAATGATAAATATAAGGTGAACGTGTAGGAGATACTTCACAGCTTTCCAGGGACTTTTAATGGCATCTTTATTGACTCTAAATCAAGGAATGACCTTTCTGGCCATGGACTTTTCAGCAGTCTCTCAACAGTGTCTGCCTTCCCCTCCTTTCAGATGTACTCAGTTGTTCAATACTTGCTTTCCTTTGTGCTGTGCCTTCAGTATAGAATATCTTTAAGCCTCCACTGAGTCTACCGGATGCAGTTCTGACCCCTCAAGGCAAATGTTCTATATAAGGTCCAATATAGAGTCCTATCTTGTGTCCCTCGTCTGATATGTTCTTTCCATTTCTGTTGGACTCCTTAAATAATTTACTGTGTCTCGTAAGACCCTGTACACTCTTCCTTGCCTGCTTTTTGATGGGTTTATGTCTTACCTCTTCCTGAGAAACACTGTAAAATGTCATGAAACTATGAGCCATGTATTTTGAGCATTTATGTATATAACCAAGGAGGCATGGCATCCCATTAAATAGGCATGGTGTCTAGATCTATATGCTACATGTCTCCAGAAGCTCCTGGTATGTTGACTGTCTCCTCATAATCACATCTACTATTGTAAAGTTGCTACTGAAAGATATGTTGGTGTCTTAATCAGAATATGATGACAAACTTAAAATTTTGTATTGACTCTGCAGATTATATTAACAGAACAGTTTTCTATTTCCACAAAATATAAAAGAGGAGGAATGTTCTAAAAGGTTCACTTTGACTGTAAAACAGTCACATGTATCTTTATATCATGTGTTGGCTGACTTTAGTTTTAGCTTGACATACCTAGGAAGAGGGAACCTCAACTAGGAATTGCTTTTATCAGATTTAACCATCAGCACATCTATGGGTATTTTTGATTGACAGCTAATGTAAGAGGATCTAGCCCACCTCGGGTACCATCATCCTTAGGCAGGTAAGCCTGGGCTGTATAAAAAGGCATGCGAGTGTAAGCCTGGTAGCAAGCCAGTAAGCAGCATTTGTGATTTCTGCTTCAATCTTCTGCCTTGGCTTTCCTTGATGATGGATTGTAAAGTATGAATAAATGAACCCTCCCTCCACCCAAGATGCTTTGATAATGGGGTTTACCATAGCAATAGAAAACAAACAAGGGCATTCAGTCACACATGTGTATGCCATGCAAATGGTTGATCTGAGACATGCACATGTTCCTTCTTAAACTCTTATTCATCTCACAAATTTTCTGTGGCTTCTGGCATGCACATTAGAGGCTATAAGGAGAATCCTAAAGACTGACATATTGGAAGATGATGGTGTAGACACATAAGCTCATAGCAATGGAAACAAAATTGTTGATTACAATAGAGTGTTGCATTTCCAAATGTCTTTCTGTTTCTATTGGTTTAGTGTTTATGGGTTATTGAATTTTTTTTAAATGTTCTTCTAGGCTAGATAAATTAGCTGGTAGAAATCTTGGGGATAAGAGGTTTGGATCAGTTAACTGAAAGAACCCGAGTGTTCGAACAGGGAAGAGAAAAATCTAAAATACCCAAAAGAGGTATGCAAGGTGACCTGCAGCAGGAAGTTGATATAAAACTTTAATATTTGATAATCTACTTTTTATAGTTTTGTTTTTATTGAAAATTTCACCTAATGGAAAAATGTAATTAGATAATGAAATGCTGGCATTGATTGGCAGTTTGAACATTTTTACCTTGGAGTCTGTAGCAGAAAATGGGTTATACACATAGTTACCTTGGCTCCAATTGTCTAACTTCGTAACACTTGCCACATTTACAAAGACTTGGGCCTAGAAACACATATATGCAAAAAAGAAACAAGAGAAGAAATGTAAAGCCGTGTACTCTAGACTGTACTCATAAGTTGCAGAAGACATCTCATTGGTGATCTGATTTTGGCAGGTGATTATAATGCTTAAGATACTTTGTATTTTTCTTAAGTATGTATTGGTTAGGATGTGTTTAATTTTCAAGACAACGTGAATAATGTAATTTGCAGAAGCCCCTAATTGAACCTTTAGTTCTTTAACACTCTTCAGTTTCCACAATAGTCATACACAGTGTTTAGTTTGCATGTGTATGCTTTTCAGTATCAACCCCGAAACCAGGATGGTGAGTTTTATAAAACCCAGATTTTCAAAGTTGCGTTGCATTTGAATTAGGGGGAAATCACTGGAAGATTCAATTTCTGGGTGGTTGTTAAGTGACCAATAAGACTGCAGTGACATGGTGGGGTGGACATCTAACAAGCTGGCTCTTCGGTTATATGGGGGAAGGTAAACTAGGCACGGCTCAGATGAATACTGACTGCATGTCCCTGGACAAGTTGCTCAAGTCCCCACATTCTCAGTTTCTTTCTTTTTAAAAGGAGAGAGATGGGCCATAGTTGAGGTTCCTTTCAGTTCTAAGATGTTGGGTGAATTCTTGGCAGAGTGGGAAATTATTGAGATTAATGATCACCTTCACCTCAAGATGCGTGAAGAAGTAATCCCACTACACTATGTAAGGCAGACTTCCCCACCTCCCTTGTCCTGTATGTGACCATACAAAGAGTCTAGTGTTTATAGTCATGGAAAGAGCTTAGATGTTTGCTTTAACCCCTACAGTTACAGCTTTAACTAAATGTTGTCTGATTGCCTGAAAAACAGTATTTCACTCTGTCTTCTATTCCAGCTCATTTTTTCCAATCTTAGACTCTTAGAGCAAACCCAAGAAGACAGTGCTTGTATTAACTATCATTTGTGATGTGTCTTTCTCCCTATTGCTTCTAATCCCCCTAGACACTCAAACAAAACAGTAGAGAAATTAAAATCAGTTCATCGCAACAGTTATGAAGGCCCAAAAATCTTCTCCTTCCCCAATAAAAACCCAAGGACCAGACTGTAAAATTTTACTTAAAACTGAAATATCCTTTATCACTCAGCAGATTTTTATTCTCTTTTAAATTCCTAAAGGCTTTGATAGGGAGACCATGCTAAGTAGAGATATGATGACCTGATTCTGTTGCCAATTCTTAGATTAAAATAGACAGACAGAGGCTAGGCAAGATTCTGAGAAAAGTGTATGCGCTGTGTGTATAAAATACATACAGCTGCATTTAACATACTTTTCTTTTTGACAGAGCCTCATTAATCTAAGCTGGCCTGGAACTTATACATTGTAGAGGATGATCTTGAACTCCTAATATCTATTTCATGAGCTGGGATTACAGGCATGTACTACTGTGCTTGGTTTTTTCATTGCTAGTGATTGAACCCACAGCTTTGTGTGTGGCTATGCAACTTCTAGCAAATGTACACATGCCCAGCAATTAGCATACATTTCTCTAAAGTGTTATTTCACATATATTTTCCTGTGTGGACCCATGTGCTAATGCAGCAGTATGAATTTGCTGCAAATTTGTGTGTGGATTTCTTCCATGACTTACTTTTATATTTGGCTAACATTCATGTTCTTGCCTTCTTGCTTACACTCAGTATAAAGCAGAGGTACTATATGAAAGAAATATGGGCAGATATTTAGATGTTTAAAACACACACACACAGACAGATACATACACATAGACACACACTTTGACACAGTTATATGGAAATGCTAAGATCCTCTGTGGTACCCATTCCTATTCACTAGATGTCCTTACTTCATCTAAGCCTAAAGATGTAGACTATTATTTCAAATCACCACTCAAAGAATGTTACAGTGGTGTTACTGATAGTAATTTTAGTGTTCTTGTTCTTATTGTATGTTTGTACAGTCTATGTATGCATGCATGTGTACACGTGTACTCATTTGTATGTAAGAACTGAGTTATGCACATACTAAGTTCCACATGCAGCGGTCACAGGATAACATCAGGTGCTCTTCATTGCCTTCTGCCTTGTTTGAAACAGAACCTCTTGTTGTTCAATGCAGGGTCCTGCATAGACCAGGCTAACTATCTCTACAGCTCCTGTCCATTTCTCTTCTCCACTGCCTATCTTGCTGTAGTAGCACCGGGAGATGCTTATGCTTTCCATCAGGCTTTTGTGTGAGTTCCAGGGATTGAAACTCAGGCACTCATGCATGTATGGCAAGTGCTTTTTCCAAGTGAGCTATCTTCCCAGTTCCCGACAATACTTCCAGACCTGACGAATGAAAATAAAGTGCACTTGAAGCTTTGTGTACTGATTCCTGGTTAAGAGAATAGTCTGTTGCTATTATTTCTCATTTTAAAAGTACTAGAGACACCATTGTGTGTTAAAAATTTCAAGATTATATTATGTATTTGCTTGTAAAAACCCACAAGATTTAACTTCATCATAGCAACATCACATTTTGGACATCACTATTTGTTTTGTGCTCCATGGAGCCCATGCAGAGAAGCCACACCTGTAAGGCTGCCATTTCTTGGACTGCATCTCCTCAGTTTGCAACTAAAAATGTGGATGGGTCTGCCTTATTTTTTCTTACTCTTTTTCTTTTCTTTCTTTTTTTTTTGTTAATTCTCACCTCTCATCAAGTTACTTAGCAGCATCTTTTTCTCAGCCTGCTATTCTTTTCTCAGGCTCTTAGCATCTAATTTACAGCTCTGGTCTTTTAGGGCAAAGTTCTGGTATGGAGAAAGACAGATTTACATATTTGCTCAGTCGTCTGGCCAATAAGAAATAACTAGGCTCTGTTCTAGAGAAAATCATGTCTTTCAAAGAAAGGGCAATGGTATAGTTCTTGTCTAAATATGAAGCTCAGGAACCAGGAGACCAGCTGGTGCAAGTTCTACTCTGAAAGCTTGCAGGCTCCAGGTTCAAGGTGGCCAATGTTTCCCTCAGAGTTTAAAGTAGTTGTTCTCAATCTTAATACAGTTCCTTATGTTGTGGTGACCCTCCCCCACAAGCATAAAAATTGTTTTTGTTGCTAATTCAGAACTGTAATTTTGCTGTTGTGAATCTTAATGTATATAGCAGTTACATGACTCCAGCGGCTTGTGACCCGCAGGTTGAGAGCCACTCTTCTAAAGGCAGGAAAGGGGTACTGTCAACCCCAGAGGTACGGGGCTCAGTTAGATGGACACATGGAATTACCCATTACAGTTCTAAGCAAAAATGATGGCGTATAGCAAGTGAATACCTATTTAAATGGGAGAGGTAGTATGAGTGTGAAGGTAGGAATCAGGAGTTCCAGTTCATCCTGATACCCTTAACTGTGAGATCAGCCTGGGCTATATGAGAACAGACCTGTCCCCTGCTGCCCCCCCAAAGCAAAAGAAATATCACGTTCATGGCTCTTTAGTTGACAATGTAGCTCAGTGATTGAAATTCTGTCATTGCATGCATAGAGCTTCAGCCTCCAGCACCACATAAAACTGAGGTGCCCCTGCATAAAAAACAGTTACAAGAACTTGAATGATAGACAGTAGTTGAGATAAAAACAGGAGAGGTGAGTAGATATTAGTCACAGGGAAAGTTGCCTAACTTCTTTCCATTTTGTCCTGTAGATATATATCCTATATTGAAGATACTCAACGTTACTATTACTGTTTTTGCAAGTGAATATATATTACATTAAGAATTACAATAAAAGGCTAGAGAGATGGCTCAGCAGTTAAGAATACTTGCTGCTCCTACAAGAGGGTTAGGTTGATTCCTAGCAACTACACTGGGAGTTCCATAACCTTTTGGACTCCAGTTTTAGGGGAAATGACTGTCTTTTCTGGTCCTTACAGCCACCCATATGCCTGTTGTACACATACTGAGTCCCTGCCCCTGGAAATAAAATAAAATAAATCATTAAAAATAATTGTAATGAAAACATTCAACTCTTTACCACCCAAGTCAATAAATGAATCCCCTCAAAGAATCCTACAGCTTCCTTGGTTACAATTTTCATTTCCCAAGGGGGAATCATTATCTTTTCATGTGTGACAATCATTTGCTTGCTTTTTAAAATTTTAAATTTTTACAGTGTACATATACATCATTAAACATTTAACAGTATAACTTTTTGTTTCTATATTTAGTGCTTTACATGAATGGAACCATTGTAAACGTATCAGTCTTTAAAATGACTTTTAATATCTCTGACTATTGTTCTTATTCTATATTTATAAGGTACTCTAAAGGGCCTCACTATTGAAACAGAGACAATAGCAACAAGTGGTCTATGTGGCCTGTGTCCTTATGTGTCTACAGGTAATATTTACTTGTGCTGATTTCTCTCTCTGGGTGTTGAGTTTTGTGTGTGTATGAGAAGCCCTTTGCATTAAGAGTGTGCTAAATTCAGATCTCAAATATTATGGCTGTCCTGGGTTCTAATCTTGACTTTAAGCCTGGTGAACTCTGTAACCTCATGCAAGTTACTTTATTTATTTGAGTTGTTGAATAGGGATGATAATAGAACCCACACCATGGAGTTTGGTAGATGCTAAATTAAAATTATAAAAGGTGCTTACAGTGGAGTGGGGTAGGTGTGGATGTAGGGAAGCCATGAAAGCACCCACCATTTTTAAAGGTATTGTAGCAAGAAAGGTTCTTATATAGATTATTAGTATCTTTCTGGCAAATAGCATGCACTTGGTGAATTTTTCTTTTTTTCTTTTCCTTTCTGGCGATGAGGTTGTTTTCCAAACAGCTGATGTTCTTGTGAGTCTCACAGTTGTATAAATGGGGAAGCTGCTGAAGTTCCCTTGTGTGTATTCTTAAATATCTGCTGTCATCACGCTTTCTGCACATTTCTTTTCTGGCGAGTGGTTTTGAAGTTTGCCTGGCTTCAGTACTTGTGCTCAACTCTTGGGATGCTAAAATGAATGATACATCTTGGCTACAACCTGGAGAACTCCGTACAAAATGCCATGCTGATGTCATCATTTATGTACCATAACCAAAGAAAAGAGGACACCTTGATTTTTCAGAAGTCAGATACTCAGCCATTTTCCTCTGGAGCTGAAATTCTTAGGGATCCACAGAAATTGACTCAGAGCTCCAGGGGTGTAATGTCTGACTAGCAAATAGGGTGTGAACATTTTTGTGAAGGTTTGCAGAGAGGAAGCACTATGCGGTCCCAGTATATTTTTATTTTCCATTTGTAGTAGAAGAGCTTGTGATAAAATATGTGATAATATTCTTAATTTTGGTAAAACCCTAAATTTTCCTACTTCTCATCTATTATCTCAGTACTGTCCAACAAAATGTAACACAGGCAAACACAGAACTTAAAATTTTTGTTGACTTACTAAATAAACAAACAAAGTAGTTGAAATCAATTTTAATGTTGTATTTTATTGATCTAACATACTAATATACAGATGGTTCCTGACTTAATGGTGGCTCTATGAAGGGATTTCAGCTTCACACTGTAGAGATTGTATACCCAGGTAGTGTTACTAGCTGAACATGAAATCAATATAAATGTTATTAATAATATAACCATTTTCCTGGTACTGAATCTTCAAAACACAGTGGTAGCACCCATCTAATTTAGACTCCGAATTGTCATCAGCAGTACTCAGTCTGTAATTAAATTTCAGAAAACTACAGTGTAAGGTAGAGTATACATCCAGGTTTCTCAAAACATGTGAAAGCACTAAAACATCTGAGTCAGATACAAGTTGCACATTAAAATTAATTATAATGAAATCAAATTATGAAGTGTGATCTTCACTGCTACTTCTGGCCCTATACTTGACAATAACTTATGTTTGGCTGCTCTGCTGTGAGCTGTAAGGAGAATAATCACACAGGATGGAGAGGAAGCCACAAAATATATTTCCCCCGTTCATCTCTTCTCACATCATCATGCTCTTGGAAACATCATTGCATAGATTTATGTTTGTTGCAAATTACACTCACATAACCTGTCTATGAAGGACACAGAGACTGTACGTTCCCCTACTTTATAGATCTGGAATTTGAAATCCAAACTGACTGAGGCCATGGGACCCCTGAGATGTTGGGCTCCTAGGTTCTACACCTCAATATCCTCCCTTTTGGTATTTTTTTAAAAGTAATTCTTTGAAGTATTAATTGCTTACTGTAAATAATGTGTGTATTACATGTCTGCGAGGGTCTGTGCACAGGAGTGTAGTGCTTACAGAGGTCAGAAGAGGGTTTGGGGTTCACCCTGGAACTGGAGTCATAGGCACTTATTAAGCACACAATGTGTGTGCAGGGAGCTGATCTCTAGTCCTCTGGAAAAGGACACTCCTTACCACTGAACTGCCTCTTCTGCCTCCCCAAATCAAGTTTTAAAAAATGATTCTTGTACTTTGTTTCTGTCTTAAGAAATGGCCACCATTTTTCCTTACTGAAAAATTTACATTGTTTCTCAAAACTGTAGTTCTTATTAAATTTCTAAAAATCTCACAGGGAAAGTGGATGGATAGCCACAATTAGAGTTTCTGCTCCTTTGGAAGGACTTAGAAATTGGTGTGACATTGCACACCAGGGGCTTAGTTAGGGGTTTATAAACTTATAACCAGCTAGAAGAATTATGTGTTTGATTGAAGGATTATATGTAAGCTTGGTCGGTGGCTTTTGATGAATTAGAGCATGGCGAAGTTTTCTGAGGAACTGTGATATAAGCAGTTGCTTGTGATGAATTCCTATCAATTGAGAAACAGATTGTATTTCTGGGAAAGGTAGCTTAAAATATTTCTTATCACGTTGGATGTGAGCTTCTTGGCATTCACTATTGAATAATTATTTCTGGCTAGTGTTGTCAGAAATGGGCCTTCTAAAAATAAAGCAAACTTTTGTCAATTAGCATTTTCCTGGGGTGAGGATACGTCGGTGTAACCTTTGCTTGTGGTGGTTTGCATCTCTCCTTCTCTTCCTGAGTCAGTTGTGATGCTCCACACTGGTCATTATTTCCTATACCCACGCTAAGCTTAGTTAATGATCAATCCAGGCAAATGGTTCCAAGCTCTCATGAATCGTATGTGCTTTGAGACAAGAAAGTGTCCCTTACTTTATACATTAAGTGTGCTTACCAAAAGGTGGTAAGCATTAAAATAAAACCATGTTTAGATGTGGTGGGGAAGTGGTGGTAATAGGATGGTGAGCTTGAGAAACCACTTGCTGTGTTTGCTCATATTTTAGCATGGATGCTTCTTTCCATCCTTTCCAGAGTTAGCCGCTAGTTAACCATGATCAGAGTAGGCAGTGAGGCTGTGGGCATTCTCTGCATTGAAACTTTATCATTGTTACAGATGTGTGTGTGTGTGTGTGTGTGTGTGTGTGTGTGTGTGTGTGTGTGTGTGTGTGAACATAGAGACCAAAAGTTTCTGTTAGGTGCCTGCTGCTATTTCTCTCTATTTTATATTACACGGCGTGTAATTTTAGTTGGTACCTAACACTGATTCTGGAACAGATTCTTATCCACTTTCTCGAGAATGTCCTTTGCCATTATCACTGTTGAGGAAAAATAGGCTTTGCCCTTCCATTGTGATTCTGAGTCCTTCTGAATGGGACCCATGATTCTGGATCATTGTCAACTCTCTTCTTGGGGACTTTCTGGGTAGACCAGATTACTATCTGAAAGGTATCATATTACTTAAAATTTGCTCCACAGGCTTTTGGTTAGGGGAGTGTGCTGGTTACTTTTAGCTATCAACTCAGCATAACAGAGAGTCACTCGGGAAGAGGGTTATAATGAAGAATTGTGTAGTAGTCTTGCCACTGAACCTGTAACGGTAGCCACACCCCTTTGGGAATGGCTTCAGGCAGAAGGATGCAGAAAGAGGGAAACTTGAGGCTTGACCTCATTTGTGTGCTCTCTTTTTCTTGGGTCAGCAGATGCAAAAAAGAAGGGGAGAGAATAGGGCTGGAGAGATGGTGCAGAGGTTAAGAGCACTGCCTGACCTTCCCAAGGTCCTGAGTTCAATTCTCAGAAACCACATGGTGGCTCATAGCCATCTACAACGACATCTGGTGGCCTCTTCTGGCCTACAGGCATACCATGAGGATACTGTGTACATAATAAATAAAAATTAAAAGAAAAAGAGGGCAGAGAAGTGCTCCCAGGGTTCTTTATTATTATCTGTGTAAGTGTTCCCCAATAAACACCCATTTATCATTCATTTTGGGTCTAGTGAATCTTTACACCTACGCCTTCAGAATTGTCTGGATCAAGTTGGCCCATGGACATGTCTGTGGGGGACTCTCTTAGTTTTAATTGCTGTCAGAAGATGTGGCAGTGTTCTCCAGGCAGGGTGTTCTAAATGGGAGAAGAAAGCTCGCTGAGAACAACCAACCAATAGAGCAAGTCTATGTCTTTTGTCTCTTCGTTCTTCACTGGGGGATGTGATTTAACTGGGTAGTTGAGCTCTGATCTTGGCTTCCTTGAAAAGAGGAACTGCAACTTGGAATTGCAAATCAAGTTAACTCTTTCTTCTACCATGTTGCTTTTCATCAGGTCATGTGTCACAGGAACAGAAGTGAAGGTGGGATAAGGTGTTGTACAGTGTTTATCAGAGTGCATCATGCTATGAGCAGTATGATTTAAGGGAATATATTCATATGGATTAACTACCTTGGCCCACAAAGATCTCTTGCTACTACGTTTCATATTGCTGCATGAGCAGGAGATATTTTGCATATTAGGGGATATAATACAATTGAGCACTGTGAAAATAAGGACAGTCAAGTGGTTTGCTAATTTGATAGAATGCTTACTCAAAGAAAGATTCTAGTCTACCCATTCACTTTTACATTTTCTGTGATAGTATTTACCAGGGATCTTTTTTTTTTGTTAATCTATGCTATGGAGTTTCATGATGTTTGTAAATACTGTGTGCATGTACGAAATATGTTTCTTAGCATATAACCCACTCAATAAAAAATTGTTATTGTCCTTACTACATCTACTACTGTTAGAATAGCTGCTGCTGTTCATTATTTGGATAATATTAACCTAAATAGGAAACAGTTTTTAAGACTCCTGGTTAAGTTTTGCACTAGTATCTCTATACATTATCATATTTAACCCTCAGGAGGATATAGTAAGGTAGTTGTTACCTAAAGACAGAAATGGCAGCTCACAACTGCTAAGAAAGTTTTAAGAATTTTACATAATTAATTTGAGTATGAACTCATTGTGTTTGCCTGAAAATTATTTGCCCCTCAAACCCTTTGATGCAATAAAGGTTCTTGATAAATTCAGAGTGAAACACATTGAGATTCTTTCTCATGTGAGTCTAAGTGCTCTCTGCTTGACCACTGCAGTCCACATTAACTTGCAGTGGCAGGACATGGGGTAGAGGGGGCTTGACATGATATCAACTGGATAAGCTCAACTTTCAGCAGCCTTTCATGATTACCTTAAACTACCATGACTTTCACCATTTCCTAGTCCCTGGAGACATCAACTTGTCGCCCAAGATGATTACAAGCATCTAATATTGGACTTGGTGGCTATAGGGAAAGAATTCACCACATAGAATCATTTCCAATGGACCTTCCTTACCAATTAGGGAAACAGCTCTGTGGCTCTGGGAAGGTTTATGGAGCCATTTGGGTTAGGGAACCAGAGGCTTCCTGGGTGGGCAAAGCTTGCTTCAAGGTCTGCTTTTGAACATTGACAGAGGTCTTGGGTGGTGCCCTTGTGCCTCTCATCATCCATTCTTTACTCTTTTACCTCCAGCTACTTGCTTTCTCCATCTTCTGAAGCATCTTTTCTTACCATGCTTACATAAAGGGCCAGTGGAAAAACATAGAAATGGAATGTAGGACATAGTTCCTATCCTTTGCTACAAAGTGGTAATCTGGAATCAGGAGGGGCAATTTGTGGTCAGAGACCTTGCTTCCAGCATTAAAATATACAGATTTTTCTTCACAGCATCATTTTGCGTATGTTTAACTTATGCCTACTGTCTTATTATGGAAAATTAGTTGGATAAGGGAATTATCTATGAAACCAGTCAGTGATGTATATTGCTATTTGATGTAGCTCTGGTGTAAAAAAGAATGAAGTAAAGGAGAAAAATTTATGTTCAGGTATGAAATTTTCAAGAACATAAACATCGATAAACCAGAATGACCTTCTAAAACATGTTTTTGTAGGCAAGCAAGAGCTCTATATACAGAATTTCGACTAGGTATAAAAATTTCTTGGCACATACCTGATACAAAAAAATTGGTCTGATGTATATTATATTACCTTTTGTATGCTAGCAGATTTCCCAAAGAAGGTAATTCATTTGATAAAGTTGCTATATGAGCTAGCTGTGCATTTTTACAGCAAAAACTCTTGTAAGATGACAAAATGGCAGTGACCACCGGGGACAAGGCAGCTAGAGTTAAACTGTACCCTCCAAGCTGGAGATGAAAATAGCTCATTTCCTCAGAGTTTTCAAAACTACTGGGGGAAGCAGAGCAGATCCAAGGTTGTGTGCCTTGTGTAGAGTTTCACAAAAGAGCACAGGTAAGCTGCAATAGAAATTTACATGGTTGGCATCTGGTTTCCTCATTCATGGCTTCCATAGAGTATAACTATTACAGAAAGGCATTAAGAGGTATCCAATTTCACAGCAGCTGGACAGAGTTAAGTGCTCACACAGCGTACAATTAGACACAGTGCCCTCTTTATTACCTTGCTTTGGATTGGATCCTCACAATATTTGCAGCTAACATTATCTTCATGTGTTAAAAATGAATGAAGGCATTTGAGATTTCCAATCTAAATAGAAGGATATAGGCCAAGGATTAATTTTGGTGTGCTCATAACAGGGATTAATTATGGGAAGACAACATGTACAGGATGGATCAGAGTCCAGTAATTCTAAAATTGAAAAAAAAGATAATATACTTTAATTATAGGATGTCTCATGAGAAGCTGTAATTATTTATGGTAATGTTTAAGCTGACAGTGGCATGAGGAGCAGAAAGTTGTGGAACAGCCGGATTGTTCAGCTATTTTGTCATGTAGTACAAGGAAGTAAATGATCTTTCTTCTGTTCGGATAGTTATTTATGTTATGAAACCAACTTCTACCGGGCTTCAGTGGGAAAGAGATTCTCTCTGAATTTATAAAGAAGACGTCATTGAATTTCTTCTGCCATGGATCTTCTTAGGACTTAACAACAAGGCTATCAAAGGAACTGATGCTCCTATGGGTGCTATTGTGTCCCGTGTCACCTGACAAATTGGATCATAGGCATGGCTATTCACAGGAATTTGCTACCTCCTTCCCCAGGCAGAATGTTGCAAGAGGAAACCAAAACACTTGAAATCATGATCTAAGATCCCAAGGAACTTAAATCTGGTGAAGAAATAGGTTTGAAAGTTTCGTGTTCTGAATTATTATCCTAAATGATGGAATGTATGAGTGATGTGTGTACCACTGCATGGAGACAGTATAGAGTGTGATTATTGCGCTGGGGACTCTGAGTTCAACAGTTCAAATCTTCCTTTTTGCTTTATATAGACATGAGATTTTGTTGTTGTTGTTGTTTGATAAACAGAACAAATAATATTGCACTCATAGGGTCTCTGAGAGCACGATTGTGATAATGTAATGAAACGAGCTTTAGGTAGAGAGCTTACCTGTACTCTGGTAAGTACTGTGTATTTCCTGCTGTTATTACAGTAGCTCCTTTGTAGTCAGGTACAAAGATGTAGGCTTCCTTATCTGACTGCAGTTTATCTTTCAGGCATTCAGTTTTACTCTGAGAGATAGCATCATCTTTACAATTTATGGTTATACCGTCAGTTCTGGTTTAACATTTAAGTCCATTTTGTGTAAGTAGACTCAAGGTTTTTTGTTTTCTCTTTTCTCCATCCATATCAAGACTTATTCTCTAGTCTGTCCGTCCTTTGGATAGTTTGGCATCAAGGAATTGTCAAATGGCTTATATTACTTTTTTGTATGCTGCTGTTGTATTAGTGTTTTTTCTGCTGCCTCCCCTGGAACTGCATGGGGATTGATGTGGGGGTGCTTGCTGTCCTTTGTAGACTTGGCCCCAGTATCTCATGATACTGAACTGCCCGTGGGGCCAAGAATACACTGTGATAAACAAGACCAGCGTCACTGAGGTGAAATTTTCTGGGAAGGATTTTCTCAGAAACTGTGGTCCAAGGTGGCCAAGGCTGTATCTCAAGCTGTCAGCTGAACTTGGTAATGTGTAAACATGTGGTACCCGTTTTGGTAGCTTGAAAGCTGCAGTATTGAAGGTATCCTGGTGAGCTGCTGAAGCTTATCAATATGTGAAACCAGGAGAGACCACGCGTAAATGTTCAGCCCACTTGCAGCGGAGACCCCACCATATTGGAGATGCCAGGATAAGTGCAAGGGACAGTGGCTGGTGTGGAGTGCAGCCCTCCTAAGTTTATGAGATAAGTTAATGTGCTGTGGACCACAGAGCCAGAGAGGCAGGGCTACCCAAGCCTTTGGAGCCCAGATGGTTATGTCATAAATGAGCCCAAGATGTTGGACATGGAGCTGCTCATATCGTTTGGAGTTTGGTTTTGTTCTCTCAGATTGTACCTATGCCTTGTCTCTTCCTTTTTGGAGTAAGAGTGTATTTAAGTTGCTAATTTAGAGGAGTACATAATCAAGAGACTTTAGAATTTTAAGGAGAACTTTAACTTTGAAATTGTTGGAATTTTACACTGCATCTTACACAGATGTTAACATGAGCATTTGGAACCAGCAAATGTTCTGCTTTAATAGTGATGCTTGTGTATAAGATGACAAGGAACGAGCTCATGATGGCTCAACTTGTTTGTCAACAGTCAAGTAGAGGGCCTCCATTGAGGAAGCACCTCTACCAGCTTGGGCTGTGCACATGCTTGTGCGGCATTTTCTTGATGCGGAAGGTTCAGGATCACTGTGTGTGGTACCATCCAGGGGGTTCTGGGTTATATAAGAAAGCTAAATGAGCAAGCCAGTAAGCAGCATCCCTCCATGATTTCCCATTCAAGCCTCTGTCTGGAGTTTTTGTCTTGGCTTCTCAATGGTAGACTGAAGTTTATGAGATAAATAAACTCTTTTATTTTCCAAGTTGCTCTTGGTATGTGTCATAGCACAGGAAAGCTAACTAGAAGAATAAAAATAATTCTTATGAAAGAATTGTCTGCTCATTTCATCTTGTCATTTCTTTACTACATTATTTGATCTTTGCTCTTTTCTTTTCTTGATATTTCTGGATATTATTGTGCTGTTTGAATTTCTTGGTCAGATTTTGTCTCTGTTGGTAGTCTGCCTTTTCCCTGTGTTAATTGTTCCCTTTGCTCTAAAGAAGTGGTTTCATTTTGAGCAGCCTTATTTGTTAATTCCTGGAACTACATTCAAAGTCATTAGAGATGTAACAGAATGTTGTTGTGTACTCTTATATCTTTAAGTACTTTTCCTCTAGTGGTCTCAAGCCTTATCTTAAGGTCTTTGATCAAGTTTGAATTGATTTCTGTGTAGGGTGAGAGATAGGGATCTAGTTTTAGTCTCCTACGTGTTCACAGCCCATTTTGCAGCACCATTTGCTGAAGCTTCTGTCTTTCTCCGGTGGATGCCTTTGACAGCCTTGTTGAGAATCAGATGGCTTTAGCTGCCTGGGTTCATTTTAGGGTTGTCTGTTCTATTCTGATAGACTATGTATCTTTTCTTTTTATGTCAGTACCAGAATTTTTTAAAACTATAACACACAGTTTAATTTGGAACCAGACATTGTGATACCTCCAACATTATTCATTTGTTCATGATGCTTTGGCTATCCAGAGTCTTTAGTGCTTCTATATATTTTTTCATTTATTTAAATTAGAAACAAGCTTGTTTTACATGTCAGTCCCAGTTCCCTCTCCCTCCCCTCCTTCCCTGCCCTCACCGGGCCCCTATCCCATCCCTTTTGCTCACCAGGGAGGGTGAGGCCTTCCATGGGGGATCTTCAAAGTTTGTCATATCATTTGGAGCACGGCCTAGACCCTCCCCCATGTGTTTAGGCTGAGAGAGTATCCCTCTAGATGCAGTGGGCTCCCAAATCCATTCGTGAACTAGGGATAAATACTGAAGCACTAGCAGAGGCCCCATAGATTAACCAGACCTCCAAACTGACATCCTCATTCAAGGGTTCTGGGTTGGTCCCATGCTGGTTTCCCAGCTATCAGTCTGGGGTCCATGAGCTCCTCCTTGTTGAGGTCAGCTGTTTCTGTGGGCTTCTCCAGCTTGGTCTTGACCCCTTTGCTCATCACTCCTCCCTCTCTGCAACTGGATTCCAGGAGTATAGTTCAGTGTTTAACTGTGGGTGTCTGCTTCTGTTTCCATGAGCTACTAGATGAAGGCTCTAGGATGGCATATAAGGGAGTCATCAATCTCATTGTAGGTGAAGAGCATTTAAGGTAGCCTCTCCACTATTGCCTAGATTGTTAGTTGGGGTCATCCTTGTGGATCTCTGGACACTTCCCAAGTGTCAGATTTCTCTTTAAACCTATAATGGCTCCCTCTATTATGGTATCTATTTTCTTACTCTCCTCTATTCTTTCCCTGACTCAGTCTTCCTGGTACCTCATGTCTTCCTCTTCCCTCCTTCTCCCCTTCTCTTTCTCCTAACTCCCTCTCCCCTCCTCCCATGATCCCATTAGCTGCTGTCCCTTTCCCCTTCTTCAGGGGACCATGATTCACTAGTTCCATGATTAATGTCATAGGAATGTTGGTGGAGCTCTCTGAAGCTTTCTTACCCAACATCAACCACACAGTCAACCATTATACTACTTGCTTTGCACATATATGTGACTCAGTCTTTTTTTTTTTTGCTTTTCATATCCACTTAGAAAATCTCAACCACATTTTAAATCCAACAATTCAGTGTAGAGTAGCCATTTTCAACTTTCCTGATCCTGTGACCCTTGAATACAGTTCCTCATGTCATGGCGACCCCCCAAGCATAAGGTTATTTTATTGCTTTTTCATAACTGTAATTTTGCTACTGCTATGAATCATAATATAAAAACATGGCATGCAGGGTATCTGATATATGACCCCCAGGTTGAGAACAACTGCTGTAGAGGCTGCAGGCTCCAGGAAAACAGGTTGACTGCTCTCACTTAGTTTGTGACTAACTCCTTAAGCAGACCCTGGTGTCTCTTTGTAGCAACACTGTGCCTTCCCATTCTCTTTTCTCACAGCCCAGGATCTCTTTATCACTCACATTTTCCCCTCCATTACCCTACTTTCTTCTCTATAGAGAAACCAGAGGGATCTATAGAGAACTTCTAAATATTCCCATTACACACCTACCCTCCACCAGCATATGCCTTACATTGTCTTTGTACCAAATGGAGCAATGGTTCTTATCACTGTGGGAACTTTTTAAACACTACTGGTACATCAGAACAATTAATTGAAAACCTCCCTTTTGGGTATAGCTACTGTGTTCTGTAAAGTATTCCCTCGGTGGTGTTTCTGTCAGCTAGCACTGAAAATTATTACCATAAAAGTGTCTCTACTCTCTGACCCCCAATCACTCTCATTCTGCACTAGATCCCATTTTTCCTCTTTCTTTTTTTTTTTTTGCGTGTGGCACATGCATGTGTATGTGCATATGTGCATGGGGGTTGAGCTATTTATTGATGGTGTATGCACTTGTGGAGGCTAGACATCCTTAATTCTTTATTTTACTCCCCACTTTTCACTTGAGACAGGGTCTCTTACTGGCTCATCTCAATTGGCTGTCCATTGAACCCCAGGGATTCAACTGTCTCTGTTTCTCCTGACTCTAGTACTGAGGTTATAGACAAATGATACATTTAGTTTGCCTCTAACTTTTCAATACCTGTTTCTAGTAGTCTCCCCTTTGTTTCCATCAGCAGTTATTTATTCCTCTAGTGGATCTTTTACTTTTTTTAACCAATGTCTTAGTTAGTATTTCTATTGCTGTGCAAAAACCCCATAACCAAAATCAGTTTGGTAGAAAGGATCTATTTCATCTTACAGCTTGTAGTCCATCATCCAGAAAGTCAGGATATAAACTCAAGGTAGGAACCTGGAGGCAGGAACTCATGCAGATGCCATGGCTGGACGCTGCTTACTGGCTTGTTCCTCTTGGCCTATTCAGTCTGCTTTCTTACAGAATTGAGGGCCACTAGCCCAGGGATCACAAGCACAGTGAACTGTGCTCTTCCATATTGATCAACCATCAGTAAAATGTACCACTGGCTTGCCGGTAGGGCAATTGGGTAGGGGTATTTTCTTTTTTTAATTTTTATTTTTAAATATAAATTTAAATTAGAAACAAGGTTGCTTCACATATCAAACACAGGTCCCTCTCCCTTTCCCTCCTCTCCTCCCGTGCCCTCCCACCAACCACCCCAATAACCCCTCATTTGTCCAGGGAGAGTAAGGCCCTTCATGGGAGTGTCCATAGTCTGTCATCTCATCCAGGGCAGGACCTAGACCCTCCCCCAAGATTCCAGGGTAAGAGTGCATCTCTCATTGTTGGATGGGCACCCAAAGTCCATTTGTATGCCAGGGATAAATACTGATATATTACCCAAGGTCCAGTAAATTGCCTAGGCCTCCTCACTGACACCCACATTCAGGGGGTCTTGATCATGCTGGATTCCCTGACATCAGCCTGGGATTCAAGAGCTAACCCTTGTCAGGTCAGCTATTTCTGGGGGTTAAACCAGCCCAGTCTTAACCCCTTTGCTCATCAGTCCTCCCTCTCTGTCACTGGGTTCCTTGATTTCAGCTCAGTGTTTAGCTGTGGGAGTCTGCCTCTGCTTCCATCAGCCACTGGATGAAGGTTCTGTTCCCCAGACTCTCTGGCCATAGGATTGCATGCTGGAACTCCCCAGATCTATATCTAAAATCCATATATGAGAGAGTTCATATCATGTTTGTCTTTTTGTGACTGGGTTACCTCACTCAGGATGGTTTCTTCTAGGATTCCATTGTTATTCAGGATTCCATTGTTTTTTTCTTCCCAGTAATACTCCATTGTGTAAATGTACCACATTTTCTCTATCCACTCTTCAGTTGAGGGGCATCTAGGTTGCTTCCAAGTTCTGGCTATTACAAATAATGCTTCTATGAACATAGTGGAACAGATGTCCTTGTTGTATAAATGTGAATCTTTTGCATATATACCTAAGAGTGGAGTTGCTGGGTCTTGTGGTAGGCTTATTCCCAGTTTTCTGAGGAATCTCCAAACTGATTTCCAAAGTGGCTTTATGAGTTGGCACTCACACCAGCAGTGGAGGAGTGTTTCCCTTTCTCTACAACCTCTCCAGCATAAACTGTCATTGGTGTTTTTGATTTTAGACATTCTGACAGGAGTAAGATGGTATCTCAAAGTTGTTTTGATTTGCATTTCCCGGATGGCTAGGGATGTTGAGCACTTTCACAAGTGCCTCTAAGCCATTTTAGACTTCTCTATTGAGAATTTTCTATGTAGTTCTGTAGCCCACTTTTTAATTGGATCCTTTGGTGTTTTGGAGACTTGATTCTTTTTTATTTTTATTTTTTTATTTTTCTCAATATATGTTTTTATTTAAATTAGAAACGTGAATGTTTCACATGTCAGTCCCAGCTCCCTCTCCCACCCCTCCTCCCTTGTGCCTCTACCAGTCCCCCAGCCCCCCACCCAATCCCCACATCATTCCCCAGGGAGGGTGAGGCCCTCCTTAGGGAGGATCTCTAAAGTCTGTCATTTCATCCTGGGTAGGACCAAGCCCTTCTCCATGTGTCAGGCTGACAGAGCATCCCTCTATTTGGAATGGGCTCTCAAAGCACATTCATAAAGCAGGTGAACACTTTGCTTCTTGAGTTCTTTGTAAATTTTGGAGATCATCCCTCTATCAGATGTGGGGTTAGTGAATATCTTTTCCCATTCTGTGGATTGCCTTTTTGTCTTGTTGTCTGTGTTCTTTGCCTTACAGAAGCTTCTCAGTTTCAGGAGGTCTCATGTATTAATTTTTGACCTTACTGTCTACGCTACTGGTGTAATGTTCAGGAAGGGGTCTTCTGTACCAATTCATTCAAGGGTACCACCTACTTTCTCTTCTAAGTGTTTCAGTGTGGCTGGATTTATGTTGAAGTCTTTGATCCATTTGGAATTAAGTTTTGTGCATGGCGATAGACATGGATCTATCTGCATTCTTGTATATGCCAGCATCCAGTTATGCCAGCACCATTTGTTAAAGATGCTTTCTTTTTTCCATCGTATATTTTTAGCTTATTTGTCAAAGATCAGATGTTTATACATGTATGGGTTAATATCAGGGTGTTGAATTCGATTCCATTGGTCTACCTGTCTATTTTTGTGCCAATATCAAGCTGGTTTCAGGACTATGGCTCTATAATGGAGCTTGAAGTCAGGGATGGTGATGACTCCAGAAGTTCCTTTATGGTACAGAATTGTTTTGGCTATCCTGGGTGTTTTGTTTTTCCATGCAAAGTTGATTATTGTTCTGTCAAGGTCTGTGAAGCATTGTGCTGGTATTTTAATGGGGATTGCATTGAATCTGTAGGTTGCTTTTGGCAGGATTGCCATTTTTACTACATTGATCCTACCTATCCAAGAGAATGGGAAATCTTTCCATTTTCTGGTGTCTTCTTTAATTTCTTTGTTTAAAGTCTCAAATTTCTTGTGATACAGGTCTTTCACTTGTTTAGCTAGGGTTATCCCAAGGTATTTTATGTTGTTTGTGGCAATTGTAAAGGGTGATGTTTCTCTGATTTCTTTCTCAGGCCTTTCATCATCTGTATATAGTAGGGCTACTGATTTTCTTGAGTTGTTCTTGTGTCCTGCCACTTTGCTGAAGGTGTTTATCAGCTGTAAGAGTTCCCTGGTAGAGTTCTTTGGGTCATTGATGTAAACTATCATATCATCTGCAAATAGTGAAAGTTTGACCTCTTCCTTCCCAATTTGTATCACCTTGATCTTCTTTTGTTGTCGTATTGCTCTAGCTAGAACTTCAAGTACAATATTGAAAAGGTATGGAGAGAGTGGACAGCCTTGCCTTGTTCCTGATTTTAGCAGAATCGCCTTGAGTTTCTGTCCATTTAGTTTGATGTTGGCTGTTGGTTTGCTGTAGATAGCTTTTATTATGTTTATGTATGCTCCTGTTATCCCAGGTCTCTCCAAGACCTTTATCATGAATGGGTGTTGGATTTTGTCAAAGGCTTTTTCTGCATCTAGTGAGATGATCATGTGATTTTTGTTTCTCATCTTGTTTATATGGTGGATTACATTGATGGATTTTTGTATGTTGAACCATCCCTGCATCCCTGGGATGAAACCTACTTGATCGTGGTGAATAATTATTTTGATGTGTTCTTGGATCTGATTTGCCCTAATTTTATTGAGTATTTTTGCATCACTGTTCATGAGGGATACTGGTCTGAAGTTCTCTTTCTTGGTTGTGTCTTTGTGTGGCTTGTGTATCAAGGTTATTGAAGCCTCATATAAAGAGTTTGGCAAAGTCCCTTGTGCTTCTATTGCATGGAATACTTTGAGAAGAATTGGTATGAGCTGTTCTTGGAATGTCTGGTCGAATTCTTCACTGAAGGCATGTATCTGGCCCTGGGCTTTTTTTGTTTGGGAGTCTTTTGATGACTGCTTCTATTTCCATAGGGGTTATAGGTCTATTTAAATTGCTTATCTGTTCTTGATTTAATTTTGGCAAGTGATGGCTATCCAGAAAATTGTTCATTTCCTTTAAGTTTTAGAATTTTGTGGAGTACAGGTTTTCAAAGTATGATCTGATAATTCTCTGAATTTCCTCAGAGTCTGTTGTTATGTCCCCCTTTTCATTTCTGATTTTGTTAATTTGCATGGTCACACTCTGCCATTTGGTAAGTTTGGACAAAGGTTTGTGTATCTTGTTGATTTTCTCAAAGAACCCACTCTTCGTTGCATTGATTCTTTGTATTGTTTTTCTAATTTCTACTTTATTGATTTCAGCCCTCAGTTTGATTATTTCCTGGCTTCTACTCCTCTTGGGTGAGTTTCCTTCTTTGTGTTCTAGGGTTTTCAGCTGTGTTGTTAATTCTCTAATGTAACTATTCTCTAGTTTCTTCAAGTGGGCACTTAGTGCTATGAACTTCCCTTGTAGCACTGCTTTCAAAGTGTCCCAGAGGTTTGGGTATGTTGTGTCTTCATTCTCATTGAATTCTAGGAAGTCTTTAATTTCTTTTTTTTATTTCTTCTTTGACCCTGGAATGGTGCACTTGAGCATTATTCAATTTCCATGTGTTTGTATTGTTTCTGCAGTTTGTGTTGTTGTTGAATTATAATTTTAATGCATGGTGGTCTGATAAGATGCTTGGAGTTATTCCAATTTTTTGTACTTGTTGATGTTTGATATATTGCCATATATGTGGTTGATTTTTGAGAAGGTTCCATGTGGTGATGAGAAGCAGGCATATTCTTTTTTATTTGGATGGAATGTTCTATAGATGTCTGTGAACCCCTATTGGGTCATAACTTCTATTAGCCCCTTTGCTTCTTTGTTAAGTTTCTGTCTGGTATTCTTGTCTAATTGTGAGAGTGAGGTGTTGAAGTCTCCCACTATAAGTGTGTGGGGCTTTATGTGTGATTTGAGGTTTAGTAATGTTTCTTTTACGAACTTGGATGCCTTTGTATTTGGGGCATAGATGTTCCGCTGGCTTACCCATAGGGCAATTGGATAGGCATATTTTCTTAATTGATATTTCCTCTTCCAAATGACTCTAGCTTGTGTCATGTCATAAAACTAGCCAGCACAATTGACTCATTGTCAACTCGACACACAAGTACATTACAGTTAAACTATAACCTTTCCCTGCTTTTTCCTCTTTAAAATCTCACATTAGACTTGGAGAGATGACTCATTTGTCAAAAGCACTGCATGCTCTTACAGAGGTCCTGAGTTCAATTCCCAGCAACCACCTGGTGACTCACTACCATCTGTATTGAGATCTGGTGCCCTCTTCTGGCCCACAGGCATACATGCAGGCAGGACACTGTATACACAATAAGTAAACAAATAAATAGTTCAAATTAATACTAATAATATGATATAAAACATTCAAAACTTTCAAATTTCTACACTCTTTACAAATTGAAACACTTTGAAAGTTCAGTTTTTTTTAAGTTCTAAGGTTTTCTAAAATGGCCATTGTCTCTCTAAAGTATTCAAAAATCTCTTAAAACATCTGAAATTTCTTTAAAATATATAAGGCTTCATAGATGTGGGCTTCTGTAAAATTAAAAAAAAACAGTAAGTTAAATACTTTCCATTACAAGAGGGAAAAACTCGGGCACAGTCACAATCAGACCAAAGCAAACCAATGTCTAACAGTGTAAAGCTCAGTCAGGGTCAGGTTTCTGGGACTCATGTATGATCTTTTAGACTCCCAAGGGCTTTCCAAAGCACATGTAGCTCATCTCATAGCCTTAGGCTGGCTCTGCTCCACAAATGTCCTTGGTGATCAACCCATGGTACCAGCATCTCCAAGAATGAAACTTGCCTGCGCCTTAACAATACTATCCCTTGGCTTCTTTTCAGGGACTCTAACTTGTCACCTAGTGCCAAGCCTCAATGCCTCTCATGACTCTTCTGCATTTTCACGCTGGGCTGTCAGCATAAGGTGGCCCCATCTTGACTACAGCTTCTGCATGATGTGCTCTGAGAAAATAATCTCTGATTGAATATCATTAATGTTGCTTTCTGTTCTTACTCTTCAGTTCCAGGTGACCACCATAAGTTTCCCAACAGTGTACAGGTTTTTCACTTTGGTGGTGATTAACTTAAAATATCACATGAGTGGCCCTGGTAGACTCTTTGAGGGCCTTTAAACCTTCCCTCTGAAATTTCACAAGCCAGACCTCCATTATCTGCACTGCTGTCAGTATTATCTTCTAAGTTCCCACAACATCTCACCAGGCCTTGAACACTTGTTCTTCTACAATTCTTCCCAAAGCTCAGTCCATTCTGTCACGGCAACATTCCATAAACCTGGTGCCAGTTTCTGTCTTAGGTTTCTATTGCCAAGATAAAGCACCATAACCCAAAGCAATGTGGATGGACAGGGTTCATTTTTCTTATGCTTCCATATGATTGTCTATCATGCAAAGATTCAGGGCAGCATCATTTCAAGGCAGGAACCTGAAGGCAGGAACTGATGCAGAAGCCACCTCTGTGAGACTTGCTTTGTGTGCTGTGCCAAGCCCTTTGGAGCCTAAAAAAATCCCAGGAAGTACATGGAGATTTGCGTGGTTGTTTTATACAGCTAACCATCACATTAACTTCTCATCTCACTTTGGTAACAGTACTTGACATAGTAGGCAGCACACTTTGTGATAATATATGCATATATATTTGTTTAGCATATACTGTTATCAATGTTTATCCCGCCATCGTAGCATGGTCCCAAATGGTCTTATCAATAAAAAGCCAGAATCAGGTATCTGAGGGTGAAACCTGAAAGACCAGAGAAGTAAACAACCAGCCACTATGATTCTCAGACTGAAAAGAGTGAGCTCCTGTCTCCTCCCACCTTATATTCTTTTCTCCACATCCCCAGTGCTGGAATTAAAGGCATGCACCTCCCAAATACCACAATCAAAGGCATGAGATCCCAAGTTCTAGGATCAAAAGCATGAGATCCAAGTGCTGGTATCAAAGGTGTGAGCTACCACCATCTAACTCTGTTTCTCCTTTAGACTGGTTCAATATTGTGTAGCGAGAGTGGCCTTGAATGTCTGATCTTTCTACTTCCTTTTCCCAAGGGTTGGGATCAAACGTGTGTGCCACCATTGCCTGACCTCTATGGTTAACTAGTTGTTGGCTTTGCCCTCTGATCTTCAGGCAAACTTTATTTGTTAGCGCACAAACAAAATAATCACCATATGTCATAGTTTTTTCTGTCACAGTTTCTAGTTGCTTCTTTTTCTCCTGCCTCCTAAATGGTGGCAAAGCTTGGACTCAGAATTTATACATATTTTCTTTTCTTTCTATATTTATTCACAGTCATGGCATGTAGTCTGTGCCTTTAAATCCTATCAATATTCTAACTAATATTTGTAGTCTGATTTATTAACTTATTTACATATCCAGTTACTTAATTGAACAATTCTACTTGGAGAACTTATTGACAACTCAAGCTTATTTTGTTCAAAATGGAGTTCTTAAATCTTTGCACCCAAGAAAAGCAAAGACTAAAGCAAACAAGCCCACACTCTCTGTTCTCCATCACTTAGATCCCAAAACTCTAGAGTCATCTTCGATTCCCCTGCTTGTTAGATGCACATTAAATGTATCAATATGTCTTCTTGCTGTATCTTCAGATTATTTCTTGTACCTCTCCAGTTCTCACCACCTGTACTTCAATAAACCAGTGTCATTGCTGTCCTGAGTTAATCCACAGGATTTCAACATGTCCCTCCTTTCTTGTCCCTTCCACACTGTTTACTACCATGAAGTGTCCAGAGTGATTAGTGTGAATGTTGAGGCAAGTGATCTGCCTTCTGGTGTACCACTCCTGTGACTTTCATAGTTATTCAGAGTAAAAACTTCACGACAGCAAATGGCCCATTATGACTGTCCTCACATTTACTCTCTGGTGTTACCTCCTATTGCTTTATTGCTCTCTTCTACTCCAGTGACAATGGCATTTAGAGTCACCATATTCCCACGCCTTTATCTATTCACTCATATTGCCAATGGGAAGTTTTTAACTTAAATATTCATTTGATTTCTCCCTTGTCTCCTCTAAATTCTGTGTCTTTTCACTGACAGATATCCCCGTAACTTTCTATTTGTCCCTTTTCCTTATTGTGCTAATGTCATGATCTACTAATCTTCTATTTACTTAGTATGTAGGAAGAATTAAAAAATATATCTTTATAGCTTCTTTGGGTTTGGTACTGAAAATAAATTACCAAATGATAAATTAACAAAAATGTAAAAAGCAAACCCTATTAATATGTGTAGCACCGGAACCTGCACAAGGGAATCAATGCTCAGAGGGGTGGTTAGGAGGGGGGCATATGTATCTTAATCTTAACCTTCTTGCCAACAGTGGCAAGAAGGAGGAAAGGGGCTTTGGCTTCCAGGAACAGCAGACTAAGGGAAACTAAATATATGTGGGAAACTAATAAAAGATAAAGGTTATTTTAGTAAGGTTTATTTGCTGACCTATTTCAATACCAACTTCTCATGTTTTTCAGTGCCTTGAAACTTCTGTAGGAGAAAGGATTTATGTAAGTCCTAATTTCCCAGAAGTTCTGCTTTTAGTCAGAGAAAGAAAGCTCTGAGGAGGCTTCTTTCTGCATTTGTTGATTCCCACTTGGCCTTAGCTCAAAATAATGCTTCCGTCATCATAGTGCTGTATTTTGGGGTGACACATTCAGGTCCTACAAGAGAGAACTTATAATGATATATTAGATTGCCAATTGAACTAATGAGTATTCTTTCATAGTCACTGTCCCACTTAGCGTTGAAATTAGTGCTGATTGGTTATGTCACTCATATATTACTCTGATGCTATAGATACTATAATTCCTGTGCTTGGTGACATTGCAAGTAACACTAAATCTGCCATTGCAATCACTACGTTATTTTAAAATTTTGCCGGTAGCAATTGCATATTGCAAATGAACTAATGAGACTTAGAATTTTAGCTTGGATCAACATCAAGAAAGTGAAGTGGAAAATTGAGGATATTATACTGATAAGTGAGGCAAAAAATTTTGTTAGCCTTAATTAAACAGTTGATACGGACCTTACTGTTTGGGGTTAGATAATGAGAAATTCTTCATTGCCCCATTTCCCTTTTCCTACCGCTTGCAAAATCTTACTACGGATTTAGCCTTAGTATCAAACAAGCCAAATGAAGAACTGAGCATTATACTCATATTTAAAACAAAATGACATAATGAAATATTGATACAAAATAAAGTATGTAACATGTAACAAACTATACCATACAATAAGATGATTGGAAAGAACCACATTGGGGGTTGATTTAAGTGTTTCACACATGGGACATATCCAGCTGTTCAGAATGACATTTGTGAGGAGTTTCTAGCGAAAAAGGCCAATACAAAAGAGCGTATAAGAAAGGCAGTGAGAATGCGGTGCATAAGTGGCCAAGGGTAGAAAGTGGTAAGACTGTTGGTTGGATATAAAGTACATAGTAAAGGTCAAGTTCAGCAGTGCTTCTAGCTGGTTTTCTTTTATTTATTTTCATTAACATAACAAGGAATTATGTTTCACCACGTTTTTTTCACAAACAAAAGTGGTTTTGGTACTTCTCTTCCTCTGCTCCCGCTTGTCTTCCCATATTTGTGCCTAGTGGCAACCTTGTGTTGCCATGTTATATGTGTTAGCCCCATGCCTCTTTATAAACACATCTCTTTCCCTTCTTGAGGTCTATCATTTAGCACCCACTCTTACACACACACACACACACACACACACACACACACTTAAAAATAGGATCTGCCTATAAGTGAGAACAGGTTAAGCTTTGTCTTCCATGTCTGTTTTACCTCACTTAATATGACATTATCCAGATCCATCAGTTTTTATACGTTTTATATTATTTTTATCTTAATATTTATTTTTAATTTTGACCTTGTTTTTGGTCTTGTTTTTCCCCCTCTCTCCTCCAATATCCACTCAATTTTGTGTTATCTCTCTCTTTCAAAACAAAAACCAAACAGCAACATACAAAACCCATGGGGTAACTCAACTGAGCAAGTGAAAAGCTTGTATAATAAAAACTTTAAGATGGTGAAGAAATTGAAAAAGACACCAAAAGATGGAAAGATCTCCTATGCTCATGGTTTGGTAGGATTAATATAAAAATCATCATCATACCAAAATCACGCTGCAGATTCAGTACAGTACACATCAAAATCCAACACAATTCTTTGTGACTTGACAAGAATGTCTTTAATATGGACAAACAAACAATTCAGGATAGCTAATACGAGAACTCCCAAAGGTAACATTATCCCAGGCTTCAACATGTGTTATAGAGCCTATTCCCAGTGACATACTTCATCCAATACCACAACAGCTAATCCTTCCCGAACAGTTCCACCCACTGGGGCCAAGTATTCAAATATATGAGCCCATGAGGGTATTGTCATTCAAACCACAGCATGCAATAGGGAAACATGCACTCCCTCAAAATTCCCACCAACTCCTTCCCTTCAAAATTTTACCCTGAGCCTCCTGATAAGTCACTCTAGACAGTACTTGCCAATCACACTGTAGTCTGGGGGGCGTAAATTTCAAACACATGAAAGCATAACATGCCCAAACCACGAGATATAAGAATGCAATGCCTTGTCAAGCAATGCAATCCTCATCAGTGGACACAAACATGTTGAGCCTGAATTCATATTTTTCAGGAGTGTTTAACAAAGAACCAAATATACCCCCAAATTTTTTTAGTAAAAAGAAAGATTGAATTTAGCCTTCTGATATGAACAAATAATTTTGTGTACTCATTTCAAAATTCTGCCTAGATAGGATATATGGGGTTGTTATATGAGTTATATGTTTTTGTTTCTGTTTTGTTATTTCATAAATGCCTTTATTTTGTACATAAAGTTCACATGTTCAGTGACTTTAGATTTTGCTGCTAAGGTAGATTTTCCTGACAGTTGCCCCTTGATCAGGAACACTAATCTTTACATCCTTCTCTTATCCTTGTATATTCAAATGTCAGGCCTGGGGCTGGGAGGCCCACATCCCTCACCGTTTCTGCTATGTGCAGGTTCTTACTGTTCCCAGTTGGGCATTCAGGTTAATTAGACATGAATGACAATGATGTGAGTGAACTTATCATAGTTAATGTAGCTATTAAGAGCACATTTCCATGCAGCATCTGTATATAATTTGGATAAGGAGGCATAAAACCTGAAATGTATCTTTCCTTAATTATTTTTCAAGAAAAGGTGGAGAGCATGTTAGGTTAATTTGGAGTTTTCACTGATTTTTGTCAACTGGGCAGAAGATAGGTTTCTAGAAAATTCACTCCATATTTAGTAATTTGCAAAGCTAAGGTAGAATCAATGAGTTTTTTTCACATATAAAATCAGAATGAAAGAAAATTCTATTTATAGATAAGATACTACAATATGAAGTCAGAAACAAAAAAGCAAAATCACAAAAATGTAACCAAAATTAAAAAATGAAAAGCAACAGAAAATCTCAAGTAAATTTACCAACTTCAAAGATGCAGTTGTGACCATATGTCAAATCTATGCTATGCATTGAAGATTGTGGATGTTATAGTAGGTCTGATGCAGACTGTACTATGCTTAATCCTCACCATCAACTTTTGATGATTATCATCAACTGTGTTCCCTTTTATGTGGAAGTTTATTTGGGGAAATGTAGACTCAGAGAAAGATTTACCTGGTGGATGTCTTAGTTGATAGTTTCATGCAATTTCCTAGCAAGAAGGACCAAAGATTTGGGAGAAGGATTAAAATAATTGTGATGAAGGAAATGTTGCCTTCTTGTGTTTGAAAGTACCTATTATAGCTGGGAAGTAATGGTGGATACCTTTAATCCCAGTATTCAGGAGGCAGAGGCAGATGGATATCAGTGAGTTCAAAGTCAGCCTGATCTACAGAGTGAGTTCCAAGACAGCCAGGGCTACATAGAGAAACACTGTCTCAAAAAAAAAAGAAATGCCTACTGTAGATAGAGATTAAGTTACACTCAGTGGTAGAGTGTTATTTGGCTACTGTAACTCTCTTGGTTTGGTCCCCACTGGGAACAGTGGTGGGAGAATGACCACCAAGGATACTACAGTTACAGATTCTGACATGATGTGTCCTGATGCTAATTTTAAGCATCAACTTGACTGGGCTAAGAGATACTCAGGGAGTTGATAAAGATATTTATAGTCTCTAGTTGGGGTGTTTTAAGAAGACATTAGCAGGCACAACATATTGAGTAATACTCATTGTCATCAACACAAACATGCATTGTCCAGTCTGGTGAGGGAAAAGACAGGACAAAAAGGTAGAGGAGGATGGGTGAATTTGTTTTCTTCTTGAGATGCAACTTCAGAAGAAGGGACTTCAATAACTGCATGGTAACTATGCTAAATCCCTTCTTTAAATCTCTACTTCATTGTCTCTTTTCTACAGAGAAACTTCATTAAAATACATTTACTTAAAAATAAGGAGATGCTTGTAAAAGGATTTTATCCTAGTGGGGCAATTTTTCTTCTTCATTACATGATTTTGGGAATATGTGGGATCTTACTGGAAGATGTTTGTTCTTTACCTATGTGGTTCATTTCAAGCCTTATAGAATTCTATAGCAAATTTCAAATGACTTCTCTCCTGAATAGAGTATTTTTTATGCTGTGTATATAAACAACTTTAAATAGTCTTTACTTCTGACTGGAAAACAAATAAGAATAAAATGCATGCTTATCTAATATTTCATCAGAGGTTGATCCATTTTGTGGATCACACATTATAAAGATTACCGAATCAATGAATACTATGTGATGATTTTAGGAGAAAAAAAATGAAGACATGACCCAACACTCAGGAGGCAGAGGCAGGCAGATCTCTGTGAGTTCAAGGCCAGGCTCCAAAGTTACACAGAGAAACCCTGTCTCAACTGCCCCCTCCCATGAAGATATTATTTCAGTTCTTACAATCTACCAAAAAGGATAAATTTTGACAAATTCCTTTTAAAGAAAAGCCTTCAGTGGCGTCAATATTTACTGATGTGTTTTGCTTATTGATGCACTATTTCCCTTAAGCTGAAATTACTTTAATTGTTTCCATGGGATTTAGAGTGGTCCAATAATTAATGATGCTTCCTGCAGAATGCCTTTCTATTGACAATCAAGATGACCGTAGAACTCTCTGAGCACTTCTGGGGTCAGTGTGATGAACTCAAAGCCTATATTCTGGATCTCTTCTATACTTCTGGTAAGAGAATAATAGCCTTAGGACAAGGATGGAAATTTATTATTAGATGCTGCTTTGTCTATCTCCCAAGTTTTAAAAACTTTACTCCTATTCTGTTCATGCGTCTTTATTCTTTAGCTGTAGGTGATGGATATGGAGAGACAAGGTAGTGATTGAGTTAGATTTCCATGTGTCTCCAAACCTTCTTTAGGACAAAGACAGATCCCTTTGTCAAGGTGTGTTACGACCGTTAGGGGATTGAATGATCACCTAATTTAACTCCAGCAAGGTTGCATTGTGTGCTATGGAGTAAATCATTTGGGGTAGTATCATGAGGGCCAAGAGGACCAGCTTACAGACTTCAGTCCTGTGTCAGACAACCACCACAATTTGAATTTATTTTGTTACTTTTATTTGGATAAAGTGAAAAATGCAGTTTTCTTAATGCAAATGTGACCCATGGAAGGGATAAAACCCATACCTTTTTAAATTTTTCTATTTTCATTCTATTTTCTGACCACCCCAAGGTCTCAGTCTTGGGACCGTTGAGGCTGATGTTCTAAGAACATTGTCTTCTGTTACTGTGGACAGCACTCATTTCCTTAGGGGATAAACCACAGAGGAAGCAATGTTGCATGACAAATACTAGCTACAGAAGTTAGGAATTGTGAGTCCACTTTCTTCCAATGCATTGAGTTCTCCTGGGTGTAGCCTGTAAAAGAGAGGGAAGTGACTCACAGGCTTAGGCCAGCATCCAGTGAGGCTCTCCAAATGCCGCTTTAAGTGATGCAGCCTTGAGTGATGAATGTCTTTTCAAAATTTACCCCAGTTTTCTTGTGTTAACAAAAGCTGTTGAATTAGAGTTCCCTCCAGTGGTTATTGCAGATAATAATCAACATATACATAAAATATTTTGAACAATTAGAGGCTTATAGTGACATACTATATGTACTAAATAATGATGAGGTTTCTTGATTTCTTGGGTCAGATAGGGCACTGTGTGTGAATCACACCATTTTATGTTCTGTTACACTTTATTTTTCATTGCTATTTCATGGTCTTTTCACATTTTATTTTTGTCTTTTTTTAACTTGGTTTTAATTTCAGTGGAGTAAAACCCATCGTCTCAAACCTGGGAGAGATGACAGCTCATAACACCTCTTTGGCAATTAGTGCAGAATCTTGTAACATTTCAGATTTGATACTTTTTCTTGGACGTACATGGTTAATGAGTACTACCCTCCTACCGGCACCATTCCAGGCCATGTTCTCTTGTTTCTAAAAGCATAGATTCCAGAGGCTCAAAATTCTGAGACCCAGATGAGGCAGTGATGTCTCTGTGTAAGCCTGGCTGAGATTTTATGATCCCTAGACAAACGGGCTGTCACAGAGGAAAACGTTAATATGTGAGTTGCTTTGGACGGAAGGACTTTTTGAACTTTGGAATTATGAGTGTGAGAGACATGCTGGGTTGCGGATTGGAAATCTCAGTTGTACCTGTCTCTTCCCCTGTTCTTCAAAGGCTTCAGAGTCCAGATCTAGATGGACAAATGGAAGAGAAGGTGGGATTGCAGAGAATGTAATGAGGAAGCAGTTCCTGCTGCTGGGTGATTGTGAAGGCGTAACTATAGTGAATTGATGATTTTTAGGTAAAAATACAAATCCCAAGCAGCTTCCTTATCTAATATTAAATGATTGGCCCAGTAAGTATAAGATAAAACGAATATGAATATTTTCTCTTGAAAAGGATAAGAACAAAATGCCATACATACAACCTCTGTGAACATCTGTACATGATGTATCTCTTTGGCTACGGAGGGAACAAATAGGCAAATTACTTGTCTCACTTCTGCACATCCCAAATACAGGAAAACAGTCAAACATCTGATCTCTTAAACAAACATCTCCTAAAATAGAATTGCCCAGATCGTTTGGCAGCCTCGGGGCTTTGAGGAGACACAGATGGTCTAGAGTTACACAGGGTGCTTATCAGCACTGATGGCGAGAGGGATGCTAATTACCTTCAGAAGGGCTGCCTGAAAGTTTTGCTTTTCTCTGTGGAGTCTTGACCTTTACCCAGCATCAGTCCTGCCTCTTTCGTAGTGTCCCTCTAGGGGATTCTTTATTCTTCTAGTAATTTTTGGTCTATAGCACACATTTGATAAGAATTATGGTATATCCTAGGTTAGCTCCTTTCCTGTGTATGGCTCCAGCTTGACATGACTGCGGCTAGCCACTCTGAATGTCAGCTACCACACCATGATTATATCTGAACTTACCCCTTGTTTTCTCTTGCATAGTTTTCCAACAAACTTTAAGTAAATGAAACCATTAGAGCTGCATGTGTGACTTACAATCAGGCTCTTGTTCCAAGATTGTGACTGACTATTCAAAGTTCTTCAAACTCACTTAAGGTGAGCACATTCATTCCAGCTCCCATAGTGTTAATTTTGTCCCATTTCATGCACAAGCCTCTCTTTTGGACCCAAATCACAAGACCCACCTGGTCTTGCTGCCATTCAAGGCTTATCAGTAAATTCCAAATAAATTACAGGATGTACAAACCAAAAAACTATGTGTCACTTTCTCCTCTCTCATTACACATGGGTTCTAGTCTTCACACACCAGGGCACCATCATTTTGGAACTACTAGAATTGAGAATATCATCAACAATTTAGATTTCTATTGGCTATAGTCTACTGAGTACTCCTTGAAGGCAAGGAGCTAGGGCTTCGGTTAAGTCAGTCATTATGGCTGCCCAGGAGGTTTGGGGGATGATGTGCAGCCTGAGACTCAATTTCCATAGAAAGTACCATCACAGACTTGAGAGACTGCCTGAGTCTCACCTGATCTTTGGCAGTCATTGGCTGTGGTCAGCTAGCTTTGTGTTTGGAGGGGCTTCTTTATTCCAGCAGGTTTTTAATTAGTCATCTGTGTAATGTATATATTTCTTTTCAAGGAATTGTTTCCTTCAAAAACATTTTAAAATGTGTGTGTGTGTGTGTGTGTGTGTGTGTGTGTGTGTGTTCAGTTTAAGGAGAACTGTATTTCTCCACAACTTGGCTAACATCAAACTCTTTCTGGCTAATGTGGTCCTATCTCTCAGATTTAACCTCCTGATGATTCCCACATTTATGTATGCAACTTCAATCTCTTCCATTAGGCATCTTTATCTGAGAGGAGGTGGTGACTCACTGTCCTCTCACATCCCTGCCACTTTTAAAACACTTTGAAACTGAGTGGCCTTCCTCATTCTTTGGTATCTTGCCTCTGTGTTATAAATGAGAAAATAGAATCTTGAAAATGTTGTGACTTCAAGGTCGAAATGCTTGTTACAGTTTACGGATTTGTGACTGACTACTCATCCTGTGAAGGGCTTGAGACGCCTTTCTCTCCAAATTTCCTGATATGAGAACATCCTTCACTGTGTCCATGGGATTACAAACTGTCATCTCTTCTAACGCTCTGACAGTGAAATGTAGGCTTCTTCATGTCAAACTTGTTTCTTGAAATTGCTCTGTTGGATTATTCTAGGATTAAAAATTATATTGTGGACCATATTATAGAGGTGTTTGGATAAAAGTTGCTATCAGTTTAATTGAGATTTTCTAGGACCACAGCATTATGATCATACATTAAAATACAAGAATGAACACCCTCCTCCCACCCCTAAATCCTGGAATAACAGAGTATATACTGCTCCATAAAGAAATGTGTCTAAATTTATGCCAAATGGACTCATGTTCTTTGACAACATTATACTAACCCACCTCCCTCAATGTAAGCTTTGCTTTCCTTAACTCCAGTTGGTTGTCGGAAACCATGTCCAGAATATATAACTGGAAAATTCCCAGTGATAAACAAAGCTTAAGCTCACATGCTGCTAGTGTAGCTTGATGAAATTCTGTAGTACTACTTCATGTTGTCCCAAATATGAATGAAGCCACTGTCTAGTATTTTCAGTTATAAATAATGCCCTCCGTCTGCTCTCATACTGGGGCAGTGTTTGTTTTCACGTAACTTGTTTACTTAATAATGACTCCAGAGCTCAGTGATGATGCTGGCAATTAAGAGGTGCCATGGAGAACCCATAATGTATTTCCTTAGGGGAAGAGGTGAATGCTTTTGACTCATCAATGGAAGAAAAGAGTCTGATGAAGATGTTACTAGGCTCTACAGTGCGGTGTTTGAAGAGACAGAGAACCATTAACAATACACACACAAACATATATATATATACATATATGCATATATTTGTATCTATACACAAAGCTTGTGTGACATGTGCATATGTATATGTGGTGTGTGTGTGTGTGTGTGTGTGTGTGTGTGTGTGTGTGTGTGGTGAGCACACACCTGTGTGCGTGCGGATGTGGACAACAAAGTCAATATCAATTATATTGCTCTCCATCCCACTTTTTGGAGACAGGGTCTGTCTGAGAACTGAGAGCCCACTCCTTTTGGTAGACTGGCTGGCCAGGGAGCTCCAGGAATCCTCCTTTCTCAACTCCTTAGCTCTAAGATTGCAGATGCATGGTGTTCAGCTTGGCTTTTATGTGGACACTGGAAATCTGAGCTTGGGTCCTCATGTTTGCACAGCAAGCAGATTTACCCACCAAGACATCTCCCCAGACCCTATTATTAGCCTTTAAAAATCTCTTTTATAGCCTAATTTATAAATTAAAATTTGTCATATATGAGATGTCAGAAACAGCATACACGAAGTTCATTAGTATTTCCTGTGGTAAGCACCCATTTGTGGGAGTTTGAGATGTATCCCCATGTGGATAAGTGGAAGTCTAATGTCTATTCAGTTCGTTATAATTTGGTGTCATGTTTTGGAAGTCTGAGCCTTTGGTTCCTGGCTGACTTAAAGTTCAAGGACACTTCAAATAGCATGTATCATTGTTATCATTGAGCTTGCCACTTTCACAACAGGAGTGGTTAGGGGTGGAGAGATGGTTCCGTGGTTGAGAGGGCTCATTGTGTAATCTTGTGGACTGGAGTTCATATATATGTGCTCAGCACCCTGGTAAGAAATTTAGCATTTCATACATGTACATTCCTAGGATCTGTACATGTACATAGGATCCTAGAGGGTGGGTGCATGATGTCACTGGGACTTATTGGCTTACAGTGTACTCGAGAAAACCCTAATGCCAGGGTCAGGTAGAGATCCTGTTTCGAAGGAATGTGTAGGGAGTGGTAGAAGAAGAAACGTCATAACCTATTCTGGATTCTGGGTGTGCACCCTCATGTACATATGTGCACATAAGATATAAACATACATACATCCATAAATCTAGAAATTTCATTCATGTTCTTTGTGCATTCTGGAATTTTCCTAGAGTCTACATGCTTTCAAATAGGGTTTATGATATCATTTTCATAATTCTTACAAGGAGAATGTTCAGCAACATGGTGGAGCATGAGGGGAATTTTCTGTGCTTTCAAGCTAAGGTTCCATATTTAGATTAGTTATACTGCTCTTCCCTGGTTTGATGGACATTAGAGAACAATTTATGCATCTGTGGTTTCTCTGAATTGAGAACTGCACTTTGTTTAAAGGAAGATTAAAAGTACTAACGGGTTGTGTTAATAACATGATTACTGAATTGTGTTATTCACATTCCCTCAGCATAAATAGTAAGTATAGAATAGAACCTTGGGGCTTTCTGGAAGACGTTGATTCTATATGCTTGGAGCTGTGTTATGTCATCACAGGCATTCTGTTCAAGGATTCATAAAGTGAATATTTGCCTTTTAGTAATTGTAAAAATGCTAATTTCCTTTGCATATGAGAAAATAATTTTGACTTGCCTTTATAACCGTAGAGAATAAAAGCATTTATTCTGATAAAATATTTTGCATAATTTGGTATGAGGACATTTTTCTTGGAGACCCCTATTGTTTTTAATATATAACAGTGATCTTTCTGATAACATCAAGATTATTTGGTGATGTTAATTCTATCAACTCACTTAGCACTTTGCATTTTACATATTCATTTATGTAAATTATTGACTTTATCTTTAAAGCTAATGAACTAACATTAAGAATACCTTACTTTTGAAAGGTTTAGCTAAGCTAATGACTTTCTTTAGTTGGGATCCTTACTGTGTATTTTTACAATTCTTAATATCAAAATCTTGATGTTCCTAGCAGTGCTTTGTTAGTGAACTACAGATTCAGAGTAACTGAAATGTTCTGTTCCATCTGTGCGGTGTCTCTCGTCATGTCAACTAGTCAGCACACTTATTAGAGGGTCTGGACAATGGCTTAGACTCTTTAATAGCAATTTTATCTCTTAGTATTCAGGGATTTAAGAAAACATCTTTATGATAGTCACAAGATGTTTCTATTATAAACTCCTGAATTAGATGTAGAACCAGATAATGCTGTTTGGATATATTCTTAGATATCAAAAATTAGTGCTATGAAAAGGCAATTGTGAAAAAAATGATTTAAATTCCTCAAATTTTCAATAGGAAATGAGTGTAGATATTTTCTGATAGCTTTTTAACATCTGTACTCCAGTGAAAACCAGCTGTAGACGTTTGTTAAAAAATATCTTGGTTGGTAATTAAAATCAACACAGTGTATTTTGGTATTTTTCATAGAACCAAAGAATTGAGCCAATGAAAGATTCATTTAATAAACCTTTACACATGCTGAAAATTTACCAATACAGCTTCTTTAGCATTATCCATTTTAAATTTATTTTCAAATTTTTAAATTTAGAATACAAAATAATCAAAACAATGAGTTTCATTATGATGTTTTAGTAGTTATGGGTCATCTTACTTTGTTTTTACTCTTCTGCCTCTGTCATCACCTTCCTGTATGTCACCTGTCCTCTTCTCATTGGTCCCCTACCTTCTCCCAGTTTCCCCTTCTGTTTTCATATAGCATCAATCCATTGCTTTCTCTTTCCCTCTCTTCCTTCGTTTCTTTCCTTATTTCTCTTCCTCCCTCTGTCCCTCACTTCCTTCCTTCCTTCCCTCCATCCTTCCTTGTTTGATAGACTTATGTCAGTTTGACACAAACTATAGTCATTTGAGAAGAGGAAAGCTCTGTTGATAAATGACTCCAAAGTTCAGACTGTAGGCAAGTCTTTTCTGTCTGTCTGTCTGTCTGTTTTTCATTCCAACCACAGTTCTCCTTCCCACCCCTTCTGCTCCCTCCCATAGCCTCCCCCTCCAACCCACCCCCCCCATTCACTCCTCCCACAGGGTAAGGGCTTCCATGAGGGGTCTAAAAAGCCTGGCCCATTAAACTGAGCAAGGACCTAGTCCCTATCTGCTGCATTAAGGCACCAAAGAGAATGGGTTCCAACAAGCTAGTTTATGCACCAGGGATAGATATTCGTCCTGAAGTCACCCAGCTACACAATTGTCTCCCCTGCAAAAGCAGCAGCCCCTAGAGACACAAGACACAGTCACTTGGAATAAGTGACCAGCAGTCCCGAGAGTATTTTCTTGATTAGTGATTGTTGTGGGGGGAGGGGGGGAGGGGAGGCAGTCCATAGTGGATGTTGCTATTCCTGGGCTGGTGGTCCTGGGTTCTATAAGAAAGCAGGCTGAAAAAGCCATGATGAGGAAGTCTGATGGGGGAAGTCTTCTGTACATGTGTTTCTCTTTTTGGTTGATGAATAAAACACTGTTAGCTAAAGGGAAGCAAGATAGGCTGGGGTAGGAGATAAGGAGGATTCTGGGAAATGTAGTAGGAGTTGCCATGTGAACCCTGGGAGGATAGGACACATGAGTCTACCGTTCTCAGTAAGATACAACCTTGTAGAAATACATATATTAGTAATTATGGGTTAATACTTAAGACAGAGTTAGCCAATAAGAAGCCCTATATATTAGCCAACAGTATTGTAACTAACAGAGTCTCCGTGTGTTATTTGGGGAGTGAAGCGGCAATGTGACCCAGGCGGGAATCCTGTAACAGAAGCCAATAAGCATCAGTCTTCCATGGCCTGTGCATCAGCTCCTGCCTCCAGGTTCATGCCCTGTTTGACTTCCTGTCCTGACTTCCATTGATGATGAACAGTGAGTGGAAGTGTAAGCTGGATAAACCCTTTCCTCCCTTCTTGCTTTAGGTCTTGGTATTTCATCACAGTTAGAAACCCTAGCTAGCACACTGTCTTTCCTTCTCCTCTGTCTCCTGTCTTCCAGATCTGACCCTCTCATGGTCCTCTTTCTCCTTTGGTGACCTACACATGCGTATATACATAAACTTAAATCTCAAGTCTGATTATGAGATAAGCACACACTATTTGTCTTATTTAACACTATCATCTCTAATTATGTCTGTTTTCCTACAAATGCCATAACTTCATTTTTCATTAGGGCTAAGTTAAAATTCCCTTGTGTATGTGTCCCTTAGGCTCTTTCTCACTCATCTGTGGACAGCTATGTAAACAGTAGTTAACAGAGGGTCTTCTTTCCCTACATCTTCACCAGCATATGTTAGCATGTGTTTTTTATGGTACCAAATCTGGGGCTGATAGAATCTCAACATAATTTTGAGTTTCCTTGGTGGCCTGGGATGTTGAATAATTTCTCAAATATTTACCAACTTTTGTTATTTCTTCCTCTGAGAACTGTTTGTTTAGTTTATAAGCTCACTTAGTGATGACACAGGTTTTGTATGTATTTATATTTTTTCAGGTCTTTACATACTTTAGATACTAATGCCCCATCTGATGTGTAGCTGAAAATAATTTGTAGGTTGTCTTTTCACTTTAGCATCTGTTTCTTTTGCTCTACAGAAGGCTTTTTAGTTTGTATAATAAAGTTTGTCAACTCTTGTGACTAATTCCAGTGTTACTGGAATATTTTTCTAAAAGTTCTTGAGTGTGACCATATGCTCGTGTATTATTTGTATTCTCCTTTAGCACTCTCAAAGTTTTGGGTCATATATTTAAATCTGATCACTTTTAAATTTTTTATGCAGTATGAATGATTTGCATTCTATCTGGCACCTATGAATGTAGTTTTTCCAGCATCATCTATCAAAAAGTTAAATTATTTTATAATCTATATTTTTGGTAATTTTGTCAAAACATTCCATTCCATTGACCCACATATCTTCTGTAATTTTTATTTTGACTGTCTTAGAGTCTTTTAGGGGGGTTTATTTACTACCTTGGTTTTAGAGTTGTGCCTAGTATTTTCCTTCCTTTGTTCCCTCTTCTGTTCCTCCCTTGGTCCCTCCCCTCCCTCCCTCTTTTCCTCCCTCCCTTTCTCCTTTCTTTATTTTACCCTCTCCCCCCCTCCCCTTTCTTTCTTTCTTTTTTTCTTTTTTCTTTGGTTTTACGAGACAGGGTTTCTCTGTATTGTTTTGGAGGCTGTCGGTCCAGCCTGGCCTCGAACTCACAGAGATCCACTTGCCTTTGCCTTCCGAGTGCTGGGATTAATGACGTGTGCCACCACTGCCTGGCCCCGTTTCTTTCTTGCTGCTGACTGTTGTGAATGAGTTGTTTTGGAAAATTCATTACTGGCTCTAACTTCTCTACATTGATCTTGTTTCTTTCTTGCTCATTTGCCTAAAGCACTTATCACATCCGAATATTTTCTGGTGACTCTTTAGGGTCATGTTGTCTACAAATATGAACAATTTGACTTCTTTACTGTATCTCTTTTTATTTCTTTTTCTTGTCTTATTAGTCTAGCAAACTTATTTTGAGAACTATATGAAAAGAGTATGAGTGGTATGAGTGTGTATCTTTGCTCCAGTTCTGATTTTAGAAGAAATACTATTACTTTTCCTCACTTAATACAATGTTAGCTATAGATCTGTTGTACATGACCTTTATTATATTGAGACATTTTCTTCTATCCCTAGTTTTATCAGGGCTCCTATAGGAAATGGTGTGGCAAACTTTTTTGTAATCTCAAAAGGTAAATTATTAAATATCTTTTCTGCATTTACTCAAATAATTAGGTATGTCTGTTTTTTATGTATGTTGTATTACATTATTACATTATTGATTTGTAGTATGTGTTGAACCAAACTTATATTGCTAAGATCAAAGCACTTTAATTATGGTACATTATTTCTTTAATGTGTTCATCAATATCAAGCAAACATATTAAGGATTTTTGGTTTCTTACCAAGACTTCATTACTTTCTGCATTTTTATTTATAATTATATTTTGAAATCATGATATAATTCAATCATCCCTTACTTTCTTTCTTATCTCCAGCTCCTCCTAATTACCCTTCTTGCTCTCTCAAATTCATGGCCCTTCTTCTTTAATTTCTTTAATGTTTGTATATATATGTATATATATACACACACATATATATGTGTGTGTATGTATGTATGTATAATATGGACATATGTCTATAGTTTCCTTTTTCATTATCTGGTTTTGGTATCATGGCAACACTGGCTTTGTATAAAGAATTTTGTAGTTGTCCTAGTTTTTCTAGGACCAAAAGAAACTTTGTAAGGAAAGAGTTTATTTCAGCTCACAATTCTCAGGTCTTGCTCCACCTCAGAGGGAAATCAGGTCAGGAACTCAAGGCAGGAACCTAGAGGTAGGAAGTGAAGTAGACACAATGGAGGAATCTTCTCACAGGCTTCTTCTCTAGGGCTTGCTCAGCCTGCTTTCTTATAATATCCCAGGACTACCTACACAGGGGTGGTACCACCCACAGTGGACTGGACTATCTCACATAAGTAATTAATCAAGAAAATGCCCCCAGAGACTTCTCTGTGGTTTTCCACAATTGTAGTTATTTCTTCTCAAATGATGTCTAACTTATGTCAATTAAAAAAATGACAAAAACAACAAAACAAGTTTTGTGGAATAGTTTGAGGAGTATTGATAGAGCACTTCGTGAAATGTTTGGCATACTTTGGTGGTGAATTCATCTAGTCCTGGGTTTTTCTTTGCGAAGAAACTTTTATTATTGCTTCATTTTTATTGCTTGCTAAAGAACTGTTTAAGTTACTTGAATCTTCTTAATTTTTGGTAGGTGATACATTTTTATGAATTTACCCATTTATGTAATGTAGTCATGCTCATTTTAAATTTATTGATGTTTCAGTGTTGTCTATCTGTCTGTGTGTCACGTTTATGTGGTTGTCTGTCTGTGTGTAGGTCACAGGTCAAAGTCGATGTCCTTCCTCCATCATTCACCACCTATTTATGGAGACAGGGTCCTTTACTGAAGCTGAAACTCATCAATTAGGCCAGGTTCACTCACAGGTGATCTCCAGGGATCTGCTTGTCTTTAGTCTTTTCCATCACTCCATCACAATTGTATGCCTTTTTACCCAGTTCTTTAAGGATGTGGGGATCTGATTTCAGGTCCTCATGCTTGTGTATGACAGATACATTACCTACTGAGCCATCCTCCCAGCCCTGAGTATTCCTAAAATCTTTAGAACTATCTCTGGTACCGATCCCTCTACTTTGTTGAGTCTATTAATGATACTTAACCATTTTTTGTTTTCTTTTAATCTGTATTGTTGAAATTTTTCACTTTCCAATATTTCTATTTGTTATTTTTTTTAAAAAATCTCAATTTCATTGATGAAATTTATCACATTTTCATCCATTTGCTGATTTTCTCTTAAAGTCTGCTGACTTTTCCTTTATCTTGCTGACTTTCTTCTCTAGGCTGTGAATTGAATTCATTTGTTTGTTTTATTATTTTTGAAGTCATTGATCATTTTTACTAGTAAACCTTTGAAACCTTTATCATGCACATTACCTCACTCAGTGTCTTTGTATCAGTAATTAAGGAGTTAGGACTGTTGGAAATGACAGGTCACCTTGTGTTTTGGTATATATTTTGTTTCTGTGATGTGAATTGTTCATCTTTGGGTCTGGATGTTGCCTTGAGGTTTACTTGGGGATCCACTTATTGAGCAGTTTATTCTGGGGTACTCAGTCTCCAGAAACTCTTTAGAAAAAGTCTTCTACAGAGGAGGAATGGATAGGTGTGCAGAGGAGAGGTGGGGGAAGGAATAGGAGGAAAGGAGGAGTGAGGAGAAACTGCTGTCAGTATGTAAAATAAATGAATAAGTTTAACAAAAATAAAAAGTAAAGCATCTTCTACTTCCTTCCCCAACTTGGGAGCCTGGCAGCTGGAGCCCTGTTGGCCTTGGTTCCTTTTTCCATACATTGTTTTATATTTTCTCTGTACTTTCCAGGTACTACTTTGTGAAATTCTTTGGCTCTCTTGGACATACAATCTTTCCTCCTTTCTTTCCTTTTCCTTTCCTTTCCTTTCCTTTCCTTTCCTTTCCTTTCCTTTCCTTTCCTTTCCTTTCCTTTCCTTTCCACTCCTCTCCTCCCTGCCTTCTTTCTTTCTTTTTTTTTGTTTTTTCAAGACAGTGTTTCTCTGTGTAGTTTTGGAGTCTGTCCTGGAACTTTCTCTGTAGACACGGCTGGTCTTGAACTCACAGAGAGAGATCCTCTTGCCTCTGTCTCTCCTCTGCCTTTCAAGTACTGGGATTAAAGACAGCATTATCACATCCCAACTACAGTCCATTTTTTCTCACCCAGAGTCTTTCCTTCACCAGACCAGACAGAAGCAGCCTTTAGTCAGAGTTCTGTTAGTGTCATTTATTTTATGCTTAAACAAAAACAAAAGCGTGATTCTTTATAGTAGAATTGAATTCGTCTAAGTTTCAATTTCATCTGTAAACTATAAGTTGCTGCTGGTGGAGGGATCACATAGTCCTGACTAAGAATTATAAAAAGGCTATTGATTGTTAATTTCTTTTCTCTTAAGTGTCATGTCTACTTTATCATGGCTGGTCACCTGTATTAGTCAGATTTTTTTTGTCATTGTGACAAAATATCTGTGAAAAGCAATTTAAGGGAGGAAGGCTTTATTATGACCACAATGTGGGAGGGTTAGTCCATCATGGTGGAGAATGTGTAGCCGAGTCGCTTACACTATGGTGGAAGCAGAGAGAGAGAGGAAGCAGAGAGAGACCTGGGATTAAGCACTGTCCACTGGGGCAGCCTCAGTGATCTGGCTAGCTCAGCTAGGCGCCATCTTGGAAAGGTTCCTTAATTCCCAAGCCACGTCATAGCAAAATCTAAACATCTCTGTGCAGTCATTATTATTGCCACTTTATCCATGAGAAAATTAAGGCTCTAAACTAGTTAAAATCAGAGAATACAACTTACTTTATTCTCATAGCTCTAGCTGTGTATCTGGCAAAATAAATGCTCCATGAATATTTGATGATGGAAATGTGTTCAAGAACAAACTTGTAAGAGTTACTGATAATTTGAACTTATGTCTAAGATATAATAGACATTTATTACATCCTACTCTGTCCCTTTGCCAAATGTGTTTGGATGCCATTTTTGTACCTCTAGGAGCATTTATATTTTTAGTTCAAACATCCCAACTTTTATATTGGAGATTGCATTCCTTTAAAGTGGAATGATGGTTGTGAAGCTAGGTGCCTCTTCTGTATCCTCTTTCAAATATCACCACTAGCAGTCAAATAAATGATTCTGTTCCTTTACATTTATGTTTTATCTTTATTAAGTTGATAATACAGTTGACACAGAAGGACACTTTGATATTATTACTCCTAACTTCTATGATGTTGTATCAGCTTTTTAGTGTCCCCAAAGTCTGGCTTTAAAGATACAGAAATCGCCAGTAATTTCTCCATGATAGACTTTGAAAATAATAGTGGGGCTTGTCTGAAGCAGGCATTTTCCTCAAATTACTCAGACTATTATCATTCCATTGTGTGAAAAGGCAGATAATTTAATGAGTGTAAATTACAACTAACTTTGTAGAGAGAGAGCTTTGCTCTTTGATTTTCTTGGAAGTAAAAATAAAAGAGAACCTTTTGACTTCATGGGCAGTATTCCATTTTTGACTTAAAGATTACAGCTGAAATACAGTGAGACTATAGAAATTTTAAATGACTATTTCTTAGAATGAAAGAGTAATGCACAAATCAAGCTATTTCTCTGAGATTATTAAACTTGACATGAAAATGAAAAGCCTTCAGGATCTTGTTTTGTGATGGTTATTAGGTATTTGGAAGCAAGGTTTTAAAAATTTATTCCTTTAATAAATATTTGAGTGCTTATTCCAAGCCAGACACTGTTTGAGCTTCAGTGTCGTGGAACACAGTGGGAAATAAGACAGAAAAGTTTCTCACCTGAAACTTAGGTTCTTTCAGGAGTCGGAGAGTAGACCCACAAACACAAACATGGCTGACCATTGATGAGAAGTTCACCTTGGCAGAAATAAATACAGATACAAATATGGCTGATCACTGACGAGAAGTTCACAGTGGCAGAAAGGAACACAGATGCAAACATGGCTGACCATTAATGAGAAGTTCACTGTGGCAGAGATAAATAGCGCATTAAGCTGTCTGTGGTAGCCATAAAAATATTTGACTCAAATTATGGAGAATTTACAGTGCAAAGAACTTATATAAATTTTTGACATTTATTCAAAGGAAGCAAATGAGAGAGGAGAGTGATCAAATGGCAGAGATGAAGCAAGGTTCTATTGTTGCCAATCTCCCCGTGGGGCAGGGTAAGGAGCTGGGATTTTAGTTTAGTAATTGTATACTGAGTTTACACTCTGGAATTCAAGTAAAGTGGTGATGGAGTTCATTTGTAAAAAGAAATTATGGCTCTGTGTGTGGCTGGAATTGATTGGTGGGAAGTTAAAAGCAGGAGGGTTAGATATGAGAGCATGCTTTCAACATGAGTAAAGTGGGGAAGGTGAATGAATTCAATGTTTATATAATGTGTTGAGCACAGGGTGGGACAGAATGTTGGAAATGTGGTATCTGGTGGTGAAATAAACAATGAGAGAGAAATAGAGAATGAGGGGAAGGATGGATATGCATTGGTATACTTAAGGCATATTATCTATCTAAACTGGGACACTGAATTGTAAGTTGAATGTGCAAGGGGACTCAGGTAAGATGTCAAAGTTCAAGACAACTTCTGAGAATGTACAATTGGAAGAGCACAGTAAGCCTTGGAGATTGGATGAGGTCATCTAGGGGAGAAATTTTAGAAACAGAAAGGGCCTTTAAGAAAACTTTAAGCAGTGTTAATTCAGATATTAGCAAAAGAGCAAATACCAGCAAAGGTCCCAGAAAATGAGAGGCAAGCAAGGAGGTAGAAGAATCAATAGTGTGTAGGTGTTTGATGTCATATTGCCAGGAAACAGAGCATATTTATAAGGACATCTGTTTTCATCTGACAGAAAGGCAAAGAAGATGAGGACAGTGGTATTAATCCTATACAGGTGCTTTTAGTAATCTGAGCATTGGCAGTAATTCCATCCCCAGCTAGGAATTAGATGGCTGTGTAGGAAGCAGTCATGGTACAGGCATCTTAGTTAAAGGTAGTGACAAGTGGCCATGTTTCAAATGCAAAGCTGTTACTATGATAATATAGTATGTATTTCATTGGTTCCACAGTTTAGCTGTAATTATTGGCTTGTTCAGTTTCTTAGTCAAACTTACCGATAGGCCAGCTTCCAATATAGAAAGGTACACTTTTCTGTGCTAGCATCTTGTGTTTAAATAAGTAGCATAATGCGCAGGTTTAACTGGTAAAGTTTCAGAGCTAGAAGCACTATCCACAGCCACAACCAAGTGATGTAACAATCTTAAACTCTAGTATAGAACAAAGTTGCTGTCCTTAACATCCAAGATAAGTAAAATATGATTCCTATTTCATCAGATAGCCAAATAAACTGTCATAGGCCTGTAGCGATGGCATGTCCACCTATATGATCCTCATTCTTATTGTACATGACTGTCTTAGTGTTCTAGAGACTAGTAATACAGCCAAGAAAATGTTTGATAAGCACAGAGACTTAAATGCAACCTTAAATACCATTTTATTTTTCTGATCTTATCTGAAAAAATATTTATAGGCTCAATGCTGGTCTTTTGTCAAATGGCTTCTTTAGTTAAAACTTTTGCATCAATTACATTGATTATGACCTATGGCTGCTGTGGGATTTCACGTTATTGTTTTAGCAGAGTTAGAAATGGGAAACAGAACTAAGAGTTACTTTCCACTACCAAGTTGCAGCCCATTCCTAATAATGAACTTGATGTCTATAATCATCCTAGAACCTTCATCTAGTGACTAATGGAAGCAGAGGCACCCACAGTTAAACACTGAACTGAACCCATAGAACCCAATGACACAGAGAGAGGAGCGATTAGCAAATTGGCAAAGAATGGGCTGGCAAAACCAGCAGAGACAGCTGATCTGAACAAGGGAGAGCTCTTGGACCCCAGACCGACAGCTGGGAGGCCAGATGGGACTGATCCAGACCCCCTTAGTGTGAGAGTCAATTAGGAGGCCTAGGCAACCTATGGAGCCCTGGGCAGTAGATCAGTGTTTATCCCTGGCATACAAACGGATTTCGTGTGTCCATAACACAAAGAGGGATGCTCTCTCAGCCTGGACTCTTAGGGGAGTGCCTGGACCCTGCCCTGAGTGAAATGACAGACTCTAATGGATGGAAGTGGCTATAGGGTGGGAGGCTGGGTGGGGGGTGGGGAGTGCGGGAGGAGGGGAGGGAGAGGGAACTGGGATTGACATGTGAAGCAAGCTATTTAAAATTTAAATAATAAAAGAAAAAACAAACATCATTTGAAAAGAAAAAAAACACCCGATTGTCAGGAATAATCTGGGAAATGAAAATCAAGACAATAAATGGATGTCACTTCAAGTCTTCAGAAGGCAAACAAATCAACAAAGAAACCCAATCCTGAACCAAAGCTTTTCTGTCAGTTTTGGAAATTTGTAGTGCACAGTGGTTGAAACGTGTGATGCTCCCCCAGGCTGAAGTGTTGGGATATTTGGTTCCTGACAGCAGGCATACCTGGGGGAGGTGAGCCACCCAGAAAAGGCCTTTTGAGTGTTAGAGCCCAGCCCTGCTTATTGTATTGCTCTCAGCTTCCACCAAGACCTGAAGCGTTGATATCAGGTGATCCTATCGTGATGCTCTTTGTCAGTTCTTCTTTGCTGCAATGGGCTAAACCCTGAGTCAACATAAGACTCTTCTACCTTTAGTTGTTCCTGTCAGACATCTATCACTGTGATAGGAGAAGTAATGAGTTCACTCAGCATATACATTCATTGATTCTCTGTTGTTTCTTGGGACATAAACTAGAACAAGTTTAGAGAACAATTCAGCATTACCTTGATAAGTTATATGATGTAACTTCCCATGAAGGTATATGGTATGAGAATACAATTAAAAGAATAAAGTGAAATAAATATTTTAGGTGTGTGAACCAAGATAGATGCTTTAGGAGATTATGTCCAGTTTGACGCACCATAGTCCCATTACAAGCAATGGAAATAATAGTAATGTACACTCATATTTACTCAAACAATTTTTAAAGGGAAAATTAGCCCTTTCAGATGAATGCAAAGAGGCAAAAAGCAGGGGAACAACATAGGATGCCTCCAAGAACAGAGTCGTAGTTATTGAGTTAACGGTGGATGTGTGTAGTAGATGCTGTGTCATATTTCTCTCACTATAAGGCTTTCTATTGGCTGGACTTTGGTGGTGTATGCCTTTAATTCCAGTCCTTGGGGGGCAGAGGCAGGTAGATCTCTATGAGTTCGAGGTCAGTGCCAGGATAGGCTCCAAAGATACACAGAGAATCCCTGTCTCGAAAAAAAACCATAAATAAATAAATAGAATAAAAATAAAAGACTTTCTGTGTATGGATGCTCTCTAATGTATGCATATAAGATGTATTGTTGAGTGGTGTCTTCTTTTTTTGGTTTTTACGAGACAGGGTTTCTCTGTTTTGTTTTGGAGGCTATCAGTCCAGCCCGGCCTCGAACTCACAGAGATCTGCCTGCCTCTGCCTCTGCCTCCCGAGTGCTGGGATTAAAGGCGTGCGCCACCACCGCCCGGCTTTTTTTTTGTGTGTGTGTGAGTGGTGTCTTCTTAAACTAGTTATTGCTGGTATTATCTGGATGGACAAGGACATGTTTTCATTTTGGGTACCATGTTATCAGGTAGTTCCAAGAGTCCTCTCCACTTGCCATCTGAAACACAGAAATCTTGTTGGTAGGCAAAGGAAAGGGAGCACCACAAATAATAAAGCTTAATTCAGGTCCTCAGGTCTTTTAGCAATCATAAGTGATAGTTAAGGTTTCGGTTGACAACATAACATGTTGTTCTCTGCCTGAGGAGCCTTCTGCCTTTATTCCTTCATTTGGTTTTCGAAAGTGCTGGCAAGATAAGAATATAGGAAATCAAATAAATCGTCTAGCAGGAGGCTCACATAAAGGGAAAAGCAAATAGTGCCAGGGTTCTGATTAAAGCAAGGAAACTGGAACCCCAATAACCCAAATCCCTCTAATCACAGACATTAAGACAAGCTTCAAGCATCTGAAGTGGCCCAGTGTTACTAGCAATGATGATGTGACTGGCAATCCAAGGACTTGTCAAGTGCTGTGTGTTTAACTGGAGAGATAATTGTATGCAAGTCTATGGAATCCCTGGGTAGATGAAAAATGTGGAGTTTGGTAGATTATTAAATATTTCATAATGTTTTTTACAGTTATGAAAGTATAATATAATTAGCTCTTGGCTTGGTTTTTTCTTTTGACTGCCATGGTTCATTTTTTTTCCATTCTAGAATTTTATTAACTCTCAACCCCAGAGTCATTACTCTCTGGGTACTGTTCATACTCAGCTTTGGCTCAGCCTAAGGCTTTTTAAATGAATATCTACAAAAGAAAAGGAAGGAAAGATATGGTATCCTTTGGCTATCTGTGGGTATAGTTTTTAGGTACAATGTGTAGACCTTCCATTGCTTTAGGTGATCATGTTTCAGTCTTCTCCTTCCTCCTTTTTTAATTCCCTTATCTCCCATCTTCCCTCTCTCTAACTATTAAGTGGATCTGTAGGCTTACAAAATACTTATTCCCAAGACAACCACCCTCGTCTTTTTTGAGGAGAAGGGGGGTCAATCCTATCTGAAACCAAGCACTCCAGGAATTTGCGAGATCTGGTTTTAACTCTACCATGTAGAATTCTACTTCCTGCTGGGTTGCTGAAGCATGCCTTCCTTCACATTTTTACTTGTTCAGTTATGCCATTCATACATGCATCGAGTGCCTGCTATGTGTTAGTCCTATGGTAGACTTCCAGGAAATAAAGACAGGAGTACTAGTCTCAACCTCCAGAACAGTCACTCCCTGGAGGGATGCCCAGAGTTATGCTCAAAGTATGGGTTGTTAATATTGTTCAAGAATAGGATGGGGGTGATTCTTAGGAACAGTGGCCCTTGTAAGCTCTTCTTTCCAATGCTCTACTCTATTGCATTTGGACATTTTAAGTAAATATTACACCTGAAATTCAATTTGGTGTCTGATTGGGCATTTTAGAGACAAGTTTTGTTTTGTAAGTATATGAATGGGTAGATTCAGAGAAAGGAATATGTGTTCTTGGTAGAAGGCAGAAAGATTTAGAAAGAATGTGCTTAAAAATATAGTTAAGATGTTTATCACAGAGTTGTGACTTTATGGGGAGTGGAAAGAAGTTGAGAATCCCATTTATATATAATTTTAATCACTAGATAAAATATTCCATTTCTGATTAACGTTAACAACCTTACTCAGTTTTACAACTTCCTGTTCCTATGGTGGGTGTCTCCTTCCCTCCTTTTCTTACCCCCTCCATTTTCCTTCCTCCCTTATTTGCAAGATGTTAAATACCAGAGAAGATTGTAAGAAAGCCATTATTATTGTGCATATGTATATGTGCCTTGGATGATGTGCCATGTCCTGTATGTGGAGGTTCAAAGGACAATTTTGTGGAGTTCTCTTCTTCAGCCTTTACCCTGAGTTGCTGGGATTGAACTGAGATCCATAGGCTTGCATGATGAATGCTTTTACCTGCTAAGCATCCTGCCAACACAACTGAGCTTAGAATTTGCTCTTTGTGTTCATGTTATACTAACTCACCTAGTAAAGGTAAAATAGACACCGCAGCGAGGGTGGAAAACTTCAATTACATGCTGAAAAGACGCTATGCTCAGTAAGGTTAGTGTGACTGACAGATATTAGTGAAATTGTAGGTGCTCCCCCTCCCTCTCCCATCCATGTTTTACACATTCCAAAGTTAATATCAGGTTGACTTCCAATGCTGGACTTCTAGTCCTTAGATAACAAAAAGAACATAAGGCAATTTCAGTGTGAACTTGACATAAAATAACCGGAACCATGTAGACAATGCTTACTCTTTAATAGATCAGGGAATTTTGTTTGTTTGATATCTCTTTTTTGTTAGTAGAAATCAAAGTATTACAGGTCAAATAATTTGGTTACACATTTCTTCACTCCTTCAGATACTTGGCAGTGTCCTCATGATACTTAGAGCAAACTTCTTAAGTCATTCATCTACTTGAAAATACATCTTTACTGTTTCTCTTTGCGCTTCATGGAATCCAGCCCTACCTCTGTTGCAAACTGCACTCCAGCCAGCTCACTGAATACCTGATTTTGATTTTGGGGGAGGTCCAATGCAAATATTAACATTAACTCCACACATGGAGATTTCAAGAGTTTCAAAGGTGGTATTCCTCAGGGCAGCAGATCTTTGCTCTTCCAGAATTCTACAGGGTTGCTTTCAGGTTTTGTTAGCAAACTTTTTGTTCAATGATGTCTGCTGGGCTGCAGTTGCTATGGGTTGTTATCTGGGAATTGTTGATTTCTACTCAGTCTCTTATCAGAACCTCATTTTGGCCTTGTAACAGTGTAGAGGCTACCTCTGATGTTTTGTATTTATGAAAATGTAACAGGAATCATAGGAATATCGATTCAAATGTGAACATGTCCCCCCTTTAATTATTTGCAATCATTCATATAGCTATCAAAGTTCTTGAAACAAATTATTCCAAATAATATGTATTTGGAGTAGACAATTGGTAGACAGTTATATTTTTAGTGACTGCCAAAATTAAAATTATTTATTGTGTTGTATGTATGATGTATGTGTGTGCATGTGTGCATGCATATGTGCATGTGTGTGTGTGTGTGGCATGTGTGTATGCAGGAATGTTTTATCCCAATGGCATGTGTGTAGAGGCCAGAGGACAACACTTGGCAGTCAGTTTTCTCCTACCACCTTTTAGGACTGAGCTTCAGTTATCCTCTACCCATGGTCCATCTCATCAGCTAACTAGTGTTTTATAACTAAACTGTAGAAAAACTATTTGAGTATCAGTGCCAGGTTCTCCAGCAGGTAGGGCTGGGGAAGGGCCTGTCCAGCTGGTCTCTTCCTGGGGCTGAATGGGATGGAGAGTGTTGGTGAATCAGAACCCTCTCCTAGTTACCAGAGAGAACCATACTGAGTCGGGAGACTTGTTGAAGCAAAATCTTGCTTTATTGCATAAGGCAGGTACTTATATAGGGTTGAGAAAGTGGGTGGGGACCTTAGGATGAGGTGAGGTGTAAGGACCAATAATATGTCACCATGTTAGCAGTAGCTGGACAGAGGCAATGTTGCTGAATCACTCCTATATGGAAGTGATAGGCCAAAGACAGGTCTCCAAACTCTACCTAGGCTCATGAAGTTCCACTAGGTCTTGCATCTGGGCATTTTTAGGCCCAACATATCAGTGGGGAGTTTTCATGTTTGCCTATGTGTTCTTTATAAAATCAGAAATGAGCATTGCTACACGGTGTTTGTTGCTTCCTTTCTGGTAAGGTGGAATGACGCCTCCTCTTTCTCACCTTGGATTTCTTTTCTCCTTGGTGTTTTGGTTCTGACATTTCTTTTTTTCTTTGTCATTAGAATTGTCTATTTCTCCTTCCACCAGATCATTCACACCAACACATAACGAAGTTTTCTGTGTGTCCCCAGAGCTGTGTCCCTTCATAGCTGTCATGGTTTTGTTGCTCACTAGAAGTTCACAAGGGAGGGCCTAGGCCCTGTCCCAAATGATGTGACAGACTTTGATGATTCCCCATGGACAGCCTCTCCCTCCCTGGGGAGCAGAAGGGGGATGGGATGGGGAGCTGGGGGCACATGGGAGGATGGGAGGAAGAGGGAACTGGGATTGATATGTAAAATAAGATTGTTTCTAATTTAAAGAAAAAGAAAAAAAGAAGTTCCTGTCCCTCATGTCTCTTCTCCATTCATATGAGTGTTCACAACCTTTTTCCTGTGGCTTCTGTTTCCCAGTTCACTAACACTTACCTCCATGTTGCCGAGTATAATGGTTAAATAATAAATAAAGTAAATAATACTTTACTCCAGCTGAACACTCTTCTAGGGATGCCATTTTTCTTTCAGTGTCATGGCCAAACACTGACCTGGAGAGGAATCTCTTTTGTTGGCCTATCTCTCTCTGTTATAACAGGATTCTTTAGCAATTTCATTTTCATAACTGTGGGTTAGGGTTGTCAAGAGTGTCATCAAACAACATTTAGGATTCCCACTTAAATTTGGAGTTTAGATATTTTTGCAGAATAATATGCCCTGAGAGTTATACTTATATATGTTTATTTGACCCTTGCAATGTTTGGATATATTTGTAGTATTGTACATTTTGCCAGAAATTCACACTTAACTGCTGTTTTGTATTTTGTTTGCTGCCTATTCCCTGGGTGAGCCTCTGTAGGTACATGGAGTTCAGTATGGCTCTGCTCTCTGATAGGACCAGGCTTGGACTCTTGACATTAAATAACATCTGGGACCTCCATTTTCTCACATTTAGTATGTTCAAAAGAGAATGATTCGTTTCTGCCCAATCTCCATCCTGCTCATGGCTGCAATCTCCATTCAAATCCTTGAGTCAAATATCTAGACTGTATTGTTGATCTTTCTCTTTACCTATCAAGTCTTGGGATAAGTCCAGAGGTCTGAATCTCTAAAATGTATAACAAATGTACTGGCTTTTCTCCACTTACTCTTTTAAAGGTCAAGGTATCACCATGATGGCTTGAACTGTAGACTCTGTAAATGTCAGTCCCCCATAAATCTTTAAAATTCTATGTTAGTACATTGGTGGTGATGGTGATGATAATGATGGTGGTGGTAGTGTGATGATGATGGTGTTGGTGGAGGTGGTGATGGTGGTGATGGTGGTGGTGGTGGTGAGGCTGCTGCTGTTGTGTGTATATGTGTGTATGAAGTCAGAGGGCAACTTTCAGACCAGTTCTCTCCTTCCTCCATGTAGGTCCTGAGATTGAATTTATGACTTCAGGCTTTGTAGCAAACACTTTTGTCTGCTGACTCACTTTGCTGGTACCACTTCAGTCAAATATTTTTAATTTTTTGTTTCTTTTTTGTAAATGTGTGTGATCGATGTAATCTAGGTGGTGAGTACAACCTGTGGGAACCTGTTCTTATAATCACACACACACACACACTCACACACACACACACACATTTATTTCAGGTTTTTCAGATACTTAATAGTATGAGTCTTTTTGACTTTTTCAGACATCCTTATTGTTATGTTATCCTCTTCCTCTCTTCCTCTCCCCTCCCTAAAAAGCCTTTTCTTTCCCATTTCCCTGATCAGATCACTTGTGTCCTGCTATTCCCTCCTCTATTGCTCCTAGCGCTCCTTTCCTGGCAATGGCCCCTTTTTGCTTTCCTGGTTTCCATGGTCACTCACAACTGAAGATTTGGGACTAGGAGACTCCAATGGGAGAGGACATGTGCAGTTTGTCTTTCTGAGTCTGGGTTACGTGACCTTCAACTCTTGATCAGTAGATCCTTTATTATGATCGTTCAAAAATGTAAGTCAAACTTGTGGCTCACCCCACTGGTTCAAAGATTTCTCCACTTCTGTCCTCCAGTTGCTTCATACTGCAGTTGGAATAAACCCTGATTCCCATGCACACATGCACTTGTACATGCATACATGTGTGGGAGACAGAGGTCAACCTTATTTTTAAGAGACAGTCTGTCATCTTCCTGGAGATCACCAAGTAGGTTAGGTTGGCTGGCGAGCAAGCCCTAAATCTTCTGGTTTACCTGGCACTGGGATTGCCGACATGCTTGTTCAACAAACACTTTACCGAATGAGCTATCTTCCTACCCCCAGATCATTTTTGAGTCTGACCCTTGGCGGTGTTACCTTCAGACTTGTGCTCATCCCTCTAGCCATGCAGCCTCCCCTTCATTTTGCTTTCTCAGTTGTTATCTCTCATCGAAAGCTTCTCCACCTCTAAACAAGCTTTTTTCATGCTTGTTTCCTGTGGCTAAACTCCTCTTCGCTATCCAGTCCAAGTCTACTTTTCGCTCCCAATCTCTGTCTGAAGACTTTCGATTTTTCACAAAAATGCCCAATACTTGCTGTTGTCACATTGCCTTATTCAGATCTCCTTTTGTTTTCTGTCTTCATGCACATGTATTTCATGAAGGGCAGGGGGACTTTATTTCTTCTGTTGCTAGCTAACATGATTTACAGCTCCTAGAACAGTATGGGGTAGGCACTCACTAAGTATTTGCTGACAATTAAACTAGTGCCCCTTTTTGCTTCAGAAAGCCATCAGTGCCTAAGATGGCATGAAAAATTCCAGCAAGCTACCCTCATCTGGGTGTGAAAATAGTTATGAGATAGACATGTCTGCACACCCCCTCCACTGGTATTTATGCTATGACATCGAGGGAGACACACTGGGAACAGAACAGCAAGTAGGCCCTCTGCTTCTGCCGGCTGGCATGTTATAGCCCACGAGGGTTGTCTTCCAAAGTCAAATTCAGCCTGTCAAGAGGTAGAGAAAATGATTCTGTTGCCTGAAGAGACGGTAGATTAATATTTCTGAAAAGCTATGTGCTGCACTGCCTAGGGCTAGTTGTTTGTGCTGCCATTTAGACTGCCTCCCTCTGATATAGGGAAAGCTTTCTATGAAACAGCCTAGTTGCTCAGTGCACAGACATTTCCTCTGCCCCAGGTACAAGGTTCCCAGTGAAGTGTGACATTCATTAGCCTCTTTATACTATGTGGCCTACTAACACAGACCCAGGTCTTTATCTCCAAACTTCATCTCAGAGTCAGCATCACTGGAGGAAGCTTGTGATGTATGAGGGAGGAAGGAGATTGATTTTCTTCAGGGTACATGGCACCTAGAGTAATGAGAGTGGCAAATTACCTGATCACTGAGCAAACACGACAAGAGTGTCGTGGAGCAAACTTGTCTTTATGCAAACACGCAGGGGTCACATGGGTGGGAATGCCACAAAGTGGCCTGGCCTCTGGAAGATGCCCCTCTGAATCACCGGTGTGATTCTAACAGGAATCTAACACTCCGCAAGACTGTGTAATAGCTGTCTCCCCGACCCCCTCAAACGCTTCTACTGAATAATGCAATACTCACAGTACAGTAAGGAATAGGATAAATTATGGTGCCGTTTTCAAATGAGTCTTCAGCTCTCACAGGCTATTTCTGGTGTTCATCTTGGATTTTGTGGCAGTGGAACATAAAATATGTACTTTAATAGAGTAAAAGAAATGGAGTGATTTATCCTCGTCATCGTGGGCCTTCAGAACCCTCATTTGGTAATGGAAAAGTCAGTAGTTGACAGGCGAGCAGATACTTATTTCATATGTAGGTGCCTAGTGTTAGCGACCACAGGACCTTCTCAGTACACTTAAGCACACAGAGATTTCAAATCCCAAAGAAAGGTATGTTGGCAATACTTCATTAAATTACTTAAAGATTTGCGGTATACTGGTAGGCACAATTCACTTTTTTGTGTGTGCATTGGTGTTTTGCCTATGAGTATGTCTGTGTGAAGATGTTGGATCCCTTGATCTGTGGTTACAGTCAGTTGTGACCTGTCTTGTGGTTGCTGGGAATTGAACAGGGACCTCTTGAAGAGCAGCCACTGCTCTTAACCACTAAAGCATCTCTCCAGCCCCTGCAACTTGCTTTTTTTTAAAAGCTTTTATCTGCAAACTACTATGAAAAACATCACAACTCTGCTAATTTAGTTTTGTTAATCAGTGAGTTCTGGTTTTAGGGGGCAGGGTTAGGTTTTGCTCCCCGCCCCCAGTTCCTGTTTGAGACCCATCTGCTGATTATTCATTATTCAGTTTTTACAATGGGTTTGTGCCTGTGTTTCCACTCAGTTCAGGGAGGGTAGAGATCAAAAGAGTGAGGCAGATTTTCAAGCAGATCATTCCTTACAAAATGGATCAGAAAGTGAAAAGTGAGTCCAGAAAACCAGTCTTCTTGAGCCTATCATGGGGACTGAGCCACAGGGATCAAGGCGGAATGTGCTCTTTTGTTTTTATTTTTGAGTCAGGGTCTGGCTATGTGCTCAAGGTCAGCCTCAAATTCTTGCTTCAAGGGAGAACACATTCAGAGGTGTCTTCTGTCCCTTCTGTCTTTCACCAGAGTCTTGACTGTAATATTTAACAGCATGCAGCCAGCTCCAGAATCTATAAACATCAATGGAAACATTTTTAACTTGCTATTTTGAGACATCGGAATGAACATAATGTTTGTTTCCTGTGTGTCACGAACCATCCTAAGTGCATCCTTGTTTTAATTCAGCAATCATACTTACAAGGTAAAGTCCAACATTCGCTTCACCCTGCAGACAGGTGGCACACAGAGACCAAGGGACTCCCTAGGGTCACACAGCCGGTTAGCAGTCTAGGCCAACCCAGTGCTGCCATGAGTTCCTTTGTCCTTATGATCCCCGAGGCTCCCAGGTAAGTTGAACCTCTCTACTGGTGAAGGTCAGGGTCAGAGCAGCTTTTGTGAAAAAGTAAATGAACCCATAGTTTGGAATAAGATATATACTATGAAATTTATTATATGCCTGTTCATACAATACTACAAATGGCAGAGAGTGGAATGTGGCTATTCATTTCTAAAACCTACTCACCAAAAATGTGGACTCCATCCACTCTGAGATTATCTTTATACGGGTCTTCTAATCCTCTTTTCTGCCTACACAATTCGGGCTCTTTACAGGGTGCCCTGGATTACTGCCTCCACACATAGGGTACCGACTTTCCCCCAAGTCCTCTTTTCCACTTGATCTTTTTAAGTGCAATCTCTCACTGAAAATTTTCAGAAAAATTGCATCCTTTAAAAGCTTTGCAGAATGGGAGTTGTTACAGCCCTCGTTATCCTTGCTTTGCCTGCTTTCTCTTTGTGGGAGGATGTGACTGTGATTGTTTTCTTCTGGCCTGAGTGCTCCGTGTTCCTTTCCATGCGGTGTGTGCTCCTCCAGGCTGCAGTTAAGATTTGAATTTACTTTCAGTGGAAAGAATCCCGACTGGGGTCAGAGCTAATGGAAAAATGCCTCGTTTATGAGAATTGTGGATGCCTCCTGGTGCTAATTGTTAAGAGACGACCTGGTTTCATCGTGACATCCCCCTGACTGCTGTGTGAGAGACATTTCTAATAGCAATTAGTTAAAATTTAAATTTCTCTGTATGTCACACATCAGTCTAAGTGCCTGTCTTAACTAATTTAATAACAGTGCTAATCTGCTTAGGTAGGATGTAACATTGTCTGCATAAAATAGAAAACTTTCCCAGAGGTAGTCATTTCTGAAACATGTTTGATGCTCCAGGTCTCTTACTGAATAGATGCTGATACATGGTGTCTCAGTTACAGTTTCTATGGCTGTGAAGAGACACCATGACCATGGAAACTCTTATAAAGGAAACCATTTAATTGGGGTGACTTACAGTTCAGAGGGTTAGTTCTTTTTCTTCATGGTGGGACATGGTGGCATACAGGCAGACATGGTGCTGGAGAAGGAGCTGAGTGTCCTACACCTTGATCAGCAGGCAACAGGATGTGAACTGGCTGAGGTGTAGCTTGAGACATCAAAGCCTGCCTCCACAGTGACACACCTCCTCCAACAAGGCCATGCCTACTTAAACAAGGCCACATCTCTTAATAGTGCCACTCCCTATGAGCTTATTGGGGGACAATTAAATTCAAAGTATCGCATGGGCTGGGCTGAAGGTAGTGGGGTGGTTGTGTTGGAATTCAGCTATGCCTGGAAGTGAGAGGAGGTGGGAAATCTTGTTGGATGACTTAATGGTGTACCTCAACGTCACACTGTTTCCTGTTTGATATTTACTGTGTTAGTTTTGGGATGTTGTTGCCCACTCAGATGGTTTAGCTGACACCTGTTGATGTAAAGTCCTGGTCTAAGAACTTCATATTCATTTACACATTCAACCTTCCCAGTCTTTTGAGAAAACCTTTTCTCATTTCATAGTTGAATGAGTTGAGGCATTTGTTATTTTTTTCTAATAGCCCAAAGTTAATGAATGTCAAAACTATGGCTTGAATGCAGGAGGTCTGGTTCCAAAGTTACCCATCATTAATGTGAGTATTACATTATACATGTTGAATAAGGTATTCATAATTATGGTTCCATCCCTTGCCAATTCATGAACCATACTTTTGCATTCTTTGCTATTTCAGTGCCTATGAAAGCTAGCAGTATAAAACAAGGAAAACTAAGAACCATTTTTTCCACGTATATTTCTTCATATCAATACTAACATTAGAGACAGAAGAGGGCAAAGATGAGATCTAAGCACTGTGAGAGCTGAATGCAAAGATCAAGCTCAGCTAGAATGGGAAGGATGGACTCTTGTGGTCAAAGTAGGACACCCAGGCGATGGAGAAAGTGAACTGTAGCTTGTTGGGGACAGAAGAATTGTACATGGGGACAATTTTGAGGAGATAGCAAAGCAACCAGAACTAAGCTTTCTGTACATCACTCTAAAAGATGCCAAGCACAAAGTAGTTCTTCAAGGGCTCCCAAGAGGAGGAAAACCTGGTAGGAACATTGTGGAAGTCAGGGTAACACATGAAATCCAACTTGTAGAGTGCAATGTGTGTCCTGTCTACAGCCTTGGACCAGAACCTTCTATTTCTCCATGTTAATTCTGAGAATGAACCCAATGAATAGAGGAATGTGGGGTCCTGACAGAAGGGGAGGCAAGTCCTGACTTTTGAAAAAGTGCTTTTTCTCTTGTCAGGGAGAAGCAAACCTTGCCCATGTCTTCTCTTAAATATTGATCAGAATTTGTCACAACTATGATATTTCTAGATTTAGACATCCTCTCTTGGTTCATTGTATGTATAGGTTTACATTTGATTGGTCTTGTGGTTGAGTAAAGACATGGTATTCACAGGAATCTAAAAAAATGTTTGAATAACTGGGAGAGAAAAATCATTTTGTCTCCCATATTTCAAAAAACTATGAATTGGATCTGTTTAGATATGGAATAACTATGATCAGGTTCCTGAACTGAACAGAGCAGAATATGATGGCCAATTTTATTCTTCATACCTGAAGACAAAACGAATTAATTCATAGTCAAGAGAACAGCAAAGGTGAACTGAGGTGGAAGACACATGATCCCTAGACAGTTCACAAATTGGGTAATATCCCCAAGTACATTAAAACTTAATTGTATTATCACCACATTTGAGGGTATACAGCGTGGTGTCAGTAGATTGTGTCAAGGGTTCTGTGAACTCGATTATTTCTGTACAATTTTCAGTACAGAAGGTGTGGAACCGTGAAACAGGAAATATAAAAGGAATAAGGCTGCCTTGTGCCCCCACATTGGTTTCCTTGTCTCTCTGTTCAAAATGACAACTACTAGGAAGGGTGGCCTCAAATGTGCCTCATCAGTGCACAGCATGTCTGCCTATGCTGCCATTGTGTGGTGATGTAAGTGAGAAAAGGACCAGGGAATTCCTAATCAGGGGTCCTGGACATAGGTCCTACAGCCATGCCATCGCTTGTGAGTGCCACATGTCAGGCCTTCGACAAGTGAGAGCATCATACTGTCTTGGGTTGTATGAGACTGGTTTGTCTACTCCAGAGAATTTCATAACTACTGGAAACCATTTTCTTGCTTCCCACAATAACATCAGAGAAGATGACTTAGCATGTGTTGCTTGCCTTTGCAGTAAAGAAATTTGTCTGGAAAGGAAGAAATGTAAAGAAAAGAATCTCAGAGAGGAAGTAGGGACCAGGCATGAAATGTTTTTCTTTCTCCTATCTAATTTACCTTTATTACTAATTATCTTTGAGTTTTTAAATTTATGTTTTCTTTCTTCTTTCACTTAATTTCTCCTACAATATTCTCCTATCTTCTTAATATACTCTCCATTCTACTAAAATGTATACACCATAGTGCAAAGACAGTAAAGACACACATATTCTTAGTGTAGACACACACACACACATACACACACACACATGAAGAGGAGAGGGAGGAACAAGAAAGGGAGAGAAATTTGTTGTTTCCTGCTTTTTGACAGGATCATAGTTTGTAGAAGAAGATAGCTGAAATGAATAGCAATCCGCTTGCCTCAGATTCACATATGGTAGAATTACAGGCATGAGTCACCTTATGAGGCTGTGAGCTTTAGATAACATTTTTTCTTTGTTTTCTTTTGTATATAGATGGTGCCACACAGTGATTCACCAATAGTTCAGTGAAGACTACATGAAAAATACAAACTTTGTATTTAGTTGATGGAAAACCTTTCCATGTATCTTCTTTAGGCTTGAAGGTAGTTTTGTGAAAGATAAGTTATGAGAAATACAGTGCCTTTTAACAGCAAGAGAACCATTCACCACAGTCCTGCTGAAAGGGACCTGATATTGAAATTCTGCAAAGAACATTGCTTACTTACCCTAACATAAAATAACAGTCCTAAATGAGCTTGTGTGAGATCTATTACTCATTGACTTAGTTTCATTGTTGGTGTATGATTCTCATGTGATACAAAAGATGTGTATAGATTCTGTATATTTAAACTGGTGTCCTTGGCTGATTTTCTTCTCAATACCTGCAGCATGTAAAGGGTTAACACTCATCTGGCCATGAACACCCTCAGAGTTCTGATTCAGGTCCATTTGACCAGAATTCCTTTTTACTTTTCATTATTAGACAGTGGGCCAACCGAGATCACAAGTCCTTCGCACTGCTTGCATAGCCCCAGGTCCACGTTTTCCCAAGACGTTTCCTCTGAGTTGAAACACCCCCTTTATCTCTTCTGCCCATTATAACCTTGCCCATTTCAGGTTTAATTCAGTCACTTCCCACTTCAATTGGTAAATCAGGGACAGTGAAGCTGTTTCACAAGTGGCTACCACAGTGGCGGAATACTAGCTACTGGGGTAAATGTCTTCTGAGTTTTCTCCAAAGGATTTGAGAGGGTTAGAAGATGATGGTGTTAGATTGTTTTATTTTACAGGTACAAACTAGGTTTGAAGTAATTTTACAGACTTGAGTGAAGACAAGAAGAGAATGCAAGTTGGCTCCCTGTGCTAGAATTCTGCGAATGCACTTTTGACCTTTTGACTGCTTATGTTTGTTCTTGCTCCCCAACCCTCATGACAATCCTTTGTTTGGCATTCCTATTTAATGGTTCTGTGGCTTATATGATCGCATGATCCTTACTTTCCTTTATCATGAGTCTGTTGAAGGAAAGGAGAGATGGGGGCTTGCTGGCTTTGGTCCTCCTCACAATGTTCACCATCATAGGATTTTGCACAAAATTTTAAAAGATGACTATGTGGTTTTGCATCAAGCCAAATTTTGTGAAAGCAGCTGCATTTCCCTTAAGTTTTCTTGATAGTGTGTGAGCATGGCTTCTGTTTAATAATTACAAACTTCCAGTGATATGCACACATTATGTAATACTTGGACTGTGTGATTCCAGACTCTGCCTTCCTAAGTTTAATTAAGATAATATACCATTGTATTCTTTTCTCTATGGAAATTAATGATGATAAATAAATTATCACAAACTCTTAGCCCAGTGCCCTCCTTTTTACTACACCATCATCAAACCTTAAGTTAACAAGTGCCAACTTAATCCCAACATAGATTCCATGTGTTCAGTGACCTTACCCATCATTGCCATGGTTACGTGATCAGTTTTGGAGTAACAGTAAATGTTGAATAGTGTTTACTGAAGCTCAGGATGGCTTGGCTTTTATTTTCCTAGGTGCTGAATATAGGACTAGGATTATCATCTGTAACACACTTTGGTACTGATTGTCATATTTATTGGGAAAAGAGCCCTCTGAGGTAGTCGTGGCAAGTGCTATCACCTTTATTTTATGAAATGATCTGGGTGAGGTTCAGAGGGTCCATCTACCAGAACAGGTGGTTAAAGTCAGTCTTGAATCCAAGTAATCACACGGTGAGTCCTGTATTTCCTTTATAATAACATAGTAGGCACAGAACATACACACATTGTAACGCTGACCAGGGCCAGCACATACTACATTGGTTGACTTGGGCATCTGAAAGACCATAGCATCACAGAACCAATGAGCTTGGTGGGAAAGTCTAAATTTCAGGTAGTTCTTGAAGGCTTATGTCAAGAGAAAAGCTAAATACACCCATTTTATTCCCAGCTTACTTCCTTTGCCTCCATTTCCCAGCTTGTCTGAACCACGAGCTATTTAAAGCTTCAAACTTTACCACAGGCTTCTGAATACCCTTTTGTACTCGGTAGTTTTTGTTCCTAACAGCTGAAAAGAGCCAGCTGACTCCTTTGGTATTTTTATATCTTGTGCTTTATTGTTTTTCTCCATGTTTCCCACCCCACACACCAACCCCAGATGCTGTGCTTGCTACTTCTGGGTGGAGACATCTGTTTTGCAAGAGGACCCTTTCCCTTCCTTCAGTCGTGGTTTTTACATACCCCTCCTAAACAACGAAGTAGGGAAGGACCTGCTCTTGCCCTTGCAGAAGTAAATACATGCTCTTTAGCCTCTGGATTCTCCCACGAAGCACTTGTGCATTATATTCTGCGTTAAGGGCCTTAACATGCCCTCCACATTATTTGATATAATAGTACGCTTTGAAGACCATCATAGACTGGACACCTCCTGCATTGGGATGAAGGAGCAATAGAGGAAAAACAAGTTGTGTGTGGTCTTTTTTGTCTTTGGACGAGCTCTCCCTTCTCCTTTATATTTTTCCTTTCTTGATCCAAGTCGGAGTTTACCCAGTCCATGATGAAACAGTGCTTTCAGCCCCAAGAATCTAGCAGATTAGCTCTGAGTACAATACTACATTTATAGGCCATGGTTGGTACATAGGATTTTCAAAAATAAGACTAACTGAGAATGCCGAAAAATAGAGATTCCAGACCTCTGGCTCTTTATGGAAACTAGAAGTCTGTGGCAAGCCCGAGTTCTCCTTCCCCAATACTAGCATTAGACTGGAACTGAGTGGCTTTTAAGGACTTGGAGACTGTATCTTCTGATACTTTCTTCACTTGCCCAACCCTAGCTGCCTTATCATATATCAGTAAACCATTTTCACTCACAGATATACTGGCAAATACTTAGTCAAATTTAATTCTACGCAGTATAATATAAGCCCCACAACCTGTGAATATGTTTTCCCATAAACCTGGGCCAAAATTAGTAGACATTATTTGAAGGCCTTCTGTTTTATTGTATGGAAAACTGGATATTGGAATCATTGTTTTTATTATCACACTTGGGATAAAAAAGAGCTAGAAGTTTTAAATTCTGGCTCACCCATACTCCCTTTGACCTTGTACAAGCTGCTTCTATTTCTTTTGCCTGTTTCCTCATCTCTGCAAGGGGATAAGTGTGTCTGCCAGCCTCATGGCCATATACATCAGATGTGATCATGGATGTGAGAATGTTTAATATACCATATGGCACTATCCAAGGCTAAGACACTTTGTGGGCAATGAGAGCTATAGCATATGGTTTCTTGAGGAGCTTGGAATCTGTTTACAGACTCAGGACTCAGATATAGCATAAATAACCATTGAGAGTATTCTACTTCCTAAAAGAAGTGGCGACATTAAATGTTATCAGAAACCACACAATCTTACAGGGTAAACCAAACTCAAAATTCAAAGGGCACATATACACTTTCTACTATCAAGGTATTATTGATTTTAAACATTATTTTCTCTTGTCCATACTCAGTGATAAAAAACATAATAAACTTTAAGGACAAAGGTAATGAAGTGGAAGACCCAGTTTCCTGATGTCATAGCAGTTTTTATCCTAGTAGAACAAATAAATAATGACATAGAGACAAACATTGTAATTTAATGTCCTATTGTATGCCACTAAGAACATCATACAGGCTACACAGTAGAGCCAACAAGCATAGCAGTTAATAACTGCTGTTGCAGCATGTTCATGGTGGCTAACAAGTTAAATTCTTTTCTAAACTGTAGTGGTATGTGGAATTGCGGTTTTCTCTAACATCTTCATTGGTATGACTTGAATTCTTGTCCTCAACAATTCAACTAAGATGATATAAATTTTGGGGAAGTGAGGTCTGTAAGTTTTTAGCAGCTATGAGATGACAATGGCTGTAGTTTAGACACATCTTTCCTGAGCCCCTAATGTAGGGCTTCTGTCTACTCAAGGTGCTCTGTAGAGCATTTTTCTAAAATAGCCACAGGTAATAGGCTTTCACCATCACTTGGAGACATAATTTCACCATCTAATAAATTTTACCATTGGAAAATGTCTCTAGATTGTTCATTTAACCAGTTGAGGACTCTGCCACAGTGTAGTTGCCCGTTTCTGGGGAGTACCTCACAGCCAAGGTATTATCTCTACCCACAAGGAAAATGTTAGAAAGCATCAGCTGTTGGAGAAGTGCAAGTAGCCTTAATAGAGACTATGTGATTGATTTTATTCATAAAAAGAAGTCCCAGATATTGGAGAATAAAAAGAGAGGGGGGATTTCAAAAGGAGCTGAAATCTTGTTGTAAAAGGAATAAGCCAGAAAGCAATATATTACAGCTTACTGCCAACAGAGGGTGACAGATGGTTTGATGCTTTGATTCTCAGCTGGCTGGATTCTCAGTTGCTTCAGCTATTAACTGAAGGCGGAGCACAGCACTTTGCTCTATTAAAATCTTATAATACCTCACTATTCTCTAAAAAGCATCTTACTTATGGAGTTAGGTGAAAATATTGAGCACATATAAGGAGTATCTGTAAAATGGAGTTATAGAGGTGTGTAGATGGCCTGCTCCTCTCTCTCTCACCATGTATTATGGAGAAATGTTGTGCTGGAATTTAATGCTGGTACTATGGCTGTAATTTCTTCGTTTAAGCTTTAAAACTTAAAATTGTATTTATATTTATTTTTTCTGGAGTGAGTGGAAAAAAAAAAAGAGGGGCGTCTATAGTTCCATGGCAGGTACAGAGAGGTCATAAGGAAATCTTTGACAGCCATTTCTCTCCTCTCACTGTATGGGTCCCAGGGATTGAACTCGGGCAGAGAGGTGCAATGGCAAGTACCTTTGCCCTCTTAGACACCTTACAGGCTCTGTTTAAACTATTCCTCTTAGAAGGAAAGATACACCCTGGTGAACTTGATCAAACATTTGCTTAGTGGACTTCTTTCTGCCTCTTTCCTTTGAGGGCAGAATGGAACACCTTTTTTTTTTTAATTTTATTTTCCAGTTTAAATTTAGATAAGAAACAAGGTTGCTTCACAAGTCAGTTCCAGGTCCCTCTCCCTTTCCCTCCCCTCCTCCCGTGCTCTCCCACCAACCCCCCCCCCCCCCCGTTATCCCCTCATTCCCCCAGGGAGGGTGAGGCCCTCCATGGGGGTGTCCATAGTCTGTCATTTCATATAGGGCAGGGCCTAGACCCTTCCCCAAGAGTTCAGGGTGAGAGTGCACCTCACATTGTTCTATGGGAGTTCAAAGTCCGTGTGTATACTTGGGATGGGAACTGATCTGCTGCCCAAGGCTCAATAGATTACCTAGGCCTCCTCACTGACACCCAGATTCAGGGGGTCTTGATCAGTCCCATGCAGGATTCCCAGGCTGATGCCTGGGATTCAAGAGTTAACCTTTGTCTGGTCTGTTTCTGGGGGTTAAACCAGCCCAGTCTTAATCCCTTTGATCATCAGTCCTCCCTCTCTGTTACTGGCTTTTTGAGTTCAGCTCAGTAGTTAACCGAGGGAGTCTGCCTCTTCTTTGATCAGCCACTAAATGAAGTTTCTGTTTCCCAGACTCTCAGGCCATAGGATTGTGGGCTGGCACTCCCCAGATCTATGTCTAATATCCATATATGAGAGAGTACATGCCATGTTTCTCTTTTTGTGACTGGGTTACCTCACACAGGATGGTTTCTTCTAGTGTCATCCATTTGCCTGCGAATCTCATGATTCCATTGTTTTTTTCTGCTGAATAGTACTCCATTGTGTAGATGTACCACATTTTCTCTATCCACTCTTTGGTTGAGGGACATCTAGGTTGCTTCCAAGTTCTGGCTATTACAAATAAAGCTGCTATGAACATAGTGGAACAGACATCTTTGTTGTATGAATGGGCATCTTTTGGATATATGCCTAAGAGTGGAGTTGCTGGGTCTTGTGGTAGGTTTATTCCCATTTTTCTGAGGAATCTCCATACTGATTTCCAAAGTGGCTGAACCAGTTGGCACTCCCACCAGCAATGGAGGAATGTCCCCCTTTCACCACATCCTCTCCAGCATAACTTGTCATTGGTGGTTTTGATTTTAGCCATTCTGACAGGAGTGAGATGGTATCTCAGAGTTGTTTTGATTTGCATTTCCCGGATGGCAAAGGATGTTGAGCACTTTCTCAAGTGCCTCTCAGCCATTTTAGACTCCTCTATTGAAAACTCTCTATTTAGTTCTGCAGCCCACTTTTTAATTGGGTCCTTTGATGTTTTGGAGACTTGCTTCTTGAGTTCTTTGTAAATTTTGGAGATCAACCCTCTGTCAGATGTTGGATTAGTGAATATTTTTTCCCATTCTGTGGGCTGCCTTTTTGTCTTGCTGACTGTGTCCTTTGCCTTACAGAAGCTTCTCAGTTTCAGTAGGTCCCATTTATTAATTGTTGAACTCACTGTCTGTGCTACTGCTGTTATGTTCAGGAAGCTGTCTCCTGTACCAATTCGTTCAAGGGTACCAGCCACTTTCTCTTCTAAGAGGTTCAGTGTGGCTGGATTTATGTTGAGGTCTTTGATCCATTTGGACTTAAGTTTTGTGCATGGTGATAAACATGGATCGATCCGCATTCTTCTACATGCCAGTCTCCAGTTATGCCAGCACCATTTGTTGAAGATGCTTTCTTTATTCCATTGTATATTTTTAGCTTGTCAAAGATCAGATGTTCGTAGGTGTGTGGGTTAATACCCGGGTTTTCAATTCGATTCTATTGGTCTACCTGTCTATTTTTGTGCCAATACCAAGCTGTTTTCAGGACTATAGCTCTATAATAGAGCTTGAGGTCAGGGATGGTGATGCCTCCGGACGTTGCCTTGTTGAACAGGGTTGTTTTGGCTATCCTGGGTCTTTTGTTTTTCCATACAAAATTGATTATTGTTCTTTCAAGGTCTGTGAAGAATTGTGCTGGGATTTTAATGGGAATTGCATTGAATCTGTAGATTGCTTTTGGCAGGATTGCCATTTTTACTACATTGATCCTACCTATCCGAGAGCATGGGAGATCTTTCCATTTTCTGAGGGCTTCTTTAATTTCTTTCTTTAAAGATTCAAAGTTCTTATGATACAGGTCTTTCACTTGTTTGGTTAGCGTTACCCCAAGGTATTTTATGTTGTTTGTGGCAATTGTAAAGGGTGATGTTTCTCTGATTTCTTTTTCAGCCCTTTTATCATCTGTATATAGTAGGGCTACTGATTTTCTTGAGTTGATCTTGTAGCCTGCCCCTTTGCTGAAGGTGTTAATCAGCTGTAAGAGTTCCCTGGTAGAGTTCTTTGGGTCATTGATGTAAACTATCATATCGTCTGCAAACAGTGAAAGTTTGACCTCTTCCTTCCCAATTTGTATCCCCTTGATCCCCCTTTGTTGTCGTTTGGCAATAGCTAGATCTTCAAGTACCATGTTGAAAAGGTATGGAGAGAGTGGACAGCCTTGTCTTGTTCCTGATTTTAGAGGAATTGCGTTGAGTTTCTGTCCATTTAGTTTGATGTTGGCTGTTGGTTTACTGTATATAGCTTTTATTATGTTTAAGTATGTCCCTGTTATCCCAGATCTCTCCAAGACCTTTATCATGAAGGGGTGTTGAATTTTGTCAAAGGCTTTTTCAGCATCTAGTGAGATGATCATGTGATTTTTGTTTTTCAGCTTGTTTATATGGTGGATTACGTTGATGGATTTTCATATGTTGAACCATCCCTGCATCCCTGGGATGAAACCTACTTGATCGTGGTGAATGATTGTTTTGATGTGTTCTTGGATCCGATTTGCCAGTATTTTATTGAGTATTTTTGCATCAATGTTCATGAGGGATATTGGTCTGAAGTTCTCTTTCTTAGTTGTATTTTTGTGTGGCTTGAGGATCAAGGTTATTGAAGCCTCATAGAAAGAGTCTGGCAAAGACCCTTCTGCTTCTATTGTGTGGAACACTTTGAGAAGAATTGGTATAAGCTGTTCTTTGAATTTCTGGTAGAATTCTGCACTGAGGCCATCTGGACCTGGACTTTTTTTGGTTGGGAGAAATCAGGTGTAATTCTGATAGGTCTGCCTTTATATGTTACTTGACCTTTTTCCTTAGCTGCTCTTAATATTCTTTCTTTATTCTGTATGTTTGGGGTCTTGATTATTATGTGGCGAGGGGATTTTTTTTTGTTGTCCACTCTATTTGGTGTTCTGTAGGCTTCTTGTACCTTCATTGGCATGTCTTTCTTAAGGTTGGGAAAGTTTTCTTCTATGATTTTGTTGAGTATTTCCTTCTGCCCCTTTGAGGTGGATTTCTTCTCCTTCTTCTATACCTATTATTCTTAGGTTTGGTCTTTTCATGGTGTCCCATATTTCCTGGATGTTTTGTGTTAAGGATTTGTTGGATTTAAGGTTTTCTTTGGTTGATAAATCCATTTCTCCTAGTGTATCTTCAACACTTGAGATTCTCTCTTCCATCTCTTCTATTCTGTTGGTAATGCTTGTATCGGTAGTGCCTGACTGTTTGTCCAGCTTTTCTATTTTCTGCCTTTCTTCAGATTGTGTTTTTTTAATATCTCTATTTCAGTTTTCAACCCTTGCAGTGTTTGCATTGCTTCTTGCAATTTTCTGTTTATCTTTTCGTCCATTTGTTGCCTTTTATGAATTTTTTTTGGTTTGTTCTTTCTTCCATTTCTTGCATTTTTTGGTTTGCTTTTTGTTCCATTTCTCGCATTTTGTGCTTTGTTTCTTCTTCCATTTCCTGCCTTTTTTGGTTTGTTTTTTCTTCCAATTCTTGCATTTTCCTCTTTTAGGGCCTCTATCATTTTCATGAAAGTGCTTTTAAGGTCGTTCCCTTCTGCTTCGTTCGCATTGGAATGTTGGGATCTTGCTGGTGTGGAGTCTCTAGAATCTGGCGGTGTCATATTTGTTTTTCTGTTGCTGAGTGTGTTTTTGTATTGTCTCTTTCCCATCTCTTTTTCTAGTGGGTGCAGAAAGAGCCGCTTACTGGTCTGGGGACCAGAGTTCCCTTTTTGGTGGGTGCTAGCAAGTCCAATAATCTGGTGGTTCTTCTATTCCTTGTCCAAGTGCTGGTCCCAAGGGTGGAGAAGAAGAACAGGAATCTGGGGCGCTTAGCCTCCTATCTGGTCCCCTGGACCCTATGCTGGGTCCTGTTGTAGCTGATCCGGAACGGCTACTCCCCTGGTCTCCCTGGCTCCTCTGGTTTCCTGGTCTCGTTGGCGGGAGAGAAGACCGGGAGTCTTGGGTGCTTGGCTCCCTCCGGGATTGGGAGCTCTGTGCAGTTCCCAGGCGATCTGCAGGTAGTGGAACACAGGCCAGGAAGCCGGCCTGTTTACCTGATGCTGCTGCAGGAACAGCTGCTTCCCTGGACTCCCAGCCTCCTCTGGTTTCCTGGTCTCGTTGGTGGGAAAGAAGATCTGGAGTCTGGGGTCCTTGGCTCCTGTCGGGATTGGGAGCTCTGTGCAGTTCCCAGGCAATCTGCAGGTACCGGAACACAGGCCGGGAAGCTGGCCTGTTTACCTGATGCTGCCGGAGGAACAGCTGCTCATGGAACACCTTTTAACACACAGCTGCCACTATCATTTAAATGTCTTAATACTTCCGTTCTTGATTTAATTTATGTACTTGTTAGTTCTTTGACAATTTCATACATGCATACAATACATTCAGGTTATTCTCTGTTTCCTCTTCCATTTACCTCCCACTCATTTGGTTTGGTTTTGTGGACTATTTAGTTTAAGAAGGACCAGCTGTGTGAACATTGGTTTGTGACTATCTGCTGGAGCCTGGTGAGGTCACCACTGGGTATATTAATGAAGTCAGTGACCCCATTTTCCCAGAATTTATCAATAGGCAACAATTCAGCACTGAGGGTTAGTTTCCTGAGTCCCTCTTGGCCTTGCCCGGCTGTTGATGTGCCCATTCTTGTGAAGGTCTCGTGTAGGCATATATAGTTCCTGTGAGTTCATTATTGCAGTGGGTATGTACTTTCTAGAAGATGATATCTGTATCCCTTCTCCCTATCTTCTGGTTCTTATATTTCTACAGTGTTCCATGGTCCTTCCTGAGAGTGGTATAAATTTCTTGGTTAAGGCCAACAACACAACCATCACTTATTCTCAAGACTTTGTATAGCCATGAGTCTGTATTCAGCACCATTATTTAGAAAGAGGCTTGCACTGGTTTAAGGCAAAAATAATAGTTGTCTATGTATATAAGTATGTACAATGTATATTTAGAAGGTGGTTTCCTGATATATCAATTTAATTAAACATCAATTTCTTCCCTAGTGTCTATGATCTCCCCTGATATGGGCTTCTGAGTGGTTTTACATTACCAGGTGTAGATTCTCTCTTGTGGAAGGGGCCTTAAGCTTAAGCCGAGTTGTAAATTATTCCTCATAATTAATTTTTATGGTAAGGCTCACATATGCTAAGGCAAATGCTTTTCAGGGAATGGTTATATAAATTAAGTCTTCAGAAGTTTACTTTTTCACTTACCTCTGATGAGGTTTTTGGGTTGAGGATTGTTCAATGTTAGAGTGGTTTATTGGTAAATGTATTTTCATGCATTGAATATGGAATGTTAACTTCTTGGTGTTCAGTGGATATTGGCCATGTTGGATGACTAAAATGTGAGAACAGATATATATATATATATATATATATATATATATTCATAACTGTAGCTAACGTGCAAATGAATGTCCTTTGTGATCATGCATTTTATCTGAGTTATCAGACTTTAAGGTTTATTTCATCATTTTTCATCTACCCTTTCACTGCTTTGCTAAGATGAGGGAGTGGAGTAGAGTGAAAATTTCCCATAGTTCCATTTTCTAAGAGAACAGGAACTCAAGGAATAAAAGTTTTTATCACTACTTCTAGTAGTAACAGAGTAAAGAATGTGTAGGGTTGATTTTGTTACCATGAATCCATTGGTTTAATAACTACAAATTTTTTGTTTTTGAATGAAATAAATACTTTGTTTTGAAGACTTTATATGGAATTTAGATTTATGTGCAGATCTATCTGTGTTTATACCAGATATGACCACCAATTTAAATGATAGGCCTTTGGTTTAGTGATCTATGCAAGGGTACAAATATTGCTTGAAGTTCTTATAGAGCAAGAGATCAAATAAAAGTTTTGTTGTATCTAGATTTCAATTATATATCTTCCGTTTAAAAATATTGTCAAGATTTTGGCAGCAAGCATATGTTTTATATTAAATTACTTAAATTAGGTTTATTTAAAAATATTTCTCATACACTTAAAATTTAAGCTCAGTCATACTGAGATTTGCTCTTGGGTTTTTTTATGTCATACATTTCTTACTGTAGTGGTTTCTTATGAAATCTAGCATTTGCTCACACTGCATAACCTCCACAACTTTGGTTAACTGTGTTTCATTGAAAGCGACAGGCTTGAATTGTGGAAGCAACAGTTCATGTTGTGTTTCCTAAGTCAATGAAAAGGTGTTCAGGTTGAGTTATTGACCACAAAACAAGAATGCAGAGAAGTATTGTAGCTTATGGTTAACATTGAGAAGTTAAAAAGAGACAGGCAGTTTAAATCTGATGGATGACTACCTTCAAACTACCTGGAACCACTGAAAAGAAATACAAGACACCATCTGATCATGCAAGAATGAAGGGCATATGCTTATCTCGTTTTATAGATTTATTGCCATGGAAATAGATAAAGTCATTATTCCTTGTTGAACATTTATAGTTTACTCCACATCAGGATTTGAGATGAAGAGCAGGGGGGAGGCAAGGCCAGTTTTTAATAAGAACTATTTGGCAGACTGCAAGAATTCAAAAGAGAATTGAAAAGGTGATTATAGATCCGAGTCAAGGCTGTAGGAGGATGAATGGAAAAATTGATTAAGTGTAGACGGTGATCCATTGAGAATAGTGTTACAGTTAACGGGAAAAGCCTGTTCTTCTGCACTATGTGGGAGCAATGTTACAAGTAACAACTTCTTAGTTCTATGGTGCCCTCTCACACTTCATCAATTTTTCATTTTTGGATAACCAGGAAGAAACTGAAAGTATATAATTGTGGTTTGAAGAGATGGCCTACTCGGAGTATAAGTTCCTTGGAAAGACTTTGAGGATAGATTTTTCAGGATGAAACTTCCTAGAGAAAAGTTAAACTTCAGCTAGGTTCTGACACATTTTTGAACCCAGTTGACAACACAAAATAAAGAGACAGAAAAGAAAGGGTATTTGGAAACATCCCATTGTACCCAACCAATGACTCTTCTTCCCTGGATGCTGAGCGGGTGAGGTCAGGGAATAATTATTTAGTCCAGCCTCAGAGATCCATTAGACTGTCTGCTCAGGAGGATTTGGATCAGAAAGAAAAACTCCGTGCTGAAATGAAAGCAAAGAGATGGGCGACTTCTGTGATCACCAGTGAAATTCTACCTTCCAAAAAAAAGTTTCTCAAAAAAAGTAACCAGAAGAAGAGGCAGGAAGCACTTCTCAAGGTGCTTCCAGAAAGAAGGAAAGAGAAAGCCAAAGCAAAGGCAGACTTGTTGTGCTGAGTAAGGACACCTGGTGTGGCACTGTAAGGTTCTAAAAATATCTGAGGAGCAAGAGTTGGAGAAAAGAGTGAAGATGCATTAAGAGGTAGTAGCGATGGGGGGAAAGAATGAAGAGTTCAGGAATTTCACTCTTGTAGAGTTGTAGAGGCAGGGCAACCTGTTAAGAAATCCATGATCCAGGTCACCAAACCATTTGACTTTCACTTCCTCAGAGATGAGATTGACAGCATCCTCAGAACCAGAAAGAATGTAGTTTTTAAAACTCTTTACTCATTTACTCTTTGTTATTTGGGGGTCCACCACCCAACTCCCCAGTAAATCACATACAGAGTCTGATTCTTACATATGAGTATCTAGCCTTAGTTTGGCTTTCTTCTAACCAGCTTTTCTTAAATTATCCCATTTACTGTTTGCCTCTGGGCTTTTACCTTCCTTCTTTCTTTCTTTCCTTCCTTCCTTCTTTCCTTTTTCCCCCTTCTCTGTTGTTTACTGTGTAGCTGGCTGGCTGGCCCCTGATGTCCCCCTCCCTTTCTTGCTTCCTTTCTCCTCCCAGATTTCTCTATTTATTCTCTCTGCCTGCCAGCCCCATCTATCCTTTCTCCTGCCTTGCTATTGGTCGTTCATTTCTTTATTAGCCCAATCAGGTGTTTTAGGCGGGCAAAGTAACACAGCTTCACAGAGTTCAACAAATGGTACATAAAAGAATGCAATACATTTTTGCATCATTAAACATAAACAAATGTAACACATCTTAAAATAATATTCTGCAACATAAGAGGAGAAAGGAGTGAACTTCATATCTGAATTGTGAAAGCATCCTCCATCTCCTGCACGAGTGACTAAATGATGTATTATCAATAAACCTTTCTGTATTAAGATTTTTTTCTCTTTTTTGCGGGGACTTGTGACCCAGCCCCCAAATGAATCACACATGGAAGCTTATTCTTAGCTATGAATGGCCAGTCTTAGCTTGGTTTGTTTCTAGCCAGCTTTTCTTATCTTAAATTGCCTCTGGGCTTTTTCTCTTCTTCTACTTTTGTAAATCTTACTCTTTCTCTGTGGATTGTTGTGTAGCTGAGTGGTTGGGTAGGTGGCCTATGAGGTTCCCTTCTCTTTGTTCTCTCTTTCAATTTAATCCTCTCTGCCTGCCACCCCCACATATCCTTGCTCCTGCCTTGCTATTGGATGTTCAGTTCTTTATTAGGACCATCAGGTGTTTTAGACAGGCAAAGAACCACAGCCTCACAGAGTTAAACAAATGCAGCATCAACAAAAGTCACACACCTTAAGATAATATTCTATCACACCTTTCAACCTGTCCAATGAAAAGAAAAGAACACCTCAAGAAGTAGATTCAATATATGCCTCTTGTACATCAGGTTGAAGCCTTCTACAAATGAATCCCTAATAGCTATCATCTAAAGAATAAGAAGAGCCGGGTGGTGGTGGTGCACGCCTTTAATCCCAGCACTCGGGAGGCTGAGGCAGGCGGATCTCTATGAGTTCGAGGCCAGGCTGGACCGACAGCCTCAAAAACAATACAGAGAAACCCTGTCTCGAAAAACCAAAAAAAAAAAAAAAGAATAAGAAGAAAGAGATTATCCTGTTCCCCTTCAGGTCTATGACTAAGATCTCCAGAGACTCCCAGACTCCTGACCTGTAGAAGTATAGCCAAATAGGAATCTGAGGAGTTCAAGACACTGCAACCATACACATTTCAAAGTATGGGAATTTGATCCCAGAATTCTTTAAATTGGTCCATATTGCCTAAGAAACTAGCTGTGAAACCACCTCTTTAGCTATTGATTTTGATTTAGGGATTGAGGAAGGAATCTTGAGAGTGCGGTTCAAGGATGAAATCGGAGAATGAAAATGCGTTTCTAAGATCTTGGATCCCCAAATTACCAGATTTTGCATTGAGAATAATAAGAGAGATGAGGAAGAGGATGGGGCGGTAGTGAGAAAAGCTTAAGATGGGCCACACTATGGGGTGACTTTAAAACCCCCATCCCAGTGTCCTCTCTCCTTGGATTCTCACAGAAGACAAAGAAGGCCAGTTACAGAAGGAGAAAATTAAAAGAATAGAGAAAGGGGGGTACCCAAGTTCAAGGCAGTCTCTGTTCTACTTCAACACCATTGACTTGCCTGAGAAAATGGGGATGGAACCTTTCTCCCTGGGGACTAATAAAAGAGGTTCCCAGAAGATCCCGATGTGGAAGCTGTTGCTGGAGGAAAAAGCTTTAAGCCTTACCTGTACATACAGTGCCATCTTCCAGGAGCCCTGTGTTCTCAAGAAAGAGTAAAAAGACAGTTGCTGAGAACCTTTGTGACTCCCCAGCTCAAGCCATTCCAGATGACCACATAGAAGAGAGCCAAGGAGTGGCAGGGATAGGAAAAGAACTCTGAAATGCAAGCTCGGAAAACACTGCCCTTGAGGAAGTCAAGCTAAGGAAAGACGAGCTGGAGAAAGAAGAGCTGTCCAGGCTACGGAAAGAAGTGGACTGCAAGGCAAATCCAAACAGACAAGTTCAGTACCCAATGTGGAGGGGGAATGTGGAGACTTGTCTTGGACTGCACCCTTATCTCCAAAGCTCTCCACTTGACTCCACTGCTAAGTCCAGCTGTGAGCTGTGGATACCACTTGACCATAGGAGACGCTCTCTACGTCACACCAGGCACAAAGAGAATATCTCTCCAGACTCACCCATCCATGTGTGAAATGTACCTGACGGCTTCAGATGCCCGTTTCTGGAGATTTTTTTTTTCATGCAGCTTCGAAGCTAATAATGATACTTAACTTACTTAGGGCTCAGTTCAACTTCTTGTAGATATTTCCTTCAAACATCAATTGACCCTTTATTATTATGGGTCTTAACTCTAGCTAGAATTTCAAGTGTTTGTTTTAGTGCAATTTAACTCTATTTCACCTTTATACCATCCCCCTTTACATATTTATGTTAAGCAGAAAATGAAGGTATTTCAATTCTAGAAGGGGTGGGGAATGTGATGAGTGGTTTGTATCAATAATATGACCCATTTGCTCATATTATTGCTCCTCCCTCTCTTTGACTGGACTCCAGGAGTTCAACCCAGTTCTTAGCAGTTAAGGTACCCTCTCCAGTATTGCTTAGATGATTAGCTGGGGTCAGCCTTGTGGATTCCATGTTTCTTGCTAACTCCATAATGGTTTGGGCAGGAGAAATCGATAAGATCTCCTGAGTAAATTGGCGCCATGGTGGGAGGGTGAGAGGGTAGGTGGTGACAAGGGAGTGGGGAAGGGAGAAGGGGAAAGGGGAGTAAAACATGAGGGATCAGAATGTATAGTTTTAAGAAAGATAAATTGTGCACATTTTAAGGCATGACAATTTGCACAGAAGTGGATACCATGCTATTCATTCAGTATCTCTTGTTAATTTTCTATATAGCTGGAAATAATTTCTTCATTTTAGACTTCTTTCTTAGTGCATACTCATCAAAAATATAACTCTTGCTGTTAAGATTCATTAGAGTCTGTTAAACATTGTCCAAGCCTCTTGACACAAGAAGGAAGCCAGTAGTCAGCAGATCTGGGTCCAGGAGCTGCCTCTTCTACTTATTCACTATTTTAAAGCTACTCTTCTGGATTCTCATATATAATACGGAGTTTTAGTACATTCAGAGTTTAATTCAAATATCTAACATGAGAGATGAATGAAATGTTGAATGGATGAGTAGATTTCCAATATAAAACTAAAAGTGTATATGTAGTAATATCCAAATCTTCAGAACATTCCCTTCTTTTTGTAACACCCCCACCCCCTTAAGGAACATCATCCCAGCCTCAAGATTTTGGGACATTGTACATTAATAGATTAGATAACTAAACTCTGAAATCTGAATACCTGTATTTTGCTAGTCTATCCAAGAATATGCCTTTTCAGGGTTCCTTCAAATTTTAGCTGTTGTTTCATATTCTGCCTTGTAAGTTCTTAGATCTAGGATAAGTTCCTAAAATACAGTGTAAGCCCTCATCCATTATTAGAGCGTACATGCTTTCAACATTGTTTCTCTGTGACTTTGAGTGTTAGATGATTCCTAGGCAGGATTTTGTGTACCAGACAGTAGAGACTAGAAAGCTCTGTGTCCTACTTTGTGTTGGATGCTTTACACTCTGATGTATTTATTATTTATAATCATTATACCAATACATAAAAGTGTTCATGCATTCCATTATGTGGTCACTAGAATCAGAGTTGTTAACTTGACCCATTCATTTAATTACTTTATCTTGGGGCCTCAGAACGCATTTGAGTTAAGTATTTCTGACTTACATGCCTACTCTCTGAGGGTCAGACCTTTGGAGAAATGATAACACCTCACATATATTCTTTTAAGTTCAAATGTCACAAATATCCTATTTATTATAGTGACTCTTTTTCCTGAGAAAATGGATGCTAACCCATCTTATAGACAGAAAAAGAGGGCAAGTATCTCAGTTGTAAAAGCAGATGAGTAGTAATGTAGCTCAGCCTTGATCATTTCAAATGTCTCTCTCATGCACCCATGTATCTTAGATTGCCTCATCATTTTCCTTATGCTTTTTGTGTCTGGTTTGAATATTAGAGCTTGCAATCTTAGAATATTGTATATTTCTAGAGATATCATTTAAATGATAATACATTTCTTTGCCACAACATTTCAACCTGTAGGTAGCAAAGGCATTATAAAAAGTCCAACAATTTTGTCTGTGTTCTGTTAGGAATAAATCAATAGTTTTCCTGTGCCCACAAAAATTGCGGTATTGTAAAGAAATGAATAAAATACAAGATAGGTTCATCATAACACATTAACATAGCAACTATGTTGAGCATTTGAAACAACTGTTTCAGCTCAGCCTGTTTGACAATATAGTTTCAAATCCTATAGTATGATGATGGATATGTGACATTAATTGAAAAAATTAATAGTAATAGAGAAATGATTAAAGTAGGGCATCCTACTTCTGGATGACATAAATCATAATAAAACTGGTAGAATTAAAATTATTTCTGAATTGTTTTATATATTCCTATGCATTCACCATAAGCACAACCTTGTACTTTTTAAAGTATAGCTAAGATTCATTTCTGTTGTGATTGTGTGTTGTATGTATGTGTATTTTTGTGGGAACGTGTGCATGTGAGTATAGTTGCCTGTGGAGGAGACAAGAAGGCATCAGGGTCCCTGGAGCTGTAGTTATAGGTTATTGTGAGCTGTCCAATGAGAGTGCTGGGAACTGAACTTTTGTTCTTTGTAAGAAGAGCAAGCACTTTAAGCCCCTAAGCCATTTCTCCAGCGTGCCTTGTACTTTAATATCCATCTATATCCATTTAATGTCTACCTTCTGTCTATCTTTTATCTGTCTATATCTTCCTATATAGGTCTAATATACATCATGTATATGTATATATGTATTTCAATACTGAAAGGGGATGAGTGTTAGATATCAGCTTGTTTCTTAAATGAAATAGCTGATCTATTTCTGTCTCTTCTTATCCTACTTCTTTTTTGTGTTTTGCTCTCTGTTAACCACCAATGTATATACTATTTTTATTGTCACAATTCCTAGTTGGTATGTATAGTGGACCTTTAATCACTGAGTTAACAGATGTAATGAAATGTCTTCACTACAAAGGATTCAACTCTTTTATTCTGATTAAAATGAACACCGTTCATTCACAAAAGTTACCTTGACATCTCTAATCCATGTGATGTTCTAGTTGCTCAAGCAGTGACTCTAGAATTTCTGACTACAAGGAAGTTATACTTTAACAGGAAAAGAAGAAAATACAAGTGTAATCAAATGTGTAGAGAAACAAATGGGATTAACTCAGATTATAATAGTACAAAAGATACTGTGGGATTTTGGAAGAAAGAACCTGAAGGTGTTTGCCTGGATTCTGGAGGACAGAGTAGCCAGGAAGTGACCTCTGTGGGGGCAATTATGAGAACTAGAATACCACACAAAGACTGAAGAATATGCTACAGAGCAAAGCTAAGGTGTAGAACAAAATTTGGCATAAATTGGAACAATTGACTGAGTTGGAAAATCAAATGTAAAATCAGAAAGAGTACCTGAGGTTAGGAAACATGGATTTCACTCTCCCTCCTCTAAATGGGCAAATTTGAGATTTTAAAGCAAAGGACACTGTGGTGGTATAACATGATTGACATCTTATAAAGACCATTGTGCTCTTATCAGTTGAAACAGTTTGTCCTAAAAGGCATATTGCCATGGTAGGCTTGCTTGTCAGAGCCTTTGACATGGTTTGAACAGGGGGTCAGTGCAGAGACTCACATGATTATACTTATTAAATATTTTGTCATATGTGATGCTTATTTCTGTGGGGATATCTGCAGCTAAGATGGGGTTAGGTGGTAGACACCAGGCCCCAGATTCTATGTCTACACTCTTCTTCATTTTTACTTCATTATCTTTTGTGGTCTAGGTAAGCTTACTTTCTGTCTTCATGAGGAATTAATTTTTCTCATAGGAAGTTTCAAAGTCTTATTTGATTACAAGTCATGTACTTTTCTTATGGGAGTAGAGGGGCTACAAAACATATCCAGAAGTCTACATCTCAGTGACTTAACTGAGACATGTTGTAGTACAGAGGCTAAGGAGGAGAGACATTCCAGGTGATTTTTCATCCTTCCAGTTTGACAACTTTTCACTTCAGCATCCTTCATTGCCAAGGTTACCACTTCCCAGTTGTCTCACATCCCCCATGTTCTTTGCAAGCTGCTGCTGCTCAGGCACCATTTTCAAGAGTTGACCATCTATGCACATTTACCCATTAGCTTGCAGTTTCTGTTCATCTGTTTGTTTGTTTTTTTTTTACAGATGAAAGTGACAATCCTTTTTTTAATTTAAATTAGAAACATGAATGCTTCACATGTCAATCCCTGCTCCCTCTCCCACCCCTCCTCCCTTGTCCCTTCACCCAACTCCCCACTCAATCCCCACATCATTCCCCAGGGAGGGTGAGGCCCTCCTTGGGGGAGATCTCCAAATGCTGTCATTTCATTCAAGGCAGGACCTAGGCCCTTCCCCATGCGTCCAGGCTGAGACGATCCCTCTATTTGGAATGGGCTCCCAAAAATCATTCATAAACCATGATAAACACTGATCTACTACCCAAGGCCCCAGTGATTTCTGTGGCCTCCTTACTGAGACTACATTCATGGAGTCTGGATCAGTCCCCTGTTGGCCTCTCAGGCATCAGTCTGGGATTCAAGAGCTCCCCCTTATCTGGTCAGCTGTCTTTGTGGGTTTCACCATCATGGTCTTGACCCCTTTGCTCATCACTCCTCCATCTCTGTCACTAGGTTCCAGTAGTGCAGTTCAGTGCTTTGCTGTGGGTATCTGTCTCTACTTCCATCAGTCAATGGATGAAGTTTCTAGGATGGCATATAAAGTAGCCATCAACCTTACAATCAAGGAGGGTCAATTAATGTAGTCTCTCCACTATTGCTTAGTTTGCCAGTTGGTATTATCCTTGTAGATCTCTGGAGATCTCACTAGTGTCAGCTCTCTCCTCAAGCCTATAATGACTCAATCTATTATGGTATTTCTCATCCTGCTCTCCTCTTTTTACCTTGACTCAACCTTCCTGCTCCCCCATACCTTCTTCTCATGTCCTCTTATCCCCCTATCTTTTTCCTGGCTCCCTTACCCCTCCCCTGATGTCCCCAATCTGCTCAGGAGATCTTGCCTCATTCCACCTCTCTGGGGTATCATGCATCTCTCTTGGGAACCTCCCTATTTCCCAGACTCATTGGCACTGGGATTGTAGGCTGACACTCGAAAGTGACAATTCTAATCTGTGGTGGAAAACTTTAACTTTAAGTCTGGTGCATAGAAAAACAGCAGAAAGTGCTGTTTCTTCCTCTGTTCCTGTACAAGGTCAAGAAGAAACGCACCTCTCAAATTTTCCCTCTTTGCTCTTGTCACTTTGTCAAAAGTTATTAATCACCCCATTACACCATTTTGTTCAAATTTGATTATTATTTAAAGTCAGAAGAAAGCTAGAGAGTTGATTTCTCACTCCTTTTCTTCTTTTCAGTTTGCCTTTTCCCATTTCTCTGTCTCTTCTCACTCCATTCCTGTTTGTCACCTCCTAACTGCATTGACACACACTTGCTTCCTCCTTGTGTTGAAAACTATAGAACATATTTGGCTACAATATGTTTTCATCCAATATTCAGCAAATATGCATATACCAGCTATTAAACTAGAAATTGGATCACATTGTGCATATTTCTGAGTCACTATCTCTATACATAGAATCTTATGTTAGACTGGATTGAGATAGAGAAATGGATTGTAATGCATTGTAGTGAATGGCCACTGTAGGAAAAGGATAGCCGACATGGTCTTGAATAGACTCTATAGGAGGAATTCTAAGCTGCTTGATGCTTAGTTGATGATTTTTAACCAAACACTGAATATTGCAAATGTAGCCACACACTTTAAGCAAGTGTGTGCATGGGTAGGAAATCTGGGAAGATTGGATGTACACTGCAGCATGTGTGAGGAGTACTGTATGCATAGTAGGAAATATGGCTATCCTACTGTGGTCCGTGAGAAATTTTGGTGGCCTGCCTCGTTTTTCATAGTAAAGTAGGTTAAGTGTGTACATGCACATGGAACCTGTTCGCCTTGGTTCTGCTTTATCCTCTCCATTGCAGTAGCTTGGATAAGGATGTTAGAATTATGTCATTCTGGGTTGCATATTTACTCTATCATTAAATATGGCCTTAAAAGTTTTCTAAATTCTATCAGCTACAAAATGATGGTAGACATTTTGCTCTGAAGGACAAGAGAAATGTTGGATAAGGCACCACAAAGTAGACACTGATTTTTTTATAAAGAAGTAGTTATCTTTTTTTTCTTAGTTGTATGAGTTCAGTTTGAAAATGTTAACTTTTTAAAAATTCCAATTTTTATTTTTCTCCTATTTCTGGTAAAGTACAATCAGTTGAGTTCAACAGCATTGAGTCTCCCACTGTGGAGTGGTACACAGTAGTTCGACATGATTAGCTGGGAATAAGAGATTTTTAAAAAATCCCACTTCAAATGACAAATTTGAAATGACTTCTTTCTGAATGAATTCATCTAAGCAATTGATATTTCTTTATTATTTTGTGTGTATATGTTAATGGACGTGAATATGCCATAGAGCATGTGTGGAAGTCTGGTACTGAAGAAAGAATCTTGAGGGAGAAAAGCAAATAATGTTGCTTAAATAGATATGACTTAAATTTCCTTAACAAATTAAATGTATGTTTCTATGAATATGGAAATGACAAGATTTCTAAGTTGTTTTAAGTTGATAAAAAGGGACAAAAGAAAGATGTTGCTTGATTCTTGGAAAACTTCTAATTCCCATTCAGAGTTCATATATATTTGGGCCTAGCACCTCATACATGTATGTATTCCTCATTCATATTTGGAAACCTGAGGTAGGAAGTTTATGAGTTCAAAACCAGAATAGGCTACCTAGCAAGACCCTGTTCCAAACAACGAGGACAAGAACACCAACCACAAATAACACCAGTAACAACAAAACTAAGCATTGCAACATTGTTTATGTGAATAGAGCCTTCAATGTGAGAAATTCACTTTCTTTTTTTTTCTTTTTTTTCTTTTTTATCATTTTTTATTTTAATTTTAAATAGCTTGTTTTACATGTCAATCCCAGTTCCCTCTCCCTCCCATCCTCCCGCACTCCCCTTCCCCCCCTCCCTCCCACCCTATTGCCAAATCCTTCCAAATAGGGGATATCTAGAGTCTGTCATTTTACTCTTGGTAGGGTCCAGGCACTCCCCTAAGAGTCCAGGCTGAGAGAGCATCTCTCTTTGTGCTATAGGCACACGAAGACTGTTTGTATATCAGGGATAGACACTGATCCACAGCTCAGGGCCCCATAGGTTGCCCAGGCCTTCTCACTGACACTCACATTTGGGGGGGTCCAGATCAGTCCCATGCTGGCCTCCCCACTGTCGGTCTGGGGTCCAAGAGCACTCCCCTGTTCAGATCAGCTGTCTCTGCTGGTTTTGCCAGCCCATTCTTTGCCAATTTGCTCATCACTCCTCTCTCTCTGTCACTGGGTTCCTTGGGTTCAGTTCAGTGATTAATTGTGTGTTTGCCTCTGCTTCCATCAGTCACAGGATGAAGGCTCCCGGATGGTTATAGACATCAAGTTCATTATCAGGAATGGGCATTCGAGGTGGTCCCTCCACTATTGCTTAGCTGGCCAATTGGTGTTATACCTTTAGATCACTTGAGGTCACTCTGGTGCCTGATCTGTCTTCGATCCTATGATTCCCTCTTCCCCCTATTCTACCCGCACCCCCTCACTTTCATGGGGATGCCTATGTCAAGGTATCATGGAAGACTGGCATGTGGCATGATTACAGAAATGTGATGATCTAATGTTCTGAGGGATTGTATCGCTTTTGTGTTACAGGATGAGTAAGAGATACTTACAGAAGGCAACAAAAGGAAAGCTGCTGATAATAATTTTTGTAGTGACCTTGTGGGGGAAAGCTGTTTCCAGTGCAAACCATCACAAAGGTAAGCTCTGATGCGTCCTGCACCGTCTGTGCGAGATGGTTCCTTTAAACAGATTGCCACATGTGGTCTCCACTGGTCTGTTCAGTTTTATTAGGCATGGGTTTCCCCTAGCAATTTTCTTTAAGTAAAAATGCAGAGAGCTGCCTTCAAGATGACACTGAAAGGAGAAACCTGGTGTTTTCAGGATTACTGCCAATTCTACAAATATTGTCCAACAAATGCAAAATACTAACTCTGTCTTCCTTCCATTTTTTAACCTAGGTTTCTTTTTTTCTTTAATATATGTTTTTATTTAAATTAGAAACATGCATGCTTCACATGTCAATCTCAGCTCCCTCTCCCACCCCTCCTCCCTTGTCCTTCCACCAACCCTGCAGCCCCCCACCCAATCCCTACATCATTCTCCAGAGAGGGTGAGACCCTCCTTTCGGGCATCTCCAGAGTCTATCATTTCACCCAGGTCAGGACCTAGGCCCAACCCCAGGTGTCCAGGCTGAGAGAGCATCCTTCCATGTGAAATGGGCTCCCAAATTTCATTCGTCTGCCATGGTAAAATACTGATCTACCACCCAAGGCCCCAGAGATTTCTGTGGCCTCCTCACTGACACTACATTCAGGGGGGTCTGGATCAGTCCCCTGTTGGCTTCTCAGATAGTGATGTTAAAATGTTGACTTGGTGTGTAATAAAGGTGAATTCTAGGCTGCCCTTGTCTTTATAAAGAAAACATTTTTCATGGTGCATATATTAATCATGTGCATACAGTATATGCAAAGTTTTCCTTTGGAGTTTCTGTAGACCTTGTCTCTTTCTTTCTGGCACCATACCTCTCTGGCCCATCATTTGGATACCACTTTTACCTCCGTAGGTTCTGTTCTGCCACAGCAAAGTGAGAATATTTGTCTATATGTATGTGCTGTCAGCTCAAAATTACTCCCTTTTCTCCTTTCTAGCCATTAGGTTTGGCATAACGAATGGCTGCCTTTTCCAAATGAGTTTAAATGTGGCTATTTCTGCATTATGTCTACCATAATCAAGTATTCATAACCTGAGGAGTCAATTTAGATTTTCTGTGAAATATGGTTTTGCTATTGAATTCTCTGTCCACCATGAAGATTAGCACTTTCCTTTCTTACTCTGTTTTTGGTGTGAAGGAGGAATTAAGAGTGTTTTGGATTATCTAGCACTTAAATTATTTACACATGTACATCTAATTAGCAATAAATGGAGCATTAATACACAGAGAGGAAAGATGTGGTATGAAATTTGATGTCTATATAGCAAACTCCTCCCCTTGCATTTAAAACTAATAAATGAGACTTTATTTGAAGGAGAGATCTATGGAGAGTTTGTTTATATGTTGTAATTCTTTTTTGTTTTTTGAGCTATAGAGGCATGTGTGCTTGTAAATGTACATTTTTTTGTCTTTAAAGTAGCTGGTGGATCTGTCAATCAAACTTTCAATCCTCTTTAACAATGGCTATCTTGGCTTCTTTCTCTGTTGCTGTGATATAGTATTCTGACAAGGGCAACTTGATCACAATTCCATGTTACCGTTGATTGTCACTGGGAAATCACAGTTGCAGGAGAGTGAGGGAGCTGGTAACATTTCATGTATAATCAGTATAAACTGGAGGCCACTGTTAAAGCTACATTTAAGAATTCTGGAGTCATTCTGCACAGTGTTAATTACAAAACTATCAGCTCTTCTTTATGTTAACACGATATTTTACATTTCCCCTTTTTATTTTATTTCTTAGTTATAAATTTAAAAAAAATCTTTATTTTCCGGGCGGTAGTGGCACACGCCTTTAATCCCAGCACTGGGGAGGCAGAAGCAGGCGGATCTCTGTGAGATTGAGACCAGCCTGTTCTACAGAGCGAGTTCCAGGACAACCTCCAAAGCAATACAGAGAAACCCTGTCTCAAAAAACAAAACAAAACAAAACAAAACAAAACCCTTTATTTAAGCCAGGTGGTGGTGGCACACTCCTTTAATCCCAGCATTCAGTAGGCAGAAGCAGGTGGATCTCTGCCCGGTTTACAGATCGAGTTCCAGGAGAGCTGAAGTTACATAGAGAGAAACACTGTCTCAAAAAACCAAAATTGTTTATTTGAATATTTTGTTTATTTAAATGATGTGAATATGTACATATCCATAATGCAGGTGCCCATGGTATCCAGAGGAAAGCCTCTGATAACCTGGAGCTGGAGTGACAGGCAGTTGTGAGCTGCCTAAGGTGATGGCTTGGAACTGAATTTGGGTCCTACTGAACAACAACAAACAGTTTTAACTGCTGAGGTATATCTTCAGTCTCACACTATAAAACACTGCATTGTATAAAAAACCGTAAACTGCCAAATGCAATCCATTGCAGAGAAGTAGGTCTAGGTTGTTGTCTGTTCCATTTCTACCTTGCCACTAACTTGCATAAGGATTTTATGAACAATTACTCTCTTTGTCTCCCTCCCTCTCTCCTCCTTCCTTTCTCCTTCTCCCTGCTTATTCTTTTTGTCTTGAGTCATTTCACACACAAAATTATAAGGGCAAGGTAAATACCAATTGTATAGGCACATGCTCCCAAAAACGGACACAATGTTCTCAACAACAAGTTGTGAAGTACACCCTTTCTAATGCTCTTGAGCCGACTGTGTCTGCAGAGTGACTTCAGCCTAATCATTGTTCTAAACGTTCCATTTAGAATTCCTTTATATTCAACAATAACCTCTTCATGTGAGCATGAATGCACATTTCTAAAAGCAATTTCCTTAGCTTAGGTAATTCTTGAATTTGTGTACACAGTATTATACAGTAAGTATTTAATTACAACTTTGCTATTTTTTCCAACAGTGCTTGCAAGGTATGTTATAAAGTATAATACATGGGTTTTGCACAGTTGATCCATGTTGCACAGTTACTATAAGCATAATCATTCTCTTGTACATAGATGTTTTGCATTCTATTTTCTTTCTGTTCTGAACAGCGATTCTAGGAGTACTATTGTACATTGCTTTCAGTGCACACATGCAAGTGTCTCTGAAAGCATCATTACCATGAGCAAAGAGCTTCACAGAACATTCATGGGTTCAACTTGGCCAAGCAATCCTGGATGGTTTTTCAGTCTAAATGCACTGATAAAATTGCTCTAAACATTTTTTTTATCTTTTTGTTTCCTGCTCTCTGTGTTTCTTCTTCCATCATGAATATTACTAACTTTTATTATTTTGTCCAGTGGTTGGTTGATATATTAGTTTTCAAAGGACAGATTTTTGCCTTTACTTTTCCTTTCATACAATTATGCATTTTTATTATGTCAGTTATATATTTTATTCTACCCATATCTGTGTTATTTTAGTAACATAAATGTACTGTTATTTGTGTGGCAGACACTTCAGTTACTCCTCTTGTGCTTGTGGTCACCTGTGTTAGGGATTTAGACCTTCACTGGCTTTCCAATGCTTCTATAAAATTCCCATGCCACTCTGTCATGGACTTCACCTGTCATAGATCTGCTATTTCCATAGCTAACTGCTTGGTAAGGCCTAAATGTTAACAGTTACATTACACTCCTCTGTTAGGTTGGGAAGACTCAGGGGCTATTTCCTATTATTAAAACAAGACCTTAGAGATAGATATCTGGTGTGTCTGCCCTGGAATGAAGGTATTTGCATTCTGGATAATAGGGTGAGAACCTAGAACCCTTTTCAATTCGGGCTCAATGAAGCAAACCAAGATGTTCTTTTTGGGGCATGGGAACACAGTGGTTGTTTCTCTCTTGCAGCTAAAGCATCCTATGTCCTTTGTCACTTTCCTATGTGGTGTCCCCTCTTCATACAAGGACATGTGACTTGGTGAGGTTTAGTTAAGTCAGTCTAATCAATTACAATAAGAAACCAGTTTCTGGTTCCTAACACCTTGGTGAATATTCAAGATAAAAATATCTGAACTAATCCAGTATCATTGAAGAACATTCTAGCTAGATGCTAGCTCATCTAGTCTTCATAGCAGTTGATGAGATGGGTACTTGTGTAGCTTTGGAGGCTGTCCTAGAACTCAACTTTATAGACCAGGTTGGCCTTGAACTCACAGAGACCTTCCAGCATCTGCCTCTTGAGTTCTGGGATGAAAGTCATGTGGCAGTACTGCTTGGTTTGTATCCACTTTCATCGACCAGAATATGATTAGTAATTGTTAGAAGTGGGATTCAAACCTGGCAGTGCTGCTCACTCTACATAGTCATGATATATGTGGAGCTGAAATTCTTTAATATTGGGTTTGTCTGGCTTTGTGAGTCCACAGATTAATATTGTACATGAACACAAAATAGGTGTTAGATCTCCTACCACCATGCTAGAATTCTAGCCAGGAATGTGAGTATGATGGGATTCTCAACACTGTCCTCTGTGTAGTTTGGTTTTTATATTACATTTTTGCTTTTGAGATTGCTCCATACTATACTTTAGAGTTTTTATTCAGATCTCTCAAAACCATTCATTTTTGCGTTTTCTTGTGTCTGAGTTATTCTTTAGTCCACTAACTGGCTTTAATTTCATTTATTGTATGCCTCAAAAATTGTTTTTCTCCCTGAGAATTTTCTTGCAATTTAATGTTGTTTTGTTCTCACTCTTACTTTCTTTTTTCCATTTTATAGCATTTTCTAATTTGTTTTGTGAAAGAAATTAGCCAATCAATTCTCTCCAGGAGGAGGGTATATATATATATATATATATATGTGTGTGTGTGTATGTATATATATTATAATATATTACATATATAATATTAATATTTACCCTTCAGTTTTGTGAATTTTTTATTTAAATTTCTTAGCTTTTGAGCATTCATGAGAGTACTATGTTGACATCATTTCCATCCTTCCCTTTCCTGTGGGAGGATTAATGAAGTCCATGAATGCCCAAATAAAAGGATAACAGATATTTGTTTGGGGAACACTGACACAATGAAGGTAAATAGCCGCCTCGGTCATCTGCCCTTGGAGCCGCAGAATGATGATCAGGTCTCAGACCATCAGCCCAAGAGACAGCCATCGCACCTCCCTCCTCTTCCTTGGAAGTGATTACACACTAAAGCCACACCCTAAGACTCAGGAAACTATTGGGAGAAACGAATTCCCAGCAGTTGTTTCCATGTGTATGTATTTATAGCTGGCCACTGCTCCCTTGAGATTGGATGACCTGTCATGGATCATGTCCCTGGAGAAGACCACTTCTCCCTCTTTCAGCAGTCATTGGTTACCTGTAGTTCTTGATCTACTGCTGTGTCCTTGAGAAATTCTCTCCGTTCCTATTTGCATGTCAGCTTGGGTTTTCATTATGAATGTCTTGTTAAGGCAGCCATATGATTGAAATTTCATGGGTACAGCTTCCTTATCATGTCTAGAAGACATTTCTCACAGCCGACTTACTTACCAGTCCTGTGGTACCTAGAATTTTTTTGCTCCCCTCTTCCATCTTGATCACTGAGACTGAAGTGAATGGGTTGTGTTGTAGATGCATCAACTGGGGATGGGCATCCCATAGTCAATTGTTCTTTCAATTTTGACCAGTTGTGGATTTCTGTGGTGGTCTTTGTTTGCTGAAAAATGAGTCTTCTTTGGACAGAGGTGAGAGCTACAGGTATCTATGGTAAGGGTAGTATTTAGTATGTAGTTGGGAACTGTGCCTGTTTAGAAATGTGACAATAAGAGTTCATGACCTCATCAGCCTCAGATAGCTTGCTAAGTTTACAGTTAACAGACATAAATTCCTTCATAATGAAGGTACTCTTTTTTTTAACCCCTGAGATATAAGTGCCACCATTTTACCTTGGGTAAACCTTGCCATGCTAGTCATTGTTGTGACTCATGGTACTTACAGATGGATAGGAGGTGTTTATAAATTGCACCACCAGGCCATTCCACATCTCCAACTCTTTCCAGCAACACTTACTCTTGTCTAGGATGCTTGATTGGTGTTGACCTGGGAATTCTGACCCTGCTTACCATGTGTTTCCCACCCCCACTAATTGATGAACATAGCTAGCGATAGGAGTGCCAAGTGGTGCCCCAGTGGATCATTTTCCTTTCAGTTTTCCAGAGCAATGGCTACCCAGATCATCTACTGCATTGATATTTAACTCCCTCTTTGCTGATTTATAGCTCCAAAGAGCCTAGGCTGATCCAGTTAATCAAAGTTTCTTATTTACCAGAACTTTCTCTTTCCTCCAATAAAAAGCATTGCATCTGTAGAAATAACTACTCCTGGACTCATCGAGTCCATTGTCATCATGTGGAAATATTTTATATTGGATACTTGTAATGGAAAGGTTGTTTGTTTACTCAATATATTTTGAGTACCTGTGTCAAGGCAGAGAATATAGTAGTCCATAAAAGAGATAAAAATCTTTGTCTTACGGAGCTTTTATCTCTGAAGGAAGAAAACAGATAAAAAGGAAAAAGAAATAAAATGGTATGTTTTATGGGATAAATGCTATGGAGACCACATAAAGGAAGAAGGGCGTAGGAAGTGCTGAGGAGGGATTATATGTTTAAATAAGGCCTTTGGGCATAACTTCACATTTTTAGCAGGGAGATATCAAGGAGGAAGAATGTTGCAGGCAAAACATCCATAAGTATAAATGTTTCCAAGCATTTTTGGAGACAAGCAGAAATACTGAAGGGGAAAGTGTGTGTACAGCAGACTGTAAGGAAGAGAGTTGTGACCAGGCCATTTCAGATGTGCACTTTGAAATGGTCAACTCAATAAAAAGCTGCAGCAATATACTAATACAATAAATCCTGCCCTTGAGAGCAGAAAAATAGAGAACTGTGTCACTCGTTTCCTTGATATGACACAGGGACACCCTCGTATCCACAGCACCTTTGTTTCAAGAACCACATATCTCAAAATCAGAAACTGTTGTCATCATCTTAACAAACTTTTGTGCTTTGGGAATTAACAGTCCTTCACAGAGACACAAATAAGTTTATTGCTTACTCTGCCTCGGAAAGATTCTGTCCTGAATTCTTACAATTATATTGAGCTGGGCATTTCGGGGGGATTAGCTGAGAACATTGTGACAGCCAGTCAGAAAATATAAGCAATATTTCCCCCTTGGAAGCAATTACATTAGCTACAGCTTCAGATACTGGAAATCAGAGAGAAAACATTTTAGTTTAGGTCTCCAAGTTCCCAAAAGAAAAATATAGCCATTAATCTTAGGAAGCTAATATGTTTTTGTGTCTTTTCTTTGTCTACCCATGACATCCCAACTAAATCTAAAGAGAACAAATCATCTCTAAGTATTTCGGTTGGATACACAGTGTGAGAATTATACAGAGAAGAACGCACACCCTAAAAGTTAGTTTGATTAACTAAGGTTAAATACAGGCTATTCTCATTTAAGTCAATATAATTAATAATTAGAGTTATAACTCATGATGGAGTGTACTTTTTCTAGGAAAATTTAGTTTTAAAATATTTTAATTGTTGTGTAAAATAACAATGGCTAGAAAGTTTAAGGGTAGCTCTTAAGTTGCTGTTTAGTTTATTTAATAGCTTATTCATTAATTCAAACAACTACTCAGGAGTAGAATACATATTGTGTGTCCGTTATATGTTGTGTCAGATATATGTTGGGCTTTAGGTCAAGTTTATGGTACATAAATGAACAAAATTGACAGAATCCATGCCTTTACAAAGCTTATAGTGTATCCGGGGAGAAAAGTCCTGATGTCGTGTGTCAGATAGTCTCACAGATTAATGTTTAATTACAAGCAATAAAGATAAAATTTTGGTATAATTAGACTGCAAAATGGATGATGGAGCTCAGGAGATCCCACATTTTTAACTTTTTAAGGAAGAAAATTTGATGTAGGATCTGCATGGTAGAGAGGGAGAGAGCTTCTGTGTGCTCAGCAGTTGAATCTAACTGAAGCAAGCTAGCAAACGATTGTGGGAAATCCACTGTCAAAAGCTTCTAGCTCTTTTCCATATAGAAAGATTACAGCAGAGTAAATGTTGGAAAAGAAAATGACAAATCTCTGCCACAAGAATTTTTTTAAATACTATGTAAAACTATTTTCAGTGTCCCCATAATAAAAGCATATAAAACTTCCTATCTTCTCCTAAAAACATATGCTGCTAATTAAAATAGATCGATTAAATGAGGTCTGTATATAATGGTTAATTCATATAACATTGTTTTGAGTGGTAATAAATGAATAAAGTCAGTCTTAGGATCATTTTCATTTTCTATTATTGTGATTCTTCACCACTCCTTTGCTAGTTCAATTTTTATTTTTTCAGTAGTGGTATTGAAGATTGGCCTTGTTACACCAAGCAACTGCTCTGCCCCTGAGCTGTGTTCCCCACTCTTTAAAAAGTCTATTGATTTTTTCAGAACCTACAGTCTTTAAAATTATGTTATATTCATTGCATATGTTTTGGTTTTAGTTTATATGCTTTTCAAACTTGATATGATTCCTGACTTCATCTTTTCCTCGCAGCTCCTCCCAAGACTCCTCCTTCCAACTCATTCTGTGTATGTCTTCCCTCTAATTCTCAAATTGATAGTTTCTTTTTCTTTGATTAGTGTGTGTGTGTGTGTGTGTGTGTGTGTGTGTGTGTGTGTGTATGCACAAACAACCTGCTGAGGTCATTTTTGTTATTAGTGTTTACATGGTTTCAGGGCTGACCACTTTGTATTGGTTAACCTTCTTAGAGGTTTATCCCGAGGAGAGGTAATTCTCTCTTGGCAGGCAGTAGTTGCCTGTAGTTCTCTGGAAGTAGAACCCAGTGAAACTTTTTCCCCTTTCCTATTAGCTTGTCTATTAGTATTACCATCTTTCAAGTCTTATTTATGCGGCCATATCCAGGAGAGGCTGAAGTTATTCAAAATAATGCTTATGTAACTCATAATATAAAATACTGTGATCTGTAGAGAAAAATAAACAAAGAATTTTAAATGTCTGTAATCCTGCTATATACATATCTATTTGTAACCTTTTTCTTATTTACGTTATGATTTCTTCTTGTTTCCTTGAAAATATGTATTTAACCAGCTTGTATTATTCTCTAAGCTGCTTTAAGTTTTTTCTAAGTAATAATAATGTTGTGTGAGCACTGATACATACAATTGGTTTGTAATTGCTTACCTATATTTGTAGTGAGAGAATTACTTGGTCAACTGCTTTGAATTATAACATGTTCCTATATTTTGACAATGATATTCATAATTACAAAACATCTTTGTGTTTACTTGAGGGTATTTGAAAGAAATAAGAGCATTGATAAGAAAACAATATACTGGACTCAGGGAATTCATCAATTAACATTTATACATGTTTAAATAAGTGCCTCGTGATATAACTTAAATGCCCATATTAATAAATGCTTGTCAGAATTATTTATCATTTTATTAGAACTTTGCCAATCTTATCTCCTTTTAGTTTATAATTATTATTAAAGGTGACAAATGCTTTACTAAATTTATTTACAATTAATGTTTTTTATTAATTCCTTTTAATATAATTATTGGTTGATTCTGTAAGATGATATTATTTTTGTGGTTTATGAGAATGCATCATAAATAATTAACAGAGAGTGCAGGAGCCCAGATTCAAAGGCTCTTAAGTCTGACACTGGTTTGGGTCTTTGCTGGGATTTAATACCCCCCATCTACCCAGCTACCCTTTTTGGTAAGAACAGAAGATTGGGTATTATAAATACCTTTAATATTGTTTTTATTTTTAAAAAATATTTCAACCTCTCTTCATGTTTTATCTCTTTTAATTAGTGAGTGAATCTTTTCAAGATTTGGTCTTGGTTTCCTTTGCTTTTATTTTGTGTTTTAACTAATGTTTTTATTTTTTCTTCTGTGTTTGTTCCCAGGAACATTTGCTGTGTGCTGGAAGAATCACCATTTTCCCCTTTTTTCTTTGTGTCTAGTAACCTTCTTCTAGTTTTCATCTTTCTTTGTGCAGATGGTTCTTTTTGCTTCATTTTTCATATATGAAGTTAATTTTCTCATCATTAACTATGTATTTCTTATAGTTTGACTTCAGCTTTTTCTCTTTCTAGTAAGTTCTCATTGGATAGGCCCTGCAGCATCTCAGGGAGCACATTATCCAGATAAAACAGAAAGCAAAATAAAACAAACAAAAAAACAGAAAAAACCCACAAATTTACTTCAAGACCCTATCATCTGTAGTCATAATAAATAACTTAATATATCAAATATGGATGATTTTCTAAACTATAGCTCTGGAATAATGATTTATCACCTCCTTCTCCCTACTTTTGCTTCACCTTTTTTCTGAAGCTTTTAATACTTCTGGGAATGTGAGTACATCAGTGTGTGTGAAATACCAGAGAGCCATAAGAGTAAATGTGCCCAGCAATGACCCAGCAGGACAGTGCTCAGTGGAGGAGGGGGTCTTGGAAGGGTAGGGTGATGGAGGTGCGGGGGTGGGGTTGTGGGGAACATTCTCAGTTAGGCCTACTCTAGCTCTTACACTTGGGTAAAATGTTGGCTTGTTTGCAAAGACAACAGTCCACACAGGAATCCCTCTGATGTTCAGGGAGGGTGGCAGGCACTTTGTTGAGAATAGGTCTTTCTGGTAGGTAGAAAATTGTTTCACAGGTTTCTGAGGAATGCTGCCTGTGAGCTTTTGACTCTCCAAATCAGTCCTTCTGTGGTTGAGAGTGAGCAGAGCCAAGACTGTCATTTTGGGGTTCACTGTGGACCTAATAATACTTTCTGTTGGTATCTCTTCACCATTATTTTCTCTCACCTCATATATCTGGTACTATATTCTGTATCCCACATATGTTCTTCTGTCTTTCATTTTAATGAAGTATTGTCTGTTGATGATTCCTGAGAAGGAAAAAAACGAGAGGGCCACTTATTCAGACTGATGTCTTTGGTGTACCCCTGTAGTTAAGTGATAGTTTGGCTAGGTATAGAATTTAAAGAAGTAATAACTTTCATATATAAAACAGTATTGTTATTTTTTTGCTTTGGTTGTGTTGTGAAATTATAAAGTAATGATTGTTGACATCCTATACTTTTGTTATGATCGTTTCTTTTCTTCTTCTCTCCTATTCTATAATCTTAAATTGGAATGTCTGTTGCTCAACATCCTGTCAGAAGTTGACATCACCACTTCCTTGGGTCTTCACTGGGAAACTCAAGGCATTCAGTTGTGGAAGCAAATCTAGAATTATTTGAGGATTCTTAATCCCAAAGTTTGGAGGAGAAAGACCACCCACCCAAATCATCATGACCAAATTATTTAAAGCAAGCTTTTATTTAAAAAAGCTTATTGGACATAAGTAAGACAAGGTTTTTCTGGCTTAGGGTAGGGGATTTCCAAATGGAGGGAAAAAATAGGTGCAGTTACAGGAGCAGAACATATCAAGGTGGTTGTAACAAGGTAGTCATAACAACCTTTTGAAACACAGGTAGAGTTGCATGATGGCTATTATAACTTTCTGAAACAAAGACATGATTGCAAGGTGGTTGTAAGGTAGTCATAATGGCAGGTAATTGTAACAACAGGTGACCATAATAATCTTTTGAAACAAAGGCATGGTTGCTACCATTTCCTGGAACAGACAGTATAGAACCACTTGTAGTTAAGAGTTAAAGTTACAAGTAGGGCATAGGCCCATCTTTGAGAAACAGAGATTTAATCACAAACAGGAATGAGCCTAGTGTGTCTTTACTCTAAGATGACTTTAAGACCTACGATGGAGGCAGACTGGTTCATCAGGATCTCCTCTATTTTAATTTACTTGTATTAACTTGGCTATTTGACTTCCTGAACTTATTTTGTAATTGTCTTATATTTCGTCTTCCAGTTTTACCTCTGTCTTCTTACTCTACTTTAAAAATGGGTATTTGATCTCCTCTATTGTCTAAATCTGTGAAAAATTATATGTTTCCCTTTATACTTTTAGATAAGTGTTGTTCATGTCTTTTGAATGTTCTCTTTTGAGCATTTCTTTTTGTTCATTATCTCATTTTCTGGGATTTCCACTACTTTTTTTCTGTCTTAAGGGTGAGTTTTTTTCTTTTTAGCTGAGAATGTTTATTATTAGGAATTTCAGATATTTAAATTTAGAGTAAATAGAAATAATTTAAATCTACTATGCCTCTATATGCATGCTTTACTTGGCTTTGGACAGGAATATTCATTCAATGTCTTTCCTCTCTCATGCTTGTTTATAGTAGTTATTCTCCACCCTCAAAAAAAAAAAAGAATTTAAAGAGGAGAAACACTGAAACTGAACATGCCTTCCAAAAGAGGAAGTAATCTGATATCTTAAAATATAGAATACATTTTTCGCTGGTACTGATGGTTTATTTATTTATTTATTTATTTATTTTTCAGTTTAAATTTAGATAAGAAACAAGGTTGCTTCATAAGTCAGTTCTAGGTCCCTCTCCCTTTCCCTCCCCTCCTCCCGTGCCCTCCCCCCAACCCCCCCCCGCTATCCCCCTCATTCCCCCAGGGAGGGTGAGGCCCTCCATGGGGGTGTTCATAGTCTGTCATTTCGTATAGGGCAGGGCCTAGACCCTTCCCCAAGAGTTCAGGGTAAGAGTGCACCTCACATTGTTGGATGGGAGTCCAAAGTCCGTGTGTATACTCGGGATGGGTACTGATCTGCTGCCCAAGGCTCAATAGATTACCTAGACCTCCTCACTGACAGTGAAGTTACACAACTCTTGTATAATCATGTAATAAAAATGATATGATATCATAAAACATTTATTTTATTACTGTGCTTAGTTTAAATCTCAGCATTTGTTTCCAGGCATGTAAAGGACCTTACTAACATATATCCTATCATTTACTTTAAATTATTTCATGCATTACTAGTCCTCAGTACCCAGCAAGAATTAAAGAGTCAGAGAGTTCTCTGCTTATTTAATTTAGAGCCTAAGTTGTTATTCCGGGTTTACTTTGAGCAAGGCTTGCAGCTATTTATAGTTTTGCCATAGGAGAATCTGGCCTGGGAAGGCACTGGTGAAGCTTTCTTTAGACACACAACCCTGTTTGTCTTTCCTTCCCTTGCCTGTTTCTGCCTTGAGGATGCGTCTGTGGTTTCCAGGAAAAGAGAATCAAATTTGTCACCTCTCATAAACCAATTTTCACCCCTTTTAGGGTATTCATTTTTGGTAGAGATAGTACCACCCCACAATAAGTGTGTAAGATGCTAGGTCAGTGGTTCTCAGCCATTGTCTCAGTGTTAGGAAGGTTAAGAACCACTGCTGAAGGATAAGCAGAATGAAAGGATCTTTGACTGTTTTGTTTTTTTTTGTTTTTGTTTTTTCAAGCTTTGGAGGCTGTCCTGGAACTAGCTCTATAGACCAGGCTGGCCTTGACTCACAGAGATCCACCTGCCTCTGCCTCTCTAGTGCTGGGAATAAAGGCATGCATCATTTGAAATTATGATTAAGATGCTTATTTTGTGTGGGTGCTTAAAGATCAGAAAAATTTATGGTTTTGTCTGATTGTCATAAAATTTTATTACGTCTGAACATTTTAGCTTATCTGCTAGAAAATAGAATAAATGTTCATTTTCTTATACTGAGTAGGTACAGAGATGGACATGGTTGTTAAGTATGAAACTTCTTTGAAGGTACAAGATATAAGTTATTGTTTCTGTTATGGAAAGATTTTACATTTTACTGAGAACACTTTTATAAACCTTGACAGTTTTGAGAAACAGTTTTGGCAAAAGTGAGTCATATTGAAAACATTGTGCTATTTTTTCCTTTGTATTTTGAAGTAAGCTCTCACATATTCACCCTATTTTTTAATGCCGTATGTTGATGATCATGATCTTGAATTCCAAAATCTCTTACCTTCACCTCCCAAGTATTGAGGTTATAGATGTATATCAGCTATTCTTGCTCTTTTGCAATATGATAAGTCATATTGCATTAGAGAGAGAGAGGAGAGGAGAGGAGGGAGGTAGGGAAGGAGAGAGGGAGAGAGGGAGAGAGAGAGAGAGAGAGAGAGAGAGAGAGAGAGACTCATCTCCTTAATTCTTTAACTATATGTGAGGTCCATCTGATTTTACATGTGAAAGTTTATGGGAATATTCTGCCAAAAATGAATATCAACTGTCAGGAGAAAATAAAAACAAGCTGTTTGATAATGTATTTTCAGGTTGTAACTCATTCACTTAAAGGTTAATGTTGAGAAATAAGTTGAAACATTTTCCTGATTTCAAACCACTGTATCCAAGCTATAAAGTGAAATAAAGATAAAGTGTAGATAAAATTACAGTGCTACTATGGCAGACTTAGGTAGAAGGCACATTGGTATCTTAATAAGGCATTTTCTTTTAGAAGAGTTATAGCCTATATGGATATATCTTATCCCAAAGCAGATGTTAGTTTGGTAAAACTACCTTTACCGATCTCATTCCCTATCAAAGACAATACTCCTTCAAGTCTCTAATGAAACATGATGGCAAACATTCTTCCAAAATGTTCATATTCTGTGGAATTTTAGGTCAAAGACAAGTGAAATAAGTTTTAAAATTTTATGTGCATCTAAAAGTTGCTTTAGGTGAACTCTTGTAAGAGAGTTCATTTTAATGAAGAGAATCCATTTCTGTAGGTCAGTCCTCTGGACATGCAAGTAATTACATCCCAACAGGCCTCTTATGCATTTTACAGATAGTAGACTCATTGCAATTTGTATATATCAAGCATTGAGTACGATCAATTTTAAGCTATAATTTCAAATTCTCATTGTGTTTTTTTAACTCCAAACATTTTCTCAAATAACTTTCCATTCATTCATTCATTCATTCAACAAATAGTCTGATCACCTGTTATGACTCTACTTAAATACCAACATACCATTACAATGAATAGATTATTGTATTCTTAAGGAACCCATTAACTAAAGAAAAAATAGTATTCGTGTAAATAAGCTATATCACAATGAGAATTTAATATCTTACAGAATTATGTATTCATAGAAATATAGGGACAAGGCATATGCATACACATACATATAATGGTAGAAGAAATAACGAAGTCCACACTGATGTTGAAAAAATAAAGGTAGAAAGCACATACACATATGTCAGACTGGGTGGGTCAGATGGCTTGTGTATCATGGATGAGTAGAGCTGCATGAGGGAAGATATAGGTGGCTGGAAGGCAGCAGAGAGAATGAGAAATCTATGTGAAAGTAAGGAGGCAAAGATGACTTCAAGCTATGAGCACAAAATAGCATGCTTGATGAAACATCCTGGGAGACAAACCTGTGTCTTCACTTTTCCTGGAGTAACAGCTTGGATTTCCAAATTGCAGAGGTTTTACTACTCTCACTGTAGAGTTCTAGACATTTCTTTGTGTTCTTGTGATGGAAATTAAATGCCTCTATCAAAAGCGACTGACATTTTCAGAGCTGTGTTTGAACAGACAGTGTTGTTTTAGGTGACAATTACAGTTCTTATTTAAGTGCAAATCAAGTTTTTATTGCAATTGAAGCAATGTGTAAGTAATATAAATAGAGACCGCAGATCTAGTCGAGTCATTCCTGATACCAAGGCCTCATTTAAAAACAGTTCTTTCGTGTTTTCTCATCGGAATACCTTCTGAGATTATGGTCTTTTTATGTGAGTGTGAGTTGTCTTGAAAGGTTGCAAACTTGAAGTCACATCAACAGTGAAAATGCTCCATCACTTTGATAGAAATACAAGAATAATATCCATTAGGTTCCTCTTCCGTTTTTGTTCATGTGTGTGTATGTGTGTTCATATACCTAGTGCATATGTATATATATATGTATATATATATTACATATATTTAGGTGTGTGTGCCCCTGTGGGTGTGCATACACATGAGTGTGGGAGCACATGGAGACTAGAGGTTGATGCTGGTAATCACCCTTGATGTGTCTTCTCCCTTATTCAATGAGGTAGTCTTCCATCTAAACCCAGAATTCACAGGCATGGCTGGTCTCATTCCCCTCTCTCTCTGTGGGTCCTGTCTTTTTCCCCCGAAGATGGAAATACAGGTGTCATTTATGTGTGTTCTGGAAATCTGAACTCTAATCCTGCCTCTTTATCGCTCAGCCATTTTCCCTGGCCTTGTGCATTTGTTTTTAAACATTCATCTAATCACTTACAAAATAGTGTTGGAAGTGGGGGCATATATCGGCCCTTCATGGTTCCTGCATTGGTGGAACCATTTAAACCAGCTCAAGTTCACAGGTATTAACTAGCATGGACATATATTAAACATGTAGTGATTGTTTTCCTATCATTTCCTAATTACTATAGCTATGTTCACAGTACTTACAATGAATGAATTATTAAAAGAAATCTTGAGAAAGGGGGGTTATGTGTATGTTATATGCAAATATCACAGGCTGTTATTTAAGTGCTTTGTATATCTGTAGATTTTGGTATGCATAAGTTTGGAACAATCTTTTGTAGCACTGAAAGATGGCTGTATATATTTATTTGAAAGGAAAATCGTTCCCAACGTTTTAATAATTTAAAGGAAATGCACCGAGGTATATGGGATGTTTACCCATAGTAAGAGTTCTAATTCTATACAAAAAAGTTCTGTCCATCTGGTCTAGCAGATATATATATTAGGCCTGGAAGGGTGATCCTGAATATTGCTTTGATCATTACTAGAATTGCCACTTGTCAGGATTGACCTTATTACTCTTTAGCTAACATTTCATACTTCATAAAAAAAGCTGGATTGCAAATGTCTCTAGAAAAAAGATTTTTTAAATGTCAAAATACATACTTAGTGGAATCTGAATAACACTACAGAAAGCAGAAGAAAATGTTGCATTGTGCACTAAATTTTCTTATGAAACATAACCGTTCCCTTGTGGTGTTAGTGAGGGTTCCAAAATACAACTTTGTAAAATGATATTAGGCAATCATGTATTTATTTTATCACTGGGAACATTCTGGACTCTTTCAATGGTATGAACACTCTGTGTTCTTGTAGAATCTTGTTTTATGGATTGTTTATGTGAGTGCCAGTGACAGAGTGCTTTGGACTTTATTGGGGGTCATCTAATAATTGCTTATGCCTTAATACACACGGGGATTTTCAAACACTGAGACGTATTCCTTGAAAGTGGATATTCCTTCTGTAAAGATGGGAGCCTGTCATATGATTCTTTTGTTTGTTTGTTTAAGGTTTCAGGTCTGAACTTCTTCATAAAAACTAATGCTAATGCCTTATAAGGGACGTTTTTTTTTGAAATGTTCTATTATGGTTAATAAATTGAAGTTTGGCTGGGAGGCTATGGGTTTGACAGCGCTCCAGGAGGCGCTATTTCGAAACCTCTGGGTCATTACCCCAGCAGCACAGGGAGTGGACATCCTTGGGCTTGTGATTAGAGGAACCAGAATCTTGGGATAACCAAACTCTTCAATATAGTCTCCATGTTCTTATTTATTCTTCATAGAGACTGTTTTTTGGTTGAGTAAATTTGAACATATTAAACTTAACAAATGGCCTATATCAGCATAAAGAAATTACTGCTTTTCATTGATAAGGTAACTGCTAGGGATATGATTTGTCTCTTTATAAAACCAAGATTCATATGATATAACCTAGTCTAATAGTAATGGACTGTCTTAGAGTCCAACAGTTAACCATCTTCTTTTTATTAATTATCTTTGTTCGTACCCTGACACTTTGTCCCCAGGAATATAAAGCTACCTCTTCAAGGAGAGTATTTCACCATGCCTAGATATTTGTGGCTTGGATATTATTCCGGAGAAAATTCCAAACAACATAATGGCTCATCTTTGAAATTTTAAATAGGAATTATGTTAAATAGAGATGTAAATACACAGATTGCTTTTGCTTTGACGTTTTGTGATGCTGCAGATGAGATTCATGTGCAGTGTTTTCTAGGAGACCATACTATATACTAAGTAGGGATGAGCAAACAGTTCAAACAAAGGTGTTTTTTTATGATTAATGAATTCTCACATGGTGAGATAATTGTTCATGAGTCGTGCTTCTTAGCCAAAGTGTTACCTCTTCTGTAACTGCTGATGTGACATTTTATTGAAGTCCAGTCAAATTCTGTTTTAGCAGAACGGGAAGAATTATCTCTGTTTACTCTTCTTTTTTTCAAATTAGATCATAATGGAAATCTCTGGATGTAATGAGCTTTAAAACCTAGTTCCTATAAAAATGAGCTATTTTAACCTAAATAATGAGGACCTCAAGCTTGGTAATATGAATTGCTATATCTCAAAGAAGAAAAAAATAACCATTTGAGAATACATAGAAAATATGGAGTTCTATATCCCATTGTAAAAATAAGAGAAAAACATATCCTTCTGTTTTGACCAACAAATGATCCAGGTCAGAAACCAGAAATATTGAAACTATTCTTGACAAGATCTCAGTCTGGCTAAAAGTGACCAGGAACAGTTTTCAAAAAACCACTTAGAAAGATATAAATCTTTTTCAAAGTTGATATGTTTGCCACTCATGGTCAAAGATTTGGTTTTAAGAATGAAGAATTTCTTTATTGGCTAACATGTAGAAACCACTTAAAATGGGGTTCTCAACTTGCCTATTCTAAGGAAGATATTATTCAGTGAATAATAAAAATAGGAGAATATGTTTATAGACTGTCATCCTTTAAAGTGTCACCTGCCCCAATAATCTACATTTATGCATAAATTATTAAACAATTTTGGACTATCTTTTATAGCCAAGTGTTTATTGTTTGGCAGCAATATCGTTCCTAAGAAATAAAAAATTTCAGTGCTGGTCATTTCCTTTAGACTTTTTTTGAATTTCATGTTCTTACTTATTTCAATTACTAATCAAAAGATTTTTCTCTTTATGATTCCTTGAAGTTTTATTACTACATTATGGAATACTCTAAATGAGGACTGTCCAAAGATGAATAAAAAGGAAAATGGTGTTCTGAATTTTTCTATTTCTTTTTCTGCAATTTGCTTAATCAACTTCATTTTTCTGCTTTCTGTTAAATACATCCTCTTCCAGTATCTGGAATCTCACTGCTTCCCCAACTATACATCAAGTTTCTTTTAGGAACAGCACAGCAGCGTCATTCAGCAAACATGGAAATCATTTCTTTACCTGACTCATGTGTCTCTGATCTTTAGTTTCAGACAAAAACAGCTATCAGTTAGAACCTTTCAACATGGTCCTCTTTCTCCCTCCCAAGTCCATTAGTAAAGTGAATTTGTTCTGAAGTTCATCTAGAAGTTCATCTGCCTAGAGCACTGCTGAACATTCCCAAGGTAGCCACGCCCTTTGTTTCTCTCGACGCACTGGGTTTACCTCAATGTCTTCTTCCTCCTTCCTTCCATGTGCTAGCTTTGCTTCTCCTTGAAGACAGCCACCCATCTCCTCTCATGTGTATGCAGTACCATTTGCAGTCACACACATCATTGGAGATTTGTGAATGTCAGTATTATTTGAAGGTTCCATAGAAAGAGGTCTAGACTCTTCTACTAAGTAACTATGACTAAAATTTAAAAATGAAGTGTGCAGGATATTTTCAATATGAACTGTGCAGGGTATTATAAACATGAAGTATGTAGGGTATTATAAACATGAAGTGTGCAGGGTATTATAAACATGAAGTGTGCAGGGTATTATAAACATGAAGTGTGCAGACAGAAAGAATTTCTTCTCCAGTGCAGAACTGCTCTTTTGTTTTGCTCCTGTGTTTTAGTATATGTCTTCTGTTTCCTATTTTTTGTCCTTGATGAATGCAAAATGTCAACAAATAATTATGGCTCCTCATGTTTTTGATATAATTTTAGTAAGATCAAGCATTAACTGATTTTTTTCTTATGTCTTATTCTAGTGAGTTTTGCATACCTTCCAATGGATACTGACACACAAAAAAATTTAAAAGGCTCATTATAAATATCTCACGAGCCTGAATAAACTCAAGTTCTTAATTTGGCCTCTTATTCTGCATACAGATTTATGCAATCCATTGTTTGGAATTTTAAAATGTCAGACATTTCAAAGAATTTGTACCTGACATTTTCAAGAACAACAGAGTTCAACTTTAGAGAAAAATTGCTAGAATGACATCCCTGAAATAGTATCTGCATTAGGATGGAGACATAGCTGCGTGGAACACAGGCCAGCTGACCTCCCTGAAACAGGGCACACACTCCCCAGGTGGGAGACACATTCCCCAGGTGGGAGCAGCTCTTGATTAAGCAATCTAGGCCTTTATTTTGTTTTCTTCCTTTCCTTTTTGCTCCTGTATGCAGAGTAAAACCTATGTAGGTGGCTGTGAAAGTTCATGATCTAGTGTTAAGTGTATCCCATATTCTGCACGACACTGAATCATGACAGAAACAAAAGAATATCAAACACAACCCAGAATGTTTCCCTTAGAATCCTGGCTGTTTGGCACCTCCCCCTCTAGTTGAGATTTATCTGGCATTGAACAGTTTTTAAGTTGAGAAGTCAGGAAATGGAGTCCTAACCTGGTTGTTATACGTTTGCCTCTACCTCTCTCTATTTCTTTCTCTGTTAATTTGGAAACTCCTATTATCCCAGTGGTCTTTGCATCAGCTTTTCTCTTAAGAAATGTGTCTTTGAGACAGGTTCTCCCCAAATACCTTTCAGGGAAAACAAGCCTCATTTGGAAATTTTGAATGAGGGAGACAGCTCTTGGTTGGCATAGTCCATATATCTGTCCCATTAAGATCTGCCCTCATGGTGCTTGCAAACTGTCTTCCTTGATATAAAGCTCAGAGTGTCACTGGTGTCAACTCTGCTGCATGATGACACTTAGAGTATGATGGTGCCTGTGTGACAGAGGAGCTGAATGGACCTTGCTGAATTAATTTGATGAGGCTTTGGGTCGTTCTCTCTCTTTCTTTAAAATCTATCTATATTTTTAAAATTTAAAACAGTTTTGCCCTCATTTTACTTACTCCCTCCCCTCCTCCTGCTCTCCCAAAGATGGAACTTGACCTTGTCTGCTAATTATTGACCTTGCTGTGTCTCAGTTTGAGGGACCTGTACTCCTTTTGTCTTCTGGCTATTGGCATGCTCTTATTTAGTTTCCTCTCCAAGCTTCTCCCATCTCCCAATGTCTACCCGTCTATGGCTCTACTCACTCCCCTGCTGTCTCGGTATGCCAGTCTCTGCAGAGAACACCTTAAAACTTTCTACAAAAGAGACAGATTATCATTTTGTTCCCTTACTACAAGGCTGGTCAGGATAATTGCTACCTATGCTTTAATTGTAAATGGTAAATGTTTCAGAGAGTGAAGGATATTGAAGGGGGGAAAGGCAAATACTGTTTGAAGTACAATAGATATTGAAGACAACAATCAGACTTAGGGATTGCCCTAGCAATACAGATGATTCACTGGCAAGCATAATCAAATCGTCCCACCTGTATATCTGAGGTTTCAAGGTTGGCTAGTTTGTTCTGGCATCTTGAAACTCATTTCTTAGTTTGAGCTTACATCCCTGGATTCCGTGCAGTCTATTGTCTCTTCTTAGGTTGAAGGATGTACTGTATAACATGTACAAGATTAAAGGAAGATTTGTTAAGAATCAGTGGAGGTGGATGTTTAATATCCAAGCAACTTCACAACAAAAGTAAGTTTAAGAAGTTTTTAAAGTATGCTAGATTGATTCTCTTTGTCAGTCACACTGACTGGTTGTGAAACATGCCAAATAGCATTACCACTGATTTATCACACTCTCGCTATAAATACCCCAGCACAGAGAGATACAGCGCTGAGGCACTGCAGGCACATATATAAAAATAGACTTGAAGCATATTAAGTCAGGATTAACCTAAAAATGCCACTGCTTGCCATTTCATAGTATTAGAAGTCACAACACTGTCCTGTGGGCCACTGAAGCACTGGGCTCAGCTTTGGTCAGCCAAGACTTCCTCTGCAGTACCTTGCTCCTGACAAAGCTGTCTCAGACCATCTGTGAATGCTAGCACAATAGGCATTCTATATGCTCTCATGCCACTCCATCCCTCTATATTAAGTTCCTTCTGCCTAAAATCTAGGCTAACTCTGCCTGGCTAATTTCTGCTCATCTCCCAGCACTTACTCAGATGGGTTTGTTGGAATTTCATGGGTAGAAACAAAGACATGGCTTGGAGTGGGGGGTTGGGCCACCATAGACAGGGTTGAATACTCTGTCACTGTCCTCAGTATAGACTATTCTGTAATCACTTTCTTTCCTGGCTCCCTGGCTATACCGAACTTCCTGGTAAGAGTGTGATCTGGGCACATATTACTCCATGGGGGGATCCAGCCCAAGAAGTCATCCTCTCTAATTCCCACTATTCCACAGTGAACTAATTGCTAATGTCCACTGTTCCTTGTGCTGAACCTGGACACTGTAGATATTTGGAGCCAGACAATTCTCAGTTAAGGTGCCTGTGGTGTGTTCTGTGTGAGGTCAGCAGGACCCTTGCTCTCCCCTTATTAGAGGTAGTCAGTCCTGATCCCAATTGTGATGGTCTGAAATGTTTTTGTTCAGAGGCCTGGGGAGATTCTCTGCTTCCATGTGTTTGACTTATAATAATGAGATATTATTTCATAGTTATTGGAAATATATTTTCTAATTAATATTTTCAAAATTAATCAAATGATTGCCTCTCCACTTGCCATCTCATATCTGGGTGCTTTTCTGCAGCATTTGGCACATCTTAATTATTAAACGTGTTCACTAAAAGTCTTTAAAAATGCTTGGGAAGACACTATTGCTTAAATCACAAAATTGCCTTTTTGCCTGTTTATGTTTTTCTTTTTGTGTTTCAGTCACATCTTTGTGGAAGTTGCTCTGTGCCTAAATCCCAAATCCCACATCGCACAAACACCCTTAATGGTCAACATGATCAAGGCTCTTCCTGGCTAGAGGGAATTGATTTATCTAGAGAATTTTTCTGCATATCCTAAAGGACTCCACCCATGTTTTGTTCTGTTCTGAGCTTTGACACATGTTCTTTCTTTTGCGTGATTCTAGCCTTTTAACCTGCATGTGTAAGTCAGCATGGCTTGTGTTGAAAGTGATAGCTTGGGGAAGGGGGTTTATCTGAAGCATACTACAGTATTTTACATAACTGAATTAAAAACAAGTGTGCTTTAGAATTTGGGGAGAATACCAGTAGAACACAGATCTGCACAGATTCCTGTTCATCTGTGTTTCTCCTTGTCTCATGACAAGAAATAATCTCATCTTCTCTCCTGAAACTTCCTCCACATGCAGATATTAGAACCAGGGGACTATGGTGAATCTCTTCATGCTAATGGCTAGTCTACCACCAGAAAGGCACTGCTTCTCTGCCCTTGGGTTTCATTTGCTCCAAATGACTCACCTTGGACCAATTGCCTATCACCACGTTAACCAGCTGTGATGATGAGTTGGCTCACCTGTGACAGCTGCTGCAGCACAGGCTTCTCTCTGAGCTCTGTGAGCCTCCCAGTCATCTCAGAGGGTCTACTCCAGTGGCTAATTATTTCCCACCCTTCAGTGCTCATCTCTAATATAATTTCCTCAAAGAACCCTAATTACAAGCTCTTATACTGCTTTTCACTTACTCATAATACTTATTAAAATTATAATTGCTTTTTTATTGGTATGTTTGTTTGTCGACTCCTCTCTCTCTCCCCCCCCAACACACACTTGAATGTGAGTTTCAGGAATGCAGCAATCATGCCTGCCTTGTTCTCCCTTGTCTTCAGTAATTAGCATACAGTCTTGCAAAGAGTATCTATCTGATTAGTAATTACTGAAGCAGTTATGAATTCCTGGAATCAAAACATTCCACATAGTATTTTAGATATACAAGTGACATATTTTAGAGGAAATCAAATGGTTTTTAATTAATTTCATTTATAGGAACAGTAGTAGATTTCCTACAAAATACACTGGTGTCCTCCAAGGGCATCAAGGGTGCCCCTCCCCTATTTAATACTGTTGCTAAGTAACTTTTACATCCATTTCATTTCCCATTGAGCAGCCATAGGCTGAGAGTTAGGATGTGATAAAAGAACAACCTTCACTTTTATTTTTTTGTGAGTAGAGATGACAAAGAACCAAGAATGAATGATATGTGGATAAACTTAGAGATGAAAGAGGAGTGGTGAACTTAAAGGCTTTGGTTAGTAAAAAACATTACCCATAAACCTAAGACACAAGAGACTGACTCCCCAAGTATTTAAAACAGTTAAGGTTGTATATATATATATATGATCTTTTATGTTTTACATATTTATTTTTTTTACTTGAAGTGTATAAGTGCTTTGCCTGAATGTATGTCAGTGTACTCCATGTGTGTACTGCCCAGAGGGCATAGGATCCCCTAGAGCTGGAATTACAGGTCATTGTGAGCCACCATGTAGGTGCTGTGAACTGAACTCAGGTCTCCTACAAAAGCAGCCAGAGTAAGAAAGAAATCTCACAAATATTTTTATAACTTAACAGGAAACTCACAAAGGAAGGCATGTAAATTTTGAATTAACCTATAGACATAAAATTTTGTTCTATGTCATTATTCACAAATTAACATGTATGTAACAGTGTGATATATGTCAGAGTACATACACACACATATATGGAAATTCTCATTGTTGGGTAGTTAAATGGCACCCATGAGCATTTTGGAAGACTTTCTCCTTTCAGAGAATTGGGCTGTTGTTATTTTGTAAGAGTTTTGGTTTTGATCAGGGGATAATTTCTTCAATGCCATTGGAATTAGTAGTGACTGGTATAAAAGATAGGAATCTTGTACAAAATTATGAAGTTTAAAATTAGCAGGAATATATACCAATTCATTCAACATTTGCCAAGAGCTTTGCCTCATGTTTCTCGCACAAACAACCCTAAGTGTGTCACCTGGATTTGAGCAGTGCTTAAGGTGTTTACAGCGTGAACTATGTACAGAAAACTCAGTGATGATCTTTCTTTCTGCCTGTTCATACTCTCCACTCATGTCTAACTGCTCAGGAAGCTAGTTTTGATTTTTGTGGCTCTTAACCTAAGTGTTTCAATTCCAAATACTACAATATGGCTGCAATAATAACCATTTTAGTTATGTAGTTATAAATACACTTGTAACTGACATGAGTATGATTAATGACACACAGAGAAGGGGCAAGGAGATGGCTAATGAAGAGGTTATGGTTTGAGGGGACTCCATTAATCTAAGCTCCTAAGGAGAACATCACATATTCCTGAGTTGTCTAAGGACAAGTTAGCTATGCAACTTTCAACAGCGTTTGATGTTGCTTAAGTGGATAAATACAGTGTATCAGAACTATATCCCTTGAACTTACGGCTCATATGGATGGGTGGTCTGTCCTTTCTATAGTCAAATTTAGTCAAAATAGGTATCAATCAGATTTTGCTCAAAGGAAGAAAGAATGGGATGTTTGTAATCTTTCATTTAGTAATAAATATTCAGGAAAATTCAGGCCTGTGTCATATACACATTTCTTAATTTTTATTAACATGTATTATTTGCATGCATTATTTTGGTATAATGGGATATTTATTTTATTAAGAAGTATTTCTTAAATTTTAATTAAGTGTATGTATGTGTGTGTGTCTGTTTGTGGGTATGAACACATGAGTGCAGGCACCCACTGAAGCCAGAGACATAGGATTTCCCTGGGACTGGAGTGACAGGTACTAGGGAGAGACCTTACATGGGTACTGGGAATGGGACTCACTCAGGTCGTCTCTAAGAACAGCACTTTCTGTTAACCCCTGGATCATCTTTCTAGCCTTGCGTGGGAATATTTTCATACACACTACAGCATACAGCAATTGAATTAAAATAGATAGCATTACTCTGTGATGTTTCTTTTTATGATTATTACTAGCTCTTTGAGAGTTTTGCAGTGCCTTGTTTCTTTGTGTTTGGAACCTTCATGCTACTCTCTTGGAGAGCATCATAAAATATATAGTAAGCTGTTTGGAACCATAGTTACCACCTTGCAATGCAGGGCAGCAGAACTTACTCTGAGTACATTTTAGAACCAAGTTTCTAATCTTCTCTTTCTTTCCTTTTCATCATCTTCATCCTTACCCCTGTCAGCAGTTGGCAACCCATATTCTCATTCAAATAGACTTCCTTTTTCCCTTCCCCCTTCTCCCTTCCCTTCCCCCTCTCCCCTATCTCTCCCTCCTTCCTTCTCTCCCCATCCTCCCTCCCTCCTTCCTTCTCTCCCTCCCTTCTTCTTTCTCTCCTCCTCCCTCCCCCCTCTCTCCTTCCTTCCTTCTTCTCATTTAATAATGTAATATGTAGATTATTTTAAAAACTAAAAAGCTAGTCTATCCAACTATTCTACATCTGGGTGTGTTTCTGGTGGAAATGAAACAAGCATGTCAAGGCTACCTCTAACCCTCTGTGTTTACCACAGCCTCTCCACAGAAATTGAGATGTGAAGCAACCCATGATCTCATCTCAGAAAAGTGGGTAAAGATGTATTCTCATTTTGTTTCAACAGCTTAAAATTTGTTATAAGGTTTCTTGTTGAAGTATTATTTGTAACTGCCAACCTTACCTAGTGTTGTGGAAATAATTAAATCAATAATGATAATATCTGATAAAACATACATACTTACAAAGCATTGATTTATCAGAATGTTAAACATCTCCTTTTCTCCATTTTTATTGCAGTAAAAATTATATAGCATCATCTCATCTCAAGTTTCTGAAAGGTACAGTGACTTACATCTACACATATAAAGTCTACACAGACACATCATTGTTAGCAGTTATCTTCTGAACTTTGTCTTTACTTTCTAATCTACAGGTTTCATGCATTCTTTATAGTGGGAAGAAGAAAGGAAAGTATAAGGTCATGTTGGTGTTTCCCCCAGGTAGTGAACGGAAATGGATTCAAGTTTAGTTAGGAGAGCAGAAAGCAGTCCAGACACTGAGGGGAACCCTGTAGGTGGTCACAGCAGGCTGTGCCTGAACTGCAGAAGAGAAGGAGAAACTCCGAAAAATCTCTGTTCAGACTGACTTTGTCAACCAGGATCAAGACTTCAGGGAATCTGATGCAAGGTGGTGTGTTCCAGACAAATTTAATTATAGCATAATTTGGGAAAAAATGTTTCCTGGTGTAATACAATCCCCAGTGCACAAGGAACTATAATTACATCGAAACTTGACTCAGGGTACGTGTTATTTCTTCCAAGAAGATGGGATCTAGAAAAAGACTTCCTATACTTGCTTAAGGGTCTAAGGAAGGGTCTGACTTGGTCTTGGTCATGTGGATAGTGTAGAGGTCATTTGGGCTATTAGCCACTTCTAATAGATAATGTCTTCCAGCTCCAGGCTTTTCTAGATGAAGGACAGGTTTTTCATCTTTCCTATTGGAAAGACAATTCCGTGTGCTTAACAGTTCTGATTTCTCTGGAGATTTGTGGGCTCCAGGACCTTCATGCTGTGCTCCCAAGAAGATGGGGCAGCTGACACAAAACAGCAATTATGGAGGATGGTAGTCAGATGGAAAGAGGCAGGAGAAAAACATTACTAACACTATAGGACAGAGTTTCTTGATTTGATGTAATGAATAATTGCAGTGACATCATTAACTTTATTGAATAGAGATAAGTAATAAAGAAACATGGCTGACATTTTATCCAGGTGCAGTGAGAATCCTGGTCAAATGATCAAAGCAGCTATGGGCAGCATTTCAAAACTTGGTATTTCTTACTTTTTTTTTTGGCCTTCATTTTATCTTCAGGGCTTGTTCACTGTTTGAAGTTATCTAATTAGGATAGTCCCTCATAGGATGACATCTTCTCCATGATGGGATTTGGGAAAACATGCACTGACCTCTTAGCAAAATACTATGCAAGGCTCCATGCACAAGGTCACTGCACAGCTGCATGGAGACTTGTAATGTACAGATGTGCTTTGTTGGAAATGGAGCTTCAGACCAGCCTGATGTCTGCCAAGCTTCTCTCTGCAGAAGCCAAAGTCACTGGATCAGGCTAAGGTCAACACTGTGAATCAGTGAAGTTATTCATAGCAGAAATAGGAGCTAATGTGCAGGTAAAGAATTCAGCAGCAAGCTACAAAAACAGAAAGCCTCATGCTACCGATCTTTCTGGTTTCCTGCTCATGCTGCCAGACTCTGAGTGGAAGGCAGTAAAATATCACTATAAACTGGACACATGTCCACAGTTGGGCCCAGGAGGAAAGTGTTGAGAATACAGCAGAAGATGTATTATACCCTGAATCATGCTGCTTGTGAGGAGACCACTTCCTAAACATAACACCAGTGGCACAAACACTGAGATCGACAATTAGCAAATGGGACTTCCTGAAACTAAAAAGCTTCTGGAAGGCAAAGGACACAGTCAACAAGACAGAAAGGCAGCCCACAGAATGGGAAAATATATTCACTGACCCCACATCTGACAGAGGGCTAATCTCCAAAATTTACAAAGAACTCAAGAAGCAAGTCTCCAAAACACCGAAGGATCCAATCAAAAGGTGGGGTACAGAACTAAACAGAGAATTCTCAATAGAGGAGGCTAAGATGGCCAAGTGACACTTAAGAAAGTGCTCAACATCCTCAGCCATCAGGTAAATGCAAATCAAAACAACTCTGAGATACCATCTTCCTCCTGTCAGAATGGCTAAAATCAAAAGCACCAAAGACAATTTATGCTGGAGAGGATGTGGAGAGAGGGGAACACTCCTCCACTGCTGGTGGGAGTGCCAACTTGTACAGCCACTTTGGAAATCAGTATGGAGATTCCTCAGGAAAATGGGAATTAATCTACCACAAGACCCAGCAATTCCACTCTTAGGCATATATCCAAAGGAGGCAAATTCATACAACAAGGGCATCTGCTCCACTATGTTCATAGCAGCATTATTTGTAATAGCCAGAACCTGGAAGCAACCTAGATGCCCCTCAACTGAAGAGTGAATAGAGAAAATGTGGTACATTTACACAATGGAGTATTACTCAGCAGAAAAAAACAATGGAATCTTGAAATTCGCAGGTAAATGGATAGCACTGGAAGAAACCATCCTGAGTGAGGTAACCCAGTCGCAAAAAGACAAACATGGTATGTACTCACTCATATATGGATTTTAGACATGGATCAGGATAGTGCCAGTCTGCATTTCCACTGATAGTCTGGGAAATAGGAAAGAACCTAAAAGATATGCATATATGCATAGTACCCAAGAGAAGAGGATGGAGACAAGATCCCCTGAATGGATAGGGAACAAGGCGAGGAGTGGGGGGGAGTGGGACCTGGGAAGAAGAGAGAGGGAGAAGAGGAAGAGAGAGTAGGTCATGGGGGAACAGGAAGTTTGAGTGTGTGGGGGTAGAAAAAGGGGAAGAGGGAATCATAGGTTAGAAGACAGATCAGGCACCAGAGTGACCTCTAGTGATCTAAAGGGATGACACCAATTGGCAAGCTAAGCAATAGTGGAGAGACCACCTCGAATGCCCATTCCTGATAATGAACTTGATGTCTATAACCATCCGGGAGCCTTCATCCAGTGACTGATGGAAGCAGAGGCAAACACCCACAGTTAAACACTGAACTGAACCCAAGGAACCCAGCGACAGAGAGAGAGGAGGGATGAGCAAATTGGCAAAGAATGGGCTGGCAAAACCAGCAGAGATAGCTGATCTGAACAGGGGAGAGCTCTTGGACCCCAGACTGACAGTGGGGAGGCCAGCATGCGACTGATCCAGACCACCGAATTTGAGTGTCAGTGAGGAGGCCTGGGCAACCTATGGGGCCCTGAGCAGTGGATCAGTGTTTATCCCTGGAATACAAACAGACATTGTGTGCCCATAGCACAAAGAGGGATGCTCTCTCAGCCTGGACTCTTAGGGGAGTGCCTGGACCCTACCCTGAGTGAAATGACAGACTCTAGATATCCCCTATGTGGAAGGAATTGGCAATAGGGTGGGAGGCTTAGGGGAGTGCCGGAGGAGGGGAGAGAGAGGGAACTGGGATTGACATGTAAAACAAGCTATTTAAAATTAAAATAAAAAAAATTAAAAAACCCCACAAACCTATCAGACTATCTTTTCCTTGCAAATTCTACCTTCTTCTGTTGGGCAGGTAAACTGAGCATACCCCGTTCAAGGTGAACCCTCTGTATATATGATAATCTCAGGTTTCCCCCTCTTCAACTGATCCCTTTTCTTCTGTGCATTCACCAGCAACTGTCTCTTTATTCAGCTATTGCTGTTGAAGAGAAAGCATAATTTAAAAATTCCCCCAATCCCTCAATTTACCTTCTCCCCCATTTAGATCAAAGTTCTTTGAAGGAGTTCCCTAAATATGTTATTTTCCCTATTTGTAATCTTTATATTTCCTCTCTCAAAACATCCCAGTCTCTGGCTGGGAGCTATATAACTCTGTCATAGAGCACTGTTGACTTAGCATGTGTAAGACCCCACATTCTATCTGAAACTGCAAAAGAAAACGATGCAAAAAATTCAAACCAGGCTTTGGATCCTTTCATGTCTCAGAAAGTTGCTGTTGTCCTAACACAAGACAATTTCTAATTTCTGAAGCCAGCCATAAATTTACATCTCACTTTACTTGAAGTGACATAACTTCTTTCTATTTTTTATTGCTTATTTTTCTTAGCAATATCTTTGGTCTTAGTTTTCATCTAACTTCATTTGCTACCCTTTTTTATTCTCTTTGAAGGGTCTTGTCTTTGTGGCTTAGTCTTTGCATGTCTTTGTCTTGCATTTTGTCTAGACTTTCCACAACCTTGTGAGTCAGCTCCTATTTAAAATATAATACTGTTTGTATGCTTCATAACGTAATCTTCTGCCCCAGTTTTTACTCTTATGTATAGTGTTATTTATCCAACTTCTTAAATGGCATTTCAACTGGCATTTTTAATGTGCATTTAAACTTGACCTTTCAAATAGCTTCCTACTCCAGATCTACTCTTTTCTTACTCACTCCATCTCTATTCTGTAACTGTTAAACCAAAACTGTAGACCTGTCGTAGATCCATCTCCTTCCCATTGACATTGAAACATTCAGCAAATCCTACTGATATCTTGAGAATATGTTCTTAACTTTTTATAGTTCTGTGTAGCTTCTACTCAGCTTTCCTTTGGAAATTCTAGCCAGTAGTTAATCATAGTAGACATTTGCCTTTCTTTGAAGTAACCTGCTTCTTCAGGTATTAAGTGTTGGTTAAAAGGAGTCTAATTAGATCAAGGAGAATGAAATCAGACTAGAGTCTGGGTTTCACTCTACCTCTTCAATGATCAATGGAAAGACCACAATCTAGAAAAGCAAGAGGAAGGGAAAGATTTCATTAGTGCCCTCCTTGACAAAAAATAGAGTTACTGAAATCAATAACTTTTGATAAAATTTGCATGAATGTACATTTTCCTTCAATAGTTTGTTGATAGAAACAGGAAAAGAGACAAACTGAGGAAGATTTTGAATGGAATATTCTAATCCCTTCATTTTCAACTAAGGAAGCTGAAGTAGTTTAACCGAAGAAGTTGACAGACCCTGCCAGAGGGCATATGATCTGGGGGAAGCCAATCCTCCAGAAAACTATTCACATTCTTACTGATGCATCCCATTTTCCTCCTCAACACGATATCCTGGATTCTATAGGTGGGTAGTACAGAGTTCACTGTATTCAGACAAAGCGGTATGAACAGGTCGATTTGGAGCCTTTGTTCTTTAGTCAAGGAAATTCTGCACCTGATTTGATCATTTTATGTATTAAAATTTAATGTGAGATTTTATTTTTGAAGATGGATGTTATTGCTAAGGAGGTTGAAAGCAATGGATGTTCTTTTTTGGTTTTTCGATACAGGGATTCTCTGTATTGTTTTGGAAGCTGTCCTGGAACCCACTCTTTAGACCAGGCTGGCCTCGGAACTCACAGAGATCTGCCTGCCTCTGTCTCTCCAGTGCGGGGATCAAGGAACTCACAGAGATCTGCCTGCCTCTGTCTCTCCAGTGCGGGGATCAAAGACGTTTGCCACCAACACCCGGATGCAATGGATGTTCCTTCCTTGTGCAATTTAACTATCTTTATTTCTATCACTATAATATCTCACATGACTAATACATTGAGAATGATACCCGTTTTCAAGATTAAAGGAATAAACCCAGGGCATGAGGAAACCAAGAGGTACTTTTCTCTTGAAACTCCGAACCAGAATCACTACACCACTGCAGCATCTGTCTTATAAGCCACGACTGACAGGGAACCTAAGCTAAAATAATTTGTCTCTTGTCCAGGGTTGCCCAGTGATCCAAACGCAATTGTTCCCATACAAAAATAAGGCCCTATAGCAAATGTAGTTCAAAACTTAATAAACAAAACTGGAAAGTTATGTGTTTTTTGGAATTATTTGCTATGCATGAAATATTTGTTGAGGAGTAAGTTCTTACCAGTTTGGAAGAGGTGTATCAAGTACACGTGTGGCCTGTGCAGTGTCTGACTGATGTAAACATGTTAGAAAGCACTGAGCCTGTGTGAGGACTCCACAAAAGATACCTCAACATCAGTGACGTCACACCTATGGGATTCTTACACAGGGCCTGGGGTAGAAATTTACAAAGCTCAGGAAGAAGCTGTTACCACAAAAGAAAATAAATAAAAATAAAAATAAAACAGCCATTGGATTGCCCCTTCTCTTACTACTACCAGATGCATTTCATCAAGTAGTACATAGAAGACTGCACATTCGAAGGTCCAGAATTATCGATTGGCCTTGGAAAGTGTTCTGGGACAGGAAGAATAATTGCATTTGCATTTCTTAAAGCTGCCTACCTTGTATAAGTTTCCAAATGTTAATTCAATGTGTGTATTTCCCTATTTAATTTTTGGATAACTTAAATAATATTGACTTGAAATCAATAGTTTTCATTGTTAGATATAAATTATACATCTGGTGAGATGGCTCAGTGGGTGAAGGTGTTTGCAGTCAAGTCTGACATCTAGAACTTGATCACAGGATCCATACAATGGATGAAAAGGGAGAACAGCATCTCAAAAGTTGTTCTCTGACTTCCATACATAAACCATCAGAGAGAGAGAGAGAGAGAGAGAGAGAGAGAGAGAGAGAGAGAGAGAGAGAGAGAGATATGAATGTAACTTGAATTAAAAAATATAAAAAATATAGTGGGATTTTACTCTTAGAAGAATAATTTTTGTGTTGGTGACTGAAGTAATTCTTAATATACAAAGTGGATAAGGGGATTACCACTGAGTTAGATATTTATTTATTAAAATTGGAGCCAGATATCTTGCTATGTTTCATCTGGTTTATACTAGTACTGGAAATACCACTTAATGATCAGTAGACAGACAGAAGCTTCATGATGCTGGAAATGACTTTGAAAAATAGACATTTTACTATTTGACAATCTCTAGATCATATCTGCAATGTAAAAGTCAGGTAAGCTTGAGTTGAATAACAAGGTAGAGCCAACTTTGTTCTAACCCCACTGAAGGGGCCCAATAGACATTTCAGAGTCAGATGTGTCATGAGACTTTTTCAGGTTTTAAATAGAATTAATTACTACCCACAAATATCTTACTGATGTGACAAGACATTCAAATAAACTTAATTTGAAATTATAATTGGGAAAAGAAATAGGAATGCTATTAATTTATTCAAGAATATATTGGTATTCAAAATCAAACTGTCCATGTGGAGCCATCAGATGGCTATTCAGAGCCCAGTGGAATCATTGCTAATTCTCTTTAATTAAACTTCTGAAACTCCAATGCTGAATGTTACTGTAACTGAGGTCCTCAGGAGTGAATGAAACCAACTGTATAGTTAGATTATTTGAATGTAATTTTGGAGTTCTTCTTAACTACATGTTTGGTTAATTTGTGATCTGATTGAAAGCCACCAGGGCACAAAAAGGTTGGTGAGTATAAAAATCTGATTTAAAAATTGGCCCAAGATTATTTCAAACTTTAAAAAATTATAATATTTATAAAGCAAATTTTAGTTTTATTGGCCATGACAGTTACTGCTATAAGGAGTTATTACTGTGTGTGTTGAAGGAAGTTTGTTCTACTTTAAGTTCTGCCAATATTTTACAGATTCCTGTTAGTTAGGAAGCTATAATATACTATATTAATATTTATACTCTTTATTAAATAGTTGCCAATGATTTATATACCCAGTGACTGAAAGAGGCACAAAGATTTTTTTCACAAAACAATAGTTACAAAGTATGTTAAATATCTGGCTTAGAATAGTCCCATGGTACATTGCTAGGAAAATAAAAAATTACACGTGTTCCTTTTTCAATAGTTTATATTTCGGTAAGTTACATTTCCCATGCATCTTCAAGCAGGAAATGCATTTTAGATGTTCTCCAAACCATTTTTTTCTTGCTTTTTGTCCTTTATTTTTTATCACATGAGTAATACACATGAGAGAACACCAGACTAACTGTTACCTAAGACACTATCTTCTTGCTTGAGATTATTTGAATACACAGCAAGCTCCAGAGTTGTGTTGCTTTAAATAAGACAGAATACTGCATTCATCTTAAAATTCTTGACTCACTGGGGACTCGACTGCAAGAGTTCATCAAAATGTACTCAAGCCTCTCAGTTTATCTCATTATTTCTGTTGTCCAAGATGGTGTCAAAAGGGGAAGAGAGGGCAAGCAGTTTCTTTTAAGTGTGCAACTTGGAAATTGCACAGAACTTCTCTTGTGTTTGTCTTTTCATCTTTGAGATAAATATCTCAGAGAAACCATTTAAAAGAAAGATTTATTTTATATTTGTGACTCAACATTTGGGAGATTTCAGTCCATTGCTTTGGGCCTGAGGTGAGGCAGAATGTCATCATGGTGGGAGTATATAGGGGAAGTTACTCATCTCATGGCATCCAGCAATGAGAGAGGGGGGGTTATGTGTGGGGAAGGGAGACAGAGAGGAGTGGAATCTTTTTCCAGTCATACTCTCAATGACCTACTTCCCACTGTCTCCTACTAGTAACATCGTATTATGAACCCATCAAAGGATGAATGCAAAGTCGAAGTCCTCACAATCCAACCACTTCCCTGAAGCTATACCTCTGAACCATGCTCCCCTGGGAAGCAGTCATTGGAGGAGATGCCTCATATACAAAGCTGGATGCTAATATTGGCATCATTTTAACCAAAATTGAGCCATATGGTTATTAACACTGTGGCTGGATTCTTCTGAGTGATCCTCTCAATTGTATATTAAGATGATCTATTGCTTAGCCATCCCCTTAGCATATATGGCCCAGGATGTATGTATATATATATGTGTGTAGAGAGAGAGAGAGAGAAATCAAAGAGATACCATGAATAAATGAGATAAACAGTGTTAGACACCTCATATATAATACATCTTTCTGTGAGTCCAAGCAGAGGATAACATTGTGCATTTAAAGTGAGATGCCCTGGTCACAGGGAAATTAATATGCACTGGATCAAAAAATCGCATGGGCTCCCACGAATACCTCAAATACCCATAAATTATTTTCTTTAGAATGACATAAAGCCTATTTATTTCTGTATGACATAAGTTCTAAGTGTAAGACTGTCACCCAGTTTTCTTTGTTTAAAATATTTTAGTCATTCTCGAATTCTCAAATCTTTTATGAAGATTTGTTAGTCACTAAGTTATTGCACATCTATTTTTATTTGATTAATACAATTCCAGATTTACAGATTTATAAATATACATTGGTCAAGTAAGGTATACATATGCTGTCTGCTTAGAGTTGTCTTAAATGCCACTGAAGACACAAGAGAAAACTAGTACTTGGTTATTACCAGATTATGTGGCACTCATGTTCTAAAAATGACCCTCCCCTCAAGATTCTAAAGTAAAATACAAGTTATATCACTAATGGGTGTGGTGTTCACTCTTTGCCAGGAACTGACATCCATCATCAATAAATAGTTTATTTTCTGGAACTGGAGAGATTGCTCAAAATTAAGAGTGCCTGATGCTCTTAGCAACCATATCAGGAGGCATATTCATATATGTTCACATTGACACACAGTTTCCTCTCTCTCTCTCTCTCTCTCTCTCTCTCTCTCATTCCCACACATCAAATATGATAAATCTTTTTTAAAAAACCAACCAAACACAAAACAAGGCAGGGTAGAACATGCCTTTGATCCCAGTGCAGAATCAGAAGTAAACAGATCTCTGAGTTAGACAACAACCTTTTCCACATAGACTTTCAGGCAAGCTAGGGCTCAACCAGTGAGACTTTGTCTGAAGGAAACAAACTAATTAATTTAACATTTAAAAGGTAGATAATTTGCTTTCCACAATGGAAGTATAGGTGCAATATCCCTGAATTTAGTTGCCACAGTTGAAACTCAGGGTACTGCATCGAGAAGTACTCTTGGCAGTTCAAAGAGGAGATACATATTTTAAAGCAGACTCCTAGCTTTCTCTAATTGTTCATTTTCTCCTTACCACAGCTGTGCAGAAATCCCCCCTTTACAGTTATAGCAATTCACAATATGTTCAGAAGGAACACAAACCCCCCACTCCAAAATAAAAGATATTTGCTATGTTCTGAAGGACATTGCTTTGTGTACTTTTATGCAGTGATTTTATGGAACATATCTTTTCATACTTTGAAAATACTACAAATCAGAGCTCCTATTTAATTTGTGGAAAGACAGTGCCACACCTGAAAATCATTGGAAACACGTCTCCCTTGAGTTACCCTCCCACCATCACTCAAGAGCCTCATTGTTTTTGCTTCCTTGATGAAGTTGTGCATTAAGTCACTGTCCCCAGGTTCTACCAGCTTAAAAGCACATTCCCCTGAAACTCGGTGGTAGAGGTCATTGTTCTGTCTCGCAGATCTTCTTCTCCTCCTTGACTCTCCTATTTCACTAGCCCATCAGCTACTTCCATGGCACAAACCAAAGCTCCCTGTTGCTTCCCTAACTTCTGTTAGTGGCACTCTTGTTCCCTCTTTTCAGGCATGAAGCATCATTTCAACTTTTCCATAGTATGGGTGACATGTAATGACATGGTGACAAGTAGCTTAATCTTACACCCACATCCACAGTGGCTTTCCTTTCTACCCGAGACCTTCATTCCAATCCACTCTACTTTGTCCCTTGGTTCTTTCAAAGTGTGAAATATGATGTGGCCTTTTCTGATAAGCTGTGGTTCTAGCTAAGACACAACCACTTGCTCTTTAAACACATACCCCTTTACCTCACAAGCAAGTGCCTTCCTTCACAGTCTCCACCCCGCCCCTCCACAATATTGTCTACCACCTTAGGGAAATAGTCATCCATTATACTTTACCTGTCTATTATCTGAGATAATCTTTTAAGATGGTATCCATGAGTTCATATAGAGAAAGATATGTGACACAGAGCATTTACTTTCATCTGTTCTGACTTGTAATCCCTTAAGGCACATTGTATCATTAATTGTGTTTGTATTCCCCAGAGGTGTCTCCCAAAATCTATATGACACAAATATAGCATATTTAATGAATGAATGAATGAACTGAAGATATTACTATCATTGTTGGTGGATCTCAGATATCAGGAATGGACAAAAGGACTTGTCAATTATGCTTTTCCCCCCTGGGGTGCACTTTAGTTCCATATGTGAACAGAATATAATGCTATAGCATTTTGAAAGTAAAATAACTCTATGGTGTTTTGATGAAAATTGTCAGTAAGCTTTTCATTATCCAAGGATAACCCACTAATGAACACAGTATAAAAAATGTAAGCATTCAGAAGAAATCCCAGCTGAAAAGGAAGAGGGTTCTTGAGATAGGTTGTTAGCACATATGCTCATGAAGCAGTATCCCTATACTTTTGCTCTCTTCAGTCAGTTAACAAATGACAGGTTCTCTCACATGCTTTAGAGGAGGAGATTTAACAGGGCTGTAGACAACAGAGGACATATGTCTTAACGAAACCTAATGGCTTGTTGCAATGTGGTTTGACACACGAGAGAATCTAGTCTGCTGGTATTATGAGTTTCTGAACCCTCTCCACCTTCCACTACATTTAATACCTGAACTCATACTCTTGCTTACACACAGGACTTGCAGTGACTGAAGGAAAGAGAAAACCTCTCTTTACTTCCTTATTGTTTCAAGCACTAAAGTCACTGAAAAGCCCATACTAAGTTTAATAAAGAGGAATCATAGGGATACAGAATTCTGTGAGCATGCAACACTTGGCAGGCCACATGTTACAGCTCTTTCTTTATTCACTTGCAAATGCAAATACTCAGAGGTTGGGTGATTTGTTCAGTATTGAAACTGTGTTGGCTGTTTCCTTAGAGATTTTGATCACTGAGATAGCAGAGTTAGTAGATCCCTACACTGAAACTCATTCAGTTAGCTATAACTTATTGACATTGGCCTCCATCCAAAGAAATAGGTTTGAGAATATTTTTATAGAAGATTCAAAATTAGTATAGCAGAGTGAAAAGTGTGATAATATACTTACTTTTAAACATGAAAAATTTGAAATATTCTTTTCACTATCTTAAATGACATATTTCTATGCATGTGCTAGCCATTAAATTAATCTATTTATAGAAAATGAAAAATAGTTGCTGTGGTACTTGCTAAAAGTTAGATAAAATTCCATAAAGGATGAATATGGAATGAATAAGCTGTTAAAATTTTCAGTCACAAAGATATGAAACACCATGAAATGAAGGAATAGGAGAGGGACCTGGAACTGACTTGTGAAGCAACCTCGTTTCTTATCTAAATTTAAACTGGAAAATAAAATATAAAAAAAAGAACATATCCCTCAAACCCATTTAGAAATCATGATCCAGGGACTGGAAAGTTGGCTCAGTAGTTAAGAGAATTTGCTGTTCTTGTGTTGGAGTCTTTTAATACAAGTCATAATCAGATCCAGGGGTTGAGTGTTCTTCTCTAGCTACCATGAACACTTGCACTCACAAGTATATACCCACACATAGACACACACACACACACACACACACACACACACACACACACACACACACACACGTAACTTTAAAAAATCTTCAAAAGAAATTACCATTTGAAAAATATTCAAAAGAATATATTCAAAAGAAAACTGCCATATAATTTTATACATTTTTTGCTTTATATTGTATCTGATTTTCACTCTTAGCTCATGTTTCAAGTCAATCATGCAAGGCTCTGATTTCCAAAAAAAAAAAAAAATGCGACCGACAGTTCCAAGTCTCACTCCATAAGTTGACTGTGAAATTCAAAAAGCTCAGGGCAGCTCGACATTAACTAAAATCTCTCCAGGAAGCAAGAAATTTGGAAACTGAGTTTGAAAGTTTTGCAGTGTTAGGGGAAGGATTCCAGGGCTTCATGCATGGTAAGTGAGTTTTCACCCATAGAAGTATATACCCACCTGTCTGCAACTATCTTTTTTTTTTCTTTTTTTTTTAACAGGGTTTCAATGTGTTTTTAGGCAGGGTAGAAAAAGAATTAGAACATTTTCCTCTGAATTTTAGACCCCATATACTCAATTATTCATAGTTATAATTAAAGTTATGCAAAGAGAAGCCTTTCCGGCAGCCTGGTTCCAGAGCCACATCAATCCCAAATAAACACACAGGAGACTATATTAATTATGAAGCTGTTGGCCTTGCTTTTTTCTTATTGGCTAGCTCTGGCTTAAGTATTTAACCCATAATTGTTAATCTAAGTATTTCTCTTACCGGAGCAAAGTTTCTGGGCTCCTACTCCATGGCGGTTACATCTCGACTCCCTGTGTTTCTCCTACCCAGAATCCTGCTTGACTCCTAGTCTCACCTTTCTTGCTTCCCTATTGGCCAACAGTGTTTTATTGACTTATACACAGGACTTCTCCTGTCATCTCCTCTTTTCTGTCTAAACAAAATAAAGGTCTTAACTTTAACAGAGTCAAATTATGTATAACAGAGCAGTTATCAAGTAAGAACACAGTTACAACATTTTGTATATCAACATTTAGCAAGATTTAAAGAAAATATCATCCATTCCATCCTTGTGAGTTCAAAGTTCTATATGTAGCTTATCTTTTTTTTGCTTTCTTTTTATTTTTTATTTATTTTTTATTTTATTTTCCAGTTTAAATTTAGATAAGAAACGAGGTTGCTTCACAAGGCAGTTCCAGGTCCCTCTCCCATTCCCTCCCCTCCTCCCGTGCCCTCCCCCCAACCCCCCCCCCGTTATCCCCTCATTCCCCCAGGGAGGGTGAGGCCCTCCATGGGGGTGTCCATAGTCTGTCATTTCATATAGGGCAGGGCCTAGACCCTTCCCCAAGAGTTCAGGGTGAGAGTGCACCTCACATTGTTCTATGGGAGTTCAAAGTCCGTGTGTATACTTGGGATGGGTACTGATCTGCTGCCCAAGGCTCAATAGATTCCCTAGGCCTCCTCACTGACACCCAGATTCAGGGGGTCTTGATCAGTCCCATGCTGGATTCCCAGGTTGATTCCTGGGATTCAAGAGTTAACCTTTGTCTGGTCAGCTGTTTCTGGGGGTTAAACCAGCCCAGTCTTAATCCCTTTGATCATCAGTCCTCCCTCTCTGTTACTGGCTTTCTTGAGTTCAGCTCAGTACTTAACCAAGGGAGTCTGCCTCTTCTTCGATCAGCCACTAAATGAAGTTTCTGTTTCCCAGACTCTCTGGCCATAGGATTGTAGGCTGGCACTCCCCAGATCTATGTCTAAAATCCATATATGAGAGAGTACATGCCATGTTTCTCTTTTTGTGACTGGGCTACCTCACTCAGGATGGTTTCTTCTAGTGTCATCCATTTGCCTGCGAATCTCATGATTCCATTATTTTTTTCTGCTGAATTGTGTAGATGTACCACATTTTCTCTATCCACTCTTCGGGTGAGGGACATCTAGGTTGCTTCCAAGTTCTGGCTATTACAAATAAAGCTGGTATGAACATAGTGGAATAGACATCTTTGTTGTATGAATGGACATCTTTTGGATATATGCCTAAGAGTGGAGTTGCTGGGTCTTGTGGTAGGTTTATTCCCATTTTTCTGAGGAATCTCCATACTGATTTCCAAAGTGGCTGAACCAGTTGGCACTCTCACCAGCAATGGAGGAGTGTCCCCCTTTCACCACATCCTCTCCAGCATAAATTGTCATTGGTGGTTTTGATTTTAGCCATTCTGACAGGAGTGAGATGGTATCTCAGAGTTGTTTTGATTTGCATTTCCCGGATGGCTAAGGATGTTGAGCACTTTCTCAAGTGCCTCTCAGCTATTTTAGACACCTCTATTGAAAACTCTCTATTTAGTTCTGCAGCCCACTTTTTAATAGGGTCATTGGTGTTTTGGAGACTTGCTTCTTGAGTTCTTTGTAAATTTTGGAGATCAACCCTCTGTCAGATGTGGGATTAGTGAATATTTTTCCCATTCTGTGGGCTGCCTTTTTGTCTTGCTGACTGTGTTCTTTGCCTTACAGAAGCTTCTCAGTTTCAGTAGGTCCCATTTATTAATTGTTGATCTCACTGTCTGTGCTACTGGTGTTATGTTCAGGAAGCTGTCTCCTGTACCAATTCGTTCAAGGGTACCACCCACTTTCTCTTCTAAGAGGTTCCGTGTGGCTGGATTTATGTGGAGGTCTTTGATCCATTTGGACTTAAGTTTTGTGCATGGCGATAAACATGGATCGATCCGCATTCTTCTACATGCCAGTCTTCAGTAATGCCAGCACCATTTGTTGAAGATGCTTTCTTTATTCCATTGTATATTTTTAGTTTCTTTGTCAAAGATCAGATGTTCGTACATGTGTGGGTTAATACCCGGGTTTTCAATTTGATTCCATTGGTCTACCTGTCTATTTTTGTGCCAATACCAAGCTGTTTTCAGGACTATAGCTCTGTAATAGAGCTTGAGGTCAGGGATGGTGATGCCTCCGGACGTTGCCTTGTAAACAGGGTTGTTTTGGCTATCCTGGGTCTTTTGTTTTTCCATACAAAATTGATTATTGTTCTTTCAAGGTCTGTGAAGAATTGTGCTGGGATTTTAATGGGGATTGCATTGAATCTGTAGATTGCTTTTGGCAGGATTGCCATTTTTACTACATTGATCCTACCTATCCAAGAACATGGGAGATCTTTCCATTTTCTGACGGCTTCTTTAATTTCTTTCTTTAAAGATTCAAAGTTCTTACGATACATGTCTTTCACTTGTTTGGTTAGCGTTACCCCAAGGTATTTTATGTTGTTTGTGGCAATTGTAAAGGGTGATGTTTCTCTGATTTCTCTTTCAGCCCTTTTATCATCTGTATATAATAGGGCTACTGATTTTCTTGAGTTGATCTTGTAGCCTGCCACTTTGCTGAAGGTGTTAATCAGCTGTAAGAGTTCCCTGGTAGAGTTCTTTGGGTCATTGATGTAAACTATCATATCATCTGCAAACAGTGAAAGTTTGACCTCTTCCTTCCCAATTTGTATCCCCTTGATCCCCCTTTGTTGTCCTTTGGCAATAGCTAGAACTTCAAGTACCATGTTGAAAAGGTATGGAGAGAGTGGACAGCCTTGTTTTGTTCCTGATTTTAGAGGAATTGCGTTGAGTTTCTGTCCATTTAGTTTGATGTTGGCTGTTGGTTTACTGTATATAGCTTTTATTATGTTTAAGTATGTCCCTGTTATCTCAGATCTCTCCAAGACCTTTATCATGAAGGGGTGTTGGATTTTGTCAAAGGCTTTTTCAGCATCTAGTGAGATGATCATGTGATTTTTGTTTCTCAGCTTGTTTATATGGTGGATTACGTTGATGGATTTTCGTATGTTGAACCATCCCTGCATCCCTGGGATGAAACCTACTTGATCGTGGTGAATGATTGTTTTGATGTGTTCTTGGATCCGATTTGCCAGTATTTTATTGAGTATTTTTGCATCAATGTTCATGTGGAATATTGGTCTGAAGTTCTCTTTCTTAGTTGTATCTTTGTGTGGCTTGGGGATCAAGGTTATTGAAGCCTCATAGAAGGAGTTTGGCAAAGACCCTTCTGCTTCTATTGTGTGGAACACTTTGAGAAGAATTGGTATAAGCTGTTCTTTGAATTTCTGGTAGAATTCTGCACTGAGGCCATCTGGACCTGGACTTTTTTTGGTTGGGAGACTTTTGATGACAGCTTCTATTTCCATACGGTCTATAGGTCTATTTAAATTGCTTATCTGTTCTTGATTTAGTTTTGGCAAGCAATAGCTATCCAGGAAGTCATACATTTCCTTCAAATTTTTGAATTTTGTGGAGTACAGGTTTTCAAAGTACGACCTAATAATTCTCTGGATTTCCTCAGAGTCTGTTGTTATGTCCCCCTTTTCATTTCTGATTTTGTTAATTTGTGTGTTCACTCTCTGCTGTTTGGTAAGTTTGGACAAAGGTTTTTCTATCTTGTTGATTTTCTCAAAGAACCAACTCTTCATTGCATTGATTCTTTGTATTGTTTTTTTGGTTTCTACTTTATTGATTTCAGCCCTCAATTTGATTATTTCCTGGTGTCTACTCCTCCTGGGGGAGTTCGCTTCTTTGTGTTCTAGAGCTTTCAGCTGTGATGTTAATTCTCTGGTATAACTGTTTTCCTGTTTCTTCATGTGAGCACTTAGTGCTATGAACTTCCCCCGTAGCACTGCTTTCAAAGTGTCCCATAGGTTTGGGTATGTTGTGTCTTCATTCTCATTGAATTCGAGGAAGCCTTTAATTTCTTTTTTAATTTCCTCTTTGACCCAGGGATGGTGCAGTTGAGCATTATTCAATTTCCATGAGTTTGTAGGTTTTCTGCAATTTGTGTTGTTGTTGAATTCTAATTTTAAAGCATGGTGGTCTGATAAGATGCATGGAGTTATTCCAATTTTTTTGTAGCTGCTGAGGTTTGATATGTTGCCAAGTATGTGATCAATTTTTGAGAAGGTTCCATGTGGTGGTGAGAAGAAGGTATATTCTTTTTTATGTGGATGAAATGTTCTATAGATATCTGTTAATCCCAGTTGGGTCATTACTTCTATTAGACCCTTTGCTTCTTTGTTGAGTTTCTGTCTGGTATTCCTGTCTAGTGGTGAGAGTGTTGTGTTGAAATCTCCCACTATAACTGTGTGGGGCTTTAGATGAGATTTAAGTTCTAATAATGTTTTTTTAACGAATGTGGATGCCTTTGTATTTGGAGCATAGATGTTCAGGATAGACACTTCATCTTGGTGGGTTTCACCTGTGATGAGCATGTAATGACCTCCTTCATCTCTTTTGATTGATTTTATTTTAAAGTCTAGTTTGTTAGATATTAGGATTGCTACCCCTGCTTGTTTCTTGGGTCCATTTCATTGAAAAATTTTTTCCCAACCTTTAACTCTCGGGTAATGTCTGTCTTTGAGGGTGAGGTGTGTTTCTTGTATGCAGCAGAAGGAAGGGTTCTGTCTTCGAATCCATTCTGCTAGTCTGTGTCTTTTTATGGGTGAGTTAAGGCCATTAATATTGAGGGATATTAATGACCATTGATTGCTCATCCTTCTTCGATTTGCGATGGTTGTTGTTGGTGGAATTATGTGTGGAATTTCACCCCTTTGTTCTTTTGGCTGTTGGTAGAGAGGGATTCTCTAATGCTTATGTTTTTCTGGTTGTAGTTAGCTTCCTTGGGTTGGAGTTTTCCTTCCAAAATTTTCTGTAGGGCTGGGTTAGTGGACACATATTGCTTGAATCTAGTTTTGTCATGGAATATCTTGTTTTCTCCATCTATAGTGATTGAGAGCTTTGCCGGGTATAGTAGTCTGGGCTGGCATCCATGGTCTATTATTGTAGGTAGAATATCTATCCAGGACCTTCTGGCTTTCAGAGTTTACATGGAGAAATCAGGTGTAATTCTCATAGGTCTGCCTTTATATGTTACTTGACCTTTTTCCTTAGCTGCTCTTACTATTCTTTCTTTATTCTGTATGTTTGGGGTCTTGATTATTATGTGGCAAGGGGATTTTTTTGTGGTCCACTCTATTTGGTGTTCTGTAGGCTTCTTGTACCTTCATTGGCATGTCTTTCTTAAGGTTGGGAAAGTTTTCTTCTATGATTTTGTTGAATATGCGTTCTGCCCCTTTGAGGTGGATTTCTTCTCTTTCTTCTATACCTATTATTCTTAGGTTTGGTCTTTTCATGGTGTCCCATATTTCCTGGATGTTTTGTGTTAAGGATTTGTTGGATTTAAGGTTTTCTTTGGTTGATAAATCCATTTCTCCTAGTGTATCTTCAACACTTGAGATTCTCTCTTCCATCTCTTCTATTCTGTTGGTAATGCTTGTATCGGTAGTGCCTGACTGTTTGTCCAGCTTTTCTATTTTCTGCCTTTCTTCAGATTGTGTTTTTTTTAATGTCTCTATTTCAGTTTTCAACCCTTGCAGTGTTTGCATTGCTTCTTGCAATTTTCTGTTTATCTTTTCGTCCGTTGGTTGCCTTTTATGAATTTTTTGGTTTGTTCTTTCTTCCATTTCTTGCATTTTTTGGTTTGCTTTTTGTTCCATTTCTCGCATTTTGTGCTTTGTTTCTTCTTCCATTTCCTGCCTTTTTTGGTTTGTTTCTTCTTCCATTTTTTTCATTTTTTGGTTTGTTTTTTTCTACCATTTCTTGCATTTTTTCCTTTTTTTCTTCTTCCATTTCCTGCCTTTTTTGGTTTGTTTTTTCTTCCAATTCTTGCATTTTTTGGTTTGTTTTTTCTTCCATTTCTTGCATTTTTTGGTTTGTTTTTTCTTCCATTTCTTTGAGGGATTTTCCTATATCCTCTTTTAGGGCCTCTATCATTTTCATGAAAGTGCTTTTAAGGTCGTTCCCTTCTGCTTCGTTCGCATTGGAATGTTGGGGTCTTGCTGGTGTGGAGTCTCTAGAATCTGGCGGTGTCATATTTGTTTTTCTGTTGCTGACTGTGTTTTTGTATTGTCTCTTTCCCATCTCTTCTTCTAGTGGGTGCAGAAAGAGCCCCTTAGTGGTCTGGGGACCAGAGTTCCCTTTTGGTGGGTGCTAGCAAGTCCAATAATCTGGTGGTTCTTCTATTCCTTGTCCAAATGCTGGTCCCGTGGGTGGAGAAGAAGAACAGGAATCTGGGGCGCTTAGCCTCCTATCTGGTCCCCTGGACCCTATGCTGGGTCCTGTTGTAGCTGATCTGGAACAGCTACTCCACTGGTCTCCCTGGCTCCTCTGGTTTCCTGGTCTCGTTGGTGAGAGAGAAGACCTGGAGTCTGGGGTGCTTGGCTCCCGCCGGGATTGGGAGCTCTGTGCAGTTCCCAGGTGATCTGCAGGCACTGGAACACAGGCCGGGAATCCGGCCTGTTTACCTGATGCTGCTGGAGGAACAGCTGCTTCCCTGGACTCCCAGCCTCCTCTGGTTTCCTGGTCTCATTGGTGGGAGAGAAGATCTGGAGTCTGGGGTGCTTGGCTCCCGCCAGGATTGGGAGCTCTGTGCAGTTCCAGGCGATCTGCAGGCACTGGAACACAGGCCGGGAAGCCGGCCTGTTTACCTGATGCTGCTGGAGGAACAGCTGCTTCCCTGGACTCCCCGTAGCTTATCTTTTATCATAACTAAGGAAAGCTATAACTATCTGCCTTCAATTCTATCAAAGACCACAGAAGGATAATATATAAAAACTAGGATTGACAGAGATATTTTACTGCCTGGACAGTTACCTGACATTACTCTGTAACATTGGGGCATCCATCTTCAGCCCATAGGCCACAATGTGTCTGGAACACTTCTCAGCAAAGCACGAAATTTCAAACTGTCCATCTGAATCAGCAGTCTGTCAGTCATTTTTCTGTATCCTGTAGAAAGTCTCGTAGACTCTTCCATGGATCAGGAACCCTGAAGGACTGTTTGAGTTCAGCAGTCACTTTCCTGTGGGTCCTGTATATCCAGTTTATACAGCAGCAGTCGAGCAGTCTAGGCAAGAGCAGTTTCTTGCCCAAATGGCTAATCTTGCCATGTTGAAAGCAAACTACATGATGAATTTCTTCGATGCCCATCTTCCTCTCAGATGGAATTGGTGCTACCAGGAGCAGACATTTCTCATTGTCAAGAAAAACCCTAAACCATTTTAAATGCCATTTTCTGAAGGTCTTTGAAAGGTTTGAAGACTATCTGTCTATCTCAAATACATCTCTATATATCTAGAAAACCTAACTTACCTAACTATAAAGTCTTAGATGGGATAGGTGTTTGATACATTTTGATCATTGACACAAGTTAGTTGTTTTAAGTTTAAATATACTTTTTAGACTAAAAGGGTAATTGTAGGAGGAAAACAATGCCATCATTAACCATGTGACTTACTAGAGGTGCATACAGATGAGGTAATAAAAGAGCGGTTTACTACACCGCTAACCACACCCACTTTAGGCATGACTAAAGACGTATACGGACAGACATAAAGACCTATACGGATGTAGGCGGTGAACTACGTCACTAGCCAGGCCCACTTTTGGGCATGGCTAGGGGCGTTACGGGGGGAAGGTATAAAAGACTGAACAACGGAAGTCTTGGTCTCTTTTTCCGGCTTTTGGCTTCCAGTTTGGCGGTGGCAAACTACTCGGCTCATCTTGTTTGGTCTCTTGTGAGTAATTTCTACTATAAATACTTAGTTTTACTTTCAGTAAGTGTGCCATTTATTGTTGCAGCATCAAAGTTATATGGAGATGTGCTACTGGATAAATATGATATTAGAGTTCTTATTTGCAAATTTATGTTAGCATGAGTTAGAGGTAGTTCTCTAAAAACCTTTAAACATCTCTCAATGTTCTTTTAAACTCCTCCATTCCTCTTTATCTCTTCACTCTGCTTATCTCTGGCCTCCTACCCACTTTTTTGATTTCTTCCTTTCAAGTCTTCTTATTCCAAGCCTGTTTATTGAGAGATAACACTATTCCTTCTAAACGTGAAAATGCCAGCTTACATTATAGAGGGTAGAACCATTTAACCGTAGGCATGTCTTGACTTTGTTTTACATTTCCAACTACTTCCTCGATTGCCTATCAAACAAGCCCAATAAATAAGAGTGGGACATTTTCAAGGCATTCACCTACACTGCCACTGTTTAATCATCCCTGGGAAGATGTGGACATCTTTACTTGCAACTATAGACAATAAGTTGGTAGGCACATTCATCTCATATACAGTGCTGAAGTTCAGAGTACAACTGGCTGTTTCAATGTCCCATTTAAACCCAGGTGTAGGTGTACTTGTGCTCATAGCCTTGTCTGGCCTGTATGAAATAAGTCTTAGGAAACAAAAGGAACTCTTGACTAAATGAGTTCATGATGTGTACAGGTGATAAAAAGTAATCCCTCAGCCGGAGGTTGATGGCCACGCCTTTAATCCCAGCACTCAGGAGGCAGAGGCAGGTGGATCTCTGTGAGTTCAAGGCCAGCCTGGCTTCGAAAACAATACAGAGAAAACCTGTCTTGAAAAAACAAAACAAAAAAAAGGGATTCCTCTCACCAGCCTATTGGAAAAGGTACAGATGTCCTCTTACAGGTTTGCTTATAGGTTTGATTATGTTGTAATGGTTACAAAACAAAAGCAAGAAATTCCATATATCTATCCATGTTAGTGCTAGAGTTACACGTCACATAGCCTCATTTCTTCATCTCACACATGATGCCGTAAGACACACTAAGAGGTGTTGGTAGCTAATGGGGCAGAAGAAACTAACGGAAAAGCAGTTTTCTTTAAAAAATTTAACAATGGCTGTTAAAAATGGTACATTTAGCTTTTCATTTGTCCTGTGTAAGGTGGAGTTCTTCTTCATAGAATCAGTTAAACCTTTACTAAATTTTAGATGCTGAATGAGGTATTATTTTCCACAAATTTGATCTAAGCAGAGTAGAATAATGTAGAAAATTATTAGATAATGGTTTATTTATTGATTTATTGACTTACTTAAATTACTGCTTGTACGGCCTATCTGCCAAGCTTGACTTCACTTGCTACCTGGGTCAGCATCACCTGGCAGAAGAGCTGAAGCAGTGGGTGAGTCTCCTTACCAACCTGCTGGCTGCTAAATACCCTTCTGCAAAATATTGCTTGCTTGCTCACCCCATTTTACAGTTTTAGAGTATAAAATAAGAATATAATCTGAACCCAAGACCACAGCCTTTCAGAAGCCATTCTGGCTTTGGTTGGGCAGTGACATCTCTCTTCCACTCTCACTGGTGTCCAAGTACTTATTCCAGAAAGGAGGAGTCTTGAAGGGATACCAAGATACTGGCACTGGTCTCTGGAAAAATAGACTGGGAATTAAAAAAATGTGAATGTGTAACTTCTGAATGAATGGTGGGTGGGCATATGAATGCTTGAAATTGCCCCACAGCTGTGTGGCCACAGCATCTGACTGGGCTAAAACCTGTAGTACCACTGAGGTAGTTTCACCTGGATGGGCACTCATAGCCCATAATAGGAGGTGAATAGATGTGGACCCGAAGTAAGACCTCTTATAGTGCTGAAGACAACCAGGCAGGAAGGCACCTGCTTGACCAGGAAGCTGGTCTCCCCAAGCTCATCCCACATACAAGCAGGGCTAGACACAAATGAATGCCCTCAACTCCTGGTTAGGGAACTCTTCTCATCACAGGGTATGCACAGGCCTGATGTGAGAGCCTGTTCAGTCTGCAAACCATGATTGACAGCTTCAAAGGCGATTTATCATTGACTTTGCAGTAAAGATGAAGTCCTCCAAATTGAAGACTCTGTGAAACTGATTGGCTCTCCTTTGATGTTGTCTGGCCATCTGAGGGAACTCTAGATCAGGCTGTGATCAACAGAGTCTGAGAGATCTGTATGGGACCACCTGGCTACTCAGATCAGTTGCCATTTACTGATTCATGGTGTCTGTCAGCCCACGACTCTCTGGGATGCCTTTGCTACCAGAACCTTCCCAGCCCTGGACCATATTGGCTACACAGACTGTTAAGGAGGCACCTCCCCTTAGCTTCCTCAGAGGTAAATGTTTTTCCCATGATGCTGCTTTCCCTACCAGCTGTTATCCTGCCCATCCAGTGGCATGTGCCCTAAGGCAATGCTCTCCTATCTCATCCAGCCGGGCTATTCTGCCAGTCTCGGTCCCTCAATCCATTGTGTTCCTGGCATGAACCCACTCCAGTCTGTCAACCAAAGGAAACAGCAGGCCCTGCATGCATCCAAGAAGGCGGCAGCTATGTTATCCTGTCGCATACTTGCTTAAAGTGGATTGAGAGCCCCTTCATGATTGTGGAGAAATTACAAAAGGGATTTTTTTCCCTTGTGGTTGGACTTAAAGGACAAGTCACTCCCCAGCTACCGACGGAAACTGAAGCCTCCAACAGGAGAAATAGCCCATCCCATCAAGAGACTTAAAGCAGAAATATATCGATAAAAGAGACTACTTACCTCAGGGAGCAAAGAAATTAAAAGATATATCAAATCCTGTAGCTCCTAGAACTTCTCCTTCACCCCTGGATGTGGCTGTGGCTCAAGGGAACTGGGAAGCCAAGCAGCACAGCTGGCAGCTAAACAGGCTGCTTTCTGTGAAGACATCCCCACAGTCCTTCCATCACACCCTCAGAAGATATTCTTACACTCCCAGTGCTCCCCTCGTAGAGACCAGAAGAAAGAAAAAGAGCACCTGGCAAAGGGGCTACTGTGAAAACCAGCAGGACTGACTGATGACCACAGATAGGAAAATTACAATTCAGAGACAACTGTTCCCAGACTAGTCTGGCAAGCTCATGGAACAACCCTCTGGGGAAAGCTGCCCAACCAGAATTGTTGCAAAGATATTTGATGGTCCAGAGGTTGCCAATACTGACCCAGCAAGCTAGCCAAGCCTGATTGCAGTGTGCTCAGAACAGTCTCAAGTAAGGACCCAAGGCTTTCAGGGTCATCAGAAACAAGAGTCCTATACGCATGAACATCTAGAAGTGGATTTCACTGGCATTCACCCCCAACAGACGGTACCCACATTACTGGTTATGCTGTGCACTTTTTCAGACTGAATAGCGTTTTCTCAGCACAGAAAATTAGCTTCAAACTTGTGCACATCCATACTATAGACAGTCATCAGACTGGTTGAGAGAATGAATAGAAATTTTAGACTGGCACTGGGCAGACATTTTCAAGAAACATACTTCCCTTGTCCAGAAATTCTGCCACCTGTGTTGCTTAGGGTCTATGGAACACCCTGTGTATGTGGTCTTTCTCCTTTTGAGATCCTGTTTGGCCACCTACCTTCACTGCTCCCAAAAGACTCAGTGTACCTCCAGGGTATGGACACCCCTGGCTCCAGTGGTACTTGAAAGTTTTGGTGGACACTACATAAAAATTGCCTGTTCCCTCAGCAATTAAAGTTGCAGGTGTCAAGCCATGTACACACACCACACTGACAGCAAGGTAGTTGTGGACACAAGTCACAAATGGGCCGTGAGAGGCCACCCAGACCAGTCTCTGAAATGCACCAGCTGAAAAACAACCTTGGAATGGAGAGAAGAACTCAGTTAGTACTCTGCTTCTTGATGTCCTTTCTGATCCTGTGGACACACATTGATCTGTGCAGTCCCTGCTCAGTCTCTCTGGATCCTGTCACATAAATTACTCTGGAGGGCAACCTTGTTCCAGGGCAACTCCAATTCCTCCACACGGATTGATGTAACTCATGCCCACGAGAGTGGTTCTGCCTTATCTCCTTCAGGTGGTGCTTCTACTGAGGACCAGGTCTGCCGTGGAACATCCCTTAGACCTCCTTGTGCTGTGAGGAAGCTGTCTATATCACCACTCTGGAATGACTCCTTTTGCAGATGGTACAGCTGGTGACAGCCTGTGGGTGAATGGCCAGAAGATAAAAGAATGACTGTGGGTTGTGGAGGAACCTACTGATCTTATCTTAAATTATTGTCATATGTGAGCTTTGTCATGAAAGTTGCCTGGAAAGAGGCTCCCACGGAGAGACAAATAGTTAAGGTCATAATGGACTTTTGGTAGAGGTGCAGGGAATAAGAGGGGATAATATAGAACCAGACCATAGGAAAAAAATCCTTAGTGTGGAAAGGCCATGTCTTAAAATGCTGGCTCTAGTATATGCCAGCATGAGCTTCACTGCCTACATCATGATGATGGATGTGCTTACGTGCAAGCCATGTTACCTGTATGGGCATAGGAATGCCTAACCAAAGACTGACTAAGAACACAAAAGAAACATATCTAACTCGTCCACCTATTCAAGTCATAGGAAAGGTCTAATGTGAGAAGAAGAAGAAGAAGAAGAAGAAGAAGAAGAAGAAGAAGAAGAAGAAGAAGAAGAAGAAGAAGAAGAAGAAGAAGAAGAAGAAGAAGAAAGGAAAGGACTGCTAGTCTTATTGGTACATACTGCACCTGCCCCAAGAGTGTAAATACGCTTGCTCCCCAGGAGACAGTTGCAGATGGTAATTCTTTGCTCTGACTTAGATGTGTTCCAAGGAAGTGAGGTCGAGCAACATGGAAATGCATCAGCTTCAAGAAATAAGGGACTCCTGGACTTTCACCAGTCCTGCTAGAAATGTATGTCTCAACCATTGATGCTGCTGTAATAGGCATCCAATGAGTTCACCACAGCCAGCCCTCTACTCAGATGAAGAGAAACGATTATTCATAAAAAAATCATAGTCTTCAGAATGAAATAGTTTCGTTTACAAGAGTGGTCCTCCAAAATCCTAGATGACTAGAGTAGATTGCCACTTCAAATGAAGAAATTTTATGCTACACAGTCAGGAATAGTATGAGAAAATACCAAAAAATGTTTAAGAGAATTAAAGCTAAAGATAAAAATGAGAACCTATGGAATGCAATGCAGATAATATGCTAGGATTACCAACCCATTTTTTCAAGATTAATTTATAATGTGTCATGAAGGCGAAGAAGAGAGGATGTAGTAAAATAAGGAAGAAAAGACAAATTATTGGACATTGGTTTATTTGATGATTTACTTAAAGCCCTGCTTGTGCTGCCTAATTGCCAAGCATGACTTCACTTGCTACTTAGAGAAATAGCAGAAATGATGGGTCATGGCCCTTAACAACCTGGGGACTGACCAGTAAGCTTCTGTAAAATCTTGTTTGTTTGCCTGCCTTCACCTTGTGGTTTTAGCGCACAAAATGAGAATACAACCTGGACCTGGCATTGAAGACCTTCAGTAGCTCTCCTGGCTTTAGTCTGTCACTGACATTGCCCCTCTTCCACTCTCATTGGTGTGGAGTATTTAGTCTAGAAATATCTCCCCAATATAAGGACCTTTGAAAGAAAAGTACACGTTGATTTTGGAACTAAAACTTTTAGGGTGAACTTTTTGTTTTAAACAGATGTTGAGACATTGATGGAATTTAATAAAATGGTGTGGGGATGAGCACTAGCAAGTGCCTTCTGGGACACTCATCCGTTACAGCATCAGGCCATGAAATGGAAGCCAGAAACTGTGCTGAGCGACAGTCTTCTGTAATAGGTAGTAAACGTGTTCCCGAAAAGTGAATAGTTAGCAAATTAGGCATCTGGATGAAGCAGAATTTTGGATTCTTAATTGCATAATTCACCCTTGAACATCTGCCAGAGGAAAAAGAGCAACAATAACAGAGTCTGAAGAAAGATTCAAGACAATAAACAGGGAATGACACTAAACAGATTTCTGAATTCAGATGCCTAGAATGCTCTCCACACGAATTACTATTTCTGTAATTATCCAGAATATTTAGATTTGTATGAGAGGTAATCTAAGGATAAAGAATTCATCTGATTTAAAAGAGGATTCCACACCTTACCACTGGAATATTTTACAAGCTTGAGAAGTTCCATACATACTTTGGAGTTGATGGTACCAAGTGGGCTAAGAGAGATTAAAAATACACTTTTGAAATGGCAGTTATGAATAATCACTATTTTCCTTAGTTCAGTTGCAAGCATTCAGTTTATAAGTAGATATCTTTATCATGTTTTCATGGCTCAGTTACCTTTTGGAAGTAGAAACCATCAGGTCTTAGTATGCTGCATCAGTCTACTTCTTCCTAAAAACACAACCATCCACCACGTGTCAGATATTTGGACTATGTTTACAATAGAATTTGTGAGAATCTAGTTCTCCTGTCATAGCTGTTGGAGGGGAGTTGGAAGGAAAGACCTAGTTTGGAGATTGTGTGCAGCAACAAGATCTGCATCTCCTTCCCAGTGATTGCTAATTTATGTTTTGCATAAACAAGTTGTATTCACTAAGTCAATCTTGTACTTGGTTTTAAAAAAGTATAACTTGGGGAAATTAATTAAGAAACAAAAGTCAGTATGACATATAACAAAATCGGCACTTGATAATATTATAGCTTCCTTGACACCCAAATATTCTTACTGTTTGGCTGTTTTAAATACTAATTTTGGATGTTAGGTATAGAATCAGCCATAATGATTATTTAATTCAAAGACTGCTGTGTGTTTCTTGGGGTCTTGTTACTTGTAAACAGCACAAGAGTCATTCTAAGGATAGGAGACCATTTATCAAGTCTACAGTCTATGAATGGTGCCTCCTCCAAGGACTTCAATCTTTCTATAAGGTCTCCAATGGAATTTGAGGAAAAAGACTCATTACTCACAAAAGTTTGAAATCCATTATTTTTGATCTGTAACATACCAGTTGTCACAATGAAAGGACAGTGGCCCTTAAAAGTTATGTCAGTTTACTGAAATGAATGATTGTTTTGGTGTTTTAACCTACTAAACGCAAACTCTGTGTGTGCATGTGTGTGTGTGTGTGTGTGTGTGTGTGTATTAGTATACACATACCTATATAAGCAGTGATATGAATAAATTTTAGGTCTTAGATTATCAGATGGACTTTATCTAACAAGGAAACAGATGTGGCAGCATGAATTGGAGGATCAGCTGAAAATTTAATGAAGAGGAGAAAGTGAAGGCTTTAGGAAAAAGATGTGAGCTGGTTGTCTGGAGGCTCCAATGGAGGAAGAACTGGGTTCCACTCTTATGTGAGCAGCAGGCACCCTCCTGCTGAAATATGAGGGGGGCTCACACTGCTGAGTCTGGCCACATGGGAGAGACTGTTTTAGCTCGCTGGCAGCCTTGGGTGTTGCTGCAGGGTGATGGAGGCAGGGATTGCAGGTAACTGAGTAGCTGAGACTCCCCAGAGCCATCAATGTGATTGAAAGTTTCTGAGAATAACGTTCTCAGCATTTGGGGGAAATGCCTGGGGGAAGCTATAGGTTGGCTGAGGATACTGAAGAACTGTGTCAATACGTCATTTTGAGTGGCTGATTTATATTTATTTGGGTCATTTTTATATGTCACTGGCGTTGCTTTTCACTCAAATTCTCTCATGGTAGCCCCCTTTCATGGCTAGTCTGCAGTGTATAATCTACATCAGAACTGGAAAGAGTTACAGTTTCAGTTTTTAAGGACCCCAGGCATGCCTAGTTGCCACTTAACACGGAAAACATCTTTAGTGCACCAGTTAAAAGATGACCTCCAGAGTAGGAAAAAATAAAAAGCTTCTTCTAGTAGGAAAAGTACTGTAAAGGGATTGGAAGTGTGTCTAATACAGGCTCCTTGCCATATATTCTTTGTCTCTATGGCACATTTTGGTTCATTAGCCTCTTGAGATACTATCCTAATAGAAATAAAGGTCTAATATCATAATTTTATACTACTACTACTTATTATTATTATTGTTATTATTGTTGTTGTTGTTATTGTTATTACTGCGACCAGAGAAAATATGTTTAGTTCCATTTAAAGCTTAACAAGTTACTGTCTAGAAGTTGACTTATTCACCGAGGTCCGCAAATCTGTCATGTTGAAGTTTAACAAACTTATTTTCTTAATTGAAGTCCACGTTTCCCTGGCTGTGTCAGGATGTCTTCTTGCAGCATGTCATGCAGTTGTCTGCCTCGTCATGCTCTCTTCTGGAACTGCCATCTCTGCTCCATGTTTATACATGGTCTCTTCAAACAGATTGTGAGCTATGGGAGAGGGAAAAAAGAGCAATGAAATCTTTGTTTCTGTTGATCTCTAAAATCTGGTAGATAACAAATACTTAACACTTGCTCACAAATTTTCAAAGGCATATGCGGTGCAATATTATTTATCGTAATAGTGGTGTTAGTGATAGACCCTGTGCATACAACAAATAAGCAGTTTCTTTCTCCTTCAAGTGTTCAGCAACATGGGAGGACAATAAATCTACGAAAAAGTATGACCACTTCCTCATCATTTGATCTCAGAATAAATGCCTCACCAATAAAGCTTCACTCTACTCTCAATGTGCAGATGCTGCCTCTCCCTAAACACATCTTGTCAGTTCTGGGATCATAGAAAGACAGGTCCACAATCAGTATTTAGGGCATGAAAGAATAACTTTTCTGGTCTCATAGATTTACCTGCCATATAAATACTAATTAACCCAATTTTATCTCTAATTTTGTACTCCAAATCTCATCTGAACTTTGAGTCTGAGATAAATATGTTTTATTGTTTACTACTGGTCCCTCTTGGATGATTGATAAGTATTGGAAATAACCCTGTTTCTCCCTTCTCTGCACTTGCTGTTTTTATATATGCACATCACATATAGTATATATGCATATAATATTTCCAGCTTAATACATTTTGTTATTGTCTGGCTATTTTGACTCAAAATCTAGAGAACTAATCCAACTGAAAAACAATGGCATCCACCTGGAAGAAACACACATCACCACGTAGCTGCTTCTCTACTGCTCTTGTCATCAGCATCCATTTTACCTCACTAACATCTTTGACACGCTATGTAAGAGGAGTCTTCTGGTGTCTTCTGTAGTTGCCGCAGAAAATTACTAATGTAGTTTTTCAATATTATTGAAAACACAAATAAAATACTAATGTTATTGTTAATAATATGTAAATATTATAAATATGTGAATATTATGAATAGTGTATTGTTATGTATTATATAAATATATATTTAGTACATAATATATTAAATAATATGTGATTATTATAAATATTTGACTAATAAAGTTATTCAACATTACTGAAAACAAAAATAAAGACACTAATTACTTTATAACTTTGAAAGTTAGAACTCTAAAATGGGGCTCTCTGAACTAAGACCAAAATTTGACTTTTGGGGTTGTGGTGGCATGCTAAGGGAGTATCAATTTCCTTGTCTAGTCCTTGGCTACCTAGAAGGTCAATTTTCCCACCAAAATACACTTTCTCACACTGACTATCTCCTTTAAGGACCTACCTAATCCCTTTTATAATCACGCAAGGCCCACCCAGATAATCCAAGAAACTATTCTTTCTCAAGATCCCTAATTTTTAAAAATTTTTTAATGTTTTATTTTTTTAACAGCAAAAGAACACAACAACAGAAAATATAATAAGATAAGATAAAAGCCATCATATTTAAGTTGAAGAGGACAAGCCAACAGAAAAAATAAAAGAGCCCCCAAAGCAGGAACTGGAATTAGAGACCCCTCCTTTTACACACTCAGGTATCCCCTAAAAGTACTAGACAGACACGAGAGGAAAATAGGCAGCAGCCCTCATGCTCATCGTCTAGTTCACTTGAGTGTCTTTTGTTTCCACCTTTGTTTGTTGATCTCTGCATGCAGAGAGGGTCAGTGTAAGTGCTATTTTCTTTAAAGAGTAGACCCTCTGAAGCGGATTGCCATGATAGTCTGTAGAATCGTGTGACATATTCTTTATCAACCACTGTAGTTACTTTCATGTATGGTATTTGTTCTCAACTAGTTTAACATATGCTTTTGTCATGGTTCATGTCCTCTAAACATCCTTGCTTCCCACAGTCCATGAATATAATCATGGCATGGGCATAAACACTTCCTAATTGAATGAACATAAACTTACAAGTTTGCACGGCTATATCACTTCTTAATGTTCTCTTTATTCATTAGGAAATTCCTATAAATTCTTTCTTTCATGACTAATATCTATATATTCTTGGGCAATACACTTATTAACATTCCAAGCTTTTTATTCTTCAAAGCCTTTTATTCTTCAAATGTTAGATGCTTCAGAATGAAATGTGCGAATGCATGTAAAATAACATATTGCAGGCACTCATTGAATGTTAGCCAAATTGTAAATAAAAGTTTTATTATGTGTTATTAAAGGTGTATTAACTTGTAAATAATAGCATATAAAATATCCTCTTTAGGTATATGTTAATTTTTTGCTTAGATGCAAGTTATACAGCATCAAAAATCCTTCTACTATATAGAATTTAGCCACATGTATTAATTACCTTTATTTTAGTTTCCATAAAATAAGTAAATCACCATAGCTCCATAAGTTAACACAATGAACACTGTTTCTCACCCACTCAGCAGTGGTAGAAATGGCTATTGGTTGGTCAGCTTTGGGTAATTCAACTCAGTTTTAGAAATACAGGTTAAATCAACTCTTCCTTTTGCAATGCCTGACTCATGAGGTCATCTTTGGACAGCATCTCCAACTGGATAATTCAAGAGCAGATGGAGATGAAGGAAGACTTATACATACCACAGATTATTAAGACTCAGTCCTGAAGTGTTATACCCATTCCACTACATATTAGGAAATTCTCATCCCATTGGCCAGAGTTTCCTTACATGTTATTAATAAGAGATTAGGCAAACTATGGCATATGCATCTTGACCATGGCTGTTGCTTTCCTGCAACAACTCTGAATTGTAAATGGAAGCGTAAATCTATGGAACACAGCTATTTGGCCACAGTATTTAAAACTTATTACTGGCAGAGCGTTGGTGGCACATAGCTTTAATCCCAGCACTCGGAAAGCAGAGGCAGGCACATCTCTGTGAGTTCCAAACCAGCATGGTCTACAAGAGCTAGTTCCAGGACAGGCTCCAAAGCTACACAGAGAAAACCTGTATCAGAAAAACCAAAAACCAAAAACCAAACCAAACAAAAACTAAAGCAAAAAACTTTATTACTGTTCATAAGTTATTAGAAAAATTACCTTTAAGTAAAAATAATAATATCTGTAGAAAACAATTCTGAGACCAGGGAGTTGCATAAAGATCATCAGCTGGACATGCTGGTGGCTCTACCATGTGAAGCTGTGTGCCTGTCCTGGGTGTGGGGGGTGATGTGGTCTACCTTTATATGCAGAAGTGGCTGTGAATCTGAGAAGAACTTGGTACTTTGTGTTGATGATAATAGGACACAATGGGTTCAAATTATTACCGAGTAATATGCTTTCCTACTTTTAACTATATGCTAAAAGTTTTCCCTAGAATAAAAGTTTAAAATATAAAATTAGGGAGAATAAGCCACAGTACTTTCAGTTAAGATATTATGGAGTACAGCTTTGCTAATTAAAAATGTTTTAAATCTCAGTTCTTTTAAGGTCATGAGTTAGTTAATAATTAGTGCTTCTGTTGTTCTTTAAATTAGGGTTGGAGGACATAATGGTGTTCTGAAAAATTCCCTGTGACATCACCAGCCACATGTAGAAGAAAAATATCTAAATGAAGGTGACTCACGGAAAAAGACAAATAACTTGAGAATTATTGCTTTTATTGATGATTACCATGTCTAAGTGGGGTTTTTATTATCCAAATTAATCTTTTAAACTGAATGTGATCCTAATTTCATCTTAATAGAAAATTGGATCACATTACTTTTTTAAATAAAAAAAATGTTCAAGCTTAGCAAATGACTATTAGAGCTGTGAAATGATCCAGGAAGCCTGACTGTTAAGACTGGTTCCTAACTTTATGCTATCTGCCTTAGATATATATGTGTGGGTTTTGTGTGTGTGTGTGTGTGTGTGTGTGTTTATTCAAGTCATGCGCTTTTATACCGATGCCCCACATGTAGTGTGTAATTACCATTTCTAGATCTCTTTACCAGATTTCTGTTCATGTTCTGTTATCACTGCTTCTTTGCCATTGCCTGCATTCAGTGAACATTTACTTCTAGCATGTTGTGCTATAGATGCTATGTAAGGATGTAAAGTTACTGTGAAACCAGAGATCTCATTGATTTTAGTCCTTCCCTCCCAAAGCCCATCTTGTGTTACATCTTCCAGACCCCGTCCTTCAAAGCGGCTGTGTCCTAGAAACCTAAACTCTTTTGCCTCAACTTGAAGGCTTTTAAAAACATCGATCCAAGCCTTCCTCTCACTTCTACTTCCATGCCCACAGGCATTGTTTACCTCATCAACTTTTCCAAATCCTAATTGCCTTGAAGTTGCTATTCCCTGTGCCAGCTTGAATTACCACCTCACAATTATATGCTGTTTTCTAATCACTATACATACACTGAAATATACAAAATATGTGAAAACAATACATGCAGTAAAAATGCAACAAAGTTTGAGGAAAGCCAGCTAAATTTTCTTCATCATCTCTACCTTTTCTATTTATTAATTAACGTTAATCATTGTGTTGCTTCTGTCTTTTTCCTATTTGTGTGTTGTTTGTGTTTGTTGTGCAATTGAGCTGTGCATTCAAAGTGATAAAAATGGCAGATTTTATGATATCCTCTCTCCAGGATGAAACTGATGGGCTAAGACTGGGCTCTATTCACTCATGAAGCTATGGTCGAGTGGTTGAAAACTGGTGAAGTCTGAGTTCTACACAGAAGACTCTGTGGTTTATGCTTTGGGTTCTGTGTCCCATTGAGTCCAGGCCAATTTGCCATGTAATTCATCTGAGCTTTTTCTAAGTCAGCAGATGTAAGTCTACCCTACTGTCCAGTAGAGTTCAGGACAATGCCTTGGGACTATGGGTTTTAATTTCACTGGGTCATTAGTGTGCAGCTCCTTAGAGAATGTCAACATTTTCATTTTGATTTCTTTTTCTTTTTAAAGGAGCAAAACTCTCCTTTTCCTGGTGACAGTAACTGATGGCAGGCAAGCTGATGGATGACTTTTTTTCCCCATTGGCACTGTGCCCGGGAGCATGCTTCCCAGCTTGACTGAGGCAGGCTATTCATTAGCCTGGCTTTTAAAGGCAACTAGAGATGTTGCGGGTGTGTCATGCTGTGCAAACTCCACTCACCATTCTACATCCAACTGGACTAAGTAGGTTAATTGCTCAGGGGACCCAGCACTTTCGCTGGAGCTGGCTTAACATCTGGGCAGTCAACACTCAGAATGACTCTGTTGCCTTTACAAGTCTTTGCAACTGGTCTAAGGAAGGGAGTATGTAACAGCTGCCCCAGAGAGGTGTGGCACTGTGCCCTCTTGTATTTCTTGCTAATTGTTAGATGCCCTTCTGAATTTCAAATCATTTTAACTTGGGCAGTCTGTAAATTAAAGGTTTACAAGGTCTTTGTGCCCTTTCTCATTCTCTGGACACAAGAGGATGCTTCGCAGATTTGTTCAGTGTTCAATGGAAGAGTCAGAGGGTTGCTATATGTGTTTATCAAAATGAAAGATGGGTGGGCTTAAGACTGTTTGGCAGCTAATAACCACTTAGGAGTGAGGGCACATCATATTTGTCTTTCTCAGTCTGGATTACCTCACTCAGGATGTTTTTTTCTAGTTCTATCCATTTGTTTGAACATTTCCTGATGCCCTTATTTTTAACAACTGAGTAATGCTTCATGGTGTAACTGTACCACATTTCTTTTTCCATTCCTTGATTGAGAGACACCTAAGTTGATATAAGATGTAAAATAAAGGACAATTATGCTACAACCCACAGACTCAGATTCTAGGTAACAAAGAGGGTACAGGAGTGGGCTGCCCACATCCCCCTGGGAAGGGGAAAAAGAAGAAATTTCATGGGTGGACTGTAGTAGGTGGGTGTCAGGTTGGTGGGGGGACGGTCAGAGAGAGTACTGAAAGAGATGACTGTAAAGTGGGGAAGACTTCGGGACCAGGTAAAAACCTTGGGCAAGAGAATCTCCCAGGAATCTACAAGGACGACCGAGCTAGGATTCCTAGCAATAGAGGACACTATTGTGACCAGGCAAGACTTTAGTGAAGGGAGCAGGAAACAAACCCAGGCACATAACCTTCGACCTATGGGATATCCTGGGGTAAGGGTGGCCTAGAGATTGAGGGAGTGGCCAACCAATTATTGGCCCATCCTAAAACTCATGCTAGGAGAGTAAATCCACCCCTGGCATTGCATGGAGCACCAGGACACACAGACTGAATGATCCAGAGAACTAAGATAGAACCAAACATGACTTAAGGGAAAAAATTTCAATGTAACAGTGCCTAGTGATATTCTTCTGTACTTGATTTGTACCTGGCCCAATTGTCATGAGAGAGGCTTCACCTAGCAACTGATGGAAACAGATGCAGACTCACAACCAAACATTAGGCAGAACTTGGGGAATTCTGCAGAAGAAGGGGAGAAAGGATTGCAGGAGTTAAAGGGATCAAAGACACCACAAGAAAACTTACAGAATCAACCTGGGCTCATCAGGGCTCACAGATACTGAATCAATAACCAGGGAACCTATATGGGACTGACCAAAGCCCTCTGCATATATGTTATGGTTATGTAGCTTCATCATCTTGTGCAACTCCTGACAGTGGGAACAGGGGCTTGTCTTGGACTCTTACTGGCTTTTCTGACTCTCTTCCTCATACTGGGTCACCTTGCCCAGCCTTAATATATGGGGAGGTACTTAAGTCTTACTGTAACTTGATAGGCCAGATTTGGTTGATACTTATGGAAGACCTGCCCTTTCCTAAACAGAAACAAAGGAAGAGTGGATTGAGGGGGGTAGGAACAGACTGTAGAGTAGGGGAAGGGATTAGGAGGAAAGAAGGAAGGGGAAATGGCTGCTGTTGTAATCTCAGTAGTCATGATTGTCAAAGCTCATTTCTTGGTTTATTTTTTCCATTTGAATAAAAAATGTTATGAATTTGAAAAATACTTTTCCCTGTGTTATCTTCATTTTATAATATCCATCTTCCTGTCACTCCCTACCACCCCCCCCCAATTCTCAGGAAACTATCAGTCTGTTTTCTGTAATTATAGGTCATTTTCATCTTCTGAATTTCATATAAATGGAATGATGTAGGAAAGATCTACTTACCTGTAGCACTGACCACACCCGTTTGGGTGTCTTCACAGGTACATAGAACATACAGGCGATAAAAGAGCTAGGGGGAGGAGATTCTTTCTCTTTGGGTTTCAGACTGGAGAGCAGCATGCAGACCTTTGGTTCTCGTCTTTCTTGGCTTCTCATGTAAGTGATTTCTCCCTCAATAAAATATCATAGGACATCCCTATTTTAAGCAGCTCAATATTTCCGCATTAGAATGATATAACAGGTATTCTTCAAATGTGTTTTACAGCTTGGCTTAATTGATTGAGAAGCACCCATGCTGTGCCTTGTAGCAATGACCTCTGCCTTCTTATTGATTAATTGCAATGTGTCATGTCTCCACTTCTTTCTCTCCTCCCCTCCCCCACTCACACATACATACACATAATCTGCTATAAACATTCATGAATTAGTTACTCTTCCCATTGCTGCAACAAAATCCCTGGCAGTAGCAACTTTGGAAGGCAGGGTTTGCTTGACTCATAGTCTCATGTTACACCGCATCCAGGAGAGGAAAGAGTGGTGGCAAATATGTCTAAGCTGGGGAGCCATTCCAGTATCTACTTACTGACACTTTCTTTCTTTCTTTTTCTTATTTCACTTTAGAAACAATCTTATTTTATATGTCAATCCCCACATTCCCTCACCCTCCCATCCTCCAATGCCCCCCCACCAAACCACCAGCCCACTCCCTACCCACTCCACAAGAATAGTGAGGCCTTCCAAGGGGGAATCATCAAAATCTGTCACATCATTTGGGGGAGGGCCTAGGTCCTCTCTCATGTGTGTGGGCAGCAATAGTATCCCTCCATAGGGAATGAACTCCCAAAGTCCATTTGTGAACTAGGGATAAACACTGGCTCTACTGTTAGAGGTCCCATTGACTGCACAGGCTTCCTAGCTGGCATCCACATTCAGAGGGCTTGGTTCAATCCAATGCTGGTTCCCCCGCTTTATGACTAGGGTCTCTGTACTCTCACTACAGAGTTAACTGTTTCTGTGGGTTTCTCCAGCACGGTCTTGGCTCCTTTGCTCATCCTTCCGCCCTCTCTACAACTGGATTCCAGGAGTACAGCTCAGTGTTTAGTTGTGGGTGCCTACTTCTGCTTTAATCAGCTACTGGATGAAGGCTCTAGGATGGCAACCAAAGTAGTCATCAATCTCATTATAGGGGAAGGGCATCAAAGGCAGCCTCTCCACTACTGCCTAGATTCTTAGTTGGGTCATCCCTGTGGATCCCTAAACATTCCCCTAGTGCCAGACCTCTCTTTTAACCTATACTGGCTTCCTCTATCAAGGTATCTCCTTTCTCACTCTCCTCTGTCCCTCCCCGACTCAGTCTTCCTGGTCCCTCTTTTTCTCCTTTCCCTCCTCTTCTCCCCTTCTCTTCCCCCCCCGCCATGCTCCCAATTTGCTCAGGTGTTCTTGTCCCTTTCCTCTTCTTCATAGGACCATGTGTTTTTCTCTTGGGGTCCTCTTTGTTTCCTAATTTCTCTGGTGGTGTGGTAGGCTGGTAATCCTTTGCTCTATGTCTAATATCCATATATGAGTGAGTACATACCATGCTTGTCTTTCTTTGGTTGGGTTACCTCACTCATGATGTTTTCCTTCCAGTTTCATCCATTTTCCTATGAATTTCAAGATTTCATTGTTTTTTTCCACTGAATAGTACTCCATTGTGTAAATGTACCACATTTTCTTCATCCATTCTTCAGTTGAGGGACATCTAGGTTGCTTCCAGATTCTGGCTATTACAAGCAACCCTGCTATGAACATAGTTGAACATATGCCATTTTTGTATTAATGTGTTTTCTTTGTTTATATGCCCAAGAGTGGAACTGTTGGATCTTGAGGTAGACTGATTCCCATTTTCCTGAGAAACCACCATACTGATTTCCAAAGTGGTCATACAAGTTTGCACTACCACCAGCAATGGAGGAGTGTTCCTCTTTCTCCACATAGACTGTCATTAGTTTTTTTCATTTTAGCCATTCTGGCGCTTATAAGATGGTATCTCAGAGTTGTTTTGAGTTGCATTTCTCTGTTGGCTAAGGATGTTGAGTACTTTCTTAAGTGTCTTTCAGTTTATTTAGTTCTGTACCCCACTTTTTAATTGGATTGTTCAGTGTTTTGGTGGCTAGCTTCTTGAGTTTACTGTATATTGTGGAAATCAGCCCTCTGTCAGATGTGGGGTTAGTGAAGATCTTTTCCCATTCTGTAGGTTGCCGTTTTGTCTTGTTGACTGTGTCCTTTGCCTTACAGAAGCTTCTCTATTTCAGGAGGTGGACACTATATTTCTATACTCATTGATGTATATGTTACATGTCAATACTGTGTATACTTGAATATTCTGGTTTCTGTGATAGGTCTTGATATCAAGGTGGGTCAACTGTTTTATTTTGGAAGTTGTTTTGAATACTTTAGGTCCCATCACATTTCTGTAGTTATGTTAGAAACTACTTAACAAGAGTTGACAATGTTGCTTTCTGACTTCTCGGCATTCATTTGGGTTGCAATTAAACTAGAGAGTATATGGGAAAATCTGTCATCTTAAAATACTCTATTTACAGGCATCAGTGAATACACCTTATGTATCTTTTCTTGTGTTTATCTTCAGTGTGCAATCATGGGCCAATCCATATGCCAGAAGGAGAGGAAATGGGCTCCCTAGGCCCCTAGCTGAGCAGATATTGGCTATTGATTGCCGAGGGGGGAAGGAAAGTCAGTTTCCTTATTGGTGTGGTTCATGGTAGCATTGCCCATGCTTCAGTGGTTGGGCCTACACCTTGCTCAACCAAACAGCATTAACTGGACTGTGAGTGTGTGTGTTTGTGTGTGTGTGTGTGTGAGAGAGAGAGAGAGAGAGAGAGAGAGAGAGAGACAGAGACAGAGAGAGAGAAAGAGAGAGAGAGAGAGAGAGAGAGAGAGAGAGAAGTTTGGAGGATAATGGGATTTGAAGGGGGAAAAGTAGAATGTAGTGTCAGAATATATTGCATTCATCTATGAAATTAACAAGAAATAAAATAAAATGTAAACATAGATCACTGGATGCTGTGGATTATGTGGATTATACCCAAGTTGCAGATTTTGTGGAATAACCATGTGTATAATTTGATATATAGTCTGGAATTTCTTTACTGGTTTATTGACCCTCTTATTAAAGCACCTTTTCTTTCTGAAGAAATTTTCTGTTTCTGATTTGAGTAACTTCATATCTAAGACCGGAAGTGGAGAGTTTTCGTATCTTGGCACATATCTATTGTTCATTGACTTTAATGTAATGAATATTTATTTAACAGTTACTTGGGACCACAGTCAGGAAATTTCTGTGTTAGTACAGGAAGTCAGGTATTATTGTACAGCACAATAATTACCTGAGGAAAGCAGCAAGACAAAAGGAGTAGTCAAATCTCTTAATTTTATGGCCAGAAATAAATTTGAATGTCTTGTATGGACATATGAAGTCAAATCAAATTCAGACAAAGCCCTTTTAACCAAAATAGACAAATGTTATTCAACAATTTCATACGAAATGAACGCTAATTTTACACTCCTTATGGTATTCCTTTATAGCTTTGATTTCATATTTCTGATTGATCTCCTTTGGATTCTGAGCACTTCAAACTTCCTTGCCTGGAGCTGTCCATCAAGCAGCTATAATGATCTGCTTGCAGCATTTTTTTATTTTGTAAAAAATTTTCAAACAACTTTTTGACCCTTTGATGTAAAAAGTGTGTTGAAAAATAAATATGTAACATAGTATAAATTCTCTAAGAATAAATATTTTCTTCAAGGTTTCAGATCAAATTTTGCAATCTCCTTGCCAAAAAAAATCAAATATGTATTGGCTCCACTTTTTAGGATAATGAATAAAAGGTCTGTGGAATATTCCTCAGGGAAATTGTTTTTAAGTCTCTAATGAATGGCTCAACTAGATACGAAACAAATATATTCTTGCATACACTGCATCACATACATTAATGTTGATTTTAGCTAAAACATTTCCTGAACAGACCCAGTTGTAGGAAAATTTTAATCCTCATGACCAAAGGCTAAAGAAAAAAACTTTCAGAAATATTATGAGGCTTGCAATCTTACATATTTCCATTTTTACCTAATTGATTAGCAATTGTCCCGAAACTAAAGTGAAAATTGCTGATTTTAATTGGGTTTTAATTGTAATTACTGTTGTTTTGGTGTAATTATCTTGTTGATTTGGGATAGTTGGGAAATTCACTGATATTTTGATAGTAGTTGGTAACTCTGGGACAGAATTTTTTCTAATGTTCCTAGTTAACAATTTTTAAGATCGATCTATCTATCTATCTATATTCACATATAACCTTATCATATATTACATATAAATTATATATTACATATACACACAACATATAAATATATAATTATATAACATGCAATATCATATATGTCATACCACATATCATATGATATACTATATATAATATACATAAATTATGTATATATTAAATATAAAATCTATTTTAGCATGTATTTCACGTATATTTAATTATACATTACATGTGTATATAATATAAATAGTATCTTGATATTTTATTACTGTGTACTGTTTTTGAAATAATACCTGTTTATTAGGTACTTTAATTTATTCTTTAAAGCATTATTTATTAGATATATTCATTAGGCAGGCAGGTTACTTTTCACCTGTAATCCAGCAGTCAGGAGGCCGAAGGATCACCTTGTCAAGGACAGCATGAGCTACAGAAAGAGATTTGTTTTAAAACAATACAGTAGCAGAGATAATAGCAGTGACAACTGTAACCAGGAAAATGGTAAGTCACTTTGCCTGGGCCTGTGGTACATGTGCATGCACACATACACACCAGTTTGGGGCATGCTATCTTAGGGAAGGTGACAAAAGTTGTTTCCAGTTCAGTGGTATTCTGGAGTCTGTTACTTCCCAAGAGGGCAGGCGTGTTGAACAAAATAAACCCTGAACACTGTCATTAATGAAGCCGAGTGTGGCTGCTTGCTTTTGCAGCTGCAGACAGAGCACCTCTGCCTACAACTTCTTTTTATCCTAGCCCAGTTGGAGGTAGATGAAGCTGCCTGAAGGCAAAGCTGGATATCCTGTCACATTTGTTTTTATCTTTTTTTCTCCCTGTGTTTTTCCTTCTCCACAGTCCCCCTTCTTGTCCTTCTGTTCTCATGCTTCTGGACCCCCAGTCCAAAGAGGGAAGGATTCGGTAATGACCTACTTACACCAATTGATTGACTGGTTAACCCGCCACTGAAATGCCATCACACTGCAGCGTTACCAGCCAGCCTTTTATCCCTGATTATCCAAGAGGCTTATTCCTCAATTAGGAAAACTTTCCTTCCTCTGTAAGCTGCTGAGGAATTGTTTCTGGAGGGTGAGGCTGACAGAGGCTCTCTGAAGCTTCTGAAATCACAGTTGCCCTATTCAAGCAAATGTGATTTACACCTGATGATGTTTCGAGCTGTCCAAGTGGATGATCTATAGTTGGGCCCCAGGAAAGATACCCTGCACCAGATACTCATGAAAAATGACGAGCTAGACTGTATTATGGGTTGTTGCAGGAAAAACCAAGGCTATAGCCAGCAGGAAGAGAGACTGACCCAAGTCTGGTTAAACAAATGGCAGGAATGTTCCAAATATTAGTTGAGGGATTGGGAAAACAACTACAAGATATTAATGGAGAGAATAAGAGAATTATGCTACCATAGCCTGTGTTTGCTAATTAGTACTTACCAAAGTTAGGCTTCCACCCTCTTACAGACATTGAAATGGGATCCCTCTCTTATGTTCCCCTCCCTCTCTTTCAGACAAGGTATGTCTACATAGGGAGCTCAGGGTGACCTCTAACTCATTGTCTTCCTGCTACAGCCTTCCATTGCTAGGACTGTAGGTTTGCAATAAATTACCTGGCTCCTGTCTTTCTTGACTGAGTTGCAAGTGTATGGCTGCAGATTTCTTTAGAAAGTAATTGCCTGGGAGAAGATGTATACACCAAAGGAAGAAATAACAGATTTTAAAAGCTGCCATCTGCACTCAGAATGAGAACATCATGAAAGATTCTGGTTGTTCTAGAGCAGTCTGGGTGAGACCTGTTGTGCCTGCATTTCTAGGCTCTTCTACATGTCCCATCTCAGAATGGCTATGCCTATTGGCATTCGTTCTCCTTTGTTCCTTGCATGCCATGCTGTCCATAGCTTAGCACACACTCTCTGTTCCCATAAATAGCTTGGTCTCTCCTTTCCAGCATTCTTTACAATTATCAGAGCCTCTGTGGTGGGCCTGCTCCCTGTGCCACTTTGACTTGGCAAGGATTGTCGAGGATGTCTCAGGGACATGGTGTTTAATGTGTTATTTTTCTCAATTTATACACATGTATGAAAGGTCTCAGGCAAAGTATTCAAGGGGAGCATTGAAATGGACTCTTTCCTTTTTTTTTTTGAGACAGTTTCTCTGTATTGTTTTGGAGGCTGTCCTGGAACTAGCTCTGTAGAACAGGCTGGCCTCAAACTCACAGAGATCCGCCTGCCTCTATCTCCTGCTGGGATTAAAGGCGTGCGCCACAAATGCCCGGCTGAAATGGACTTTTGGGGTAAGCAGTTTATGGGAAGATGTATTAATGCCAGGGGCAGACGGAAGACAAAGGAATTCAAGTCCTCATGCTACAGATAGCATGGAAGTGTGGTGGGAGTGGTGAGGAGAGTTAGCACCAACAAATGGGAGTAGAGGCCCCTCCTTACAAGACACTGATGAAGTTTTCACACCAGCGCTCTGCACTAGGCTAACTCATTTCTCAGAAGATGACAGGAAATGGGCTGGAGGGATGTGCTACAAAGGAAGGGGGCTGAAAGGATGTGTTGCCATTAATAGTCTTATTTTCTTTTAATTTAATTTTCTGCTGTTTATTTTTGAGACTGTTTTAACTACATTTCTGCCTTCCTTTTTCTCCCTTCAAACTCTTCTACAAACCCCACTCTGCTCTCCTTTAATCACATGCCCTCTTTGTTGTCATTGATTGTTACTGCATGCATTCATGTTTTAGTATATGCATATTTTCCTAAATATAACCCATTGAGTTCATATAATGTGACTTGCATGTGTGCTTTCAGGGCTGGTTGGCACTTGAAAGGAACCAGCGCTCTCTTCTGGGAAGGATGACCTCTCCTTCATGTATGGTTGAGGCCTTGTGGTTTTGATTTCTCATTTGAGAATTACGGGCACCGAGGGAGCCTCTTGGGACTTTGCAGAGTCGTTGGCCTGATCATTGTTGGGAGCTTGCAAGGGTCTGTGAGACTAGAGGAGGTGTGGGCTGTGCAGATATTGTGGCCCTAGCAGATTTATGGTATGGATTCTAATTATGTCTAATTTAATCTGATTTCTATCATCTCTTGCATAAATCCTGGGGGTTGAAATTGAATGTCAGGTGGTCCTTAAGGCGAGTTTTCATGGCATAGCTTTCCTTATTTGATGTCCTAACACATATTGCCATGTCTGTTATTATTTGCACTTCTAGGTAGAAGCTTTTTGCCTTAGATTACTAGAGCACTGTATTGCATTCTCTTCATTAATAGAGATATTATCACAGCGGGGAGTAATTTCATAGTTACAAAGGCACTATGTATGAGCGGTGGGAAGCAGGGCCTGCATTGTATTCAGCAAGCTACAAGCCCTGCCTGCGTATCCTCTTCAGGTTTCTCAGAGAAGAACGGCACTGATTTGTCATAATAAAAATATCTCTATCCCACTGAGGAAAAATTTCCCTCTACAGACTCATTCCAGTCCTCCCAAGGTTTTATCTTGTTACACCCACCAGTGGACTTCATAGGCAATTAATTCCCAGAAGCACATTCCAAATCCTGTGCATTTAGCTTGGAATAAGACCACAGTTAGCACAGCAAGGCAAGTGTAGTAGATCAGGGTGAGCATTGGTTACACTGATTATCTGTTCCAGCCCGCACCCAAACAGCTCAATGTAACACCTGGTCTTTCAGCATTGCTCTTCACTGTGGGTCAGTTATACTCTCAAATGAACCATAATTTAGATGATAAATTAAGTGGTCATTTTGAACGTGCCTCTCCAAGTTCTGGTCTCTTCTACCGGTTCCCAATGAAAGTCTAACTCCTCATTCTACTTGGCCTTCAGATAGGCAGTTATTGATTCTCTCTCTGTCTTTACACACATAACACACACACACACACACACTCACACATACTCATACCCTCAAGAAAAGAAAATCCTGTCAGTTTGAAGTGATCTAATAGGTCAGCACTAAATCATAACTTTAGGGGGCAAATTTGTTTCCAGTGTTTCATATTTGCAACTCTACCTGCTCATAGTGAACACTGAGCTTCACACGATTACCTGGAGCAGGGGTTCTTCACTCATGGGGCTTATGGCCTTGTATTTCCAGAAACAAGGATATGATGGACCTGTTATTTATTGATATAATTTGAAAACATAACTTTGGTCGCTTAAAAACTCACAGTTCTAAGAATGCTGTCTTTCCCAGTAGTCCCTTCAAGCTAGGTTAACCTCATTTCTCCTCCTTTAATGCTCTACAATGGATTCCCAGTGTTGGGGTCAGGCTAGATGGTAAACTGTTCCTCAAGCTAAAAGTGGAAATTTGTATTTACATTTCTCAAAAGAAGAAACCGAAATCAAGCAAGGAAATAATTCACCAAGAGCAAAGTTATTAAATGTGAGGGTCGGGTGACTCAAATCGAGAATCATGTCTTGACTCTGTTTCCTGCTTCTCTGCATCTGCCCCAGGATGTGTTCAATGCTTGTCTTTCCCATGAGAGCAGGGAATTTGTCTTTGTTGTACCTACCCTACAATAAACATCTAATCAACAGTACAGAAGTGGATAGTAGAAGTCACACAAGACAAGGAGAAGGAGTATGAATGGAAGTTGAAGTGTTTTGGAAGGGCAAAGTCAAGGCTATTCACCAGAGTTCACCAAGAGCAGAAGTCCCCACCAGCTCCACGTTTTTCTCATGCCCCCTAAGGTTGTCCCTACTCCAATTTCTCCAAAGGTGTTAAGAAAAGTGTCGGTTCTATCGGCACATGCTTACAGGATGTTTTGTACATCCAGACTCAATTGTGACAGCTTTGTATGTGTTATTGAATGACATCCCTATAATAATCCTGTGAGGTTGGTATTGAGATGTTTTTGTTCTATACATTGATGAGGAAATGGAAAGGTGAAGAGGTTAATTAGCATGACAAGTATTGCCCAGAAAAATAAATGATAGTCCTGGAACTTAAATCCCAGTAATCTGGACGTAGAGTCTCTGTTATTACCTATTGTACAACCACTTCTTTTTTATTTTTTTATTTATCTTTTTTAAAATTAGAAACAAGCTTGCTTCACATGTCAATCCCAGATCATTCTCCCTCCCCTTCTCCCCCACTCCCACCAACTTCCCCAGCCCCCCCACTCAATTTCCACTCCTCTCCCTAGGGAGGGTGAGGTCCTCAATGGGGGATCTCCAGAGTCTGTCATTTCATCCAGTGCATGACCTAAGACCTCCCCCATGTGTTCAAGCTGAGAGAGCATCCCTTGATGTGGAATGGGTTCCCAAAGTCCATTTGAATGCCAGGGATGAATACTGATCTACTTACTATCTAAGGCCCCATAGATTGCTGATGCCTCCTCGCAGACACTTAAATTTAGGGGGTCTGGTTCAGTCCTATGCTGGCCTCTCAGTCATCAGTCTGGGATCCAAGAGCTCCCCCATGTTCAGATCAGCTGTCTCTGTGAATTTTCATCAGCCGGATCTTGGATCTTGACCCCTTTGCTCATTATTCCTCCCACTCTGCACCTGGGTTCCAGGAGTTCAGTGCTTAGCTGCCGGTGTCTTCCTCTGCTTACATCAGCCACTGAATGAAGGCTCTAGGATGGTCAAACTCATTATCAGGGAAGGGCATTTAAGGTAGCCTCTCCACTATTGCTTAGTTTGCCAGTTGGTATTATCCTTATAGATCTCTGAAATCTCACTAGTGCCAATTATCTCCTCAAACCTATAATGACTCCCTCTATTATGGTAGATCTCATTCTGCTGTCCTCTGTTCTTACCTTGATTCAGCCTTCCTGCTCCCCCATGTCTTCCTCTCCTCTCCTTTTCTCCACCCCTCTTTTTTCCAGCTCCCTCTCCCTTCCCCCCATGCTCCTAATTCACTCAGGAGATCCTGTCCCATTCCCCTTCTCTGGGTTGCCATGCATATCTCTCAGGGTCCTCCATGTTGCCTAGAAACTCTGGCAGTGGGATTGTAAGCTGGCATGTGCCTGATCCATATCTAAAAATCCATATATGAGTGAGCATATACCATGTCTGTCTTTTTGTGACTGGGTTACCTCACTCACAATGGTTTATTCTAGTGCCTTTGATTTGCCTGCAAATTTCAAGATTTCCACTTGTTTTTTATTCTACTGAGTAGTATTCCACTGTGTAAATATATCACATTTTCTCTATCCACTCTTCATTTGAGGGGCATCTAGGTTGCTTCCAGGTTCTGACTATTGCAAATAATGCTGCTATGAACATAGTGGAACAGACATCCTTGTTGTATTAATGTGCATCTTTTGGTTATATGCCTAAGGGTGGAATTGCTGGGTCTTGTGGAAGACTGATTTCCATTTTCCTGAGGAATCTCCATACTGATATGTGGCTGTATGAGTTGGCACTCCCACCAGCAGTCCAACAGTGGAGGAGCGTTTCCCTTTCTCCACATCCTCTCCAGCATAAACTGCCATTCATGTTTTTGATTTTAGACGTTCTGACAGGAATACGATAGTATCTCAGAGCTGTTTTGATTTGCATTTCCCGGATGGCTAAGGATGTTGAGCACTTTCTTAAGCGTCTATCAGCCATTTTAGACTCCTCTATTGAGAATTCTCTATTTAGTTCCTGACCCCACTTTTTACTTGGATCCTTTGGTGTTTTGGAGACCTGCTTCTTGAGTTCTTTGCAAATTTTGGAGATCAGACCTCTGTCAGATGTAGAGGTTTTGAATATCTTTTCCCATTCTGGGGGCTGCCTTTTCATATTGTTGACTGTGTCCTTTGCCTTACAGAAGCTTCTCAGTTTCAGGAGGTCCCATTTATTAATTGTTGAACTCAGTGTCTGGTTAGTGGTGTTATGTTCAGGAAGTGGTCTCCTGTATCAATTCGTTCAAGGGTACCTCCCACTTTCTTTACTCACAGGTTCAGTCTGGCTGGATTTATGTTTAGGTATTTGATCCATTTGGACTTAAGTTTTGTGCATGGATGTATCTGCAGTCTTCTCATGCCAACATCCACTAATGCCAGCATCATTTGTTGAAGATGCTTTCTTTTTTCCATTGTATAATTTTAGCTTCTCTGTCAAAAATCAGATGTGTTCAATTAGATTCCATTGGTCTACCTGTCTATTTTTGTGTCAATACCAAGCTTTCTTCAGGACTATAGCTCTATGTAATCTACAGAATCTTAGATATAAAGGCAGCTTAAAATCATGACACTTATTAAGTCATTTGTCATAAAGAATGTTTTCACAAGGACAATGTTGAAGATGATTACAGTGACAATGATAATGGTAGTGATGATGATGTTGATGATGATGATATCTATATACCAGATTCAGTGCTAAGACCTTTCCCAATTTATATTTAATCCTACCAGCAAAATGGTGAGGTGGTTGATGGCTGTTTTGCAGGAGGGGAAACTAAGGCATGTTGTAGGTATCTTGCTAAGAGTCACATTGCTAGTAGCAGCCCTGTTAAAGCTGGAGTCCATCAATTTTTTTGTACACCTTAGAAACTCTTCTGACTCCTGCAAGATGTTGAGTTAACTTTGGCTTTAACCATCTTTTCTGGATAGTGGCTGCTTTGTCCTCCCCAGAAAGGCTTGTTTCTGTATATGTCCTGTTCACTTCAGGAGACAAAGACAAATTCCCAAAGAACAAACCAATACCAGGGACTACTAAAAAAATAAGAATCCAAGGCCACCTGGTCGATATCTACTTGCATATGTCTTGTTCTTGATTCATCTTCACAAAACTATACTTTCAAACTCTCCTTGGGATAGTGTGCTTGTAATCAAAGACATGATTAATACTGAAAGCAAAATTACATTTGAGATACTTTTTATCCTTCAGAAAGGTTCATATTAGAGCTCTTTCATTATAGGATTCTAAATAGCATGTATTCTATGGAAAATTATGCACTATAAACAAAACATAAACCTATCTTTCGTTATTGCTATTAAGAAGGTATATGAATCTATAGAATTTTAGACCCATAGGGAGCCTTATAAACTGTCTGGTCCAAATCAGGAAACTGAATGAGGTAATACTCCAGAGGTGACCTGGTCTCTTGCAGGAATCTAACCAATATCAGATTAACTCCTTCCTCCCTTGGAATTCTCTCCTGTTGCTCTTTCTCTTTTTTCCCCCTTACTGGTTCGAGCCAACCCCTCCCCACTCCTCCCATGTCATTTTGTTTGCAACTTCATAAAGTCTGTGGCTTTTCTCCTCATGGCTCCTTTATTTTACCGGGGGTTTTTATTGTTACATTTTAAAAGATTTTATTTTGTAGAGTAGTTTTGGTTCACAACAGACTAAAGAAGCTGCAATGTTTCATCATTCGTCTACCCCACAGGTGGTTACATTGTTCCTTCCATTACTAATTCCCAACGGCATAAACATATAATAGCTGACCTCACAAGGACATATCATCACTCTTAATGTTTCCTATTATGTAGGTCTAGGCAAATTTATACTAAGTTCACCACTATGGTGTCATGGAGTTTGTGATTACCACCCCCAAATCCCAAATGCAATACCTGGATGTCCTTTTTCTTTTCAATCTTTGCTGTCACCTCTGACCACGTCATTGTCCTCACAGTTTGACTTTCACAGTGCCATATGATGGAGTCATACACATGTGTAGCCTTGCAGATCAGACTCTTTGGTTTAGTAGCAGGCACTTGCTTCTTCCATTTCTTTTCATAGTTTGATTGCACATTTCTTTTAGGAACTGAAGAAAATTACATTGTCCGGATGTACCAGTGGATCCATTCATGTGAAGAAAGGCATTTCTTGTTACTTAGTGTTGGCAATTATGAATAAGGCAGCTATAAATAACCATATGCAGACTTTTGAATGGATGCAAGTATTCAGTTCCTTTGGGTAAACACCCAAGAGTATAATCATGGAATTGTATGATAAGAGTTTGTTAAATTTTGTAAGTAGCTGTCAATTATTTCCTTCATTCCTTCCTTCCTTTCCTCCTTCCTTCTTCCCTCCCTCCCTCCCTCCCTCCCTCCATCCTTCCTTCTTTCTTTTCTTCCTTCCTTCCTTCCTTCCTTCCTTCCTTCCTTCCTTCCTTGCTTCCTTCCTCGTTCTGTCTATATGTCTTCTTTTTTGCAAAGACATTATATACTTTTAATTTTTTATAAAATGATGACTGTTGCTTTAACTTTTTATATCCTTGCCAATGTTTTCAGATGTTACTGTTAGATTTTGCTCATCGCTCAGTTGTAGAGTGCTTTCCTTGTGTATGTGAGGCTATGGAGTCAGTTGTCAGTTCAGAAGCAAAAACAAAAAGCAAAACAAAAGCAGGTGTGGAGGTTCTGACTAAAGGTATGGATCATTTTTTCTTAGCTTGTCTGTCTTCTTTGATGATGTTTCTGTTAAGGTCTCTGGCTCAGTTTTCAGTTGAGTTTTTTGTGTTCTTTTCTTTGGGTTTTCAGAATTTCCTGGGAAGTTTCAGATATCTCTTTAATCAGATCCGTCTTTTGCCAGTTTTCGTCCTTTGCCCACCCTGTAGCTTTTGTTTCAATTCTCTTAAAAATCATTATTAATTTTGTGAGAATTTCATACATTGTGTTTTGGTCATATCTGTCCCTCTCCCATATCTCCTCCCATCTTCACTCTCCCAGTTACCTACCCACCCAACTTTTTTTAAAGCCCATTAAGGTCAATGTTTCTACCTATATACTCTTGAGTTTATAGCCATCTGTTAGAGTGCGTTATGCCATGAGGAACTGTGTTCTTAAATAAAAACCTTATTCTTTTAGCAGAGAGATCCATCCATTACTCAGCAATGGGTGTATCTTTGTGCATACTTATCTCCGTGGCATAATATTTTTGATAGCATCTTTTGTACACAGGAAAAAAATAAGTTTATCTTTTCAATTCTTATGTAAGTTGTTCTTTTGCCTGGCTTATTTCACTTTTTGTTTGTTTTGTTTCGGGTTTTTTTCCTTTTATCATCTTAAAACTCCTTGAAACCAGGGACAATTTTCCTTGTGGCTTTATATTCCCAACATATAATGCAACACCTGGCACTTGTCTGATGAGGAATAAATTACAAACTATCAATGAATTGATCATAGTTTTACCACAAGCAGTGGAGTGTAATCAAGGATACCAGATTTCCTAACATGTCAACCAGCGATCCCTATTTGACTTTGTTGGAGAGCATGATAGTCAACTTTTAAATAAAAGATTTATTGGTTTATATTATATACAGGAGTATTTTGTTTGCACATATCTTTGTGCACTGTATGCATTCTTCATACTTGTGGAGAACAGAGGGGCTACTTATCCTCAGACATTAGTGGTACAGAAGATATAGAGAGCTGCCATGTGTGGAACTGAAACCAGGTCCTCTGCAAGAGCAGTAATTACTTTTAGCCATCCAGCCTTCTCTCTCGCACCTGTTTACCACTTTTCTGTTTCTCAATTCCAGTTTGAAGCTCATATAAGAAACAAATCCCAAGTTGCTTATAAACAGGATATTTGAAGAAGCTACCAATAACATTAAATAGAAATTAATTGGTATGGCTATATAATATCCTTTCCACCTAAAGAGCCACTAGTATTTTTCCCCATACAAAAAAGAAGTGTTGTCTTGTTTATCCCAATCATCCAACTACAGATTTATATTCTTTTGATCTAGAGTGACACTCAGACCCTGGATGTTGCTTATTGAAGTTGCTGAAGTGTAGAGAAATGATAACCCAAGTTTGCTTTTTGTGTCAGTCACTGGGATCAAAGCAAATGGTCCATGTATGAGGAAAGATTCTGCTAGACTTAAATTTGAAGGAAAAGTTTGATCAGTCTTGAATAATACTGGTATTGTCTGTTTATATATCTCTTACAGATTTCTAAGAACACTCTCTCAATACCTAGGAAAACCTCAAAACATGGATATGAAGTTATTAATCTGCTAAAAGATACACAAAAGATCATATAGATTTGCCCATTTTTCATGGAGTTATTACTTCCTAAAATTAGATGACTCTGTTGCCAGTATTTGTCTAGACTTGTACATAGCACATCATGTATCTTTTTTTTAGAGCTAAAAAGAAAAGCAGAGATTTTTGAGTCTGTACTGGAGAAAAAGGAAGTCTTATTATTGTCCCTTCCACCTTTGTGTGGGTTTTGGGGATTGGATTCTCATTGCCAGACATGTGTGCAAGCCCTTTTAGTGTCTGATTCATCTTGCTACCCCTGCTCTTTACGTCTCTAAATATCACAATTGTCTCTTAGATATCTGAATTTCACCAGCACATTAGTTTAGGTCTTCTTGAACTACATAATAATTATCAGTAAATACTTTTTGGAAGTATTGTCATGAATGCTGATTCTTCTGAATGCCACTATATTCCAGATGGCAAAGAAACTTAATTTTCATTTTTCATATGGTGAAAGGGTTAGAAGGATGAACAACTATTTTTTCAACTCATGGCTGTATTAGTCAGGGTACATTCACATTTCTACAATGGTGTTCTGTTTTCTATTCTTTCTATCAGGGCATTCCCTCTAAGAAGTGCTTGTCCTCATATCCTTCCTAGTGGGTTAATATTATGTCATTTTATATTAACTAGGTTGAGCATTGCTATAGCGATTGATAAACTAAAATCACATTTTAACATTACTTAAGTCACCTCTGTGCCCGTGTGTCATTAATTATCCATACCTAGCTGTAAGGGAAGCTGGAAAGTATCTGTAAGCTCAGGAGTTTGATGTCTACATGTTTGATGCCTTAAGAAACATTGCCTTTTAAACCTTTGGGATCTCACACCACCCAACCTCGGAACCCTCAGTCAAATTTTTGCTTTTCAGACATTTTGGACTTGCTCTTATGGAACTGGCAATGATTGAGGTAGCTTCTGCGTGCAGCAATACAGATCACCTTTATAGTGAGAATTACATCAGGAAGTTTAGATTTGTTTTCTCTACCATTAAGAAATGAATCTATGGCTGGAGAGATGGCTCAGTAGTTAAGAGCATTGACTGCTCTTCCAGAAGACCTGGGTTTAATTCTCAGCACCCACACGGCAGCTCACAGCTGTGTATAATTCCAGTTCCAGAGGACTCTACATCCATGGCAAAACACCAATGCATGTAAAAAATGAATTCAAAGTTTGTAAACTCCCTCCCCAGTTTCTCATTGTTTAATGACTTCACAGAGTTTATTAGTTGCCTGGAAAGAACTAAGGATCTGTCATACTTTAAAACTCATTTTTTGTTAGGTGTAACAGGTGGTCCTCATTACAGTGAAATTTACTTACTTCATAAAGCTATGTAACCTTTGAATTGTAAGCAATACATAACACTAAATTAACTGTAATATATCCTGCTTTCCTTAGATTGTAGATAAGAGGTAAGAGACCCAGAGACCTAAGAACTCATTCACATCATGATCTCCAGTGGCTGACCACTGTGCAGTAGACTTTAGAACTCATCCACATCATGTTCTTCAGTGGCTGAACACTGGGTAGTAGACATAAGAACTTATATACATCATGTTCTCCAGTGGCCGTCACTGTGCAGTAGACCTTAGAACTCATCCACATCACGTACTCCAGTGGCTGACATTATATAGTAGACCTAATACCTCATCTATATCATGTTTTCCAGTGGCTGTCACTGTACAGTAGACCTAAGAGCTTATCTACATCATGTTTTCCCGTGACTGACCACTATGCAGTAGACCTAAGACCTAGTCTATATCATATCTCCAGTGACTGATCACTGTAAAGTAAACCTAAGAACTTATCTACATCACATTCTCCAGTGGCTGTCACTGTGCAGTAGACCTAAGAACATGTCTACAGCATGTTCTCCAGTAACTGTCCACTGCACAGTAGAATCCAGTCCCCTCCTTCTGTGTGTTTAATTTCTCCATTTCCCTTAAGAAGCACTCAAGTTTCACCGTATTCCACCATACAACACCTATTGGGATGTCACTAATCATGAAAGAACAATGTGCCTATCATAGTCTTTGGGAATTGGGAATAATCTGATTTTTTTGTATAATTTTGGATTAAACAGAAAATCCACTTTCAATGTCTACCATTAGAAAAATAATAAGTTATATGACACTACAAGTAATAAACTATGTATCTTTGATAGAGCTTTCCCAATTAGTTGTAAATTTAATGGTCTTGCAAAATACATTTTCCTTATGAGGTACCCATGGGAGGTGTGATCAGAGGCTGGAAATTTACTGGTTTCTACTTCAAAGGTAGTAGTTTGCCTCCTGGTGAAAGTGTCACTAGACAACCCTTCTAGGGGAGAATTTGTTTTGTTTTTTAATTAAATAAGAAATTGTAATGACAATACATCTTGGGTCAAGAAGCAGAATCATCACCTTACCCTAGGAAGGAAGGATGCCATTTGGAAACTGTTGTGATACATATTTCCAGCAACTTCAGAAGCCAGATGAACCATGTCATTTTCCACAGGGCAGTTCTGTGGTTTATGTTTAAATTTCTACATGCCTATCTTTTATTGCTCCAACAAATCCTCTATAGGGAAGTCTTTACAAATAGCATTGCTCAGCCATTTGCAAAGGGATCATTGTTCCTTATGTGCACTCTCCTGACATAAATTATTACTTAAAATGCATATATAGAGGCTAAAATTATGTGACTGAGCACAGGTCTGAGTTGAAAATTTCTTTTGGAATGAAGCACCTCCTCGCTGTGTCTGTCTGTGAAGAACCGGGTACTCTCAAGTTGGGCATTTTGTTAACAAGCACTGTTCTGTTGAGTTAAAAGTTCTGCCTTGTCACCATATACGGCACTCTCCTTATCCGAATATTTTAATTTCCTTTCTCCCCCATCTCCTGTGGAGCAGTTTTAGAAAAAAGGAATTATAAAACTGCCCTTGTCACTTGGCTATTTCCTTCCTAGCCTAAGCATCCTGACTTTATAAATTGGGGGAACTTAGGAAGTTCCAGCCTGCTGTTTAAATGACCATTTGCTTTTAATTAGATTGCTCGGGCATGAGAGTCTAAAAATACACCTTCTTTTCTCACGCTGATGAATAAAAGTGAGAAATTAGCTGTCTCAAAAGTTTTTGTTTCAGCACATTTTTTTCCTTTCAAAGTGATTTACAGCAACCTAAATCCACTAACCAGCTTGTATTTCAGATGACCATTGGTGCATGTAGGCCATGCTTTATTTCCGCTTAGAAGGTATTATACAGACTCTAGGGATGCTCTGGTTCTGGGCGAAAACTATTAAATAGGAGTATATGAAGACAAACAAAATTTTAGAATCAATGAGACAAACCCGAATAAAAATAAGAACTGAAATCTAATGGAGAGGAAAGCAAGTACGAACAAATTCACGACTTGATGCTAAATTTACTCTTTTGTAGCTAAGTGTCAGAGTGAGGTTTTTTCACATCCCTCTTCTGTCAACACAATTAAGTGTACAGAGAGTTTTTGAAAGGTGGAATTAGAACTTCTATACAATGTAGATAACTCTCTAACAGCTGTGCCTTTGTTGCTTTCATGCATGTCATTATCTTGATATATGTTAATTTTACTAATGGTAAAAATAAACATCCTTAACACATAAGTAGTATTAGAGAGCCTTAAAAGGGTTTCATGGGCCTGAACTTGTTCAGTCTGCATAAGGACTCCAGGCAGTCAGCCTAGAACTAATCAAACCCATTATCTTCAAAATAATTGAGCTTGGCTAAAGGGTTACCAAGAGCATAGGTCAAGATGGGCTTGAACTGAATCATTTCTCAGTTGGAGCCCATGTCCTTTAGAGGTTACCACATGAGTTTCCTCCACATCTGGAATTTTAATCTGGGGTGGGTGTTTAGAATACCACAGAAGAGTCACTACAAGAAATCTTTAAGGCCATGATGTGTAGGGCAGGGTAAATATTCTAATTCCATTCGTCTGTTATTTGCTGCTACACCTTGAGAAGTTTAACATAGCTTTCTCTCAATTTCCTCCTCTGAGAGCAGGGGATCATAGTAAGTTCCTCTTAGTGTTTGTTGTTGGATTAGATGAAATGATTGATAAGTAGTAAATATTTTGAAATGTTAACTAATCTATCAATGCAAACAGCTCCAAAGTTGTGTGAGTTATTTTACATATAGAATCTGGTATACATATTTTTTGCTTGTAAGTATTAAGCTTAAATTCTGTGTCTACGACTAGAGGTGAAAGATTCATATAAATATTATTTCTATGTAAACTCATTTTATCTATCAATATGTTTTTGGTTGGCTGCACAGGTAGCAAATCAAATCTGGACACATCATGTGTATGTTGAACGTGGAGTACTATCATCATATATAATTTAAAAAATCTAGACATTTAAGCCAAGTTATTTTAAGTTGTACTTCTTATTCTGGAGGTGAGTCTTTTAGTATTATAGAACAGCAGCTGGAAACAAAGGCTTTGGTAAAAGTCTCACTAAGCACCATGTGGGATATGCTAGTTCTAATATCAGGGAAAAATAGGTAGGATCTTCATTTGTGATGAAGGAGAACCTTATAAGGGTATCTATCTGGCAGCATCCTATGGTCGAAGGTCCTTTTGCTCAAATGAGAGGTGGTATAAAAATCTCAAGAGAGCTGGAAAACTTTGTATACAGTGTTAAGGATTCCAAGAAACCCATATTCATCTGATATCATTTCACAGAAGTCTAGAAGGCATTTCTATTTGTGCAGTTTATGAATGGAGAGATAATACCACAAGAAAGTGTTTGTGTGTGTTTGTGTGTGTGTGTGTGTGTGTGTGTGTGTGTGTGTTTATTGGTGACTTTGGAGCTGTGACATGAGGAAAGTTGTTCTTTCTATTGCATTTAAATCTTCTCCAGGGTCTTCCATAATTTTCATATGATGCTGACTGATCTTCCGCAAAGTCTGCTTTGTTAATTTGGAAAGTCTTAATATTTGATTAGATTAGTTGATCATGAGCTTTGTCTGAATTGACATAGAGAATTTTAGTCTGAATTTCCTACCATCTCATTAACCTTTTAGAGGAAAACTACAGGCATTAATTTTCCCTTCTTAAATTGCTTACTTTCTATTTATTGAACACATAACACATGCTGAGCTGTGTACATGAAAAATTAGTCTTTGTCTCCAAGAGGTTGGTTATCATAATAGGAAGTAAAGATATTAGCAAATGATTTATATATTTACAAATATATATTAAGGTGAATTAAATTATTCTAGATGTTTCCCTTTTTTTTAGACATTTCACTTTCCATGCTGTATATATCAGCATTTAGAAAATTCAAAGTAGATGTTTTTCTCATTTGAATGCAATGCAAGATTATCTGTCTACTTATCTATCTACCTATCTATCTTTCTCTTGGCTTTTCTTGGTCCACTTTCAGCTGTCTATTGGTGTTACCCTTGGTCAGCTCATGTTTAGCCAGTTATGTTGGTGAGATGTTATGGGTGTAGCTTTGACATTCCTGGGAGACACATTATCACAGCAAACTCCCTGGTACTCTAGCTCTTACAATCCTATTCCTGGATGGCTAATCCTAGTCATATGATCCATTCTCCTGGGTTGTTACCTTCTCCAAAAATGTTAAGTCTGTACTAATTTTCCATTGCAAGTCCCCCACACAATGATTCCCTTCCTTTGGCTCTGTTTTTCAGACTTGCATCTTTCTAAAGGAGACCCTTACTTTCTTATTTTCTCTTTATCCCCAGGTCTGAGATACCTCCTCTTACATTATCACCACTAACTGTACTCTGATATGATAAAACTGTAAGACCCTCTGCATCTGTGTGTGAGACTCAGTATCCACTCACTCCTGAGGGACTAAAGCTACTTAACTCCATCCATAATCATCACATTTCTCAAAGCTCATATTTTATTGCCCAATAATTGTCTCCATAACATCCTTATTTTAGCAGTCAAACAAACAAACAAACAAACAGCTCTCATTGCTTATTACAAGACCCATTCCTGTCCACCCAAGCTGTAATTTTTTATCCACTTGATGGTTTTCAGCCCTTATATCTGCTATCCCACATTTTTCTTTCACCTCTCATCATCTATTCCTGGGTTTCAAAGACACTTTCTTTATGATTACTCTTGCAAATTTGCCAAGACACTTCTGTATTTACTTGGGCACTGAAATACACACTCAGCTAGATCTAAACAGTCCTTTCCCAGGAATTGTGTCTTATTCCTCATTTCTTCAGGTGCTTTGCTCAGGACCAGCTGAACCTCATCCTCACTCCCAGGACTGTCCCCCAGTATGTCCCTTGTAGTCTCTCCTAGGAATTTCTTTTTCCATAGACCATCTCCTCTGATAATTCTCTTATTCTCTCAGGCTTTTTCTCAGGTCAGCCTGTTACACCCCCCTGATGAGGCTCTCTAACTTGATAAAAGGAAACCATCCTAAAGAGTCTTCAGTAATGGTCTCATTGCTCCTTATGGCCTACAGCAAGCCATCATTTTTACCATACACAATCAGTTTTATGTGGAATATAAACTACTGCTCATTTTACTTAAAATCTACCGCTCTGCCCACGCAGACTTTGCCCAGCATTGACACTCCATGCATTATCTGCTCTCAGGTCTCCCATTAAAGAGTTCTCTAACAACCTCATCCTCTCACCAAACAAACATGAGGACAGTTTCCAGGGCAAGACTGGGAGAATGACTCAACTTATCTGCCACCCTTTCACAAACCCCACTATGTCTTTACATTGATGGACACTGTCCCATCAAGTGAGGGCACAAGAAACACTCCTATCATTCCATCTCAAATATCCCTATTGCCATATCTTCCATTCTGGCTTAGTTTTTAAGGTACTTGATACCAGACTACCTCCTGAGATATTAAGTACCCCTTCCTTCTCTGTAGACTCAGTCCTCAGGAAACAGCACATGCCCCTGCTGTTCTTGAACAGCTTAGCTAGTACTTAAACTCTAACTGTCCTGGATGGTTCTTGTCCTCCTTTGTTGATGGGCTCTCCCTACCTTAATCCTTTGATGTAATGTTTGGCGTGGTCTGTCACCATACATCCTTCTTCTCTATTGCTTCACCTCCCCTTTCTGGACTCCTAGTCCTTATATTTAACTTGCCAACATCTACAATCTTCTGCTCATGGTACCTTCATAAACTTGACCTCCATTTCCAGTTCTCCTTAGATCTTGATTCCGATGACCGACTCTATCCCTATAACACTTCCCAACAGCCTACATAGTAGGGACCACACCAGGTAATTTTGACTACTCTAACAACGGCAAAGGTCCCACTGTTTTGGGGTGGAGGAGCAGAGCCATCAGTTGAAGGGGGAGGATGAGTGAATATCATGTAGGGGTCAGTCACAAGGTTTACAAGGTGCATCTATCTACTGGAGAAGCAGAAGATGTCAAAGGGAGTGAAGTGGAGGACCTCAGAGTGTACCAAAGCTCTTTTAGAGTGGTCAGCAATAGTGAGTGGACTCTGGGTAGTCACAGGGAAATTGGTTCTGAGAATTTGTGAGACAATAATTGAAAGATGTTTAATTGGGGTGCTATGGTTGCTAAGTCATGGATGTTCCAGGTTATGTGGACCATGCATGGAGAAGTCAAGCCTGGGAGAGTAAAGATATAGATCAGCACATGGAGGAGGGGCATCATCAGAAGAGTTAGGAGTTCTGATATCAGGCTCTGTAGTTCTTTTGAACTTAGAGAGGTGTTCCTTTGCGATAAAATGGTCCAGCCTTTTTGGGGGAGTCTTACAGGATAGCTACTGCAGAGCACTCTGTTTTCCTAAATTGTTATAAAAATTGCAGCATCCCAAATAATCTGTAATCACACATGCACTCTGCCCCACCTGCTCAGCCAACTCAGGGTACTTTTCATTTTATATGTTCTCTGCAAGTAACCATGTATATAAACTAAATCCCCATGTACTCCCTATTGCTTCTTCCAAGAAAATTCCTATTTCCACAGATTTCTGCTTCATACTCTCCTTTTTCTTATTAAAAAATTTTATTCACTTCATAGGAATAGATGAAACCAGGTGTGCAAATACCTCAGCTTCACCTTATTCAGTCTGCTCACCCCTGCCCCTCTCCAGACCCACTTCTCTTGTCTTTAGTCTTGCTAATGTGGATTGTGTCTCCAACTGTGGCTTCCCCCTGGGTGCTCTGTATCTCACTTCCTTGAGAAGATTATTCTTCAGTTGTCCATTTCCCTCCTATAATGCCATTTTGTCTTTCCCTAATAGACAGGTAAGAAAATAAGAGTGCCTGGTTTTAGCATCCATTTACAAAATTCTGTTGGTTTCACAGTCTTTCCAGCTATTGCTCTATTTTCTTCTCCCTTCAGAGGAAACGAGTTTGAATGGAATTTTTGTTTTTATTCTCTCTATAATCTTACCTCCTATTCTCTACTATATTTACTTCCAGTATACTTGTGTTTTCTTCATGCCTATTGTCTACTGTACTTACTTCAAGTATTATTTGATTTTTCTCCTACCATTAAATTTGTGCCTGTGCCAATAGGCAGTACTCAACTATTTTCATTGTCAAAATGAAAATAGATAACTTATAGAAAAGTCTACTACTAGACTAACAATGTTCTAAACATGTTCTACATATTACATCATTTCATCCTGTTGTAGATAGTATTCCTAATGTAGATGAAGAAAGCTACCATCTGGAGATGGTGGATACTTTTGCTTCAGACAAAACAGCTACAGAAAGGAGCTTAGATATGAATCTAGCTGCTATGATTTCAATTTATGCTTTATCTACTACACACATTCTTTTAATTTTAATTGGCAACAGCATTCATCTTGTAAATCCTGATATTTTAAAATAATAATATTACTATAATGGCTGTCTTGAATCAGTATGTGAATGTCCTCATGTACTTTTTGTGAAATAAAACTTAAAATTTAGTCTCATAGACATTCTAAAGACTGTAATACATCATTAGCTGCAGTCACCATGTTGTATAACAGATCTCTTGAATTGTTCTTCTAACTTAAATTTTGTCTCCCCTGACAAACATCATTTGCTTCTCTACTTTAGTACCATGTAACTAGCATTATCCGCTCCTGAGTTAACCTTTTTCATGTCATGCATATTGGTGAGATCATATAGTACCCATCTTCTTTGTGCCTGGCTTGCTCCCTTAAAGGTAAAGTATTCTGGAGGTCCATCTATGTTGTAAAAAATCGCAGGATAATATTATTTTTGGACTGTGGTTTTAAACAAATGTTGTGCTCTATATTTTCTTTATCTGCTCACACATTGATGAACACTTAGGTTGATTCCATTTCCTGACTAGTGTGAATAAGGATATAGTGACCACAAGAGCGCAGAGTCTTCTTCAACATATGAACCTCATTCTCTTTGAATGTATACTTACATTGGGATTGTTAGATCATACAGAAGTTCAATTTTTGTGTCTGAGGTTCCTGCATATTCTTTCCATATGGCTGGAACCATTTACATCCCCAGTGACATTAAAAAAGCATTCCCTTTCCCCCACAAACCAGCACCTTTTAGCACTTGCTTTTGATAGCAACTGTTCTACGTGAACTATACCACAAGCTGTTTTGACTTATACCACACTAGTAATTGAAGGTACTGAGCATTTTTCCTATCCTTCCTAGCCATGTCTACATCTGCTCTTGATAAATCTCCATTCTCACAAGTTGTCTCTCTGGCTAATTGTTTTCTTGCTTATTTTAGATATCAGCCAAATTTATCGTTGTCAACTCTTTTGCTTACTATTGTCACCTTTTATGTAATATTAGCCTATTCCATAGGCTTTTTCTTTTGCCTCACAGTTCTTTGAGTTTGCTATAGTCTCAGTCTTTGTTTTGTGGCCTGTGCTTTTGAAGCTATATCTAAAAGACAAATACTGCTCAGACTAATGTCATAGACATTTCCTGTGTGTGTTTTGCTCAAATACTTTTGCACGTCAAGGTCTTTTATTTAAGTCATGGGTCCATTTTGTGTTGCTTTTCCTGTGCAGTGTAAGGCAAGGGTCTAATTTTATTCTTCTGGGTGTTCAATACCATTTATTGAGAGTACCACCTTTTCCCTTCACGGGCTCTCAGTGTCATTGTCAGAGATTTATTCTCTTTGTTCGGGATTGCCTTAGTGATCCTGGGTATATTACTTTGTAAATGGACAATTACTTCTCTTCATTTAATTGGATCTTCAGCAGGCTTGGCAGGACTGATCAATCCCTGCCTTCGGATACATTTTATTCCTTGCTCTTTAGCGCTCTTCTTCTCTGTGCTTTACCTTTTCTTCCTCAGCCGCCCTGAGTCCTGCTGCCTTCCACATTCTGTATCCACAGTTAGTGCTCATTTCCGTTTTCTCCTCTGTGTGGGTCACATCCCTGCAATGGTCTTGTTCAGCTTCTAGTTCTCCACACGGCCTATAGACTCGGCGCTTTGAGGGCTATGTCTGTTTCTCAGCTCCACTTCATAAAGAGGTCCCTCCTTTATATACAACACGATGGCTGTATTAACCTTGCACTCATCAGGTTCCAAGCTAACTTAATGCCCCTCCGCCTCCACCTGCCTCTCCTGCCAACTGTCCCTCCTTATCAGGCCTTCTCTATGAGACCATCAAACTTTTTTTAACTTCATTTTTAACCTTTACTATTTGTTTGTTTGTTTTGGCTTTGGTTTTTGATTTTTGAATTTTGGGTTTTCAAGACAGGGTTTCTCTGTGTAGCCCCGGAACTCTTCTTTGCAAAGAGACTTTTAACTGACTTTGAACCTGGAAATATGCCTGCCTCTGCCTCCTAAGTCCTGGAATTAAAGGTAAGAGCCACCACTGCCCAGCAGATCATCAGCTTCTCATTGTTCAGTTCATGGTTAAAGTCTCCACAGAAGCATCCTTCCCCTGCTGACCTCTCCCATATCTGCTATAGCCCGTCGTCATCATCGTCCAGTAACCTCTTAGCACTTAGACCCCTGCAATCACTCACTCTCCCCTTCTTCACCGTAGTCACCATTGGGCTGTCTGATCAAGAGGATGCCTATCCTGTCCCAAGACTTTACCTTCTAAAAAACAAAGGAAACAGCTAATTTATTAGATATCACACGAGCCTCACATTTCTGATGAATTTCCCTCAACCCCTGCCTTGTTCATTCACTCCCAGCCACCCTGACCATGGTACCACGCAGGAGGACATCCTCCAGTTTCAGAACCAGGCCACTGCCTTGCTTTCTTTTGTTTACTTTCCTTCCCCATATCTTCATAAGGGTGCTGCTTCCTGATAATTCAGCCTGCCATTCAAACTGCATCCATGCTAGAGAATGCCTGAAAACCTCAGATGTATATGTGAGTTACTCTCGACCATGTCTTAGCACACTGGATTTCCTGCTAATATTTACTTACTTCATAATTTACTTGGGTATTTATTATTTTTTCTCGCCAGCAATATAAGCTCTCCAAGGACAAGAAAAGGACTTTTGTCATTTTAATTCATTATGACCCCAGTACTAAGAGAAGTTTGTGATGTGTGATACTCACTCAGCTTAACTGTCACCAAGTACAGTATAGCAGGCAATGTAAATTGTATATTATAACACAAAACATGGTGCCTTTGGGAAGTTGAGACAGAGTGACTCATGCTCAACCAAGAGAATACTACAGAGCATAAGAGGAATGGGTCAGAAGTGTGGGTCTTAGATATTTGAGCTTCTCTTTAAATACATGCAGTAGAATCAAACATAGAGAACTTTTCCCATTGGCATCTACAGTGACACAAATGTCTGTGGTTTTGGAGGTCGCACCTTTTTCTTGACTGTTCTCAGAAGTACCTGTCAAAATTGTATGTCACACTTCAGTTTCTTGATCTCACATGGAGGGATGAGGATTATGGTGTATCAGATTTTTCACCCGAGAAAAGCTTAAGCAAGCTACCAAACCTGAGTTATTGCCACTCCACTGCTCATCTAACAGGCAGGTTGATGTAAAGGCATGACGCACTCATTATATTTATAGGGAGAGGTAAACTACTAGATTTCCTACCTATTTAAATTTCTATTTTAATGTTACATTAAGTATTTTTTCTGAAAGCATATGCTTTTAGTAGATGCTTAACTTTATTTTTAAAGCAGCTCTTAATCTGAGGAGATGGAACGTTGTGATCTGTCATTCCACAGGAAGTTGTGATCTGTCATTCCACAGGAAGGACAATAGGTCGAGGAAGAAATGTGGGGAGAAAGCGATACTGACATAGACAAACCAGAGTCCTTTCCAAGCATGTCACAATATTCAGAATTTCCAATCATCCCCAGAGCCCTGTCGGTTGCCTTACTTTGAGGTTGGAACAATGGTTGTGTGTGCCTGGCAGCTTATGAGACTTGCTTTCCAAGTGGCTGCCTTCCAGATGTAATCCATCCATATTCTGTCTGCAGTTGTTGCCATTTGGTGGCAGTTGTTTCCCCAGGCAAAATGGAAAGAGGAAAATTGTGGGTCCTGACACTGGCTGGAACACGCGGGAAAACGACTTCTAGACTCTTCCAATTAGTTTATTTCCAGGGTGCACTGGGCAGGGATTTCTGAGGATGCAGTGTTCACACAATATCACTGCTTCCTGAGAGGGTGTTCTTTACCGAATCCTCACCACTTATAATCACAATTGTTCCATCTCACTACTGTGATTGTATGAGTGGCCTCAACAAGCCCACTGCAGGGCACTGCTTCCAGGAGTTTACGTTCCAGTGATTAACACATTGAACAGAAAGGAATGAAATGTACAAATAGGTATGTTTTTACAGCACCAGAGATTGCTTCTATATTTCAGATTCCTTTAACGGCTCATTCTAATCCAGTCACTAATTGCTCCTGCTTCACCAAGCATTTTCTGACAGAACTGGTCTCAGCACATTTAAAGGAGAAATAATCAAATCTGCATTACAGACTCAACATCATTGTGTTTCTGGTTCCACGTGTGCAGATCCATTATAGAGCTGTATTTGATATATTTCTAATTGAAAACAGGAAAAGAAGTGTCCAAAACTTTCTCAAAGCTGTTTTTATCTTCTGTTTCTGTTTGCACAGCTCACCATGTTAAAACGGGAACTTGTGAGGTGGTGGCCCTACACAGATGCTGTAATAAGAACAAGATAGAAGAACGGTCCCAAACGGTCAAGTGCTCCTGCTTCCCTGGGCAGGTGGCAGGCACCACGAGAGCTGCTCCATCTTGTGTGGATGGTGCGACTTCTTCCATTGCTCATTGTAACAACATAGTCAGAATTGGAACCCCGCTATAATGCTATCTTCTGGAGTCACTCCCAGGGGCCCACACTGTAAATCACACAGCAGAGAGAAGTTATTCGGAGTCTTTTTTGTGACGTAAATACCTCTAGCTAGAGTTAATTATATCTCACAAAGTTCTGTCACAAAAGCATTATAACGAGGTTCCAGTCAGTCAATGTGATATTGTTGCCATGAAATATAGATTTCCAGGTAGATGGTATATTCATAAATTATTTGAGAAATGTAATATGGCTATAGAGGGTTGAGTGATTAACATATGTTCAAGAAAACCTGGACAGACTTTAAGAATAAGAGAAGAAAGAAGTCAATACTGTGTACATGAATGAATGGCTGCAGATAAAATTCACATAAAATGACTTTAATGGAGATGGATACAAATATTAGTTTCTTTGTTTGATAGTTCACATTATCATTGTAGATTACAAATCTTTGTGAGAGGCTAGTAATGGTTGCATCATAAACAGTAATTTTTATGTGACCTATTCCTTGTGAAGAAATTACTGTTTGTAATAAAGAAAAAGAGAAAAACATATTAAGTCTACAGACACTCTCCCAATTTCCAGCTTGCTCATAGGGAGAATTTCATTGACTTTCAAATATTGATTCATCTGGGCATGGGTATAGTTTATTATGTATTTATATAAACAGGTACAGGGCTTTTCAGTATATTAGTCTCATGAAGTCTGTGTTTTCACGTGAAACATCCTTCAACATAGTAAAGTTATTACTTCCTGTTGAACAATTAGAATTTTTTTAATATTATATATCCCATGTTAGTTGTCCTTATTGTGATAAAATAAAATTTTATATATAAGAAAAAATTCCTGAAGATGCAAAATTTATTAGTTAGATCAGTGAGTTTTTGTCCCATGGGAGTCCCAAATAGAAATATTGAGCTAATTTTTCTTTCTCCTCATAGCATCCATAGTGGAACAAAAATGGTGGTGTCACATGCAGCCATGTCTGGAGGGAGAGGAATGTAAGGTCCTTCCAGATCGGAAAGGATGGAGCTGCTCCTCTGGAAATAAAGTGAAAACAACTCGGGTAAGTGGACAGCCAGCCTGGAAAAATCTCTGAGTTAGTGGAGCGTAGGACATGTACTGCAGTATCATAAGGGAGCTTGTAGAATGAGAGTGTTGTTTTCTATAATGTGATTTTTTCCATTAATTCATTTATTCATAGCTCATTTTTATTTCAGAATACCATCTTCTACCAAACACCATCCACCTCCATGTTTTCTGATTAATGAACACAGTTTCTTCATGAAGGTTCCCTACCCCCACACCACAATGCATTCTAAATGGTAGGCAACTGGCCACAATCCCTCTTCTTTAGCTGAATAGTTATGGGGGTGCATTCTGGAAAAGACTGATTAGTTTACACATGGCTCCATATGTATTTACAACTGAAGTTCTGTCTGTGTTGTGAAAGCGATGGTCCTGATCTTCCTAAGTTTTGGACCATTAACCAGTCTTCTAAGGGCCAAGGTTTGAAATCACTGCATTGGATAATGGAGAGGCAATTCAGAATCTCATGATCAGCACAATGCTCAGGACAGGGGTGCATTTCTGTTCTCAAGAACTTCTCTGGAAGATGGGAGAGCAGTGAGAAGTCATTTTATTTTTAATCTCCCCATTGGCTACATAAATTTTCTGGACTGGAAGATTTGATTTCTAATTTGAATATAATTATAAAAATTATACTTATAAAATTATATATAATTATAAATTATAAAAATATATAAGTAAAAGGTGTATATAATTACATATAAATTGTATATAACTAAAACTATAATTAAAAGTTAAAATTTTATAACTTTCAATTTGCTTTGAAGGAGAGTTGGTAGTTGACTAACGTTGGATAACTAAATAACTAAACAATGGTATAAGCATATTTTATAATAAGTGCCACCAAACTAGGTAATAATATTTATTTGACGTGAAATTAAAAGAAATTTTTCTGAGTATCTTCAGGTGATTATTCTATTGATGTCATCCCAACACATTATACCCTGTTAAGTAACGCCATCAATGCATTGACATTAGATGCATACAGATGTGTCCATGCTTTGAACAGCACAGATTAAAAAAAAACCTACTTTGTGGTACTGCTGATTATTCCTGATTCCAATTTGTTGGTTAAACTTTGGGAAATGCTTTCAAAAAATATGGCAAGGTACACGATCAGTTAGTTAGAATAATTATATAAGTCAATGGGATATCAAAAGTTATAACTCATTCTGATGTGTTAACATTTTGTTGGTATAAAATTTTTTTGTAAGGTGTTTATTGCCATGAAATTATTTTCTCCTCACACTGTTCCTACTGAAACTGGGAATCATGGGAATTTACTAAAGAGTTGAGATTCTGAAAGATACTGACAAAATAAGTTAGTAAAAAAGATGAGCTCTCTGTAGCCATTCCGTGTTTTCATTACTTCAGCGGACAAGGGGAAGCTGACATTTATTGGACCCATAAACATATGCTGCATGCTGAACAGGGTACTTTAAATACATTATCTAATTTACTCTGCTTAATAGCTCCGTGAGGATGATATTTTCATTTCCATTTTACTGATGAGTAAACCAATACTTCACAAAGTTAAGTGACTTCCCAAGGTCATGATGGTAATTAATTGAGGAACCAAGATTCAGCCACACAGTCTGATTCTCAAAACTGACCCCTCAATCTATAACTATAACTTAATTTTTAACATGTGATTTAATACATTCTTAAGTGATAATGATGAAATTTTCCTTCACTTCTTTTCAGATGAGGTAGACCTTTAAGAATATATTTAGCTTTCTGGTTCATTGAAATGAAAGGTCAAGACGATGTCATTGAAATTCCTAAAAATTATCTTGTAATGGTGCCATTTGTTTTCCTGTTGGCCAACTCTTAATAGCTCAAAATTAAAACTGAGCTTCACTTTCACAGAATTTATGCCACAATATAGAAACAAGACAGATGACCAAATGAGTAGCTCTTGGCAGGAAAACCATATCTAGACCCTGTAGCTTGCATTTAGCAGTATGGTACTACACGCCAGTGGATGACATTTTCTGATTCTTCCATTATTTCTTCGTGAAGAAACAGTAGCAAGGGAGGACCTTATAGAATGTATTGTCACCTATCGTTAGGCTACGGGTTATATTGCTGTTGTGGGATAAAAACTTTGGCCAGTCAGGAAGCTCTTCAATTACCAGGTCCTTGATAAATTTTGTTGTGTCTATAGTTGATAGTTACAAGTGGCGGCCATAGGCAGGTGGCAGCAGACAGGAGCAGAAGCAAATAGCTTCAGTGGTTCTCAGTACTGGGGCCAGTCTTGAGTTTCTCTTCTCTGTGTCCTTGTAGTATTCTATCCTTCTTTAGTTTCTCCTTCTCTCTCCCACTTCCCTCTGCAATACTCCTCCATGTCTCCTGTCTATCTTTCATCTTTCTGCCATGAGGGCCTAGGCCCTGTACTGGATGAAATGACAGACACTGGAGATCCACCATGGAGGGCCTCACCCTCCTTGGGGATTGGAGTGGAGAATGGACATGGGACTGGAGGGCCTGGTGGAGAGGACAGGGGAGGAGGGTAGGGGGACGAATCTGGGATTGACATGTGAAGCAAGCTTGTTTCTAACTTAAATTAAAAAAATTAAAAAAATATATAATCTTTCATCACAGAAAAAAAAGTACTTCCCCAGCGGTCAGAGCAAATGTCCATTTTCCTCTCTTCACAACTCAACTGCTACCTGGACTGCTTGGCTCCCTCTGTGCCTCATGCCCATCACCATTGCTCTTTGGCCTCTGTTGTTTCTATCTCCATGCTCCCAGCTCAACCTTCACTACTGAGAGTAGACAGAAGACTACTCAAAGAAATCCTTGATGTGATGTAACATCAGGGCATGAGTGTCAGAGAGTTGTATCCCAGCCAATTTAGTAAGTGAGCTTAAGAAGCAAGCTTATATAGCATTTGGACCAAACACAGCCATTGATGCTTAACTTTTGAACAACTTGTAGCCTTGTCTTTTAACATTGGTCATACTAGTCCCTCTCTGATAGGTCAATGACTTAAGTCTTCCTCTGCTAACTTAGGTGGTTCAAGGGTCATCTATGCGAAAACGTAAAGTCTGATAGAAAATTGACCACACCGCCAGTGTCTTCAGGACCAGAGAAAAGATGTGTGGTTGTCATGTAGTTATCTTGAACCATCTGAGAATTAGTTCAACAGTTGGTACTGTCAGTGGCAGAAGGGAAGGCCAAATGGTTCTGTTGCTCAGGGAGGTCAGGGCAGCAAAAAGGAGCACAACAGCTGCAAATGATGGAGTTTAGACTGCTCCATGCCTCCATCATATCCGCTGATAATGGACATCTGATGCAAGGCTTACAAGAAGAACTTAGTGGACTTATTTTTAACACTGGTAGCGACAGTGATTTTAACAGTGTTTATCAGTGTTTACCATCTGCCCAGTGCCCAAGGGAGAGGTGAGTTCCCATCATCTGTCCTGGATTAATACAGTTGTAGGTACTCAGATTAAATTGGTTCTAAATTCTGTAGTGATACTGAGGCCATGTTTCTCGTAGAAAGAAAACTACTAAGAAAATAGATAAAATGACTTGATAGAAGAAAAATTATGATTTATCAGTGTAAATTACTTTTCCTTTTGTTTCTTTTTTTGGCCCTGAACTTTTTTTATTACTTTAATTTTTATTTATTTATTTTATTTTATTATTATTATTATTTTTTTGGTTTTGTTACAAGACAGGGTTTCTCTGTATTGTTTTGGAGGCTGTCGGTCCAGCCCGGCCTTGAACTCACAGAGATCCGCCTGCCTCTGCCTCCCGAGTGCTGGGATTAAAGGCATGTGCCACCACCGCCCGGCAATTACTTTAATTTTTAAATAGCTTGCTTCACATGTCAATCCCAGTTCCCTCTCCCTCTTCCCCTCCCGCACCACCCCCACTGCCCCCCCCAACCTTCCACCCTATCCCCACTTCCTTTCACATAGGGTTAGTCTGTCATTTCGCACAGGGTAGGGTCCAGGCACTCCCCTAAGAGTCCAGGCTGATAGATCATCCCTCTTTGTGTTATGGACACACGAAGTCCTTTTGATGCCAGGGATAAACACTGATCTACTGCCCAGGGCCCATAGGTTGTCCAGGTCTCTTCACTGACTCTCACACTCAGGGGATCTGGATCAGTCCCATGCTGGCCTCCCAGCTGTCGGTCTGGGATCCAAGAGCTCCCCCCTTATTCATATCAGCTGTGTCTTCTGGTTTTGCCAGCCCATTCTTTGCCAATTTTCTCATCGCTCCTCTCTCTCTCACTGGGTTCCATGGGTTCAGTTCAGTGTTTAATCGTGGGTTTGCCTCTGCTTCCATCAGTCACTGGATGAAGGTCCTCATTTCTCTTCTTGGGGGTACCATGCATAACTCTCTTAGGTTCTTTCCTGTTTCCCAGACTCTCTGTCAGTAGCATTGCAGACTAGAATTATCCTGATCCATGTCTACACATACCATGTTTGTCTTTTTGTGACTGGGTTACCTCACTCAGGATGGTTTCTTCTAGTGCCATCCATTTGCCTGAGAAATTTCAAGATTCCAATATTTTTTTCCGCTCAGTAATACTCCATTGTGTAAATGTACTACATTTTCTCTATCCACTCTTCAGCTGAAGGGTATCTAGGTTGCTTCCAGGTTCTGGCTATTGCAAACAATGCTGTTATGAACATAGTGGAACAGATGTCCTTGTTGTATGAATTTGTATCTTTTGGATATATGCCTAAGAGTGGAATTGCTGGGTCTTATGGTAGATTGATTCCCATTTTCCTGAGGAATCTCCATACTGATTTCCAAAGTGGGTGTACAAGTTGGCACTCCCACCAGCAGTGGAGGAGTGTTACCCTTTCTCCATATCCTCTCCAGTATAAATTGTCCTCAGTGTTTTTTATTTTAGCCATTCTGACAGGAGTAAGATGGGATCTCTTTGTTTCTTTTATAAGAAACATTTTTATTATTAATTGCAAGAAAAATTAAAATACATTCTTAAATATTTTCAATTAACTGAATACTATGATAGTGTACCTGGCTAGTCAAATTGCACAAATATGATTATTTATGGAATTCACAAAACAGTTGTGGTCAAATATTGCTACACTAACCATAAAAGTCAGTTTATGATGTCAACAGCTCTCGTTTTCCCACTAAAATATTGTTTAAAAAAGCGAGGGAAGCAGTCACAAAAAGAGAAACATGGCATGTACTCTCTCATATATGGATTTTAGACAGCCTACAATCCATGTCCAGGGAGTCTGGGAAACAGAAACTTCATTCAGTGGCTGATGGAAGAACAGGCAGACTCCCATGGTTAAGTACTGAGCTGAACTCAAGAAAGCCAGTAACAGAGAGGGAGGACTGATGACTAAAGGGATTAAGACTGGGCTGGTTTAACCCCCAGAAACAGCTGACCTGACAAAGGTTAACTCTTGAATCCCAGGCATCAGCCTGGGAATCCAGCATGGGACTGATCAAGACCCCCTGAATGTGGGTGTCAGTGAGGAGGCCTAGGTAATCTATTGAGCCTTGGGCAGTAGATCAGCACTCATTCCGAGTATACACACGGACTTTGGACTCCCATCCAACAATGTGTACTCTCACCCTGAACTCTTGGGGGAGGGTCTAGGCCCTGCCCTATATGAAATGACAGACTATGGACACCCCCATGGAGGGCCTCACCCTCCCTGGGGAAATGAGGGGATAATGAGGTGGTTGGGGGGAGGGCACGAGAGGAAGGGAGGGAAATATTTAAAGAAAAAAAAGCAACTTCCAATTTTAAATATTTTGCATTGGATTTGACTTGTATATTGCGTACAATTATTGTATATTGATAAAAATTTGAAATTAATTGGTTAAAATAAAAAAAAGCGAGGGAAGAAAGAAACATCCCTTAAATAGATTGGGGCACAATAGTACTATGCACAGAGTGATTCTTCCATGCATAAGTAGTTATAATATTATTAAGAAGCAGGAGTCATTATTTTGTTCATTGCTGTCATTGTCCACTTGCCAGTCCTGAATAAGAAGGCAGGGGTTCCAAGTGTCCTA